>NC_091098.1:24919315-25519315 GCF_024713975.1 Paralichthys olivaceus
TTGTATATAATGATACACATCTTTGTCCTTCTATAGGAACGAGTGCATGTTTGTTCACGTTATTTATTATCATTTCATTCCATGTTTCCTGTTTTATTTTGGTGACCTCTCTCTCTCTCTCTCTCTCTATTCTCTTTTCAGACCCCACTTCCTGTCAAGTTTCCCTCCTGTGTGATTACTTGCTCCGCCCTGATGTGCTTCACCTGTGGGTCACCTCCTTCCTTGTCTCCAAGTGTATTTAATCCTCGTGTTTCCCTCGAGCGTTTGCCGGAACGCAGCCAACTCTGTTCCTACTTCCAGTTTTAATTTTCCTTGTGTTTCGGGTTCTCTACCTTTCCCTGATACCTGCTCAAGCCTGAGCTTTACCTCTTTCTGATCCCGTTACCTGTTTTTCGACTGCTCTTTGCGTACTCAATGTTTTTCTAGTAACCATTAGTCTTGCATTTGAGTTCTGTGCTGACGTTGGACTAGAGGCAGCAGGTCGCCCTTATGCCTGAAATACTGCAACCCAATGTGTGTCCGTTCCAAAAGTTATCTGTGATATTTAAGAACGTCCTCAAGCGTTTAATATTTAAGGTGGAATAATTTATGATGATAATAATAAGTTGATCTGATTTATATTCCAGTTTAAAAAAATCAACCTCTCATAAATTATTCTCCGCCGCCCCAAAAGTCTCACACTCTATGACTTGTGCTTCCACAGTCTCACACCGTAATGACTTGAGTTTGCTAATGGACTTCAGAGGGTTCATACAATGTGCCAGCACTCACACTCAATAATCCGCCCAAGAGAGACTCTCAGAAAGCTGTTATCTCCTCCACAAGTGTGAAGTTAATCAAAGTGCGGCCTCTCGTCTCCTCCACATCTTCAAATCCTCCACACGTCTTAAAAGCTGTTGTCATCTATGCAGGAAAGTTGAAATATTCAACTCATTACAACCTCCAGTACATTTGGCCCTGAGCACGTTCTCCTTCATGCCAAATGTCATTTGACGAGGAATCGGCTGTGTTTCTGTGCCAGCCGGGAGCCGCGGTGGAGCCTCCCGCGGGGCTGTGTTGAGTTCCGTCCAGTATTAGCATCTGGTCCTATCACACAATTAACCTGCTTGTTGACCAGGAGCCCCTATCTCTGTCGCGCAGCTTTAACCACGCCAGGTTGCCTTTATTCACCGGCGCCGTTTGCGGGGAGCAAATATTGAAATAGATTGCAGACCTCCGCAGGCCCGTTCAAGATAAAGTAAACATTAAGAAAATAAAAAAGAAGAATTAGTACATGTGTGCACATTTGCATTTTTTGTTGCAGCTTATGTGACTTGAGATTCATTTGTGCGGCAAAAATCAATCCATTACTCATTAACTGCTCAACTGCATTGTGACTTGCCTCAGGCAATCAATAAAAAAATATAGATTTACGACAAATAAATCACTTTCGTTAACATCCGACGTGTGAAAAATGTGATTTAAAATTTGCAAAGGGTGCAGGATTAACAACATTTTAATGGTCTTTAATTATCAGCGCATTAAAACGAGACATAAATGGTTTTAAGTGGGAAAAAAGGATGTTTAGGTCTGCAGCTATAAATAATAAATGAAAAATAAATGTCAACAGTTGATTTGCCTCTCTGATATGACGTGAATGTCTTGAACAAATCTTTATCACCTCCGTCACCTTATGTTTGAAGAAATGGAGACGGGTAATTAAATTAAATTTAACTTTTTGACATTTTATTCACTAAGTGTTTATCCAGTTGATCCGCAAAACAAATTTTCACCCATACTAATACTGCTGCTTTGAAAACTGCAGACATTTAAACGAGCTCAATGTATTCTTTAACTTTAAATACATGAAAATATAATTACAGGTATCAAGTAAGACCGTAGTTCAAGTTTCCATGTTAAAGTCAGTTGGTAAAGATTGTCTGAAAAGCATAAATAGTACAAACTACTGACGGCGTATTTCAAACTGTGCTAAGCGAGATGTCAGCCTCGGCGCTGCTGCACAAGACACTGGAGATTTGTCTTGTTTACTCAAATAAACAGAAAAAGCATCAGCTCTGTGACCGCTGGGAAATCTTCCTCTCGACCCTCAGGAGGTAAAAGAAAGAAGCGTACATATTTATGAACTGTCTCCTTAACAGCAGTAAATAAACTAAAAGTCCAGAGATGTTTAACTGTGGCACGAATCATCACAGGGTAGCACGGTTGGTTCAGGGGGAAAGTTTTGGTGATATTCAATAATGAAAAGACCAAATTCTTCTAATATCAAGTATTCAAACCCTGATACATAAAGTTCTGTCGTTAGTTGGATATTCAGCCTTTACCTACGGGCCCATCCATCACTCTGACCTTCACAGGCGTAGTGGGATTCAGACCAAGACCAGAGCAGCTGCGTTGTTGTGGGACTGTATCCAGGTCGAGATGAAATACAATCCTGCTGGAGCAACAGATTTTGCCTTTAAAGGCCAATGTGACAGTTTGTAAAACCAGGAGTTTGTTAAAAACCCACGGTGGAAACTGTTTCATCTCTCTGTTCCAAACTGTCAAGACACCGAGTCATCCTGCAGGAATGTTCGTCTGCGGGCATTGTCGAATGCAGACGGATGAAGTCATGTTGCACTGAGGCAAAAGTTGAGCCTCAGTTAATTCTTCTTCTGGAAAACCCCGTGTTGTTTGGCCTAAGTTCGTTGCTCTGGCACCTTCAGCTGGCACCAACACACTCGTTCCCTTGGCTTGGCTGTGGGTTGTTTTTTGAGACAATGCCTTTGGTGTCAGCACCCGGGGACTGTGCAACAACCTGCCAGAGGAGATCAGACTTGCAGACTCAGTTCTTGTGTTTTTAATGTATTCCCTCCTCACAGCTGGGCATGCACTGTGCGACTATAGATATTTTATTGTTAAATTCCACCTTAAACAGTGCCAGCAAATCTCCTGAAATGTGAAGCCAAAGCTCCCGATTTACGTGCTCACACTTATCGTCTCACAACCTCACTGCTCACGCTGTACGCTGCCGTCGGCTCCTCCTCACCAGCGTTTTTTGTTTGCAAACAATGTTAACGAGGGAGAAACATGCTGCCTTGATCATATGTGCTATTCTGTGTGGAAACATCCAAAAAAGAGTCTTCGGAAATGTCAATCAACCACCAGCCGAACTCTGATCAGTGCGCTTTAAGAACTTCTTATTCTTTCTTGCTGTATAATTATTTTCAGCCATAAACTACATTTCCTACCAGTGAGGGAGAACGGGGCTGAGTTTGACTGTGAATGAAGCCTAAAGAGTCCAACGAGCATCTGATCGCCCCTTTCACTCACGTGTTGTGTGTCTGTGTGTGTTTAGAGCATTTACCAAACTTGGTGGGAACATTACTCTGGAGGTTTTCTTCAGATGAGCCGGTCGGCCAAAGCTCAAGGTGAAGGAGACGTGTTTTATTATATGATAGAATAGAGCTAGAGAGACTAAATCTTCACCTTATATCGAACAGAAAAGTATTTATACATTATGTGATAAAAAAACATCATGAAAAATGTCTCCAGGTTTGTCTGCATCCTACTGTAGACACAACCTGAAGCTTATTCAGATTGAATAATCCAGTATGATCACATGGCAGTGTAGGAATGCTGCAGTGATGATCCCTCTCTATAATTCAGGTGTTATGAGCGTCTGATCATCACCTCGTCATCCCCCTCGTCTCCTCGGCCGCCCGAGTCAGTTAGGTAACGGCCACGTGAACTGCGGTTCGTCTGCATCCTGCCTGATCCATCATCCTCCCCGGCCTTGTCTCCGAGACTCAACTCATCATCCTGTAACTAATGAAGTTTTACTGTACAGAGAGCTATAAATATTATATCCAATATGAAGTCGTATGATTTGTTTTATATGAGATCTGGAGCAAAAGGACGTCGTAAACCTGCCGGAGTTAGAACACAGGACCTCATGGGACCAGGGCAGCAGGTGGACCCCCTGATTAACTAATAAAGGCTGACAATTTACGACAATAAAAAGCTGGAGGGGCTTTATCGATCCGGCCTGTGACTCCTGCGTGCCACTGTGTGGATGTGTTAATTTCCAGAATTATCACAATAAAACTAACAGGGCTGCAATCTGGCACCAGTAAAAATAGCTTAAGCTCATTTTCAGTCTCAGTAATTTCCACCACCAGGGATTTTAAATGGATGTGCTACATCCATTACAGGCAGATGTTATTAGCCTGTGGTATTGCACCATGAAAGCTTTTGCTCCTGTCAAAAATGTTTCATTGCCGTGAAATACCGCATTGTTAATCATGATGAATAAACACGACCAGCAGCTCGGCTGTCATGTGTATATGGAGAGGCTGTGAGTGATGCAGGGGTGGGGAGATGTTATACGGCTCCTTAATGTCGCTGATTAGGTTCAGGATAAAATATGTGGGAGAAACATAACAGAAACGTTAATATGTTTTGGCACCTTCTCAAGAGCTTATTAAAATGTTTGATTGTTTACCAGAGGCTGTGAGGGCAATGAATATTTAATTCAGTTTGTTTAAAAGACAAAGTTAGGATGTGTGAACGTTACATAATAATTATATGTATTGTTGTTTGGTGGTTGTTCGCTGGTTTGAAGACAGACAAGTTGGCGAGTTCCCCAGGTTTCTTTACTTTAGGTTAAGCCTTTATCAGTTGTACCTACTTATTTACTTTATCGTACAGATCATGGGCTGTATACAAATGTACGACATGTCAGCTCCCGCCCATAAGCAATCTCAGAGCCCATCAGATATCGTATGATGATGAATTAGCCTCTGAGGGCAACGGCGGAAATTTTCGGGCTTGAGTAGCGGAGACCAACAAGTGAAGAGAAATCATCATGATCATGCAGTGTAGCTCATAAACCCTGCCTCCTCCATGTTAGCAGACAGGACATGAACCAAGCTGAGAAGTTAAGTCTTCATTCGTTATACGACGACATGAAGACAAGAAGAAACGTCAGCACTGACAGCTGAGACTGACTGTATTGGCGGGACCTCGATCACGTGGCTCCAAATGATGTCACCAACGCAAGATGACTGGAAATATTGGCTTCATCTATGAGCAGTGTTAAGAAAATAAACAGTCAATGGTACAAACACGAGAGTTTAACACACAACATTTATTTCCACTTTCTAGATGTGAGCTAGATGAGAGGATTGATAACCTTCAGCTATTTGTTTTCTGTTGTGGAGCACTTTGTACTAAGTGCTCCATAAATAAAGTTGTTATACCGCTCATACACTTTGTCTGTACATTAAATGACAGATTGTGCCCTCCACCGTCTCTGTATCTCACTGAATAACATCCTGTTTGATTAGGAAAAACAAAGTTTTCCCTTTCACTGATTTATTTTTTATTTCAGAGAAACAAAATATCACTCATCCAAGTTCTTGTTACTTTTAGACGGAGCCTGAGCTAAGCTAAGCTAAGCTACGCTAATTACCTGCCTGCTGTAACTTCACTTTATATGGCGATGGTAGAGTGGCGTCGGCCTTCTCATCTGGGTTTTCTGAAGGAACTCCCCCTGCACGGGACTTTGAATGACTTTGTGGACTTTTCTGATATTCTCTGTTGTTCTGGGTTTTTGTTCGGACTTTGAACATAGTATTTCCTGTTTGACTTTGTAGTTCTTATCTTCTGTTTGTCTGCTTTCCCTCTTATATGATCGCCTGCCCCGCCCTGATGGGGATTAACCTGTGTTCATTTATCTCCATCGTGGATTTCGTCTCGGAGCTCCTCACTCTTCTCTGTCTGTTCTGTTTGGTTTATTCCTGCTCTGCTCCTTCCATGTTCCCTGGTGTTTTCTTTTTGAGTTCTCGATCCCTGAGTTTGTGTCTGCCAACCTTCTAAGAGTCGGCCTTTTTTCAGGAAACATTCCTTCCTGCACTACCTGCCCAGTAAATCTGCAACAATACACGAAATAACATTTTTCATATCGTATATAATGGTTCTGTTTGTGATATTTCTTTCAGGCTTAATCACATCTTTACTTGCAAGGACACGTCAAATTATGCTAACGTAAAACCCCTCGTAGTAAAACAAAAATAAATGTCACCACATCATTTTTCTTTGGGAGAGCGGGGGCAGGACCTTGGTCCGGCCTGACCTTCGGCCCCGGGGCCCTGAGTGATGTTGGCAAACAACAGGTCAGCACGAGGCAATGATGCATTCATCACTGACTCTGCTGAATAAACCGAGGCCTGACATTTGGGACCCGGAAGCCATCGGCCTCATGATGCATTATGGCTCAGCTGATAACAACAAAAAGGACGAGCACAAAGCGTTTTGTCATGAGGAGAATGAAGCAACTCAGGCTGTACCCACTACCTGTGAGCGCTCTGCAGCTGAATCCACTTATTTCTCCTCCGGGTATCAATCCATCAGAGCCTGATAAATGATTATTGTGAAATCGAATGCATCTCAGCGGCTCTCCTCATCGCAGACACACAATATTAAAACAGGTAAATGGTTTTAATCGTGATCGCTGTTTGGGTAAAGTTAAACACAGAAATGACTCCCGAGCTATTTCACATTCAAAGGGAAACAATTGATTAGTCGCTGACTGATGCAGGTTTCCATGTGATTTTGTACAGATACACTTCATAGATTTAGCTCAGCTCCACCACAAAGGCAACTTTCTCTTCTGTAACAGCTACTGGTACAACCTCCGCATGCAGCAACTGTCCTTATCGACTTTTCTTCAAAACACTGGCCGTTTGAAAAAACCTAAATTTATATTCACCTGTATACCGGACAGAAACAGTGAAAGTGATGCGTACCTCTGGGGTGTTTTGGTTTTTATCTTTGCTGGTGGTGTTTGTGAAGAGATCACAGCGTTCAGCAGCAACATGATGTCGTGTGAAAGCTTTGCTGTTTACTGCAGCTGCAACGTGAGATTCAGCGAGAAGCACCTGAGGTCGTAATGAAATAAAGGCTTTTAAGCTCACTGCCGCTCCGGACTCTCTTGGATTTCATGATATTTTTTTATTCAATTTATTTTCCTATGAGCTCAGATATGCGTGAAACGATGGCACTTCTTTTTTTTTACCAGATCTGAGCCACAATCAAACCATAGTTTAACAAAGGTTGGGAATGGGCCACTTTAGGTTATTTGGGCCATAAGAGGGTCATTACGACAGGGGGCACTACACGGGCCAATCAGATTCCAGCTGGGTTCAGTGCCCCCTGGCCCCGCCCCTGCATTTTTGTGAGTACCATTCTGCAAATATTGCATTTAGCAATTTTCTTTTGAATTTTGCAAAGTGAATTTAAGTTAAAGTGGTCCCCATGTTCACTCAGAGTGTGTTTGTATCCATCATCTGTTTGTTTTATTTCATTTGCAGATGAATTGGGTCTCAGAAGGAGGCAGATCTAGAGACTATCTATGTGAAATGTGTTTAGGGATTTGTTGGCTGCAGAGCTTAACAAATCTGGGTATTTTACCATAATGGATCCGGCTATCAGCACCAATCTCTGCAGCCATTTGTGTTTCAGTGGCAGCTTTGCCCTGCAGAGTGTTTCCTCTGAGATGCAACACTCAGCCACATCATCAACACACAATTCTCCTCCTCTCTCCTCCTCTCTATTAGCTTCTTGTGTTTCTGCTTAACAAGTGCAATCATTGTCAGTCTTGCAGGATCCTGTCGTTTACTAGAGCAATATTGTTTCCCCTCTTTGACGGCCTGGTTTATTGATCCTGTCAAAATTCAGCCCAATTTCATATCACATTGCAACAAATTGTACCTGGAAGTGTCCGTCAGCGAGCTCAGCATTATCTCCCCCCATCCTCCCCCGGTGCATCCAGAGCTGTGTGCTTTACCTGAGTTTATCACACCACTGTGCACTATTGCTCACACGCTAAGCTCCCCACAAGGGGACATTTTACAGACCGGCTTTAGTGAGTGACATTTTAACAAGAAGTCATAAAACATGTCGCAGAAGAGAGGGGAGAAGACAAAATGCCACAATCCCTGAATCCACTCATAAAGAAAAGAAATCCCTCCCTGTGGCTATCGTGGTCACACACAATCATGTCAACGCTGCTCACTGCACACACACACTCACACACGTGCACGCATGCACTTGGTCACATGCGCTTTGTAGCCATGTACTTTATATCTGCACATGTCCAGAGCAGAGCCACACACACACACACACACACACACACACACACACGTACACACACACCCTGCCAGAAAGGGCCACCAGGGTCCAGTCATGGCAGGAGGCAGCAGAAAGCTGATAAGACTGGCTAGATTTGTTAAATTCAGCCTTCTCCCAAAGCTGCTGCTGCTGCTGCTGCTGCTGGAGAGGGGGAAGAAAATAAAACACCTGCACTGTAGGAACAGGTTAAGGGAGTCAGGGGATCCAAGTGAACCGCAGAGATAAACATAAACAGGATTAACGCTCGGCTCAACATTACAGGTTGTAAATCTCAATCCTTAAAATGCTTTCTGATAATTTCACGTGATGGTTTTTATCACATCTCATGTACTTTTAAATCCTGAGTGACAACGTGGCAGACGACAATCAGAGTAACACAATACCCCCCCCCCCACCCCCCGCCCATGCTCAGGCTGACACGAGGCAGGGGGGTATCCTGCTGTATCTCTCCCCGTATTAGCCCCACAGCCCTGGCGTTTCATCAAAGTGTCATGATGCACGTTGATCAAACCCAGCGAGGGCGAGGAGGAGGGAGGACAAGTGACATAAGCAAACAGAAGCAGACAAGAGACATAAATAGAAAAACACGCACATGCACCAAAAAGCAGTGACCTGACTTAACATTTGATGCTATGCAGCTGAGTAAGTCTCCTCACCTCTGCCGTACAGGTGAAACAGATCACTTCTTCAATAATTGATAAAAGCTGGGGAACAGGATGAGTCAATATCTAGCTGATTTCACCAGGGGTGCTCACAGCAGTGTAATGGGCAGAGGTGTGTAAGATAGAGGCGGAAAGTGCAGCTGCAGACATCCACTCTAATCAAATATTAACATGCTGCTTCATAAATGATAGAGAGGAGTATGATACAGACAGAGAGAGGCTACCAAACAGAGCCAGAGAAGTAGTTTTACATCAGCTTGGATTATTCAAAAGTAAAAACACTCCGTCAGGCAAAGATCCCAAACGATGACTGATTAACAAATAAAGAGCCACGGCTGCTCTGCATCCGTCTCTGCATCCGAGAGCCTCTCACAACCCCCACCCCTCTCCCAACCAACTGACAACCTGCAACCTGTTTCCCGAGCCGGGGGATGGAGAGAAATCAATCGACAAAAGCAAACAAAGAAGGAAAAAAGAGGCTCGAACCATCACATTTTCAACAACTGATTCTATCTTCTGTGACAGCTTTGTACTCACCAGTGTCAGAGTCTCTCACTTTTTCCTCTCTTGATCTCTCACTCTGTCCCCTCTCTCTCTCTCTCTCTCCCACACACACACACACACACACACACACACTTCTCCTTCTCTCTGTGTCTACTCTCTTTTCTCTCTCCCCCCACTCACTCTCTCCGATCCTCTCCCTTGCCTGCTCCTGAACAGAATGAGCCTCCACTGCACTCGGGAACCCTGTTTCTATGGCAGTGTGAGCAAGCAAGCAAGTCAGCAGGATACTGTAGTGCAAATGTCTAGGGGCAGATCCCTCACTCAGCCCAGCGAACAGTCAAACAAGCTCAATAGCCTCGCACTTCAGCCTTGTGCTGAAACACCCGTGAGCCACTTCAACTTCTGTTGCGGTAAAGCATTGTTGAGGGCAAACATGCTGTGAAGGGGGGGGGGGGATAAAAACCCCTGCAATGGAAATATTTATTTGCTAAAAACACAGGCAATGCAGCAAAAGAAAGGAAACATGCATAAGTTTAAGGTGCATGAATATTGATGATCCTCATAAATATCAAAGCTGTTCTTTGAATAGATGTCCAGATCACACATTCAAAGAGTTGTTTTATTTCTACATAGAAGGAGATTAGGCAAATGCGTCATGTGGGATCAAAAGAGACTCTTCTTCTTCTGTGTTGTCTTTTTTTTTTTTTTTTTTTTTTTGATGAGCAACACATACACGCTTTTGCTTTGTTCTCTGTGAGCAGGCGGTGAGCTGCTGTGATGAACACATGTACATCCACACACGCTTCAAGAGGCACACACCACTGATTTAAAAAGAACGCCACAGATTACGCCTCAGTCTGCAGTTCTGACTGTGGTCATGCGACATATTGCACCACAATCAGTACAATCTTCAACAGAGAGAGAGAGAGAGAGAGAGAGAGAGAGAGAGAGAGAGAAGGAGGGAGGAGAGACGGAGGAGTGGGGGAAGAAAGTGCAACCCCCCAGTCTTCCCTCTATCTAGATTAGCATCAGTTCCTCAACAGCCTGTGGTCCGCAGAGGACGCTCCTCTGACCGGAGGCTCCTACTGCAGGAGCAACTTGAAATCAATTGGATGTGCAACTGTGACAACATAAAATTAATTGAAAGCGCCGCATACATGTATGAAACAGTGCAGTTGGCAAGCGACCGTGATTGTGATCCTAGAGAGCTAGTTCCGCATAAGATTCACAGACCTACCAGGGGAACAGGGTTGTTTTCCTTTGCATAATGCATTAAACTAAAATACTCATTTATACTCATGCATAATGTTTTTAAAATTCTTGTGTGATACTACAGTACATTAGCTTGTCCTTGATTCATATTTTATCTTCTAAGAAATCAGGACGCCTCTAAGGTTTTCAGACCATCTTGTAAAGTAGAACGAAGCGTCGATGCCCCAGGAGGACGTGGATCCCAGTGACACCGCCCTCTAGTGGCTGTAGTGATAATGAGGGAAGCAGCAGAGGAAGTTGAGCTGTAGAGCAAAAAAATCTGCATGTCGGTAATAGATCCTCAGCAAAAACTGTATATACTGTATATATTCATTGCTTTCACTTCTGTTTCTTTTTTCTTTTGCTATAACTTTTAAATGATGCTGTATTATTTTATCTGGTGTCTTTGATTTTACATGACTTGTTATTTGTCCTCTTTCAGAAACACTTTTAAACACCATTTTAAAATAAAGCTATTTTTGTTAATTATCATTTATATTATCTCATTTTCATATAGTGTAACTGTCATCATTTATTTCTGTCATTTTTGTGTCCATCTAGTGAATCTAAATCCAACACTCCTCCCACCTCTTTAAGCTCTGTGTTTGGTCTCCGGCAGCTCCAGAGGGAAATATCCGTCTACTTAGCTGCTAACTGCTCCACACTGTTCACCAGCTGCTCTCTAACTGCATCTGTCTGCTGTTTGCTGCTGAGCAGGTAATGACAGTGGACTCTCCGAGCCACTCCGCTGCAAACGGCTGCTAATGACCGCACGAGAGCAGCGAGGGTGGATCAAGGGGTACGTTCACTGACCAGACGGGAAAAGAATAGGCTGAAAGTTAAAGCTCAACAAAGCTGAGTGGAGTTGATCATTCTCTGTGTTCGTCACTATGTTTTACCCACACCCTTTTTTATTGTAACCACAATGAGAAACCTCAAACCTTCACAAAAACATTAGAACCCAGACCCCAATGTTTTCCTAAACCATGGTATTTCTCAATATTCACAGACATATGTTCATATGAACATGCTTCGGAATGAGAGAATATCTGGTGTAATGAAACTGTTCACTGGTGTCAGGGATTCTGTCTGAATACGTCATTGCTCCGACTCACAGCACATCCAGCTAAGAGGATTATTCTGATTCTGACAAACAGCACGTCTTTCCATTTCTTTGACAATTAAAATCAAATGAGAGCAAAGAAAACAAAATGTCTAATATCAAAGAAACAGATGGATCCCAATCCACCGGCCCTCGGGGAGGAATCACGACTTCCTATTGCTTGTGCTGTAGCTGCTGTAAACAGCAGAAACAACAATTTCCTTTAAATATTAATACCGCATGACAGATCGGTTTATAAGAGGCGAGCAGCATGACAATCGGCTGACGGCGGCTGGACAAGGTCTTGACGGGTGTAAGCAGAGGGATAGTGATGCCTCAGCTGAAGGTGAAGTGCTGATGAGCCAAATGTACGTCAGTATTCATGAGCATAATGAGACAGTAAAGCCCCTTTACCACTTTTTAAAAACACCTGCTAACATCAGGCTTTTCTTGCAAGTGAACGCGTTTATTTCTTCTAGACGCTGGACTTTTTCTGCGTGACGTTACGATGCACGTTGAACTTCCAGGCATTAGCGTGTAAATGGTCGTTTGTGTAAATATAATTTTTTACACCTCAGGAACAACAACGATTACTTTTCTTCTTATCGTACAAAATGCAACACTGGCAAAGCAGTGAGGTGAAAGGAATATAACCTACCGTCCTAAATGACCGTCTATGAGATTTAATAAACAGTCAAGATTTAAAAGTTACGTGTAACATCTCAGGCCTATTTTTGATTAAACGTGGACAGATGGGGTATTTAACTGTGTGTTCTTGTTATAAAAATACACTTTATAGCAGCACAGTAATTAAAAGCCTGAAAGAGTCGAGCTCATACACATAAAACATGCTACACACATATCCTTGTAAATCACATTAATCGGAGTAATTATAGGCCGTAATGAAAGGTCAACATTTCAAACTCCGACTTCCTGAAGCACGATTAATTAATTATTTTTGTCCTCTTTGGGGGAAGACGTGTAAACAGAAAAAGTCTCTCTGTACTTCTCCTTTTCCCTTTTTGTGATAAGTTATTCTTCTATTTGTTAGGTAAACATGAATCAGCACAACATTTACATAAAGCAAAGAACTAGATTAACCATCAATGAGAACACGAGGTAACATTAGAATTCCTCTTGAGTCGTGTTTCTGTCCACCTGATAAATGCGAGTCCAATTTTCCCTCTTCCTGTAGCTCTGGTTTCATCAGGGAAATATCCGTCTCTTTAACAGTTCAATGCTGCACTGTGTTCACCAGCAGCTCGCTAACTCTGTCTGCTGTTTGGTGGAATACAGGAGGTTTGTTGTCAGAATTTATCAGTAAAAATACTGATTCCTTTACGACACAGGAGCTGATTTTTACGGATCTGAGCTGAGTTATATAAACGACACGTCTCTGCAGCAGCAATGAAGAAAACTATTACTATAAACACTACTTCACATAATTCTGAGCTACAACCAGATGCGGCACAAATACACACATTCTTTACTCAAGTAGAAGTACAGACACTTGTGTTTAAAATCAAAAACTACTGCCTCATTTCTATCAACAGTATCTGAGACACACATTAATATAGTTTGAGTTCTCTTTAACTTAAAGGACACTTCAAATAAAATAAAGAGCAATAAAATCAAAACAGGGGTTAAAGCATTAATAATCATAATGTGAACAAGGTGTTGAATTAAGTATTTTTGTTTCATTTTAATTCGGGGCTGGGGAATGATTTGTCGCTGTGCGTTATCACAGATGTTGTCAGTGATGTTGGCTGAAGAATAAAAACTTAAGTAAAGCACCGATACATAAAACATCTAGTGAAGAACAATCGACTCTGGCTTGTAGTCCCTGAAATAGCCGGGCGCTGTGGCAGCGTCATGGCGCTCTGCCGCTGTCAATGCAACATAACAAACACCTACGTCGTGGGGCCGCTGTGACAAGACCTGCTCACTGTCTGAAAACAACTTTCAGGTTAAAAGAATGTAAACTCAGCAGATGGGTGGAGGTGCATACAACTGGTGTCAGGACGAGGACAGAATCGACTAATTCTTCCTTATTATAAATGCAAATAACATTACAACAGAGTGTGTCCCCGCGGACTGCAGGAAATGTTCTTTGGGCAAACATGAGATGAGAGAGGGAGTTTCCCCATGTGGTCCAGAGTAATGAGGGTCTTGACCTGACTCCAGGGTCTGAAGAAAAGCAAACAAAAGCCTCCACAGGCCATGAATCCACACGGTGCGAGTCGAGCTCTCGGCATGGTCCGTGCTGTGACTGACACATATGGTTTGCAAACCATTAACGTGTGCATGCTTGCACCAGTCGAGGCGCAGAGCAGCAGCAGCAGCAGCAGGCTTTTGTTTGGGGCTTCACCTGGAGCAAGCATGCGAGGAGAACCAATGAGCTCACAAAACTGATTGCAGCGCTGAAGGCGGTGAATTATCCTGCGGGTAGATGGCGATGCTGGTGGAGGTGATGGCATGAGAGCGTAGCGAGGAGCAGCTGAATCACCGCCACAAAATGTGTCGGGCTGTTTTGCAGAGGGAAAGGTCACCGGGTGCCATGTTACATTCTTGTGCTATGAACAGGATCCGAATATGATAAATGACTAAACGCAAAGAACAACAGCAGCAACCACACACACAAAGGAAATGGAAATCCACCATGATACTGGGCTACTGATGGAAACATAGAAAGAAGATGTGACATAACGTAAATGAGGAGGAACAAAAAGCAGAATTCACCTTCACCGCCCTTAAAAGAGCAGCAGATGAAGTTTTGCCTCTGGATAGATGGATAAATCAATTCCTCCTGGAGCAGCAACCTGAGCATGTGTAGCTGACTAACATAAGTGGATTAACACTGATTAGGAATCACTCCAGGTCGACTTCTACCCAAGGGACCAAACAGGAAAGTCGCAGCGCTACAAAGTGCAAACCTTGAATAAATCAGGGAGAGAACATTTAGCTGCTCTGTGTTAATTTAGCTACTTTGCTCACAACAAAGCCAGAAATACCCTGGGCAATGGAGTACAACTAAGTAATATATATATATATATATATAACTAGAGTATTGTATTTATAGGTGGGGTAATCGACACTCATTCAACGAGCTGTGTGCAGTGTGCCCTGGCTCTGTATTTGGGAAAGAAAGAAAATTGTACGAATCAAACACCACAACACTTCTACAGTCGAGTTAAACATTTCTGTATTGATATTTACGAACAGACGAGCAGGAGCATTATTGTCACTGAGCAGTTAAATTAAATAATATGAGCTTTTATGTAAAGGATTTTTAAAATCCAGCTCTGTTGATATGATAATGAAGAGATTTCCTAATGACATGGACAATCAGGGACTTTGGTGCCATCATCTCTTTACCTGCACACGTTTATCCAGTATTAATCACGGCCTGAAGCAATCAGGACCGGAGATTTAATTCCTCTACCGGCGGCTCCTTTCCCTTTTTTCACGATTGCTCTAATTGCATATAAGAACATCTCTTTACAAGCAGCTCATTGACCCATGTTAGATCATTACTCTCATCATGTCTCCACTGTTTCCTCTGACATGTTTTCTGGGTCAGAATTCGCCTCCAAACCTAAAACAACCTCTGTCTGCAAAGTACATTTGTCCACTTCAAAAAAAACTACAGCAGCTGTGAGCAAAGACAAACAGGGTCATCACACTTGTAATTGATTCTCCATGTTGGGTTCTACGCTGCTTGTTTTGGAAGGGCGTCGTGTGATGACCAAGAAGATCCAATCAGCAAGCGGCTGCTTACATCATGGTTTCCAGACAATTCAGTTTGGAATGCAGAGTTTTCAAACTAAAATGGGACCAGCAGCGTCTCTAAACTAGTTAATCAATCAATCAATCAATGGAACATGGTTTATATAGCATATTTACAAATTACAATTGTAGCCTTAGTTATTTCCCTGACCAGATGATTAAAGAGAAAATGCAGTTGCACCAAAGATTGTATTAAATCTACAAACGCGGGTGCACAACGCACTCTGCACGGTTTATGTCTCACGCTGTTGATTCGGAAAACTTCATGCCGCTCTTTTCTTTTGCAATACGTCAGCAACTTAGACTCAAGTCAAATCAGTTCTGTTGGACAGAGCAGATGTTGACAGATGACTCCTCTTCTGAATCGTCCTCATCAAGGGTGCGGTCGCACAGGAGGAGCCGGACGATCTTTTATTTTGAAAAATGAATCGCCGCCACCGAAGGACAAAGCTAGAGGGAGCGTACTTATCTGACCCCCTGCAGAGGAGCACAGGGCCCTGGTGATTAGTCAAGATCATGTTTTATGTGTAATATTTTTATAATTAATGAAGCAAAATTAACACATTGTTCTGACAACCCTCATTCTACTGAATCCATTTGCGCACAATGCTTCATGAGCTCCTGCTGGTTTTTAAAAGCAGAAACTGGAGCTTTGGTTCAACTACAAAGAAAACGTTGAGTGTTTTACATAAAAGTACGACTTATTACTAGAGTGAGTATAAAGGTTTTTAGTCTATTTCAATTTTATCTTCCGGTCTGCTTGTTGTTCAACGGAGTGTGTGTTTATTACGCTGGTATTGGTCCTCATGGAACAGAGAAACTATTTTCTGCTCTAAGGCTGATTCCATTTCAGATTTCCACTCTTCATAATTCCTCACCTGTTTGACAAGGACGTACAGAAGCTGAAACGTCCTCCGGGGGGGAGGAACAGTGTGATCTGCTTTTTAAAGGAAGGACGAAGCCGCGATCTGACCGGTCACCTACTTAAAACACATTCATCATCCCACTGAGCTGCGGCTTTTCAAAACAAAATGATCACGTATAATCAGTTCCTCCTCTGCGCCTGTGAAGCCTTATCTGAAAAACGGCTGCTTTATTTTTGTTGGTTTCTCTTTAGGAGTGTTGACACTGGTGGAGTATGTGGGTAAAGCAACAGCGTGAACAGATACACGACTTCAAAAGTGCTCCGGCTCATCCAGCAGGGTCACTCCTCACCGGGGAACGCTACTCAGCACAATTCATCTTTTTAATGAACCGTACATCAAGAGCCCGCCGTCCTCTCAGGCCTCAAAAACACATTGGATCTGCTCGTGGTCGGTGGCCCATCCAGAGAGAACTAAGTAGAGTTCAAAGGGAAGCGAGCTGGCTTGCTGGAGGCCTGTGTTCCCGAGAGCCTGACGCTTGGAGAATAAAAATCCAAATCAGTATCCGCTCAGGTATTCACCTGAGGAGGTTCAATACCACTGCCTGTAATCCCTCCATGCCTGAGCAAGGATGTGAGGAAGGTTGAAGGAGAGACTTAAGCATGACTGGACCCAAGAGGTGCAGGCCTGAGAGCATTTCCAGGGACTGATGTTCTCTGCTGTTTTAATGAAGGTGCCTGTTGTGTATTGCTTTTCATAATACACTTATTTGAGGGGCGCAGCGGGGCCTGGGCCAGTCCCAGAAGATATTAGGGGATATAAGTGGTCACCGTGGTGCTGACTTATGGAGACAAACTACCATCCACACTCACGTTCACAGCTTATGGACGATCTTGTGTTCAGAGTAGAATAAAACTCTATTCTCTGATTTCATGTGTGTATCCTGTTCAATTCCAGGCATGGCTTGTTTTTCTACTTCTATAACTTTGCATTGACACATTCCGTGTCACCGATGCTGCTCCTGACCTTATTCATGTATATTCACACCAAGCAGCAACTGTCAGGTTTTCACTGCAGATCAGACGTCTTCTTTAAACCCTAACACACAAGAGTGAAAGTATAGGGAGCGGATTTATTTGTGTGTGTGTGTGTGTGTGTGTGTATCTTCTAACATAAGCCGCAAACTCATTGGATTTAGGGAAGTTTACACTCCAGCATAGCTTTAAAGCAACACTCAGGAGTTTTTAGTCGACAAATGCACGTGTGTGAAGCTCAACTCAAATCAAAACAAGATCGTTTCTTCTTTCTACATTTTGAACGAGGACCAAGTTCTTTCTAACCATGATTCGTCTCCTTAAAAACGCAGATCTTTGAAATCCAAAAGATGATCTAATGGGTTGATAATAAAGGATTTGATAACGATTAATGAAAGCCTACAAACCCTTTAGAAACATATCAGAGAGCTGTACCATTTTTAGAATAGATCCACTGGTAATCCTGATCAAAGTGAAGCACACAAGCTTTTCTCTGAGCCACAGAGGGAAATATAATTTCCTGATCGAGTGAGGCAGAGGCCGGATATTTCAGGACTTCTCCTTCCAGTGGTGTGAGCCGTCCGTGGAGAGTGTTTCCTCTTGGAATGCAGCGCGGCTCTCACACTCTGACACATTCTCTTTTCAGTCTTTGGCCGAACGCCACAGCGGCCGTAAAAGCACTTTCCAATCAGACGCTTCATCTGTGGATTGTGTAGGATGTTGAAGATGGACTGATTACCATGTGGGATCTGTTGGTATGCAGACCCCACTCAGCGTGATGGGTGGGTTTTAGAGTGGAGAGGACCCACAATGAAGATACGTGAAGAGAATCCATGAAAGGGGAAGTCCATCATTGTCAGCTGTGCAGAAAAAAAATGGCAAACCTGCTGAAAGCTGCACTGAGGAAAGCACACGTGATTCAATTGTCAATTCAAGTCAATTCAATTTTGTTTGTACTGCGCCAGATCATAAAATATATTATCTCAAGGCTCTTTACATAGAAGGTCGAGACCAGGACAGTTCTGTGACACGTGCTGGCAGCTGCAAAACTTTGAAAGGTAACATTGAACCTGTGCTAATCCATCCTTCCATCCATCCATCATCTGTAGTCGCGGCATTGGGCGAGAGGTGAGGCACAACCTGGGCAGGTAGCCAGCGTGTCTCCAACACACGGAGGCAAGAAGCCAAATTATAATTTTTCATAGTGATGAACCCACAGAATTATCTCAGCTCCACAGCTCTTCTTTCAGGTCATGACTCCGCTGATCAGCAAAGATGTTAACGCTGCTGTCTGTGCATGTGTGTGTGTGTACAAATGAACTCAACAACGCATTCCACTTATACTTGGTGGGAACATTAATTTGGAGTTTGTCTCCAGATGATTCACTTTTGGAGCTGATCAGTCAAAGGTCAAGATAAACAAAACAAAGTATGAAAGTCTGAAAAACACAATTTCCAGGAAATCTCTGCAAATTAAAGATAAACAAACGACTGATTAATACAAGCAACGTTATCCAGAGTTTAAAAATGTATTTGATAATAAAAACTAATGATTGTCTGGACTGGCCTGATGTTGCCAGATAAGGAGCAGATAGACTCGAATGCTGCTTCTGCTGCACTGAGGTGATTATGGTGACGCGTGATGATATGATGTGGATGCTGCATTGTAACAGGTATTTTCTGCCTGAGGCTCCGAACCTCCACTGTCGAGGGTGTAACATCTTTAAAAAACATTTTCCGTGGTTTGTCGTCATCAGAAAATCTGGTGCCTGTGACAGACTGTTTCTGTCAGGTGGTAAAATGCTTCATTCATCACAGAGTTTCTCTTCTCCGTCTCAATCCAACCCTCTCTCATAGAACGCGTTAGCGAGCGTGTTGGGTGGGTGGCACTTAGTGACAGGTGATTAGTTCCCACGCGGGCGGCACAGACGGCTGCTTCACTGTCATGTCACACGCATGCACTTTCCATACCAGCGCAGCCGTCTCTGTTTTTTAATTACACGCATGGCTGAGGATTAGCTTGTCAAAGAGGGGGCAACCATCTACCAGGGGATGAATTGCTGTCGGTGAAAGTGACCCCCGGGTCATAAGTAGAGCTGCAGGTGACTCATTACTGTTCCTCTCCCAGCACGTTTCACCTGTCGTAATGTTAATGCCACATTAAAAATTCCCAGCAGACATTACAAGACTGAATTATGACCAGATAAACCCATAAGTGTCATGAAAGTGAAAAAGATTGATGTTGATCCCAATGCAAATCATCCACCCTCCAAATAGTGAAACCATTACATTCTGCACTATAGTAATAATAATCCTGGTTACTTACATTTCATTTAAGAAGGTTTCTGTTTCTCAAAGGAATCCCTGAAATACTGTTTGTTGGTGAGAACAATTGGAAAAAAGTTAAACTTCTAAGACTTTTACTTCAGGTTTGTTGAGTTTACAAGCAGCTGATGATAATACACAGTAGTGTAGGTTAATACAAATGCAAAGAAATGGTAAGGTATAATTCCCATTTCCAGTCATGTGCCATAAAACTGTTGGAGAAGAGTAAAGATCGATAAATGAAAAGTATAGATAAAAGTTATAAAGGCTGAATATTTTACGATGTAGTACGAGGGCCAAACCTATGAGATTTTCAAGAATAATGATATTACGGGAACTTTTTTCTTGTTATATCAAAATATATATCGATCAAATTTTTTCTATATATTTTAAAACAATATCACAACTTTATTCTTGTAATATTGCAAATTTATCTGAATTACAACTGTTCTGATTTCTATAGTCTCATGAGAATAAAGTCGTTCTATAAAAGAAAATGTTATCCTCGTAAATTACCACCTAACTATATTCTCCCAATATTATGATTTTATATATTACAAATTAATTCTCGTAATATCACAACTTTATTCTCAAAATATTTATATATTTATATATTTATCTTTATATTTATCATGGCCGTAGTACCACACATAGTATTGCAAGATTGCTACTTCTCCTTTTGTGTATTTGTGCATAACTAAATTTACTCTTACAACTGGAATCTGATCCAAATGGTCCAATAACATTTGAAGTCTTTGTTGTATTCTGGTTATACTGGATTTATTGAGTCACAGTTAAAATGAATGCAGTGCTAAACAACAGTCTTGCAGTAAATATAATATTCAGTGTGTCTTGTAACTTTATTGAACTCCGAGGCTGCATTCTGAAGCGCTGTTGTTTTTGGTTCACCTCATTTATATCAGTGAGGGTGAAATAAAACATGTCGCTGTAGAGTTGATGAACTACCAACGGTGTCTCACTATTTTCTTATTTACTCTAACTTTGTCTTTATCGAGCAGAAACATAAGAAAATGTAACTCACCGGTTGAAGCTCAGCTGTTTGTGAAAGTTATGCTTCTACTATTTATGTCTCCTGATGTTTCTCGTCACATTGTTTTCTGGGCAGAGCTCGTACCTCGGCCTCAGGATTGATGAATTTCAAGTAATTTTGTCAAAGGACACAATCTATAGCTTGATATTTATTCCTGCCTCCATGGAAAAATGAAATATGCAAATGTTATGGATGCATCTCTTGATGATAAATGGAACTTGGCCCCAAGAGTGTGTGATTCCAGCTCGTTGTTGTCTGGCTGTACGTCAGAAATTCAATATTTGATATATTTCATAGGAAATATATGGTTTTTTTTACTGTAAGTCCCCCCCCTCTTTTTATTCCTCTCATCTCCTGTGCATCAGTCCAACATTTGTTCCACTGATGTAACGTGAGTGATAAAAATGCAACAAGCATTCATGGCAGTTTTCACGTCCCGGGTGTTGCTCTGTGAAACCGTGGAGCACTTTTCCCGCTGGTGGACAAGCTGTAAGGTCATTCCATCAATTCCTGTCAGCTCAGGTAACATCATTTCAGACCAGGCGGAGTCTGATTTGCAGAGGGCGCTAATATAATCACACAAAATGTCACAACAGACCTCTGTGTGTCTGTTCTGTGCAAAGCAGGAGGGTGAAAAATCGGTAGTTTTAATGAAACATGATCAACAAAGTATTGGAACGACACCCCCTCTGCTAACTGCACGATCTAATGACACGTTTCACACACACAACAAAATGTACACGCACATAATGACATGCTTACAAATCCACACGAGCACACACACACACACATGGACACACTTTTCTGTGCCCCCCAGACTTCTGTCATGAGCTTGTTATTGAATTTGTCCTTCCTCCCATCTCCCTGATTGTACTTCTTGTGGGTCATGTTCCCTCGGGGAGGGGGGGGGGGGGGTTGTTAATGGCGGTAAACACAAAATATAGGAAGCAGCGGAGATTCCAGGAAATGGGAATGATACAGTCTGAAGTGATGGGGGGGCCTAAGGCACCATATGTTCTCAGTGCTCTGTGACTAACACGTTTTCTGGCTGCTCGTGAACAAAGGATTTACAAACTACTGTCTGTACCGAGAATAGATATTGTACTCAGTGTAGAATGGACGATCTCATTGTGCTCATTCTGTGGATTAATAGATCATGGCGGCAGAATTTAATTCACTGTCGGACTCGGAGTTCAAAACAATGCGGCGTTGCATTCAAATCGCACCCTCGGATTGTCCCTTGAGCATTGGTATTGGTATTTAATTTAGCCTTTCATGCATGCAGCGTCTCGATCTAATTAGTGTATAGCTTTTAACATAGTAGACCTCCTCCTCCTCCTGCTCATTATCCTGTTGTCGCCTGTGGATGGTTCCAGTTTTAGAAAGAAAACATCTCACATCCCTCACCCACAGGCGAACAGATGAAACAACTGACACCCTGCTGTGGACCGGACCTCTGAGACACGTGTGAGAATAACAACACCGTCTCACTAAGTCACTCCACTGACACAGCAGGCACGCATATCACTGCAGCGCACACACAGATATACAATAGGACATATGGTGTAATCAGCGTTCGACAGAAGATTGTGTGGAAAGACTCATTTGCCTAAATGAGGCGTGGCGTCTTATCACAGCGACATCAGGAGACAAGACGATACGATGTTAGAGTTATGTGTTATAATTAAATACTAAACTTTTCATTTAGGTCAAAGAAAGACGTCTGGAAACAACAACTTTTTGTTGGGAGATGCTGAAATAATTAGAACACAGAAAAGAAGAATAATGATCTGACTGATTTAAGCTTCGGTTCATCTCCGTATTATTCAAATCACATTTTATTTACACAGCCCATGTTTACAAATCACAATCAGCTGCCCCTGATCCTCGACTAGGGTGAGGGAAAAAAAAAAAAATCACTTTTGACCAATCGGCTCTAAAAGTTGATCATTTGGACAAAACTTCCCAAACAAGTATTTCACCAAGTTTGGTGAATATGCAGCAGTAGCAAAAACAGTACTGTGCTTCTGGCTAAGCTAACAGTGTATTTATTTTGTATAGGTTATTATTGTGTTTCTTAACATGTTCAAGACTTACAAAGAGTTTTATTATTATCTGAGATTCAGTCCCGCTTATTGTAGAATGGACTATTTAAGACATTTTTAACAAATACATTCATCTATTCATATCCAATTTAGCGTGATGTGGTAGCATGTGTGTTTTCAAGATGTTTCATTTTTACTGTTGTTGCTAAGTTCTCATAATTTATTGGAAGATAAAACCCATTCATGAAGCAGATTGTTTTATTGGCTTGAATCAAAGGGCAGATGTCGGTTTTTTTTAACCGCAGGTAATTGAGAGTTACAGCAGCGTATGTTCTGATGATGAAAGATTATTCATGCTGGTGTTTTGTTGTTTCTTTCCACAACGACAGAGAGCAGGCAGCGTTAGAGGTTTAACACATTTACTGTAGATGTAAACATGAAAGTGAACACTTCACTAGATATTTCTGGTGCAGGAGCCACAGGCCAGTTTTTTCCTTCCATTGCATCACAACGTCAAACTATTTCAAGCCCTGACACACAGATTCCTTTGACATTATTGTTCATAGTGGTTGACATATTAAAAACGCCTTTCAGGATAATGCAATGATGAAGATCTTCAAACGTACGAGGGACAGTCACCATCTTAACCAGTTTTAATATCAAAATATGAATCGGTGCAGATTTTGAGTCCAGATGTATTCAAAACAAATCTGTGACATTTATAAAATGTGGAGTCTGTGAATCTGCTCGCAGGCTGGTGCCTTTTTAGGAACAAATAATTAACATAGAGTAGGTTAGTCACTGCTGTGGGTCAGTGCTGAGGAGCCACCTGCGTCTGGGCCAGGAAGAAAATGTTCTCTGCCTTTACAGATGTTATGGAATCACTGACCTTTTCATCTGGAGCTCGTCAGTTACAAAACAAAAATTACTTAAGTGCTCCAATTATGTCCAAATTTCTACAGTGATTTAACATCCTGGAACAGTTCGTCTCTCAGACAGCGAGACAGACTGAGATTATAGTTCAATGACGTCACATTCCGGTGACTCGATCCCTGACACATTCGTGACGTCGCTGTCATTTGGACGGTTGTGTACGGTTATATAAAGATCTGATTCATGTGTGTACAGCCGCTCTTTCAAATTCTTCACACTGCACTTCCCTGGGTCCTCAGCCACACACGCATCAAGTCAAAAATACAGAAAGAAGGAGACTTCGTCCCTGAACAATCCTTTCAATGAGGTATTTCTCTGCTTTGGAGTCACAAAGGTCTCAGTGAAGACAAAGACTTTAAAAGGTTGAGAGCAACTCAAAACTCAGATGGCACAAGAAGGAGAATAAGATTCGATTTTAACACAAGTATCATGCTCGTGAAAAAGCAGATTTCTGCAAAGTACGGAGCTCTGCAGTGCTCACAGAGTGTAAAATATATACATAGAGGACACATGTTTCTACATTCACGATTCAAAATGCTATTCTGTGCATACGAGGACAATTTCTTCTGACTTTTAGAAGTGTTTGTTTACTCGTTCTTGGCGGAAATTTCACTCCATCTGGATGCAAATTCTTGATTAATCTCCCTGTTTCTTTGATAACTTTACACTTGAACAACCCCAAACATTTCCTCCAAGTCTGTGTGGTTGTGTCATGAGAATATATTGCACAGTCATGATGGTTGTGATCATTTTATGTTAATTTAGCCTCATACTCGATGCATCAGAAAGTGTTGTTCAACTGATAATATTGTCGAGATCAGAAATCCAGCTTCCAGAAATCTGGATTTAAAAAAAGAAGAATAAATCACATTGAGCTCTGGGAGATTATAACAGAGATTTGTCACTATTGTGTGACATTTCAGAGCCAAATAATTATCAGACAAAGTATTTAGGAGATTAATACACTGAGTCACTCAAAAACAAAACTTTAAACAACATCGGTCAAGTTTTAAAATTCAACCAGCGTTGATGATGTCTTTAAGATTTCAGTCTTGACTCGGTTCTTTGCTTGTATTGTTAGTGTTGAGCTGTTTAATGATGTTACCCTCTCAGACTGCACATTAATTTGTGTGATGAGGTGAACAGGCCCCACGTCTGATTCTCCTCCATCAACCCTGCGAGCGTGACAGGAGCGTGGGCCCCAGAGGCCCCGAGCTCTCACCGTAACAGACAACTTAACAGCCATTATGACAAAACAGCTACATGAAGAGAAGCAGTCAGCGAACATCAGAGAGGGAGGAGAGGGAGAGAAGAACACGACATCATCTTTTCTTCTTCTCAGCGTCTCCCTAAAACTTAAATCTCACCTAAAACACTGCACATCTTCCTGCAACTGACTTTCTCCAACTTAAATGATACTTTAGCAGTGTAACACAACACACACACACACAGTTTTATCAACTTTCTTGCTATATCATGCAACTTTTCAGCAACTTTTCTTTGGACGACATAAACTCTTAATCATCGGTACATTGAGTAAACTGATCAGACAGAAATGCAAATGAACGACCACTGATCGTTCTTTATTCTTTTCCTCTGTTAAAATAGAATTCATTAACATTTCAATTGTTTTTTGTAGATGACTAGTTGGTTCATTCATATTGATGTGATGATAGCAATGTGAAAAATAATAATCGTTAATATGAGTCAGATACATTTAGTTAAGACTTGATTTCCTTGATTTGAATCTCTTTTATGATTTTGTATATACCAGTGTAAACCTGCCTGTTTGTATTGTTGTGTGCTCCAGAGCTGCATCAGATGTGTTCCTCTTCAAACACCTCTAAAACACACTGTCACTTTTTACTGTTTGTGTGCTGGACGTTGTTTGCAGAGCTTTTTATAAACCTCAACAATACGCATGGCGAGTGAACGGCTATCGTGATATGTGTCGAGTCCACTTTTCACTCTTGTTATATTGTGTTTAATATGGTGGAACTATCTATCATAGCCACTTTGAAATCAATGAGAGATTTTAAAGTAGCTACAGCTACAATATAGAGTGTGCTGGGAACAGTAGGAAAATCTAAGGTCAGTGTCTAAATATAAGACGACTGCTATTGATTACCTCTGTCAATCAAGCAGGGATTCAATACAAGTGCACATTTCACCAGTGTATTCTCACCATGCAGGAATGCACAACTTGACAGACGTATATAGCAACGGCAGTGGGGCTCAGCAAAGGGTCAATTAAAGCTCAGATGTTGTACGTGTGCACCAATTTGTAGCATAATGTTATGCTCCAGTGGGGCACATAGCAAAACGAAAGCCATTTCTCTTGCTCTGTAGCGTTCCCCTTCGTCCAGTGAGGCTTTGTCACTCGGGGATGGATTCTTTAGTCAATAAACCGATGTTTCTGCTCGATGGCGCAGCAGAGGCCTGACCCACTGCGCCGGCCTCAGTAACACACCGCAGGTTCCTGCATTACTCATTCTTTAACACTTTTTGCCATTAGTGACACTGATGCATTTTGTGGGAGGAGGCCGTGCAGGGAGCGGCGTCCTGCGAGCTACCAAACAGCAGCGGTGTCGTCGCCGCTACTGAGTCAGAGAAGAGGGATTTTTGATTATTTATTCATGGAGATTGATTCACGACAGTTCCGCCGCGGCTCGGCCAGCGGAGCTGATAACATCACTAGAAACGGGGACCTTCTGGGACGTCCCAGTTGCCGTTCAAAAGTTCAAAAGTGGGGGAGGAAACGCCAGAGAAGCCTTCAGAGAAACTCTGATGAAGGTGTTGCCTGTATGATGCCGCCAAGCTGCTTACAAAGGAGCTGATTGGTATTCAAGCCGCTGAGTGACTTTTTGCCTTTAGTGCATTAATTTTAATGAAAAATCTGCTCCTCTTGGCCGGTCATCGTGTCCTCCTCCTCCCAAACAGGCTCACTGACCCTTACTCCCCCGTATCTGTTTGATTTTAACCCCCGGTGTCATCAAAACAGCCTCCTATTAGGTCACCCCCTCCCCCACTTGGTTAAAGGTGCACAGAACGGATTAAAGGCAGGATGAATGCATAAACCTCCCTAATGCATCTTAGGGGGGGAAGAAAGAACAAAAATGTGTTTTATTATTCAAATGATGACAGTAATAATGGCGCACGGCTTGGAGGATGGGCGGTTGCTCTTTTCATCACAGCTGAGACAGACTTTTTTTGGGCGTATTATCTCTCACAACAGGAACCGAGCGTGTCTCCTGTGTTCCTTTAAGGTCTACAGTGAAATGTTGTATCAATAAAACACAGAGACAGTAGACTATGAATTATTGAAAGGCACAGTGGTTCAGATGGGGTTCTAATCTCCACAGTGCAGTTAATTTGATGTTCTTGTTTTTCTGTTTTGGATCCAACCTGCAATGCACCATCTGTGCCAGCGAATGCCGCGGACAGAGCGGAGCGGACCGGTGGGAACCAAATGAATGATCCACTGATGCTAATGTCCTCTGCCAGCCAAGGTCTTGCTTAATAAACCTCAAGATGAGACGGGCGTGCGAGAAATGATGTGATCAAAAATAAGCCTCGTCAATTCAAGCCCACACACACCTGAAGATGCAGCTGACAACGAAAGTGGAATTTGTAATGAGGGTGTGTGTGTGTGTGTGGAGGAGGGGGGTTATAAGTGCATCTCACCATTCGGGAGCTACACAAGCTTAAGGGATATGTTTTGTAATGTGTATCAATGCTCTGGAGCGAATATCAATATCTAAAGCGAGCAGTTGATCAGTGGGAAATGTGAGCTCAGCAGAGTGTGAGCGTCTGATCTGAGCTCTCATTTATCTCACTGGGAAAGTCCAGTGTTGCCTTTCACACAAACAGCAGGTGGGTCCGGAGCAGCGACATCCAGCCTCCACTCAGATACAGATTCAACAAATTGGTCAGTAGAGACAGTCGGTTATTATCTCCAGGGGGGAATTCAAGTCCCAGGCTTTCTAATTGGTCATTCTTATTTTATCATAATCAATTTGAAACTTGGGGAAGACGATGGCAGAAGGTTTGGAGGGAAAATTGCTCCCGTAAAGCGTGAACCTTATGGCTGCCGATTTATTCTGACAACTGCATGTTCACAAAAATAATGTCGAAGAGGAGAAGTAAGAGTTTTATATTCTTTGAGCTGAGATGATTGATGGATGGATGGATGGATGCAGATCCCAGGGCGGACATGTTGAACCAACACCCGCCCCCCATCTTTATTTTTCCATTGTTTGTCTCAAACTAAAAAATATTTTTTCTGTGAGGGGATGGACTTTAAATAAACCCATCACATTGGTGCTAACACTAGAATGCTAGCATTAGGATACCAGTGATTTTTTTTAATTCGTGTATGCACCGCGTGTTGAAATCTCTTGCAAGTCACGTAATTTGTGTGGGTGAGCCACTGAAACATTAGTTGAGAAGAGGGAACTGACTTAACGGCCTTATTTCTACCAACGCTGTTTTTCATTTAATCAGTAATCATGTAAATTGGAAACCGTGATATTTCCACTGACAATAATCGGCGCCAAAATTCGTGAGATCCCTAGTATGTAGAGACTGTATTTAACAGAATTGAATAAACTGTATTTAAATGTACTGGTGGTTTAATCAATGATTTGTTGGTCTGGTTCATCAACATTTAATTCAAAGTGAGTGTGGGACTGTGTTTTTAACTGTTATATGTTTGTTTGTGTCTTTCAGGTGTCAGACTCTGAGAAATTATTTGAGGACCTCCTTGAAGCAAAACAAAAGTTGGATTCTGAGAATATGAATCTGGCTCACGAAAATGCCAGTCTGAAGATGGCCATGTCCTGCAAAGAAGCTACATGGAAGAAGGAAAAGGACAGAATGCAGACTACGAAAGACTCTAGGAAGAACTAGAGCTCGATCTCAAGGAGGTCAAGGATGAGTTGAGGCTCCAAGAGAAGGAGTATCGGTCTTTGAGTAATCGTAACCAAAGCCAGCAGGCAGAGATCCACAAGATCAGACGTGACCTGAAGCAAAAGTGCAACCACGTCGATGAGCTGGAGTATTCCATAAAACAGAGGGAACACGTGATCGACAGGACTGTGCATGAGAAACAGGCGCTGGACAAGCAAATCAATGAGCTCACAACCAAGCTCAAAGCTATGGGGACAAATGTTCTCCAGAACGAGCCTGACTGGCAGTCAGAAATCAAGGCTCTGAAGGACAAGCTCAGCCATGAGCAGGCAGAGAAGGAGGCTGGCTTCATGAAAATCAAGGCTCTGAATGACGAGCTCAGCCATGAGCAGGCTGAGAAGGAGGCTGCCTCCAAGAGAATGAAGGAGCTGGACAGACTGCTCAAGGTCAGAGGAGAGGATTGTGATTAAGCATGAGGCCAGAATTGTCCAGATGGAGCAGATGATTGCCGGTCTCACCAGTCCAAATATGGCACTGGAAGCCAGCAACCAGAAGTTCATCTCCATGCAGCAGGCCATCGAGACAAGGATCCTCCAGAACAAGACTGAGTGGGAGACGAAAGTTGACGCTCTGGAGGACCATCTCAATTGTGAGCAGGTGGAGAAGGAGGCTGGCTTCATGAAAATCAAGGAGCTGGAGAGACTGCTCAAGCTCACAGCGGAGAGGATTGTGATTAAGCATGAGGCCAGAATTGTCCAGATGGAGCAGATGATTGCCGGTCTGGTGGAAAAGAAGGCTGCCTCCAATAGAAACGAGCTGAAGAGACTGCTCAAGGTCAGAGGAGAGGATTGTGATTAGGCATAAGGCCAGAATTGTCCAGATGGATCAGATGATTGCCGGTCTCACCAGTCCAAATATGGCACTGAAAGCCAGCAACCAGAAGCTCATCTCCATGCAGCAGGCCATCGAGACAAGGTTCCTCCAGAACAAGACTGAGTGGGGGACAAAAGTTGACGCTCTGGAGGACCATCTCAGTTGTGAGCAGGTGGAGAAGGAGGCTGGCTTCATGAGAATCAAGGAGCTGGACAGACTGCTCAAGGTCAGAGGAGAGGATTGTGATTAAGCATTAGGCCAGAATTGTCCAGATGGAGCAGATGATTGCCGGTCTCACCAGTCCAAATATGGCACTGGAAGCCAGCAACCAGAAGCTCATCTCCATGCAGCAGGCCATCGAGACAAGGTTCCTCCAGAACAAGACCGAGTGGCAGATGAAAGTTGACGCTCTGGAGGACCATCTCAGTTGTGAGCAGGTGGAGAAGGAGGCTGGCTTCATGAAAATATAGGCTCTGAATGACGAGCTCAGCCATGAGCAGGCAGAGAAGGAGGCTGCCTCCAAGAGAATGAAGGAGCTGGAGAGACTGCTCAAGCTCACAGAGGAGAGGATTGTGATTAAGCATGAGGCCAGAATTGTCCAGATGGAGCAGATGATTGCCGGTCTGGTGGAAAAGAAGGCTGCCTCCAATAGAAACGAGCTGAAGAGACTGCTCAAGGTCAGAGGAGAGGATTGTGATTAGGCATAAGGCCAGAATTGTCCAGATGGAGCAGATGATTGCCGGTCTCACCAGTCATAATATGGCACTGAAAGCCAGCAATCAGAAGTTCATCTCCATGCAGCAGGCCATCGAGACAAGGATCCTCCAGAACAAGACTGAGTGGGAGACAAAAGTTGACGCTCTGGAGGACCATCTCAGTTGTGAGCAGGTGGAGAAGGAGGCTGGCTTCATGAAAATGAAGGAGCTGGAGAGACTGCTCAAGCTCACAGCGGAGAGGATTGTGATTAAGCATGAGGCCAGAATTGTACAGATGGAGCAGATGATTGCCGGTCTGGTGGAGAAGGAGGCTGGCTTCATAAAAATCAAGGAGCTGGAGAAACTGGTCAGCGATACTGAGCAGCATGAGGCCGACATAAAGCTGCTCATCCTGAAACAGATCGAGCTTCAGGTAAGTCACATCAGCTCCGTTTGATTTGAATAAGAACCTGTTGCACTTTAAGTTCGTTTCGTATTCAGACTTTTTGAAAGAGAAAACATCTGAACGCTCGTCGTCTCTGTCTTTTCAGGAACTGGCCTTGATGACCGACGAGGACAAGGCAAAGATAGAAAGGGAGCAAAAGAAAGCAAAGGAAGAGGCTAAAGAAGGAGCTGGAAGAGGAGAAGAGGCAAAGGAAATGAAGAAGAAAATATGTACCTCTCTTTAAAAAAATAAAAACATTTGAAATTTAATCAACATCTCTTGTTTCACCCTTGTTTCACTAGTACTATTTTCCAGCTAGTGGTTGGTTGATTGTTAGCACTAGCCCTACCCCTTCTACATGCTCTAGCTAGATGGCTTGCCTGCTCGCCAGTGTACATTGATCAGGTGTTTGTTTATATTAGCGAGCTATATTACTGCGAAGTTCAGACACCATATTTGAATCATTCCATAGCTAACCAGAGTCTGTCCCGTTCGTACGTGTGGTCGTACTGTTCGTTTCTTGGGCCAAGGAAAGTTAGGAGGACAGCTGAAGAGAGGTGGGGAGCATTACCAGACAAGATCATGGGGAAAGGGAGTCTCAGGTGAGATTTCGTAGTGTGATAGAGATGATGGAGATCAGAATTGCGTGAGTAGACGTTACGCGCACGAAACCGTTAAATATTTTTATGATTTACTAATATAACGGTTAGGTAAGCAGTGATACTCGCAGTTGGCTGTTTAGGACAAATAAACAAGAACGGTTAAGCACAATAACTTTCTGAACGATAGGCGAGCCTCTACGAAGTTGTGATGTATGGTGGCATGGTATGAGTTGCATACGAAAAAAAAAAAAAATAAATCACTGTTGTGTCCCGACCAATCCTGACATCGGATCTGCACCCCTGGATGGATGAATGAATGAGTGGGTGGATGAATGAGTGGGTGGGTGGATGGATGGATGAATGAGTGGGTGGGTGGATGGATGAATGAGTAGGTGGGTGGATGGATGGATGAATGAGTGGGTGGATGGATGAATGAGTGGGTGGGTGGATAGATGAAAGAGTTGATGGGTGGGTGGATGAATGAGTGGATGGATAGATGAATGAGTGGGTGGGTGGATGGATGAATGAGTGGGTGGATGGATGAATGAGTGTGTGGATGGATAGATGAATGAGTGGGTGGGTGGATGGATGGATGAATGAGTGTGTGGATGGATGAAAGAGTTGATGGGTGGATGGATGAATGAGTGGATGGATGGATGAGTGGGTGGGTGGATGAATGAGTGGGTGGGTGGATGGATGGATGAATGAGTGTGTGGATGGATGAATGAGTGGGTGGATGAATGAGTGGATGGATGGATGAAAGAGTTGATGGGTGGATGGATGAATGAGTGGATGGATGGATGAGTGGGTGGGTGGATGAATGAGTGGATGGATAGATGAATGAGTGGGTGGGTGGATGAATGAGTGGGTGGATGGATGAATGAGTTGGTGGATGGGTGAATGAGTTGGTGGATGGGTGGATGAATGAGTGGATGGATGAATGAGTGAGTGGGTGGGTGAATGAGTTGGTGGATGGATGGATGAGTGGGTGGGTGGATGAATGAGTGGATGGATGAATGAGTGTGTGGATGAATGAGTGGATGGATGAATGAGTGGGTGGGTGGATGGATGAATGAGTGGGTGGATGGATGAATGAGTTGGTGGGTGGATGAATGAGTGGATGGATGAATGAGTGGATTAATGGATGAGTGGATGGATGGATGGATGGATGAATGAGTGGGTGGATGAGTGGATGGATGAATGGGAGTTGTTTAAAGGCACCTTCATCAGTAATAAAAGCAAAGCAACAAGCAGCCTCATGTAACATGTGATTAAGAAATCAATGACAACAGGAAGTGTCCTCACACTGTTTACTCTGTACGTTAGCTTGCAGAGCCCAGCAGCTTCGTGTGCGGGAGTGTGCCGCGGTGCGTTTGTTCTCAGTCAGCCTCAGACTTGTGCCTGAACTCACCAGAACTTCTTCATGTCATTTCCCCAGAGTCACTCCTCAGTTTCCTCTTCATCTCATTACATTTTTCCAAGCTTGGTTTTTTTTTTTTTTTTCCGTAGCACATTTTCTCCCCCTGTGGACGCCTGTTAGCCTCAGGTCATTCTGCCCGCGGGCACATTTGCATCCAACCACATTTTTTCCCCGTTGACTGTGTTTACAGTCGCACTGCGTCTAAAAAAATTGCATGCGTGGAATAATATTTGTTCCACATAGAACTCAGGTTGCAGAACCAACACTGTCGTTTAGCGCTAAAGACTTTAACTACGTAACGCCAGAGGGCACTGTCATTGTGGGAAAATATCATAATGCAATATTTCAACAATAAATAAATAAATCAAAACAAATGAAAAAGACTGAGGTTTACGTTTTAATTTCGATAATACTGCTCATATGATTAGATTTGTATATTTTCATTCACGCTCATTGTGGATTTTAAAACTTTCGTTTCGTAAGAAAAACTTTTGTCTTTTTTCAGTCTATAGAAAATCTTCTGTTCTGCTCCTGTTTGGTGAATATGACCACATATTCCTCTCTGTGAGATCTGTGATACATACAAGGAGACATTTCCTACAAACCCCCCCCGCCGCCCGCCAACCTACACATCCTCCAACATTATGAGAAGCAGCTTGTCCTTAGCTTCCATGTGGCAGAAATCATTTACATCAGTGGCAGCGTAACATGCGATGGCATTCAATGTCCCCACAGCGCAGCAGTGGACGCCAGTGGCACTGTGATGTACGTTCAATCCCTCCGCTGAGCATGATGCGAGGTGACAGCGGATTCGGTCGGGGATCGGTTGACAAGCCATCCTTTTGGAAAAAGCAGCACAAATGATATTTTCTCCTTCCGTGCACCTGCTGACGAAGCAGCCACGGATCCGTGGCTCTGTCGAACCGACGTCAAATCACTTCTCGTGAACTTATCGCAAAACTCTTTGAGGGAAAGACAATATATATATATATATGTACGAAATCCGGATGGAACGAACAACGTGACGTGCAACAGATATGATAAACGGTTTAAGAATAAAGTGGCGTGTTTTAAAATTATACACGGAAACATTTCGTGCTCCAGCTGTGAAATCTAAAAAAATCTTAACAGTGTGAGAAGGAAGCCCGTCTCTCTGAATCTATAGAGCCACAATTATTCACGCACCCTCCGGTCATATCCCCGTTTACAGTGTTATCCGCACCGCAACACCAGAATCCCAAGTTCCCCTCCACGTCGAGACACATCAACCAAGTGTTTGCCGGCTGCAAACGGCTCAGTCTCACGAGTAGAATTCACGAAGCAGAGACTTAAAAACACATGTAGTCGGCCCGGAGGCGGTGGCAGAGCTGCTCCGTCAACAAAGCATTCGAAGAGAGGGCAGATAATTCCCCACTACAAGAGCCAAAGCAACAGATGTGCAAATCAACCCCTCGTGAATAAACTTCATAGAGCAGATGAAACGCACACAACACAACACAACGCTGCCGACACGCATTCACGTTTGTTATTCACCCGGACTCAAGAACATACATTTCTAAAAAAAAAAGAAGGTTTGTTTGTTTCTCGCCTCTTTTCTTTGTAAGCCTGAGTGGTCAGGACAGCATCAGCTGGCATTACTCAGCCTCAAGGCGGATCTATTAACGGTATAGGAGCTCTCGCTCTCTGGAGCAAACCGAGGGAGTCAATGTGAGTTTGTTTTAAACACCTATTGCTCCCCGTTGCCCCCGCGGGGTCATGAGAACTCATTAAAGATGTATTAATGGCTTGGAATGCTCTGCCGAAGCCGTGTCTGTGCAACCATCTGTGATCTAAATAAAAAAAGTACATGTTTAAAAAAAAAGGAAAATTAGCTGCAGGAGTTCATCAACAAAATCCTGTAAAATAACTGAGCACGGAGGCTGCGAGAGCTCAGCATGAGAGCTGCTGTCTTGTAGATCAGGAGTTAATTATGGTGCTTACCCTGGTCCTTGTGGTCAGAGCTCTGGCTGGACAACAGGAAGAGGAAATCCTGGCAGGTATCCTGATCCAGCAGCGTGCTGTTGTGCAGGCAAAGGTCAACAATTAGGGTCACAGCTCTCTGACAGACCATGTCATGCTCCTCTCGGTCAGAACTCATGCTCCCAGCTGCATCCTCAGCCGTGTGTGCTCATCCAAGGGGACTAACACATACACACACACGCAGCATCAGCAGCAGCAGCAGCAGCAGCCTAGCATGCACAAGACAAATGCAACTTGTCTCCGTCCTCGGCTGAGTCTTCTCCTTCTTCCGAGAATCTCTCGTGTGTGTTTACGCGCCAGCACACACGTGTGCGTGTTTGTGCTTCATGTGGAGTGTGTGTAAACAGGGCAGGATTGTTAAGTGCATGAACACGGTTGTATGCATGCTTTGCCATATATGTGTGTGCTAGTATGTGTGCGTGCATGACAACAGTTGTCGACTTAATGAATCACAGTTGCCCCCCCAGGTGATACAGGGACGGAGTTATTACATCACATCTCTTCTAAAGAGGCTAAATGAAACCAAACACTCGTGGCTGTAGTCATGGGCGATGCACCAACAAGCGTTGTACCATTAATGACCCCCCCACATCTCTTCACCTCCCCTCTTTCTTCCTCCCTCCATTACCACACTGACCCCCCCCCCCCCCCCCCCCCAGCCCCCTCATCCTTGATCTGACTGTAGTGCTGCTTCCACCACTCCACCTCCAAACCCCCCATAACGACCACTGGGCTTGTTTTTCTCCTGTCGACTGTCATGGCTGGTCCCTGCAGGTCAGAGAGTCTCTGGTGATACATTTCCCCCGAGCCGAACCACCTGTGACTGCCAGGTCTGCACCGCTCCCTCTGACAATCCCTCCTCAGTCCGATTGTGATCCCTGTTTACAACCTGTAATGATGAGGGTTTAACTATGTGTGTGTGTGTGTGTGCTCGTGTGTGAGACGCACAATGAGAGGGACAGGGAGGGAGAGAGATCATAACACGAGGCTGAAAACAAATGCTGATACACACAACATTGGCAGTTTATTACTGTGGAGGTTTGTTGGTTTGTTTGTTTGTCTGCAGGACTATGATGTGCAGGGGAATGATGCAAGGAAGAATGTTTGGTGGGGGATCTGGATCAGGGGGCGGATATAGGTTTGTTTTATTTTTTACTTTTTCTTCCCAATAAATAATTAATGAATCCTGACTTTTTTTAGCTGCAACATGCAACTTCACCACTAGATGTCACTGCATTCTACACACTGAACCTTTAAAATGAGTTTACTGGTCTGGAAGTCATTTGTCCTTTTGACATAGTTTATGAACATAATGTACCCAAAAGAAAAACAAGACACATCATCAGATCACACCGATGTGATCGTTAACTTTGAGGAAACAAATACATCTCCAGTAGGTTTTATTTCCCCACAAATGTCAAATTCTTCCTTTTCAAATCAAGACTGTGAAGAAAAAATAGGTCCAGATAAAAAAACCTAATTAACTAATTGACTTGACTTTCTTACATTATTATATTGGACCTATATGAATTGACCTTATCTCTTAATTGTGTTCTTACCAACTTAACCATAAATCAAAGTAATTTAATAATCTCGATGACTAATATGGCAGCAGGAAAATGATCTCATCCTTATCTAATTAAAAAGTGATATTGAGTTTAACAAGCTCTTCGTCGACTCCCTGATTTAATTGAGTTAAACCAGGGCATAAATACTACGCTGTCTACGTTGATGGGCTATTGTTCTGAGATAGCTTCGATAATTTAGAGCTTATCTAATCCCAACCTGCCCCCGAACCCCCTAAAGTTGGATATCCTGTGTTTCCTGCTACTGAAGATTGGATCTTTTCTTCTTGGGCAATCCTGATTAAGAGGCAAATAACAAATTGTTTCTGGTTGAGGGTTTTTGAAAGAGTCAATTAACTTCTATGCATCTGCTGCAGCTGATACTGACTCGCCCCCTCCTTTGTTTGCCCAGCAGTTAATGCAAACAGGTTCACAAGCATAGACGCCAAATCAGAGCAACTCAATAATTCCCCAAAGAGCTGCTGTAGCAGCATTAATGATGGTGGACCAAAATAGACCCGGGGTGAAGGAGCTCTCCCTCGTGTCATTACATTATTCAGAAGGGTTTTGTCCGAGGCTGTCCAGTGTGTCCGACAAATAATGCTGCTGTGTGTAATGGTTCTCTGTTAACGTATAATTTTGAGATAGCTGGGAAATAACCCGCTATAAAAACAAGTTGATGCACCATTACCACGAAGAGCATCCAGATTCTTCCTCTTCCCTCATTAGTTGGATTCTCTAAAGTTGGAGGTGAACTTCAAAAATCAATGCATTAAAGTACAAGGTGAATATCTGAAGATGGGTAAACCTCAGCAGAATTATATCAACACATGCAAAGAGGCAGACGCAGCTGAAAACGTCTCAGTGGAATCAAGTTCAAGAGGAACGATCATCGCTCTCGTTAATCTGTTGCAATGACCACACGCTATAAGTTAAAGAGCATAAAGCATTAATTAAACGTCTCCGATTTAACTGCACGAGAGATTTGATCTTCTTCGTTAATTATTCACGACGCGCAGTTAGAAAGAACACAAAATAGTGTCTCTCATATAAATGCATTTTCCCTGCTCTAAATAATTTAAAGCTCCACAGCTACAAAAGTGCTTTAAAGAAAACAAAACACGAGCCTTCTGTGCTCCGAAGAAGAATTAACGCCATAATCAAGACGACTGCTGAGAGAGCTCGTTTTTTCAACCGTAAAGCAAACTGATAATCCAGCAGATTCCAAACGTCTCATCCTGTTACCATTAGGGATTCTGGCTGTAAGCTATATATAAATGAGGAGGGGGATGGTCATAGTGGATTGTGTTGCAGGTGTGTTGAGGGGGCTGCTGCACATGAGGTTCCTCGGTTTGATATGCAGATCAGCTTCATCTTCTGCAAATCTTTCTGGTGCTGACAGCCCGGTGGCTGCAGAGGTTGAACCTGATTCATCGTGGCAAATGCATGACAAAGGGACGGCTCACTCAAAGCTATGCTAATCAAAATCAGCACTTTCAAACTTCTCCTGAGGGCCGTACGGTGGCAGGGTTTCCACAGTGAGTGTGTCGGTGCCTCGTTGTGTGTTAAATTGTCGTGTTGCGTTCATCAAAGGTTCCCACGTCTCTATTTTGACTCATAGTTAAGCTCATTAGCGACAGTCGTACGTTGTGTAAGCAGGATTTGATGCATGACGCTCCACATCTACAATACAACAGATGAGGCGACGATTTGAGAACAAATAGATCTGCCGGTGAATGTTACACAAGAGCCTGAAAGACTCACAGTGAAACATGCATGCTATTTCAGTGAAGTGCTCCAAAGCCTTAAAATACGGATCTCCAGCTACGTTACGGTGTTTTTTAAAAAGGCTGAGTGCACAACGTGGTGATGAACGAGAATGAAATTCCCCCGGTATGGATAGGGATCAGCATAATCACTCTGCATCCAGATATAATGTGCACGGAGCAGTGTCTCATCCAAACACGTCCTGAATGACATTGAGATGAGGTGTTTAATTGAGCTCCTGTCAGTGTGGCCTCGAAGAGTGATAGAGTCCAGAGAAGTCAATTCTCAGAAGCTGCTGTTATGCATTTCAATCCTGAGGCATGTTAATGCTGCCGGCTTTGGCTCGTTCATTTTTCTCATTACTGCTTTACAGGTCAATGCAGCACAAAGCCTCAACAAGAAGAAGAGAATTACAGGTTTGCACCCACTTTTCATGGAGATGAGAACCACTGTTGAACTCATTTAGTGACAATCTGATCTCTGTCCCTGGTGAGTCCCTCTGTTTGGTGTTGTGTTATGAGTTAATATAACTTATAATGATGATACAAGTGAAACCAGACCTCAGGGTAAATGAGAAAACCTCTTTTTATAACTAAAACTCTTCCAACAGTATGTCTCAAAAAGTTAACTCAATATTGAAAGCTGTTCAAAAATCAAAACAATTACAAATATAGTAATAATAATCATAATTATATTATTATATATCATAATATGGTTATTAGTATTTCTATTTCATAAAAATTACAAATATAGTGAATATTTTTTGTACAATTTTCATTTATTATTTAAATAAACATCGTATATAACTTTAAATAAGAGTCTCAGTGAGTTTTATATTTGGGTCATTGTAGGTAATTTAGCGATGTGGTTTCAAACTGTGCCACCAGCGTGGAGGCATAAACATAAGGAGCCAGGGGAGGAGGTAACGTTCTAAAAGAAAAAAACCTCAACAGTCATCCCTGAACTCCACCTTTAAAAGTTATGAACCAGTATTAGAACATGATAATTAGCTGTGTGCCCAGCGTAGCACTAACTCGTCGTTGAATTCCCAAAGTCAGTATCATCCTTTACAACATTAGACGCAAACAAACACTCACACTGAGTTCCAGCTGAGTGCAGTGAACACAGCGGCTCCTCCAGTGTGCACAGTAGATAATTGCAGTAGACTGCGACTCTTCAGATCTCCGAGCAAATGAAGGCGGAGGAGATCAGTGATGTGTTTGATCCTTTCTCTCTGGAGCGACATGAGACGCAGAAGAAAGGAACTGCTTTGAGAATTGGAACCTCGACAGAAACATGTTGATGGAGCATTTGAATGTTTTGTGCCGTGTTTCCCTTTTCATGTTTTTAATGCATGTAAAAGTCTTTGTTGTACAAAAGTGAACTATATGACATCTTTAAAACTACTAACGAAGCTGGCGTGTGAAAATTTGCATTTTGAGTGACACGATGCAAGACTTGCTGTCGGCTCTACTCGGGCTTACGTGTAGGGTACAGGTGGGATGCGTACTTCACTGTCGTAGATAAGAGTTGTGGTCGGAGCCTTCCCATGCTGTACCCAGCTGTACATGCATGCATTTTGTTGACAAACTGATAAAAGAAACCAGATTGGTTAATTTGCTAAACCTCTACCTGGCTTCCGATGATAAACTAACAACTTCACGTACACAGCACAAGGTTAACACCACAAGATGAATAACTACAGTAGCTACATCAGGTCGGCATCTGTCCGATCTTTTAGCTCTGACAATTGAAACGTGCTCAGATATTCACTGTTTTTCTGTTTCTTACTCGGTCACTTGCTTTTAAACTAATTAAAACAGAATTTTAAAGGAAACCATCTTTGGGAAAAATGCATTTAACACATACTTTGACTTTTTAGTTTGGACCTTGTCTCATTTGTGAACACGGAGGAGGCGGGGCTTATGATCTACCGCAGCCAGCCACCAGAAAGATTTGTCAATAATTTTGTCCATCTTTAAAAACAATGATTCTATGATTCACACCCTTGGGTATTTTTGCAACGATTTGAAATAACTTTATTTAGATGGCAAACACTAAACTTTCAATCCTGCAATAACCTGCTTTTTAGACAAACTCCACCTTATCCGCTGCTATTGTTACTTAATTGCCTGTATCTCATATTGACAGTGTTGTGGTTTTGTTCCTCTGCAGAATACAAATTGAAGCAATAAAACTGGACCCACGGCACAACCTTTGGCTGTGGAACACTTTGCTGCAGCAGTTGTCTGCAGATGGAAACTAAACTGTTTAGCTATGCTAGCTGTGTGGCTCTACAGGGATGATACTGTTGTGCCCACTATGTCCATATTGAAATATCTCTACATCTATTGGATGGATCGCTGTGACATTTTCCACAGACATTAATGATCTCAACAGGATGAAACCTTCTGGCTTCACTGATCAGCAGCTTGACATTTTGGGGCTCTGGGTGATATGTCCGTACAACTATTGGATGTATTGTGGTGAAATTTGGTTCAGAGATCCATGATGCACCAGAGGATGAACCCTCATGACTTAAGTGATCCATTAAAACCGTTTTCTGATCTGAACTCAGGAGGAACATATTCCAGAGATTTTAGCAATGTGAAAGAAAGTGATGAAAAATTCCTGGATTGCTTTCTGATTGTCTGTGATCCACATCCTTCAACCAAGTTTCATGGGTAGTTTTTGTGTTACGATGATAACTATCTGACAGACACAAACATTTGCTGTCTTTTCTTTAGGCACAGAGAGGAGTGCACTTTCCCATCTTAAGTAAGATTAGTACCATGATGGTTACGGAGGCTGCTTCTGTCGTAGGACGCCCGCCCAAACGATCTACTGCCCGGGGCTACATATCTGTGGTCCCATAGGTGTGTTAGTAATGTAATTTAGAGCCTTTCGCTGAGCAGGTGCGGAAACCCTCGCCCAGAGATAACAAACTGAATGAGCTTGTTTCCATCTCACAGAAGGAAGTGTGACACACAGTCCCCACTGCAGCTGAATCCAGGAGTTCACACAAGTTTGGGAAATTAAACCAATGTGGTATTCTGCTTTTTATTTTCTATCAAAATCCCTCAACTATTCTATTCCCTGTATTGCAAAGTTAAAATCTGGATGTTCCCCCTGTTTCGGATGTCATGGGTTAGTTCCTGATCCATGTCACGTTGTAATGGACCATAGGAGGTTTGTTAATCTAATTATATTTGAGTTGAGGTGTTCGAACGAGGTGGGAGGGAAAGACTGACGCTTCCAAATCGACTCACACACCTGAGAGACCGAGCAGCAGCAGCTCACAGCAGGTGGTGACCTAACAGACCGAGCCTGGCATCGCTGCAGGGGACGCCAGACAGACCACGTCACGGATCGCAGGCCTGTGGGGGGGGGGGGGGGGGGGGGGGGGGGTGTAATCCATCACCTCCCTGGTCAGGTAGTCTGCCAGCACATTGGTAAGTGAGGCGACTCACCACAGGGACTGAATTTAATGTCACCAGGTGAACGTGGAGGAGCGAAGACAACTGGCTTTGCATTTATTTCGAGTGGGACATGAGTTTGTCTCTTTACACGTGTCCTTCCAATAGTTTTTGTGTAATCTGCTTACAAACAAAGAGACAGATGTGAAAACATCCTTGGCTGAGGCACAATGACCAACAACAGCCACACATGCAGATGTTTCTCTTGGGATTCTCTCTCCTCCCAAATGTCTGATTCAATCCAACCTTTGTTTTTGCTAAAACAATCGTGTGTAAGCGAGCGAACCAAATCGCTCATGGATCCTTTCAAGCATATTCTAAAGCGCCATAAAAACAATTTAGAGATCAATAAAGAGACAATATACCAGAAGAAAAAAAACAAGGCCGAAGCAAATCAGTCCGTGTGTGTTCGGTGCTCGAGCCCCACAGGTCTCACGGACCCTTCCTACCTGATATATTCTCCCTAACCTCAGCTTCCCCGAGCATGAAATCATTTGGACAGGATGATGGGCTGCTTGGCTGTGGAGCAGCAGCATGAGATTTGTTTCTGTGCAGATAAACACAGCTCTCACTGTTGTCGCTGCAATTGAGAACACTTTCCCATTTCAATTTTAAACTGTGCGAGGCATAAAATAATCACACAAGGAGCAAACAGGTTTAGCAATTCGCTTAACTGCCCTGGATATCTTAGCTGTCACACGGGCGATGAGTTCTGTTTGGATGTTGCTCCGTCGCCGCAAACACATTTGAATTAGTCCTTTTATTTGGAGCATTCATGAAAATTGTCGAGGTCACCACAACTCAGAGGAAGATATGAGAATAGAACTTTGTAACTTCGTATTGAAAACATCAAAATAATTTAAGTTTATCTTCACCTTTATTTGACATGTTCACCTATTGTGTTTTATTAAACTCATGCTTTAAATTCCTCATGCTGAGGAAAACAGAAGCTGCAGTGCAGGAGAAATGTCTCCGCAGTCATGACGCTTCAGTAACTCAATACAGTCTCTCTCTTACCGAGACACATCAGCATCCTCTACACTGCATGATGAGAAACTGAAACCCGCAACTGAGTTAAACAACTTTTAGTTTCTGAGCACAGAAAAACTACAACAGTCCTCGTGTCCTCAACAGTCTTGGGTTCTAGCTCCACTCTCCAGGGGCGGATCCAGGGGCCAGGCCAGGGGGGCACTTTCCCCAGCTGAAATCTGATCAACACCTGAAGTACCCCTGGTATGATTTATGCGTGCACCTTGTGTAATCAGGAATAGTGCATGGATGTTAGGCAGATAATTGGCCCCTCTGTGTGAATTGTGGCCCCTTTATGACCCCTGATTTAAAAAAAATTCTTCCCCTACACTGCAAACAGTCCTCTCGTCCTGCATCCTCGATAAAATCTCTCAGTTCTAACTCTCAAGTGCTCGACTCCAGACCTGACGTGCTGTGTGAAGAAACTCCTCTTTAATGTGTTGCCACAGACTGAGACTCAGCTCCAGTCTCCAGTGGCTGACGAGTAAAAACAACCGGTAACCGTGGAAAACCGAGGTCACACTTTACTTTACAGTGCACTAAGATGTGAGAGGCTTCATCAGATTAGAACAGTTGTACGACCATTTATGTTATGGAAGCTGCAGCCAGGATATTGAATTATTTCCCGCTGTTAGATTCTAACATCCTTGTTAGATGGTGATTCACAGCACATTATACAGAACTGCAAAATTAATCTGTTAGATCCTTGTTAAATAACAAGTTAGTTTTGTCTATTTTAATATAAATATATAAAGTACAGATTGTTATGTCTGGTTCGGATAATGTAAAAGTCAAGTGCAACCCAAACCTGACACTAAATCTTTGTGCTGCAAAACAGTTGGATTCCTTATTTCTTTTAACATTTTTATTAAAGAATTCTCTCGAGAGGTGGATGTGTGCTCCAGCAGAAATCCAGCAGGCCACCCATGTCTGGCAGCGCTCTTTGTTTTCCTGATAATCGGTTGAGGTCATCCTCTGCCCACCAGCACTCAGTAATCTCCTTCCATAATAACACAGCTGCCTCGGAGATGTGGCAGGAGGCTGGAGCCCCCAAACCTAAGCGCCTTTGGTGAGAGGGAGGAAAAGTCGCTCTTTGAAGACAGGCTCTTCAGCCCTCCCGGGGTTTAACGTCTTATTATTTTCAACGCACGGCACCAAAATGAACAGTTTTGTCGGCGGGGACTCTGCTGTGTTGGTGTCACCTCCTCCGTGGCCCCGGTGATCGCTGGCTTAGAAATGAGGTGGGAACCATAGGGAAAAACTTGCTTTTTCTTCATTAGGCATTCGTTTAGGTGCCGTCTTACATGGAGAGATTAATGGGGAGAGGGCTGGAAAGGGATCAGTCATGTAGCCAGGATGAAATAAATAAAGCTGAGGAGTGGAATTCACAAACATGGAGCCAAATATAGAATTATCCAATTATTTCTTCTCTCAGTCCCGGTGTCACCTCATCTGTACGTGTCCCCGTTACAACACTTTGACTTATTCAATCTCTGTTCAACGCATTTTTTGACACTTTGATTTTAACTAGATGGAATCAAGTGTATCCTGGATTTCATACATGCATATGATGAGCACAGTTAAAATGAGTGTTTGAGACAGAACGTGCCATCTTTGACGATGCAGCTGATTGACTAATTAAAGTCGCACTGCAATTACGCGAGGCGAGATGACTGATGCATGCCGCAACACTTCCCTCCTTATTGTCCTGCATGGTTGCATTGATAGTGAAAATCAGTTTTTGCACATAAGAGAGTTCTTATCATTGCGCTGTGTTTTGTTTGATTGTGTCACTCTGTGCCTGGTAACCCTGGGCCATACAGCATTCATGCATAGATCGTGTGACAGCATGATTAATTGTGTTGTGTTCAGGGGGCGAAACTAAACCAGCAGACGGATACGTGAGGAGTCCTCAGCAGTGGGAGAGAAGTAACCGTTTATTGAGAGTAAAATGATAAATGAAACCTCAGAAACATTTTGCTGATGTTCTAGAAAAACCGCTGTCAAGGAATCTGCAAATAATATATTTTCAGAAGGATAAATAGCTTCTAATCTTCCATTTAGGTGCTCTGATGGCCGCTGTAATGGCAGCATAAACTCTGGCAGTCATATTCAATTTTAAAGACTGGGAAGGGGCATCGGGCAAATTTTATTGCAAATGCTGAGAGAATATAGAAGATTTTGCAAATCCCCACACATTTCTCTTAGTGTGCACTCAGCAAATGCAGATGTGTCGGCAGAGGTTATATCCACAAGTCGTGTCCGATCATCACTGGCGTATAATTGGATTAGGCTCCAGATTATCATGTGGGCTGTGAGTGTCAGGCAAGCAGACGACCACGCCTTCAGAAATGATTCATCACGATAAACCAGAACTAAAGTGTTTTTCCCCTCGTGAATGCATCAGCAACACTAAGGGAGAAAAAAACGGCCTTACACATTAAGTATAATATGTAACTGCAGGCTCAGCACAACCAGCTCTGATGACTGGCTGCAGAAAATGTTTTCATGTTTACAAGTTGCTCAGCCACACGGGGACATTTGTGTTAAGTGAAACACATAAAGAAACATTTCAATCATGGCTGACAGCCGACAGCTTATATGATTACTCAGCAACCAGAAAGATGACATCGGACAATGATTGTAGGCTCGGCCCAACGAGCGTGAAGGCGATGTTGTAATTTTACAATTTTGTCGTAATCTCACCACGACATGTAAACACTGAAAACAGAGCATGATTTAAGAACACAGAGGTGGCCTGGATGTGTAATTTGGCATCAACCCTGTATTCCATGTGAGTCATAGAAACAACAGTGACAAGCTAACGTTTGACGGGGGATTTTCAGCCTGTGCTGGGACACATACATGCACACACACACATGTGCACACACGGTGACGGTTGATCGAAAGTCTCTTTATGATGCAGCTGACAGCACATGAACAGAGTAGCTGGGCTCTTGCAACACGAAGCTACAAATGAAATGTGGCTCGTGTGGATCCCCTTCGAGCGCAGGGGGAGCCCATTACTCTGCTCCGCCACGTCTCCTTCAGCACATGATAAACATTATGGCAGCTGCAAGACATCCAATCATAAAAACACAAACTCTGCGGTGGAGTGGATCTGCAATATTCTGCACGATGAGTGACTTGTACCTGTATGAATGAATATTTAAACAAAGAATTTATTGCTATTGCCTTAATAAAGCCCGAGGAAAGTAATTTAGAAGACCGTTTATTTCAAAGTAATTAATTGTTGTGGTTACTAACACTATGGTGGATACATAAATGGATGTGGGGTCCCAGTTATCAACCTGTTAAACTACGACTACTACATGCTTAGTGCAGAAACCCACACTCAGGTGTATTTTACGATTATAGATAATACTACAATTTCGAGTGCATATGCACAACAATGAGTATAAATATGCATTCGAACGAAAGCTTATGACCCTTTATTTATCCAGGGAAGCGTTTGCTGACCAAGCCTCAGCAGCACACTGACCCTCAGTGTGATACAACTCAGGAAACAAGAACAATAAAGACGAGTTTGTTCAATATTTTATGCGGCTGCCCAATGTTTTCACCCCCCCCTCCGCTCCTGACGCCCAAATCCACAGATAATGCACCTACATATTCAACAAGCCTAGAGCGTGTTATTATCAGGCTCTTCACAGATGTCACATCATGGAGAGGCGGTAGATTTTTGAATTCAATTAACCAAAACACACCGTGACCTTTTAATATTTTAACACGGCACGATAATCACAGGTGATGTAACTGTGTTCAGGCACAACAAACAAAACGCACACTACAGCTTTGTTTGCTGTAACAGACTCTTCTGGTGATTTAACAGCTTCTTCATCTTCATCAGAGACTCTTTTTAAAAAACATCCCTGAGGATGAAGGTTGTGTGAATTAAGAGAGGTTCAGAACGAATCACATTTTATTTAGTGGCTTATATAAACTTTATATTTATTTATTTATTTCATTTCCACTATCTTATCTTTCGTAGTTTTTCTTTTTCTAATATAACAGTGTTTCCTTTTACTGGGCACATGACGCAATAATAAAAATCAATCGATCAATGAATCGTCTTCTTGCTCATCCAGCTCCCTTCTCTTAAACGACTGCTCTGTTGCCATCGATCAAACTTTTGTGTTGTGGGTTCTTTCGCTTTCTGTCTGAGACGTATTGATATTCAAAGCTGCAGTCGGTCATATTAATAATTCACCCAGTGACTGGGCTGTGCCCTTAAATATGCAACAGAATAACAACAAGAAATAAAAAGTAGATATGTTGTATGTGTAACTACTGTCCACTCAGTTTCAGACTGCGCCGCACAATGGATGACGTTTACAGCCTCTAACCATCGAGAGAAATTACATGGAAATAAGTTGATTGATCAATTGATTGATTGATTGATTGATGAGGTAATTGCAATTTTTCTTCCATTTTAATTACTTACATTCATATTTTTGCCCTAATGTGTAAATTAATATTAAAGTTTAAAGGTAATAATAGATTATTATACTAAAGTTAACATATTTCGGACATACAATTGATATGAATACAAACAATGAATATTATTTCAGAAATATAACAGTCACACAAATGACAAATGTTCTTGTGAAATTAGAATTTAAAATGATTCTGTGATATTTGAATAGGGTGTGTAGCCAAACATAAAAGAAACTACTGTGAAATACTCGACTGAGTAAATAGTTATTCCTTGTTCTTGTTGAAGGACAGAGGATGTTTTCTCATCCATACAAAGTGCAGCAAATTGCAATTACAGCTATACACTCATACATATTAGAACTTACTAAGTAACTTTAGACATTATTAAATGAATACCTGCACACTGGATAGTAGTAGTATTAGTTGTTTCTAAATATTACTTGTTAATTTGTCATTAATGCAAATTAATTCTGACAAAACAAATATCAATTTGCTGAGTAATAACCAGACGGTCTCAATCATTACAGAGAATTTCAGAATATCTGGTGCAGCCAACTTGTTAACTGTGGAATGGAAACTTTATAATTTACAGAAAGACATCAGCTGCTGCATTAGGGCGTTAGACTCATAGCTGGTCTGATGCTGGCTGTGTGTCAATTAGGAAAAACTAAATTATCATTTTACAGAGATAAAGTTTTGTGTACAACCAAAGCAATTTAATTATACCTGGAAGCATTTATTGTGCCGAGATAAATTAAAAAAGCAGATATTGTTTTTGTCTCTAAAGCTGCTGGTCAACAGATGTGATGACAATATAAAAACTATAAAATGTCTCCATCTAGTGACTGAACGTGTGTAAACACTCATTTTTCATTCTGATGTGTCTCGTGCTTCTCTCACTTGGGTGTAGACAGAGCACAGCAGCCAACATGGATCACACACAGGGGGAGAACAAACTTAGATGAGTAGAGGGATTTCTTCCAGGGCTTTTCAAGAGTTTATAGCCAATAAGACGTGGCCCTTACAGGATAAGAATCATAATATCAATGGATAAAAGATGGGGTAAAGGAACGAGAGGAATGCTCAGCTCAGACTGGAGGATTTTAAATTAAAGTACGTTTGGTTTTCACTTCCCTGGTACATGAATGATTTCCCAAATGTTATTTAACCTTCAAAACTACAAAAGTAATGTAATGGATGAAATTTGTGTGAAAATGATTTGGCTTTATCACAGATGTGTTGATTAGTTTCAGTCCCACCTTTATCATCAGGCAGCTAATAACAGGCAACATTTGCACCAAGCTAATAAAGCGTCGTGGAGAAAAATAACAACTGTCCTGTCTCCAACTTTTTCACCAAATTCATGTACAGAAACTGTGAATTAAAGTGGACCTAGCAAACAGTCCTGTAGTACACCTTTGTTTAAAACTCATTAAGTTGAACTTAATCATCACCCACGTCAGCTCAAGTTCTACCACTGAGATCATTTCCAAACCAATTATCTTAAATCTTTCATCAAAAAAAAATTATTTCATAAGAATTTGACAATATTGAAATGCTTTGACATATTAATATGTTTTTTATCAACTGCACCTGTCATTACAGTAACGTAATGACCATTTATTAAATTATTTCTTAACGTTTCTTAGTTTAGTTGAGGTTAAAATAATCACTTTCATTTCAGTGTTTGGTCTAAAGGTTAATTTTGCTTTTCTCTCGTTCTGTGACACGTAATCCGAAGACATGACAATGATTGACAAGATGTTGTTTGGTGAAACACAAGCAACAGATGGATAGCAATTGATTTTTATCATTGTCGTTCTTTTAATGAAACGTCCTAACATCTGTCTGATGGATTGCTGTGAGATTTGACCCAAAGGATCAATCCCAATGTCTTTGGCAATCTTCTGGCCTTTGACTTTTGTGGTTCAGAATGAAATATGTTGACGAGTATTTGATGGATTACCACAAAATTTGGTACATACCACTCGCCGCTTCATTGCTCGCAAAGATCCAGCACTTAATGACATCAAAAACACAACGTTTGTATTGTTGCCTGAACGAAAACTAAATCATCACAGATTATGGACATGAAATTTGTGTTTTGAATTCAAATGATTCCCGTGTGACGGAATTAATTCATCCATCAGGTATTCACAGTCCCTTTGCACTCATTTTAACCAGCAGGACACTGACAGGTAATATCCACCGAGGCTATCAAAATGTTTAATTCAATAAACTGCTTAAGATTCAGTCTGTGGAGAACAAATGTACGTCTGTGTACCTTTGCTGCTCATCCCTCAGAGGCTCAGAGAGGGATAATAGGGAGGAAAGAAAGAGATGATGGCCTTGAATGTACAATAAGCATGACCTGCTGTTGAACTCTCTCCGGCTTCACTTCACTGGCCACAGGCAGTGGAGATATGGGAGCTGCTGACGGACATCTTCCACACAGGGGTCACACTGACATTGTATAATGCTGCCAAATTAGGTAGAGGGTCCTTCACAAGGGCTGTGACATTTCATCCCAATTGACTGAGGTTTTATGATTCAAATTTTTACAATGACACTTACAATGACACTGTTCTTCACTGACAGACTGGAAACACTAGTCTGGCTCTGGTAATAAAATCAGCGACAGGCTCCTATAATGTCCAGACGTGCTACAGCCACAACATTAGATTAGTGCAATTTGTTGATATGGTAACCCTCCGTGTGGTATTATTGCTTCACATGCACTTTTATTAGGGCGCACTTGTAAAAGACAGCTCCCCTTACAATGGCCCTCTCTGTCCTTACCCGAATTTATGAGTTCATCACAAAGTGGCTCGACACACATTCAAATCTAAAAGATTTGAATAAAGGTTATGAAACTAGAACAGCAGTCCAGGTCACTGTATCTAATGTATGTATCAAAATGCTCGTTATCCACATGAGAGTGGCGTTTCAGAGACGGGATGGGAACTCCAACACAAAACATAAAACATCTGATCTTCAGTGTTCCTGCAGAGGTCGATCATCTCTCGGGAACATAATGACAGTAAGACACAGAATAGTATAAGTCATACTTGATATTAAAGCTATTAAAAGGTGTATAAGTCACAAACTTCCCTCACATTTAAATAAACAGTATACAAGCTGTAATAATGATGTATCATTCTTATTTGTCTCATTATCACAATTATTATTGTTACTAGAAGTATACTTATGATGGTATATCTTTCTTATTCACCTTTTAAAATTATTATCAGTATTATAGTCGATATTATTAGTATAAAGTTTACTACTAGTAGTAGTATAGCTATAAGGGAAATAATATATATGAGAGTACTATTATTATTATTATTATTTATAATGATAATAATAATTTCATCACTGTCGTTATTGTTGTTGTTTACGATCGGTCTCGTCCGCTGCTGATATTTCCGACAGCCCGTGAAGGCAGCGTGTGTCGCAGGGTGTCATGGCGGACCGGAAGAAGATGAGGAGGCCTCTCGGACTCTCGGAGTCTCTCAGCCGCGCGTCAACCCGTCATTTCTCCTCCTTCTCCTCCTCGACTCCTCTCAGCTCCCGGTGATAACACCTCCTCCGCGGCTGCAGATAAACTCAGGTCAGTTTGAATGTTCGCTGCACCGACATCAGAGGAGACGTCACAGGAAACATCGCGAGCTCCGCATCAACAGGACGCTTCTTCATCTTCTTCATCATCTTTATTATCTTCATCATCTTTATCATCTTCATCATCTTTATTATATTAATAATCTTTATGATGATTTAACACGAGCAACAATAACAAACAGCTCATGTTGTGTAACTCATGACCGCGTCCACACACACACGTTGTTTTTAAATTGTGGCTGAAGTTCATTAGCATCGTGGAAGTTTTCATCATGAGGTGTTTTTATTTTAATGTTTAATAACCTTGACACGTCACGTCGAACATCTGGCTGCACGTGTTGGATTTGGGTCCAGCTCCACAACATCTGGATGTGACCATGAAGCAAACACGAAGCTCTGGATGAGCAGGTTTTAGATGTGAGGGCCTCCACGGTTCATGTTCTGCTGAGAGATGTTGAAGTGACGCTGCAATTGCATGTGTAAAGTAAATTAAAAGATTTAATATTCGTTCAGTGAAAGTTTCAGGAACTAGTAGTTTCTGCAAATTATGTATGAAGCTCACAATTGTATAATTTTTAACCGTGCACATTATAACCTGAAAGGAACAGAGATCTTTTTAAAAATTCAGAATTGCATTGAAACGTTGCATTCCAGTGAAAGGAATCAGTTTCTGGAACAAGCCAGAGAATCTGAAGCAAACATATTTAAAAATAACAATTAAAGTCAGTATGTTGAGGAAGTACAATGAAACTTGTTGTTTAGTTTAGTTTTGACAGGTAAATCATCTTGTGAGCTTCTTTGAATGCTATAAAATGAACTGTAACAAACAGAGGGATGTGTTGACCTGCAGCTTTTCACATTTTTAATTGTTTACTTGTTTATTTACTTATTGTTTACTTCTTCCGGCTCCTTTTCAATCAAGATGTAGTGTTTGTACCCAGAAACAGATGATCTGTGCAGCAGCAGCAGAGATTTATGTGTTGTTGTGAACTCATTTGTGAAACTCTCGGAACACACTGTGCAGACGTTCTCCAGACTTCACGTCTTTAAAATGACTGTCTCTTATCTGAGGCTTTGTTGCTGCTCGTAGCCTCGTGCTCACCCTCCTCTGTGGGGGAATGAGAGGAGTGTGTGGTGTGGGGAGTCCACCGCTGCCTTTTTATGGCCAGGCCGGGCTCAGCTGCGGAAAACCAGGGATTTATGTCACTCTGATGTCTGCATCGGTCCCGGCAGCGACAGCAGAATGAGCAGCTGTGTTATACGGAGGTTTTTGGTGGACCAGGTGCTGAGAGCTGCTGTGTAAAAACATTTCTCTATTCATTGTTTTGATATTCAAAGCAACCTGGATTTAATACATGTGGACAGCCAAGTTTTAAGAAGGTCGTTCGCAGTAGAGCTGTTTCACTGTGACCAAAATACAAGATCGTCTTGTCTGTAAACTGTCGTCGTTGGTAATTGCGAGCTTGCACCAGCAAGGGGCAACACTAGCTTTGAGAACACACTGTACTACATGTAGAGCTGTTTTGATTTACACAGTTCAAATGCACAGAGCGACAAACCGAAGGTACAGTCAGTGAATGGTTGGGACTGTTGGATGCCACACTGTTATGAAACTGTGATTCAGAGTCAGAGCCTGCAGCAAATTAATCAAGCCTCAACTTTTTTCTTCGATTTAAATGAAACAAGATGATGCTTTGTTCTTTTGTAATCTGAGTATGTTGCCTTTAATCAGCAGATGAACTGTGAAATTGAACATCTTTGTGTTTTAGTCTGTTGGTCAGACGATAGTAAAACATGTTTAGCTCATCTCGGCCTGTAGAAAGTTGTGATAGCCGATTCTCACTTCATACTAACCTCTGTCTCTATTTGCAGTAGTTTGTGTATCTTTATTAGCAACATGGTTCCCACCTGAAGTCATAGACCCTCTCATCAATCTGAAACATTCACCCACCAACCATCCTCTCTGCTGAACCCTGAAGCTGCACAACGAGCTGTCCACCTGTTTATTCAAAGCTTAGTTAAGCTCGTCTCAGTTCACAGAACCTGAGCTGGAGAATCAGTTTTTTGTTGCCGTTGTTGTGATTGATTTGTTGTTGTGATCGATCTGTTGTTGTGATCGACAGCGCCACTGCTGCAGAGAGCGGGTCGACACACAAACACCCCCGAGACGGGCGTTTGGAGAATTTAGATTTAGATACATTTTACGGTTAAACGGTGAAATATCAAGCATCAGTTCTATTTTTTCCACCATCAGTGTTTGATAACGTCATCCCAGGAGTCATTGCCAAATATATTTTTATAAATCAGTGTAACGGTATCAGAAATAATTTACTCCCAGTGTCTGCGTCAGCCCCAAAAAATCAAATGGGTCTGGCTCCGCTTGTGACTAACAGCGTGCCTCCTCCATGACTGTTTTCATCCAGAATATAACCACAGGTCACGAGTTCAGCTCCAGGGGAAGACAGACGTATACTGAACCCTGATGAAAGGGGGCTCAGAGACCCCGCCACCCATATGGCGAGCCTGTGCAGGTGGGTGGGGCAGATGTCTGGCTGTTACACTGGCCTCTCTGTGCTCTTCACTCATAGCGGTGGGATGGTTTCCACCTCTCTTCCATTCCGCTCCCTCTCACCTTCCCTCTGCCTCGCTCCTTTGGAGAGTATAAACTTCTGTTCGCTATTCTCGGAGTTGGTTGGTAAACACGAGTTGCTCAATACATTTCCTGGCTGCTGCAGTTTGAAGCCTCCCCCATGTTTTCTGTTTGTGATAATGTGGGGGAAAAGAGCACACGGCCAAAACGTGGAAGACAAAGAGCAGATGTTATTGTTGAATGACTGAACTGCTTTCGTGGGAGAATTTTTTTTAGCATTTGTTCACAGGACGGGTCGTAAGAAATCACTGAAACGACCGAGTGAATGGAAAGCTCATCACGTCTATTTAAGGAAATTCCATTATCCCCTCCGACATAAAGACGATTGCTTTAACACCAGTAAGGAAGATGTGTATTTTCAGTGCAGGTCTGGGTTGTGAGGCCCTGTCTGCCCTTCACGGGGCAGTTTGATCCTCTGTGCACCGCTGCATTGTTGAGCCCTGGTGTGGAATGTGTGCTAAGTCCTTTGGCCAGAGGACCAGGGGCTTTATTCCAGCCTTAAAACAAATCTCTGTAAAGAGATACCTGTGTATTTTGAGAGAGAATGATCATCTCCAAATGTTGACACGAGGCTCAGGTTGGCCGTTGAATTCAAGTCCTCATGAAGTCAACTCGTGTTTTTGAGAAAGTCTGTTCGAATGTTTCTGCTTTTTCTTCCTGGCGATTTTACAGGAATGCAAACCTGAAATTTAATCCACAACACGAGGTCTAAATCAACTGTACTCTTCTGTACAGCCGCAGTGAATTATCTGAAGCTATAAATAGCAAGATTTTAGTATCATATTAACTCTATTTCAGAATTAAAAACATGATTTAGGGTCAGTATTTATTTAAAGTTTCAACTGATTTTACTTTTCTCCAACCAACAGCTCATAACCCGAATATATTAATGTCTCGCATCTCCATTTCTGCCCGTCCAAACTCAAACGCAGCCTCGGGAGTTTTCAAACTGAAACAGGGTCAGCGCTCAGCAGCGTTTCCAAACTTCTATCTTCTCTGAAACTCGGACGTATCTGTCGCAGAGTTGATGCATTTTCAAGTGACGACGAGTGTTTTCCTGCGGACGACGCCTCAGACAGGAAGCTCTGTGTGTTTGGTCTGGATTCATCTCGCTCCTCTCAGATCACTTACTCACACTGACTGACCGCAGAGACATACCAGTAGGGTGGGGGTGGGGTTTTACACTCTCCCCACAGCGTCAGCTCACGGCATGTTAGGTGTTCTCCCCAGAGCACCCCCCCCCCTCCCTCCTCTGGAAATGGACACTGCTGGTGTATTTATAGCCCCGAAGCACAAGCGAGATCTCTTTCTTAAACACGAGTAAGGAGCTGGTCGAACGCTCCAGAGTCGGGTTGAGCTTCGCTGTCGTATATTCTAGACTGTTGTTCGCTGTGCTGGTGAAACGTGGCTGGAGGAAGTCAGGTAGGGACACAACCGTTTGAGTTTATTTGAACCTGTGTCCTGTAACATTGGTTAAACTTTAAAGTCTCTGTTGTGATCACTACTCGGTTTATATTTGTTTCTAAGCGTTTCCTCTGGGATTGAAGTGGCGGATAAACAAATTAACACATCTTCTGTTTTTGAACTGTGAAACTTTCCTGAGTCGTTAGTTGTAACATGTCGATTTGAACTTTGATGCATGTGTCTGTTGTTTCTCTGTTGCGTAGATGACAACTGCGTTCTGATCACAACCACCAGAAACCGATCGCCCAGAGAGAGCAGAGGAGATGGAGATGGAGAAGCCGGTCTTGCAGACGCAACCATCCACCCTGCCTTTCTTCGACACGGCTCACGCCTTCAACCTGCTGCGGGGAATCCATGAACTCAGAGCTGAGAGGAAGTTTTTCGATGTGACTTTGTGTGCCGAGGGCCGCGAGTTCCACTGTCACCGCACAGTGTTGGCCGCCGCCAGCACCTACTTCCGGGCCATGTTTGCAGGGACGCTGCGGGAGAGCGTTATGGACCGAGTAGTTCTACACGAGGTGTCAGCCGAGCTTTTAGGTCTGCTGGTGGACTTCTGCTACACGGGGCGGGTCACCGTCACTCAGGATAACGTGGACCTCCTTCTGAAGACGGCTGATCTGTTTCAGTTTCCCTCGGTTAAAGAGGCCTGCTGTGCTTTTCTGGAGCAGCGGCTGGATATTTCCAACTGCTTAGAGATCCAGGACTTTGCGGAGGCTTTCGCCTGCCGCGAACTGGCAGTCAGCGCTCGGCGCTTTGTCCTGAAGAACATAATGGAGCTGGCTAAAGGGACGGACTTTGAGCGATTACCCTGGAAGCGCCTGCTTGAGTTTATGTCGGATAATGAGCTGTGTGTGGACAAGGAGGAGACAGTTTATCAAATTGCAGTGCGCTGGGTGAAGGCAGATCTCCAGCGGAGGCTACACTACTGGCCCGAGCTCCTCCAGCAGGTCCGACTCCCGTTCGTCAGGAGGTTCTTCCTGTTGGCCCATGTGGAGAGCGACCCACTCGTCTACCTGTCACCCACCTGCCTCCGCATGGTGAACGAAGCCCGTAGCTTCCAGTCCTGCGAGTACGACCGCCACGACAGGCCCTGCCACCGCATGCGGCCACGGCCATCTACAGGATTGGCAGAAATCCTGGTGGTGGTGGGAGGCTGCGACCAGGACTGTGATGAGCTGGTCACAGTGGACTGTTACAACCCCCAGACGGGACAGTGGCGCTACCTGGCTGAATTCCCCGATCACCTCGGAGGAGGCTACAGTATAGCTGCCCTCGGAAACGATATGTACGTTACAGGTAAGACATTCAGTGACACGCAAACATCTTTCCACACAACACTTTGCATGGGAAGTCCAAAGACTTGTGGTTACAGTTGCTGTGTGTGTTAGACTCTGTTCGGTGGAAGCGTCAGTCAGTACATTTCCACTCCTCTTCCTTCATCTTATGAAATGGTCGTCAGGCATGAAGGCTTATAAATAAACCGCCGGCTCTTTGGCTGGCGTCTGTGTGTGTGTGTGTGTGTGTGTGTGTGTGTGTGTGGTCAAGGTTGAGTAAGATGGGACATGATGTGCTGCCAGGACGGCCGTGGCTTCATCATCAATATCATCATCAGCATCGTTTTCACCGGTGATCTTCCCAAACCTATAAGAAGGCTCGAGTTTCCCCCCCCCCCCCCCCGACAAATCATCTCAGACCTTTAGTCAGAGATGGAACGACACTGATGATGAACCATAAAATTAGCACTTAGCTCACTGCCTGGATGACGGAAATAACAGCAGCATATGATTATGTAATGTTTACAGGTGGATTTAGTTTTTTCACATTTAAGATATATTATATTATATATCTGGCATCAGAGGTTCAGTCTTTGAAACTCTGACTGGTTGAGGAGGAGGACACCAAATATCAGAGGCGCTCTATAATTTTTATTTGCTCATAAACTGAAAATATCCACATTCGTGTCCTGATTTTATTGAAGTCATTTTCCCTCTTGATGTTAATAAAGGGTTTTAAATTCACTTTGTCGATGACTTTTAAAGATGTTAAAAACGAATAAATTTGATATTAAAAAGTGCACAGGGACGAATAAAGATATCTTTCATGCCAGTTGTAATAACGTCATTCTTGTGTCTGTCAGGTGGCTCTGACGGCTCGCGCCTCTACGACGGCGTGTGGCGCTACAAGTCCAGCGTCAACGAATGGACCGAGGCGTCGCCCATGCTGAAGGCCCGTGAGTACCACAGCTCTTGCGTGGTGAAAGGTCAGCTCTACGTGGTGGCGTCGGACAGCACCGAGCGCTACGATCACGCTCTGGACTGCTGGGAGGCCTTGCCAGCCATGTTGCACCCCATGGACAACTGCTCCACCACCGCGTGCAACGGACGCTTGTACGCCATCGGCTGCCTGACCGGAGAGGACACCATGGCCATCCAGAGCTACGATTCAGACGCCAACCGCTGGTTAATGGTTAATTGTGGACAGCTGCCTCCGTGGTCCTTCACACCGAAAACTGTGACCCTCAACGGCCTCATCTACTTTGTCAGGTCAGACGTAAACAGATTTAACATCTAAACTAAATCTGCAAAAGTTTCATTTCATGGCTCCTGTAGTTCCCTAATTTATCTGAAAACTTCCTCCTAGTTTTATAAAGAGTATGTTATTAATTAAGAGAAATGGAGAAGGTAACTGCTTGTTACGGTGTTTGTTTGTTTGAGTACTTAAAACTTACACTTCAAGTAAATTTTGTCGGTAACACATTTACTACATTTACTACTTAAGTAGGTTTTGAAGTGCAGGACCTTTTCTTGAGTCTTTTATATTTTCAATCTGGTCGTTTTACTTAATATCTACAGTCTGTAAGGTCGGCACCACTATACGTTTGGTTTTATGAATCCGTCAGTCAGTTTATAATTAAACTACATGAATACAAGATGACACACTTCCTCACACGCCAGTATACCTGAGGATGCAACTGATTATTGTTGATCGGACGTGACTGGTTCAAAAGTCCGTGAAGTCTGAAGCGTGGGTTGTTTTTGGCAGTGACCTGACTCTGGTGTGTCTCTATTTGCAGGGATGACTCAGCCGAGGTGGATGTTTATAATCCTCAAAAGAACAAGTGGGACATGATAAGTCCGATGACCCAGGTTTGTATTTCACGCCATGTGTTTTTCTCCTTTCGTTCTTCATTTACAATCCCTCCGTGACAAACAGACGTGTCGACTGCTCCGAATATGATGATGAGTGAATGTGGTCGTTCTTACTTTAGATCTGATGACACAAACCTAAATAGTGTCCAGTTTTAAGCTTTAAGTTTATATTATATTATATTACACTTCATATTAATTATTACATTTTTATTTTTAGCCCCAAAACTGACAAAAGCAGATTAAAGATCATTCATTCTTCATTTCATTGTTTTTTCCCAGGTCCATGTTGGAGGAAGTGTTGCAGCCCTGGGCGGTAAATTATTTGTGTCAGGCGGTTATGACAACACGTTTGAGCTGTCCGATGTGGTGGAAGCCTTCGACCCAACCACCCGCTCGTGGTCCCTCGCTGGGCGACTACCTCAGCCGACCTTCTGGCACGGCAGCGTCAGCATCTTCCGCCAGTTCATGCCCCAGGTGTCCAGTGCGTTCCAACCTACCGAGACGCCGGAGTTGAACGCCATTCACCTGCACCGCCACCAGCGTCACCAAGCGCTCCACAATCTCAACAACAATCTCAACCAGAACCAGGATGTGAACCCAGCGCACTGAGTTTGGACCTTAACACCCTCTCACGTGTTTTCAAGTCTGTTCTCCCTCATCGTGCCATCGTTAGCTTACTGTGAATTTACCTCATGTCAAAGGCAGAAGAGAAGAGGGAGCAGAATCCACCTGAGCACGAAGCTGTCGTCGTAGTGACAATCATGTCTGTTGACTGGAGGAGTAACAGGACGGTTCTCAGTCGTGTTCACAAGGAAACAGTTCTGGTTGGTTCCTACAGAAGCAGAGGGAAGTGTCTCTGTGCTGCTCTTAAAGGGAGGTAGGGGAGTTTATTTTCCAAACCAGACTTAAAGCCATCATCCTTTTCTCGTGAAAACACTTTAAATTACAACCGAAACTATTTATCGCTCAAATTTATCCGCAACATATTTGATAATCATCTTCTTTTTCTTTCTAACGGTTCAGTTTTGAGCTTGTTCTGTGTTTAACAGAGTAGTTAACATTTGAAGACGACGTCTTTGGCTCAAGATGTTTTTTCTCAATTTACAGACAGTTAGCAAATGATGAATCTGAAAATTAAAAAAGATTTCATCGGCAACAAGAATCGGAAATCGTTTTACTCTGTAAATTGAATGAGCTGCACAAAGGTACGTTTTCTCTCTTATCTGAATAAATAGCATCCTTTACTTTTACATGAGAAAACGATGAGTGTGGTGAACTGCCCCCTTCCTTTGATGAAGAGCAGTTAAACAGCTGCTTCTCTCTCTCAAGTTTTTATTCAGCAACTATCGAGCACTGTCTCCCACACACGGTGGGTGAGGCCGTCGTTTTCTGTGAGTTAGCAGTTGATCACTGTGGAATTTATTTTTCTACAAACGCATTAAATTTTAATTCTAAATGCACGCAAGCATCTAAGTAAGTGTTTACAAGCCTTTTGTGGCTGCAGAGGGAGCAGAGTGAAGTCTGACGGACGGCCTCCGCTGATGTGAGTCCGTTGCACGTGAGGAGTTTTAATCGATCAGTCATAAAAAAAAAAATAAAAAAAACTGAATCTCCAACTGAATTGTCAGTGGGCGAGTAGCATTGTGGGTAATGAAGGCGCCAGGTCTTGAGAGATGAGACCGTCTCTGGCTCTACTATGTCAATTTCTATCTTTTAAATCGGTCCAGAGTCCGACTGAGTTACTTTAGTGGAACTCTATTGAACTGTGCTTCAGTACGGACTCAACGATGATCAGTCTACATTCCAGAAACAGCTGCAGTCACAATCGATATTTAGCACTAAACAGACAAATGGCTCAACGGGACGTGTTGACGTGTACGAGCAGAAATTACCAGAGTCCAGAAACGTGTGAGAAACCTTTTCATCACGGTCAAACGTCTGGAGGCTGCACACCCCCCCCTCCCCGTCACTTGTTTATAACAGCCAGTCCAATGTGCATGAAGTATTTTCCTACAAAATTGTATTTATGATTATTTTATGGATGTATTCGTGTTGTGGTTTGCTTGAGAGCACAAGAGCAGTGAAACTAGCGAAGGGTCGGCGGTCTCAACTGGATATTCAAAAGAATCTGTGCTCTTGTGTAAAGTAACGTTTGCTTTAATGGAAATTATAATTTGTGAGTGTTTCCATAGACCGTAGTCGTACGACGGCCATTTTCCTCTGACGTCGCAAATCAGTGTGGGGAAACTCAAAAGCTGTAACAGTTAAACTAAGATGGGGGAGGTTTTTTTTTTTTCAACCACTTAAGAATTTAATCAGGCATTTAAAATATAGCATATATATTACAAGCTTGATTACTCTACATTTTATTTCCCATCTCTCCCTCTGCTTGTCAGTGGCCCCAGCCTCCACCTGTATTCTCCGACAGGGCGATTATAAACTCCCCTTTATATTAATGTCATCGTATCTGGGGAAGCGATGAAGTCGGAGCCTCGACGCCAAAATCTAAATGTTTTCCTGCCGCAGTAAACTTTTCAAACACGAGTTGACGGACTGAAGTGCGTTTATACGACTTATAAACCTGGGTCACGGCAGCGCAACGCTTGTTATGGGTCAGAAAAACATTCGAGCTTCGCACCTCGAGTGAAAATTGCCGCTGTGTGAATATGATCTATGCTGTTGTGTTGCCTTATAGTTTTCATACAGGTTTGTGTTGTTGAATCAGTTTTGTAAATCTATTATATTCTTGTGTGTTTCTGTAATGTTTACAGTGTAGTTACCCTGAATGAAACTGCAGGCAGATCTGAGAGTTTATTTTGCTGAGTCACACGATGACGTGCGAAGGATACGAATGTTCACTTATATCATATAAACTATGGACTGTAGCTGCGGCAGAGTGTGAAAAGTCAATAAAGGTTTTTTTTTTTTATGAATTTCAAGCGTAAGCTTATGTTTTTGTCCATAAATCTTAAATCATAACGTTTGATTCTTCATGGTTCACTTGACATTTTGGAAAATAAGAATCTGTTGTCTTCATCTTTTTGTTAAATATGAAGTCAAATGAAAACTAAATCCACCCGACAGAAAAACTCATTAAATACCACATAATATGTTGTGTAGTCCATATAAATACATCAGTCAAGAAATACACACATGGCACACAAGTGAACAACGTAAATAATGTTTATTATTCTCATCTCACTCCACCATAAAGAAATGTCCATTTATTCTTTAATATCTTCGTTAACAAATCCAAAGACTGGTGAAGATAAGTTACGATGTCCAGAGTCCAGCTGCTTTAGTTTCAAGCTGTTTTTACAAACATGCAGTTCAACTAACGATGTATAAATTACTACAAGCATGAAATATATTTACTTCTCTTCTGCACGACTAGAAACTCATCAGCAGCCGTTTCATCTTTAGATCTGCAAGGCCAAATGTTTCAGGCTGTGATTCACCACCTGCATCGTCTTTTTAAGTGCTTCTCATTTACCTGAATTCTACGAAGGCGTCAGTCTCTTTCAGTCCTCAAGTCTTGCTCTCCGTTATGTCCTCAACGAGTCCCTCCATGTCCACCGTGGACTCGTACACCTCGGTGACCAGCTGCGTCGGCTGCAAGACTCCTGGCACCGAGAAACTTTCCGCTGCCTCGACCTGTCTCAGGTTCCGATCTGACACCACCTCCTCCATCGCCGGGTCGCTCGACTCGATCACCACCCTCATGATGCAGCTGGAAGCGAGGCCTGCTCCTGCCGGCGAGGAGTCGCTCTCTGGGTTTGTGGTTTCCTGGAGGTCGCCGGTGTCCGGGCTGTAATCCGTCGGCTCCGTGGTCAGCGAGACTCCCGCAGTTTTTGTTGATTCGTTCTCACAAGAACTTCCATCAACGTCCTGCACTATCACGTTCCTCAGTTTCCTCTGGCGGGGGTTGTAGTTCTCGGTGCGTTTGTGGATTTGAACGTGTCGTCTCAGGTGTGCCTGGAGAGAGAACATTCATTTGTATTAATATTGAACGTATCACATGTTCCTTGAACCATGAAGACCACACACGCCGAGTATGGAGCTGATTGAACGTTTCTCGAGCCACATACAGACAAAGACTTCTGCAATTATGAGACAGGTGTATTTATAAAACCTTGCTGCGTGATTCAGATCAATCTTATTGATTATTGGAGAACGTAACAATGACGATAATAGTTAAAGTACCTGTCGGGTGAACTTGTAGCCACAGTCTGGGCACTCAAACTTCCTCATGCCTTTGTGGCGGCGCAGATGAACACGAAGCTGCTCCCTTGCTGGTGAGGAATCACATGAGCGAGCCTTTAGCGCCGGATTCACCAGGACACAAAACACGACGTGTTCATCGATCAAGGAGCCAAACGAGGTCCGTTTATCTGGATATCTCACCTTTGAAGGTTTTGCCGCATATGTGACAACAGTGGGGACGACCCTCCTCGTGCTTGCTGGCCTTGTGGCGGACGAGGGCGCCTTTCTCTGTGAACCGCTGCTCACAAACGTCACAGCCGAAGGGACGCTCGCCAGTGTGCGTCCGATGGTGTTTATCTAAACTGGCTGGTGTTAAAAAGACAACAATCAGTGCATCAGACAACAGCCAGATGGCGCTACTCTCGCTGACAGAGAAATGTTCAAGGCAGATGTGGACATTACCTTGTGTCCTGAAGGTTTTTCCACAGAGGTGACACTGGAAGGGCTTCTCACCGCTGTGAATACGCAGATGCATGTTGAGGTTGTTCTTCTGGGAGAATGCATGACCACACAAGGTGCATACAAACGGGCGCTCGTTTCTGAGAAGCAAAAAACAAAAGGCTGACTCACTAAACCTGCACAGATGTTTTAATACGTGTTTATTTATTTACAGGGGTGTTGTATTTCTCAAACCTTGTATTTATAAAAGTATCTTTGAATGATTGGAATCAGTCCAATAGATCAGATGTCTCTCTCAACCAGAGGACTCACTTTCAACCGTGCAGCAGCTCGTTGTCCCTCCTCTCTGTCCTCGCTTTATCTTGAATTTAAATTTATAGGAGCTCTCACTTCGTACTCTGTGGGGGACGACCACTGATGTCAAAATGCTTCCTCAACATTGTCCACATCAGAAAAAAGACTCAGCTGTGATATTGTCTCTCTGTAAAATTGAAACTCGAGAGTGAGACGTCTTGTTGAGTGAGACATGTTTAATGTTTCCAGACTCTTGGCAAAAACCCAGAGGAACAATTTGAGCCTTTTATCGGTTTTGTTTACAAAAGACAAAACATGCACCCCCACCTGTGAATGGCTTTGATATGCATCTGCAGTCCGTTCCGACTGGACGCTCGATGGCCGCACTCCTCGCACACGAACGGCTTCTCCCCTCGATGTTTGGCCGCTTCGTGGACGCGCAGCTCCGTCCGGGTTAAGAAGGTTTTGGGGCACTGAGGACACTTCAGATTAAATGTTGTTTTAATAGAGTGAACACCGTAAACTTCATTCAGGGCAAATGTGCATTGGCTGGATATTTTGTGGATGTGCAGATCTTCGATTTCACTGCAGTAAAAGTATTTTTAAATGTTAAATAACACACTTGAAGTATTATTTACTGTTGACACGTCATCATGAACAGAGAAAACTTACTGCGTGTGGTTTGGGGTAACCGTGGACCTTCATCATGTGAATTGTCAGGTTTTTCTTGTACATGAATTGTTCAGCACACAGTGAACACTGTTGAAAAATAAAGACCATGTCAGTGGAGATCGTTTTTTCAAACTCATTTTAGCGCTGATATGATTTTTCGTCGTGTGGGTTGGGTGTGTGTGTGGCACCTTATGGGGCATTTCTCCGGTGTGCGACACATTGTGTAGACGTAGCTGTTCTTTTCCTTTAAATGTTGCGGAGCACGTCAGGCAGGTGTACGTCTGTAATCACAACAACCCACGACGCCGGTGTTACACTTTCGTGATGTTGACGTTTTAGAGCTGAAACTGTTTGAGTTCGTGACTCACCTGCACTCGAGCACAGTCTCTGATCTCGTGTATTAAAAGATTCTCCTTCCTGAAGTACCTCTTTCCACATTTAAGGCAACCGAAGGGCCTCTCCCCCGTATGTCGCCTAGAACAAAGACACGTCAGTCGATACGACACAAACCTGAAGGTGGAAAAGTAGAGAAGACATTTACCTGTTGTGGACTTTGAGGTAGTATTTGCTCTTGAAGGATTTGTCGCAGATGGGACACTGCACCGAGTCCTTCTTTGAGTCTTCCTCCATGGCCTCGCCATTCTCCGCTTTCGCCGTCTTTTTCTGGGCCCTGCGTCTCCGCGCTGTTGTTGCGGACGAAGCGGAAGGGGTGGGCTCGGCGACGGGTACGTACTCCTCGTCCGAACCCTCTGTGATACCCTCAAATTCCCCCACGTCGTCGTCTTCCTCTGCCTCCTCGGTTACCTGGTTCACACCGTTGTCGTTTATGTCAATCTGTAGCTCGGTTGTCTGCAACACAGCACGGGGCAAGTGTAAAGATAACCGCCATGTTAGTGCAAACACCCACAGTGAGGCTTTTTCATGCTCACTGCACATTTGTGTATCATACCTCAGCTTCTACACTTGGCTGATCTGGATTTTGATTTCCCACGTCACTACTTTCTTTCTCAGCAGGAACATTTGGGGCCTTCGTGCTGAGTATTTCAGTGGCTATAAAATCAGTGGTGGGGATCTCATCAGTCACCAGTCGCTTGGGGCCCTTCACTACACGACCAGAGCGGGTGGTGGTGGTTGCAGCAGCAGCAGCAGTGGTGGTGGTGGCTGCGTCAGTGTCGAACCCAGAATCGTCTTTTGTCACCACGACCAAGACCACGTTCTCGTCTTTGACTGAACAATGAGGGGTTGCGTCTGACGTGGTCTTTCGAGGCCGGCCTCTTCTGCGCTTGAGGGGCGCAGGATCCACTGACGTTTCTTTGAACTGCTCACAGAGCTGAAGTGCTGCTGGCACACACAGGCTGGCTGCCGCATGCTGCACCTTGTCCAGGTTGTCAGGATCCAGCCTCAGCTCCCCGGTGTAGACGAAGTTGAGCAGCAGCTCGAGGCCGTCGTTGGGACACTCCTGGAGGAAGATCTCCATGCAGGGTGAGGCGGGCATGTTGGACTGCTGGAACAGGTCACTGAAACACGCCAGGATGTTGCGGTGGGCGAGGTAGACCAGCCCCCCTCCCACGTTCAATGCTGCATCACAAAACCTGCCTAGCGCCCTCTGCTGGTTCAGGGAGGACAGGACCTGTTGTGCATGGTGGCTCTCTGCTGCAGGCATCCCTCCAGCTTCACTGTTCACTGCTGCTGCATGAGACACATCAACATCATGTTCATTCACTGGAACACTCAAAGAGAAATTAAAGCCTGTCAAAATAATTGATTTTCTTTTTATTGATCAATTTATTGTTTCAGCTTTAATGTGAAGTAGATTATTAATGCATATCATACACTTGCTCATAAATATTAGTATAAAGCACAAATAGACTTATATCCTAGAACTGAAATCAGTTGTTAGTTAATCAATTAAATTGAAAAAGAACCAATATGATAAGGAATTCACTGTTTACGTGTTTTTAAAGCAAAACACAGGCTGATGTAATCTTCTCAATTGTGACAGTCAGCAGCTTTTATTTAACTTCAGAGTGAGTGAGAGAATATTATCACGTTTTTAATATAATAAACGTGTTTTTATTTTTTATCTATATTGTATGTGAAGCACTCTGAGCTGCATTTCTTGTAAGAAAGGTGGGATACAAATAAAGTTTATTATCATTATTACTAAACAGAATATTTGGCCAACAAAGCTAGTTCTGATAAACAGGAAGAAATGAAGTACATTTACTGAAGTGCTGCACTTTGAAATGTGAGATACTTGAAGTACTGGCTGCAAGAAAAAAATGGCCCCTGCACTGTTTTGAATGGTTGCAGACACATTTACTCCACTAATCACCTTCATTCATCACATCTGAGTGGATGACAGTGGACACGTCGATCTGGTGGATTATTAAAAACAAAGACTTACGTAATATTTCCATGCAGTTTGAATAAATATTAAAAAAAACAAAACCAAAAATCCTCTGGCTACCTGTGCAGCTTCACGTTTATTTCCTCGCGCGGCTCTTTAAAGACGCTCCCTTAGCGCGGCACTCGGCCGCCCGCAGCATTTCCTGGCTCAGATCCGCAGCCTCGAACCGAACCGGCCGCGTGCTCCTCTTTGTCCACGAGCTGCAGCCGAACCGAGCTCCACGCGCAGAGACGGCGACAAACGCAGCGAAGCTTCGCAGCGTGCAGCTTGTTTTCGTTTCTTTTAGGCCCCTAAAGAAGAACCGCAAACAGGAAGCGGAAGTGACGCCGCTTACGCGATGAACTCCGCGAAAGATCTTGGTCGTCCGTTATCAAACCCCCCCCCCCCACATTCGTCGCTATAACCATTAAATTAGCGCATTTAAAATGTTTCTGATTCGAGTGATGTTCGGTGTTTTTTTTCCACATGTGTTTTTTTTTTAATCAGTTGAAATGAGAAACAAGCTTTAAAAACGCTTTGAGTCGTAAATAGGAAAACACCGCGTAACGTCATGGTCGACCGTTGTTTGGACGCTGCGTGTGTTTTGCGACCCACACACGTGAGCTAACCTGTTAGCACCGCCGCGTCCACGTTCAGCCTCCTCCTGGGATTCACTCCGCTGAATCACAAACCTCCTCCGGCTCTGACGCCATTAAAGCTCACCTCTACGTCCCTGCGCTGTTTTTATTTTTTACCTTCCACCACAAGCTGGGGGGTAAGTTCTCACCACCGGGGCGTCCCAACAGCGGCTAGCCTAGCGGCTAACGCTAGTTTCCTGCTGCGACAGGCAGCTGCGGACGCTTCGAGCTGTCCGGTTCTTGGTGCATCTTTGGTCCTGAGTTGTTTGAACACTCGGACTCACGCGTCGAGGAAGTAAAAGCTCAAAGACTACACGCTGCTGCGTTAGCATGATTAGCTTAGCTGTGTGCTGTGATTGAAGCGTCTGTCAAATCAAGCTAGCTGTGGCTTCCTGTGATAAATGCATGCATGCAAGTGCTGCAGCTAACGACTGTTTTATCATCCATTAACCTGCAGAATGTTTTCTACACTATGTGATTAGTGAATTGTTCAATGTTATGAAGAAAACAAACAAGTCAAACTTCCTCAAGAATCAGAAGAACATTACATCCAGCTCTCAAATAGATCAGTAAGATGTAAACAGACATGAGAATTGTTGCACATGTTGGATGAAGTTGCTCCACTGATAAAACATGAATATAACGTGGTAATGTGTTGTTAGCAGAGTATATTACACAGCTTCATCTCTCATTGACGATACTCTTCTTCTTTTTTTTTTTTGCAGGCTCCCCCCTTTGTTTTTCATCTGCACCCACATGAGTAATAGTTGATAAGAGAAAATGAAGGTGAACAAAACGGCGCACGTCAGAGGCCCTGCAAAATCTCAGAAGTGGAAAGATGTGAGGGGGAAACGGTGCAGGCCTCCCATCAGCTCCTCTCAGCTCAGCTCGTCTCCTGTCATCGCCAGGATGGCAAAAGAGCACCAGGCGACCATGAAGAAAAAACCCTCGGTCAAGAGACTGCAAACCAAAGCCAAGTCTGTGACTGACTCTAAGAAAAACACTTCACAGCCTGGACAGAAGAAATCCTACATTCAGGCTAATGGAAGTGCAGCATTTACGATGGACAATGAGTCCGATGACTCACAGGAGTGGAAGGAGTATTCCCAGTCAGTTCACGGGAACGGCGTGGAGACCTCGGCTGACGCTCAGGATGTTCGTCCAGGAAGACTGGAGGGAGAGGCCCTGCATTACTGTGCGGAGAGGGATGGTCAGCAAAACCGTGCAGTGCTCGTCATGCAGATGGATCAGGTATGAGTCAGGAAATGTCATGTAGAAACAATCGTGGTATTTATTTCATCCATTTAAGTCCATTTCTTTAACTGAACATGAAACGTTTCTCCTGCAGACCCTGTGTTTCCGTGGGAAGTGCTTCTTGACCTGCCTGTACGGCCGTGTAGAAGTGATGGGCTTCACTATTGAAGAGGGCCAGCAGTCGTATCCGCTCTTCTCCCCAGCCTCACATTGTCCACTGACCATTAGAGCAGTAGAAAGTTCTGCTCACACCAGAGATCACAACACTGAGGCTTCACACATCCTCCGAAAGTATCTGTCATCAGGTATTTGTGTATTTGTTTTTTTTAATCTACTTTAGTATATTTGAGTTGTTCTTCTGTGACTCAGTACTGAGCTGTGTACTAGCATCCTGTTTGATGTGAATGTGTCTTTTGCAGCATCTCAGAAAAAGTTGCTCAAAAGCATAACGTCACGCTCTTCCATCATCTTACTGGAGCCCATGGAGACGCCTCTGACGCGGTTTCTGTCGAGTTACACAGAGCTCAATGAATTGTTCAGCCCCCCGATGGTAGATAAACAGATATTTTTTACATTTCGTTCTCATATAGTATCACAAAACGTTTGAGCACATTTAATTTGACTAACAGAAGCTTTTCCTCCACTGCCTGGTTTGCAGAGTGAACTTGTGTCGGCCGTTCTTGACACTCCTCTCAATGGTTTGGGAATGATTCCTCTGATGAGCACCGTCGAGGGCCTGAAATTGTCAAGGAGCAACAGAGATGCTCTCAACACAGTGGTCAGCGCCTGTAAAGGTGAGTTCCTGCGAGACGTGAAATTCTCTGTGTAAACGTGAGGAAATGTTGTGTCTGGAGACTTTAATGAAGCTGTCCTGGTAAAACCAAGTTATATTTTCCACTTTGAAAGTTTGTCCCAAATTTACATGATACATTATCGCCCTGTCGTTGCAAAGAAAACTAAATTGTTAACTGTGACACAGTTATTGAACCAACTTGAAGCTGCTGAGGAGATTGTTTTTTTCTTTTACATTTAATCACTTTACAGGTTCAACTCAAATCATGAAATATTGTGTAAAATGTTTTTTGTAATTAAATTCAAAAGGTGGAAGTTTCATATATTCCAGGTTTCTTTGAGAGCAGCCTTCATCATTTTATTATTACTCAACCAACCTGAGAAATACAAAGCCACCAGAAGAGGCTGCTGTTGTATCAAGGCAACACGAGAATGTCTTAAAGGAGCAGTCCACAATTTTAACTGTTACACACTCTAGTTTTGGCTTGCAGGCCTCCAGTTATCTACTGATGTGGAATTACATTTAAGCAATTAAAAATGGAAAACACTTATTTCTATTCATATCATTTAACTTTTCTGTTTTCAGCTGTGCCACCGTTCATATTTTAGCTTTCTAGCAGTTTTCATCTCTGAATAAAACCATGTACTGTAACAGACTTCTGTATCTGTGTAATAGAATGATGAAGTCAACAGTCTTATGTTTTCAGAGTCTCACACACACACACACACACACACACACACACACACACACACACACACACACACACACACACACACGGGACAGTCACATTTAACTGACCTGTGTGTTACTCGTAGGGGACATGGATGGTTGTGCAGTTGTCCTCGTATGTGGAACAAAGAACGTGGGCAAGTCATCATTTATCCGCACCCTCATCAACACTTTACTAAATCAGTAAGTTCTCATGATATCAACATAACATGCTTTCTTCATTTGTATAAAAAGTATGTTGATATTTTGTGATATATCCAAGTTTGTTTGTCAAGATTATATTGAATCTGTGTGTTGGGTGCATCACGCTGCACAGCTGAGTACTAGTAACTGAAATAATAACACGATCTAACGTTTGTGTGTCTGTCTGCAGCACCAACTGTGTAGATTATCTGGAAGGCGACCTCGGTCAAACTGAATTCACCCCCGCTGGTTGTCTGTCTTTGTCAGTTGTCAGCGAACCACTCCTGGGTATGTTTTTAACCCCATCACCTCCCACACATGTTTAGCTGCTGTCAGACATTCACTGAACGCCACATATTCTCCTGAAGTTCTCCAGTTATGTGAGAACGCAAATGTCAGTTGCTGTAAACATCCACCTGAGCTATTCCGTATCCCAGTACTCTGTGTGTGTGTGTGTGTGTGTGTGTGTGTGTGTGGTTAGATTAGTAGATTTACCCTGAGTTGTTTTTCAGGTCCGCCTTTCACACACCAGCGAACACCAGAGCACATGATCTACTACGGTCAGGCGTCATGCGAGTCGAACCTGGACCGATACCTGGAATCCCTGAAGTCCTTGTGGCGTAGACGTCCCCAGAGCAGAGAAACTCCCGTCATCATCAACACCATGGGCTGGGTCAAAGGTCAGCAGTGAGGGAATATGAAGAGTTATGAACACACTGGTTGTGGACGGTGTCTGAGTTTGTCCTCGTCTTCGTCGTCCACAGGATTTGGGTTCCAGCTGCTCGTGGACATGATCCGCTTCTTCCCGGTCTCGCACGTCGTCCAGCTCGGTCACGGCGGTTCGACCCAGTGTCCCGCCCTCACGCCGGAGTTTCTGAGGACGGCACACGGCTTTCAGACGCACCCGCCGACCCAGACCGCTCTGGAGGAGTTTACAGAGAGCCACAGTCCCCCCCGAAGCTACACTCACCTCGTTGTACAATCAGAGTTTCAAGGAGTGGCGCGTCAAGGAACAGCGTACGTTCACCACATCTGCCTGCGTTTGAATAGGAAAACTTTATCAAATCTATTGTGCGTTGTTGATTGTGTGTGTTTGTTGTATTTGACAGGAAACACCAGCGCAGTAATGAGCACAGAGAGCTGTCATTGCTGGCCTACCTGAGTCAGCTGCAGTCTTCTGATCCTGGACCAGTTAGACCTCTACACAGCCTCACCCCGTACCAGGTACGTGACAGAGATGATGCAGCGCGTCTCCTCGTCCTCGTCGGTCAACTCTGCTCTCGTCGTGTGATTAGTACCTGTAACTGTTTCCCTCTGAACCCACAGGTTCCCCACGCAGCCGTGGCTTTAGGTGTGATCCACTGCGAGGTGATGCCCAGTCACATGTTTTACGCTGCCAACGCGTCTCTGGTGGGGCTCTGCTGTTTGGGAGAGAAAATAACGAGCAGAGGAGGTCCTGTCCTGTTGTCCCAGGCTCCCATCTGTCCATGTGTGGGCTTTGGTACGTGAGCTGTTCCATGCCGGGCAGTCAGACATCTCGTCACTTCAATTCAATTCCAACTCAGAACCCATGCGACCGCGTCAATCAGCTGTTTGTATGTCGTGTGCTGCAGGTGTGCTTCGAGGCATCGACATGGCACGAGGTCTGTACTTTCTGCTGACGCCTGTAGATCCCTCCATCCTTCGCAAGGTCAACTGTCTCCTGCTGGGAGCCATCTCGCTGCCTTTCTTCGTCCTCACAACTCAGGTCAGATGACAGTGGAACGCACCACCCGTCAAACAACATTACACTTTGTGAAACACACGAAATGATGCATGGATCAGTCCAGAGCTTTCTGCTAAAGCCCGGTTCACACGACACGGCTCGCTGTCTAGTGACGGAGAGTCTCGTAGTCGTCATGCTACACGGCCCGACAACTGACGGGGAGTTACACGCTACACAGTCCCCAACTGATCTCCAAGCTGCATTCAGTCTTGAAGATGAACGTGAGATGAGACGTGCTCACAGAATGACACATCAGGCTGGAGGAGGTGAAACGCTTCAGTGGACATCTCATTTGTACAGAACAGAGAGAAGCTCAGAGAAAACAAATTGTTCCTGAACTAAACCTGATGCGGTGAATATATAAATCTCGTAACCCTGACACTTAACACACACCTCCCTCCGTCACACCTCGTCAGACTCACCATGTGATCCACGAACATGCGTCCAAAGCTTCTGTCGCAGTGACTTACGATTCCTGTGTCTGTGTTTCAGTCCGACATCGAGGGGGAGATGCCGTACGTCACCGCAGACTACAGCTTTGATCTGACCGGTGCAGGGAAGCTGCGAGTCTTCAAGGGCCTGACGAGACCCAGTCAAATAGGGATGTAATGACTTTTTCTACAGAAGCTCCATCGCCCCTTTACCTTCTGCGGTCTTACGCCGCACCGGCCTTCGATTGGACAGAACTGAGCTTGCGTCCGGACAATTTCTCTTCTTCTTCTTCTTCTCCTCTCATTTCAAGATTCGGTCCGACAGAGCTGCCGGGAACACGGACCCTGCAGGACGAGATGGCAGCCGGACGCCGTGAAGGAGTTTCCGTCACATGGCCAAATAATCTCACACCTTGTAGTTACAGCTCTTGTTTGATGTCTCTTATCTTTGGGTGACATTCCAAAAATGAAAACTGCCACAAATTAAAACGAGGAAACAACTTTTGTTCAGACTTCTTTCATTCAGGTGCTTTTTTTGTTTTGTTTTTTTTGTCACTAGTGGTTGTTTGTTTCAAAGTCATATCTTACATCCATGTAGATTTCAATCCAACAACGGCTATTTAACCAGTGTGGTCCCTGATTCACGCAGGAGCTCGTTCACGTTCATCAGTTGTATCATGCAGTAGAATGTTCTCTACGTTATTTATGTTTGCATCAAAAACTCAAGTAGATGAGGCAGCGTTACGAAGCGTCTGTCTCGTGATGTGATCTGTAAATCTAACCAAGTAAGTCAGATGTAAGTTTTTTTTTTATGTGAAGCTGACAAACTGCTTCAACTGTTAATGTGTTTAAACGTTCACTCGAGTGTTTCTGCACTGAAGACCCATCAAGAGGTTTTTGTAAATGCTCTCAGGCTCGTGTCGGATCTAACAGTGAAAGAATAAAGGTCATTTTGTGTATTGGTGCTGCAGCTTGTGCCACCGGGGGGCAGAACATACTGTCTGAGGGATCTTTTTCTTTTTTCTTAACAGAAAGGTTCATACACAGGACGTGTCAAGGAGAAGAGAAGTGCAGTGAAATCAGTGCAGACACAATCGTTGTCGTAGTCTTAAAAGAAATGAGTCACGCCACGGCAGACTGACCTTCACGTTATCTGACCGGAGGAACTGAAGGAGGACACTCGGTCGTAAACAAACCACACACTCAGGGGAGAATTGCTAATTTGTTAAGTGGGCTGTTTTAACGTCCCCTCTCTGCCCCCGTGCTATTCTTTGTTCACTGTTCCCCGCCTCTTTATTGAGGGCGGCTGCATACAAACACAGCACAGCGGCGTTTTGGCCGAGTCATTGTTTTGGCTTTGTCATGTCAGATGTTTTCCCATAGACCTCATGCAAACCAAAGAGCAATCCCACTGCAGCGGAGCCACGAGACGGCCTGAAATAACACGTCCGTGCAATGTGTTCCCCACGCAACATTAAAGTTAGTGCATTTATAACCACAGAGAAAAATCCACTGACTCCGACGGGAGGGATTTATAATTTATTATCACCCGACGCTGCTGCCGTGTGTGTGCAACTCTCAAAATGTCAAATATGTTAAACTTACCTCAGAGAGCTCATAAATAGTTCAAGATGGCAGCTGCAGTAATGTTTAAAAACAGAGTGGAAATGATTAGTTGTTGATTTTTGCGACAGAAAAGTGACTCCACACAAGAGTTTTGTCTCAGTTTTGCGGGTTTGTTGTTGTAAATTGATCTTTTTGAGTCGTGGGACTTTTCATTGCACGAAACAAGCTGCGTACTAAAGTTCAAATATTGTTCAGTTGCTGCTCCGGCCTGAATCATCATCAGGATCATGCTCTTGATCTGGTTAGAGCCAGACACCGGTTGTGTTTTAGCTTTAAACCAGATTTCTCTCGAGTAATCTGTGACACGCTCGTGACAACCACAGCATCAGGAAACCAATCATGGCCGCTCACATCCCCACGTTCAGTTCAAAAGATAAACTTTTCTCAAAGTTCCTGGAATATTTTGAAGAAACTCTCTGTGCTCAAGAATCCTGGAGACAAAGATGAGATTTCTTCAAACTGTTTCTTCAGGTTTTTGTGTAAGTTTCATTCTCGATTCAACACCAGATTTTTTGTTTTGTCTTTTTTATTTTATTTTGTAACTTGATTTCTGATCTTCTTCCCTCTGACGTCTTCAGATTGACAGCACGGCCCCCGGGCTCAGACGGGTCAAACACAATGATGCTGTTTGGAGTTTCCTTCTTATGCCTTCCTGGTCGTGTTGGGTTTTAATGGTCATTTTGTGTCTGTTTATTTTCGCTTTATGGTCATTCGGTGTTGTCTAATGGTGACTCGGTCTCTTTATGGTCATTTTGTCTAATTCCGTGTGTCTTCGTGGTCGTTTTTTTTTATTGTTGTTGTTGTTAGAGTGTGATTTTGTGTCTCTGTGGTCGTTTGGTGTCAATCAGTGGTCATTTTACATCTTTTATTCTTCTGTGTGGTCATTATTCACATTGTTGTAGTCGTTAAATGTTGTCGCTGGTTTTTCTTCATGGTCATTTTCAACATCTTCATGGTTGTTTTGTGTTAAAATATTCGTTTTCTTCTCATTTTGTGTGTCTCTCTGGTCTTTTTTCATAGTTGTGTTGTGGGTACGTGCATCTTTTAAGTTGTTTTGTGTCTTTGGTGATTTTGTGTCTGTGTTAATTTGGTGTGTCTTTGTCTGCCTCTGTCATTGGTTTATTTCGTGTCTGTGTCTATGCTTTGTGTGTTGTCGTCTCTTTCTTGTGGTTTTGTGTTTCTTCAGTGTTGCTCTATGTCTCTTTGTGGTCATATTGTGACTTTGTTGACATTTTTCAAAACCTGTTTATAGGATTTATGTGTCTCCTTGCTGTTTTGCATCACTTTGTGGGGACATTTATGTTCACACTCATCTGTCACAGGAGCTTTGTGTCTCTTTGTGGTTGTGTTTGGTCTCTTAATTATCATAATGTGTCTCTTTAAGCTCTTGTTGTCTTTTTGTGTTGACTTGTCATCTGTCTACGGGAGTTGTGTGTCTCTTTATAGTTGTTATTTGACTCTTTGGTGGTCATGTTGTATCTCTTTAAGCTAATGATTTATTTTTTGTGTTCATTTTTCATCTGTTTGTGAGAGTTTTGTTTTGCATGTCTTCGTGGTGCTTTGTGTCTCTTTGTGGTCATTTTATGTCTATTTAAGCTCATGTTGTTGTGTTGCATCTGTTTATGGGAGTTGTGTGTCTCTTTATAGTTGTTGTTTGACTCTTTGTGGTCATATTGTGTGTATTTAACCTCACGTTGTCTCTTCGTGTTAATGTTTCATCTGTTTTTTCCAGTTTTGTGTCTCTTTGTTGTTGTTTCTCATCTCTTTGTCGCGTCTCTTTTTTTTTTTGAAAACAAGAACTATCATCAGGCCCTTCATACTGAGGCTCTGGCCCCGGGGGCCCCCCACCCGGACCCCTCGGGGGCCCTCTCGTTAAGCCGTCCATGCCTGGATGCGCTGTGGACACAGGAGCCGTGCGCGCCTCTGGTGTGCGCGCCGGTGCCTCTCTGGCGCCTCCAGCTGCAGCGGCGCGCCACTGAGCACAGACCCGCCGCAGCCTTTGTGGATCCAGGTTGTGTGAATGAATGGAGCCGACGGTGGATCCGAGGAGGCGGCGAGACGAAGCAGCCGAGCGGACAATATGTTTCCAACTTCGGCTGCGTGTGGAGCGAAGCCGCTGATCCACGGGAATCCATCCACGCACGGAGGCGCAGCTGCGAAGGCACCGGAGAAGAAGAAGAAGGAGAAGGTTTCGTCCGCGCGTAATCTCTCGATCCCTGCAGCGACACAGCTCCTCTAATCAACATTGTTCCACCGGGACGTCGACGTCTCTTTTCTTCGCAGCCAGCAACAGGTCATCCACCGCGTCCTGTTCCCGGCGGCTGCAGCTCGGTTCACTTCTCGTCGTGTGAACCGGAGGGATGCGTTTTGTTTTTTGATGTTTTGTTTTCCGGGCCACTATTCTTCTTCTTTTCTTTTTTGTTGTTGTTTTACCCCCGTGCGTTCACCGAGGAGCAGCTTTGTGTGCTCACAGCCGAGCAGAGTGTGCAGGAGCCGGGGGAGCACTGCGAGCCAGAGGAGGGCGACGGGACCAGCGAGGAGACAATGCGTACAAGTGAAAAGAGTTCATTAAACGTTGCTGGGTGATTAATAGTAACACACACACAGACACACACACTGGAGGAGCTGCTGCTGCTGCAGAGGATTGTTTTCCAGGAAGGACTCTGTGCGCATACATGGTGCCAAACAAGTGGACCATGAATTCAGTTCTGCACAAGTCGCCACCGAGGAGCTGGCTCGGCCTCAGATTACGACTCAGTAAGTAAAAAATCCACCAAGTCCCTTTTCCTCTCAGCGCCACTATCAACGTCATCTTACTTTGTGAAGCTGACGCTGGATCAGTCCTCTGCAGGAGAAACATCCTGGTTCCTCCTGCAGGAACTGAGCTGCTCGCACATCTTTGTGTTTCAATGCTTTTTCCTCCACTCTTCAAAGTTCAAGCCCGGATTTGGCAAGTGACCTGAGCAATTATCCCAGCTGGAGGCACAGAGGTATTTCCAGAGAGGACAGTACAGTCTGATCTGATGCCCCCCCCCCCCCCCCCCTGAAGGCACAGCTCTGCATCTGAACTCAGATGATACACATCACCTCCTGTAAATCTCTAACCAACACTATTTATTGTATCCCCCCCCCCAGACCTGCCATCTGTCCTCCCCTCTCATCTCCAGCTCATAATTCAGATCAGAGTCAAAGCTGTAGCATCTGTAGCCTTGTTTATGGAAATGACTCATTTTATTGACTAATTGATCAAAGTGCAGTTAGAAAAATGTGACATTTTAAAAAATCTACTTTCCCAGGGATCAACATCACGTGTTTAAAGTTATTTTTTGAGGTCTAAAGGACTTTTAATGTGACTTAAGTATTTCAAACTTTATCTATCCACATGATATCGATGCTACAAGAAAGTTTCTCGTAAGCTGCTGCAACTCCAAACTGAGAGAGCCACACCGGTAAATCCACAGATCTCTGTGAATCCGCTGGAGGTGTAGGGAGGTTGAATAAACGCTTCTCTACTTCCCTAGTGTCCAACGTGACGTGTTTAAAGTTAGATTTGTCCAAAAGAAACCTAAAGACAACGAAAGAAAAACAGGTGAATGTTCATATTGGAGAAGCCGACTGACTGATTTCGTGCTTTAAAATGACCAATTGTCGTATTTTATTGAAACTACAACTCTCCGTGCGACGTAGCGTGGGCAGACAGTTCACAGGTTCATACGGTAAGCACAGTGAAAATGGAGTTAAAGTTTAGCAGCCTTAATTGGTTAATTGGTTGAGTCTGGAACCCCTCAGTGTTCCAGGCCACCGGAGTCTTAAGCCCGTCTTAAAAACACGGGTCTAATCTGGGACCAGATGTCTCGTCTGGTCTCTGTCCGCTTCTGAAAAACAGGAACAGAGAGAAGGAATCTCGGCTCTTTAGTGTCTGACTCACTGTTGATGGTGTCGGAGCAGCAGCTGTTTCGGAAACATGACGGACACATGACGCTGCGGCTCGACGTCGTCACAAGCATGTTTTTATTCATCATTTCATCCACGGACGTCTTCTCATGTTCAGATATCCTGCGAGTTCAGGTATAAGAAGATTAGCCACCAAATAAAATCCCACTAGTGATCAATAAAAACATTCTACGTTATTATTGATTATTATTCAGATTATGTTCTTGCCGATCGATCAATGGTTTAGTTTTTAAAATGTCAGGGAATAAAACAAGAGGTCGATCACAGTCGTCCAGAGTTCAGGTGTAGTTTTGTTTTCGTCCGAGCAACAGCTCAAACCCAACGCTCTTCAGTTTACAGTCACTTCTAAGTATATTAGAAATGATTTAGATGTTTATAAATCAATCACTAGTGTCTGATCAATTAAAGGATTGATCAATCTCTCCCCAAAGTCCACGTAGCACCTGCAGGATTTTCTCATCTCATATGTTGGAGGTTCACAGTCGTGGACCTCGGAGGCATCAGTTAAGAAGAACAGTAACTGTGATTCTGGAGCTTTCGGTCAGACATCATCACGTCGTCTTCCTCAGCCGATGAGTTTGAGCATTTCTCGTGAAGCGGCGGATGTTCGAATTTCCTTCTGTGATTTCTCGTCCATGATTGTTGCCGACAGAACAGTCTCATCACACGGACCATTTAGTAACTTCCAAATGTTTCCTTGGATTTCTAATTTTAAAAAAACAAACTAGTTGAGCAACAAAAGATTGTTGAGGCTGATTTAACAGCTGTTAACGTTACATGATGTTCATCAGCGGATGAAATCTGAACACGCCACGACGTTTTAGGCGAACTCGGTGTGTTGATGAAGTTCATGTGATGCAGCTGAAAGCTCCAGAGCAGCGTCTCAAAGGACCTCGAGTTGAGATCATTTGAGGTTTGGAGGCTTCATGTGAAAAAAGCTGCAGATCTCTGAGGGAGTATTTTGTGTTTAGTGTTTCTGCTGCAACACTTGAGTGTGACTATAGAATCTGGGTTCATATGACGTCTGTGTGTAAGTGTGTGTGTGTGTGTGTGTGTGTGTGTGTGTGTGTGTGTGTGTGTGTTTGGTCTGGCTTGTGGCTTGTTACAGTTCAAACTTCCGTCTTCATACTGTCTTCCATTGTTTCACTTTTTTCCCCGACAGTAATTTCCTTTCTCTTTTCCCCTCTTTGCATTTCTGCCGTTTCCTGGTGTCACAGTTCGAGCTCCAGTTTTTGTTTTTCCTCTCTTGTCTCTAACCGCTTCGACAATAATTACTCCGGCTTCACGTCTCTAATATTTTTGCACGACAGCCTCTAATTGTTTTACCGAGGTTTGACTGTGCCAGACTCAGTAATAGCTTTCTAGCGGCTCCGTAGTGGGAACTGTAATTGTCATATTTTTGGTGGGTTTTGCCGCAGTAAACACTGGTCAAACAGTTTTTCCTCTGATTTCACGTAACATGTGTCACAGACGATAACAGAAAACAAAGCAGCGACTCTTTGATCCTCTCTTTTTTTGTCTTTGATGAGCTGTTTTTCCGACATGAACTCCAGACAAACGATCAGCAGCCCTTATCATCGTCATCCTCATCAGTGTCTTCTATATTTACGGCTCCGCTCTTTCATCCTGACATATTTGTGTTCTGGCAGGAAGCTCTTCTCACTCTGACATTTGCGTTCTTCCGTGCAGCCCCTCCGGAGAATGTCAGGGGATTCTCCAGAGTTCAGTGCGTGTCTGAAAGCAGCGATGGAGAATTTTATTCCCTTCCTTCATATCTCATCGTTTCTGTCCTGCACTTCCTGTCTGTGGGTTTCCTAAGAGCAGGGGATTCATAAACTCCCTAAAATTGAATCTGCTATCTCAAGAAATTGAAGAAGTCTTTGTTGAATGCTCAATCTCTGTGGCGCAGGTAAAAAAAAAAACAAGGGTCTCATCATGTTGTAAATTTAAAACAATAGTGAGCTACGTCTCTTTAAACCGTGCAGCAGCTAATTAAAGGTGTAATTCAAGGTCACACACACACACACACACACACACACACACACACACACACACACAGGGATCTTCTTAAACTCCAGTGTTTATCTCCACTTGTGTCCTTCCACACTTATAACCTCCGCCCCAGCTAAATGACTGTTTAGGCGTATTGAAGCGACAATAACTGTACTTTTATGGAATAAGTGTTTTTGATTCCCCCCTCGACTCTGTCATTGGCCTCTCAGCAGCAGCCCCCACTGCAATTTCCACCAGATTGTTTCAATTATGGGATTATTCACATCAACAAGTGGACGAGTTGGTTGTTAGTCCCTCTGAGCGGCTGGTGTAAGGACGGACTGTTAAATGGCGATAAACTCGGTGTCCTGCTCACACTGATAGAATGAGAAAAGCTTCTGCTCGTTGGAAGTCGGTCCAGAATGAAATATCGCAGCAGTTTGATGGATCGATGTGGAAACTTGGACAAACATCCACGGTTTAATGCGAGAATGCAAACGTTTGGGGTCCGTTGCTTCGGACATTTCTCCGGAGTTTCTCCGCTGCAAGTGAGTGGGCGCGTTGATGACGTTCTACGCTGATGTAAACTCGGGGAAACGTCGAAATTCGAAGAAGTAATAGACCAACGTCGGTGTTGATGCGCTGTAAACAAAACACGCGATCTCGATCGTTATGAACGCGTCAGAGAAATTCTGGACCCGAGTGTGCGCTCGTTCTCCAGAGTTCATGTCTGACAAACTGTTTCAAGTAGCTTGAAAGTTAAAGTTCAAAGTTAGAAAAATATAAATATGTACAACTAAGCGTCAGTGCAATAGACAGTAAAGAGATTTATGGATTTAATTGCTCCAACAGGGTTAAGTTTTAAAACAGATACATGGTGGAGTGGATGTGATGTGAGTCCTGTGACTGTGTTTATATTGTTGTCTTCGTGTGAGACAGTCTGTTAGAGGATTACAGAGAGTGTCTCTCAAACACAAATGGATCTTTGAGTTCTTCCTTTTCACTGAATTCACACAGGGAACTTGTAAATCCCGCCTCAGTTTGGCGGTGAAGGGTTAACCTCGGCCTGTTTGATGGGCCACCTTGCTAAATATAACCCCAAACCTCCTCCACATGGGCACGCACGGGCCTTCAACTGCACTCCCTCCGTCAACACTCACACACTCCCCCCCCCCCCCCGCAGCGAGCGCACACTCCGACAAGCTCATTTACAATCTTGTCGCACCGCGGCCGCTCACACGCTCATTTCTCAACACGCCATTAATACTTCAGTCTGTTTCGCTCAGGCTCGGCACACGAGGAGGAATCGCCGGGCGGTTTCTGTCTGATGCTAAAAATGAACCGGAGGTAGTCGAGGTGACGTTGCTGTAGCGATGCTCGTTGTGCGGGAGAATACATCCGCACGTTTTCATTTCACATTTTTCGGTGTGTTGCAGAATGTCTGGCCAAACCTCCGCTACTTCCACTTTGACTGTCGCTCAGGAGAACGTTACGAAAGTCCAGAGCAGAATCGTCGGAGCGCTCCTTTAAGAGGAGAGAGTACAATAGGAACAGGAATAGTCTGTGTGTTAGCGGTGGAAAAAGTAGATTCACCTACATCCTGTTCGTCATTAGACTCTGGCTCCCTGACGGATGACTGCATCCGAACCCTGCCAGAAAAAGCAGCCTGTATCAAGGCTCAGCTGCCGCGTGTGTTCACGTCCAGTCCTAAATTAACGTTAACAAGATTCTCTTCAAAGTATTTTCTATGTGAGATCAGATCAAAATGCATTTGTATAAAAGCAGAACCATAATGGAGCAGGTACTTTTATAGCCTCGCCACATCTGCCTGAAGAGCATTTTTTCATTGAAGGGTGATCTGATGGATGATGATGAAAGCCAGGCTGTGTAATACCTCCTCCGCTGCCCTCTTTGTTTCTGCAGTAGGTGGAAATTGGCCCTCGTATTTGCAGCCCGGTTCTCATGCTGCACGGCTGCTCTCTTCATTAAAAGGGAAGCCGCGTGCTCAAAGCTGCTTCAGATTATTACCATATGTCTGCAAAGCCCAGAGCTGAGCAGCAAACCGGCTCCCATCCTACCCTCTAATTTCTTATCCCAAAATTGGACATGTGGGTCGTTGTGTGTGACAACGTCCCTCCCTTCTCTCGGCCGGCGCAGTACATTCTCACAGTATTCCTTCTCCCATTTTAGATGCATAATAGCAGTGCATCAGCCTTTAAGCAATCCTGGGGGAAAATATTATGCCCTGACTGGAGGTATCTGACTGCATGTTGTTTTAACCCTTCGGCTGTTTTTCAAAGATATCAGAGAAGTGGAAAGCATTGTCTCGGGTTCGGTGTCTTATAATGGAGCTCCTTTTGCTCATCGGGGCGGTTTCTCATCTCCAGTGTGTGCGTTGTCCCTCCACAGAAGAGTTGGTGCATTCATAAAAAAAAGAATAAATCTTTCAGGGGACATAAAAGGCGCGGGCACTAATTGATGCAGAAAAATGTCAGCCCTTTACAGTTTGCGCAAAACATAAAGAAAGTTCACTCTGGATGTGGGAGGAGGTTTAAAAGAGATCTTTGTGTCACCCAGTCCAAAAGCCATTGGCCCAGATTGACTGTCCCAGCATGCAACTCACCTCCGCATGAATACAACACTTGTCCGATTGGAGTGGGCAGAAAGCCCCCCCATCGTTGGGAGATCCTACACAGTGCTTAAACATGAGCAGCTCTCCTCACTCTCCAAGTTTTTGTACAGTTTGAGGAAACTTTTCCGAGGATGAAGGCGAGGCTCGGGGAAGGAGACGGCTGAGGCTCTGAGCCGCCGGGGATCAGTTTGCGACACCTCGCAGCAGTTGGACGTCTGTAATTTAGGCAGGAGCAGCTCAGTTAAATGGATTAGAAGAGGGCAGCATTCGGTGCTTGACAGCTCTTGCTGGGTGGCTTTTGGTGGATGATTAGTGGACTGAACATTGTACTGAATCAACAGGGAGAGGCATCGAAGGGGGACATGTTGACATCAGGGTTCGCTTTGAAGACAGACCTGTGGTCAGTGATGTCACCTGTTGTTGCCTTTTTAAGATTCACCGGTTAAAACCTGGATGACAGCGGTGACGCAGACTCCCGCTTTAGAGTCAGTAACCCGGTCCCCTGCAGATGAAATGGATTGTGCCCGAGTGAAATCTCTCTGCTCCCCTGGACCGGCCTCGAAGCGAAATCGGACTTGGACGGGGTTCAAGGACTTTAGTGGTTTAGCTGGATGAGGTAATTGTGCAGGTGGAGATTTTGAGCAAACATATTGGCAGGTGGCGGAGTTTAAAGTTGTATATAGAGCATAAAGTAAAATTCACAAAGATGGTTGATGAGAGGGGGGCAGTGATTGTCTGCAGGAGTCCCGGGAGGGCCGGGGCCGGTTAGGTGAGGGCCACAGCAAATCATCCGTTATATCGACGACTATTCGACGTCAGCTGGTCGAAGAGGCGACGATGTTCACGCACTGGAAGAAGCGCGGAGCGTATGAGCTGGAGGCGCTGCCGTCCTCTCTCGGTCGAGTAGGAGCAGAGCGCTACTCCTCGTCTTCATCCCTGGACGTCATCCGTGATCTGTGTGGTAAGCCGAGCTACGAGGAGAATCACCTGACTAAGTAGTGGATTTGTGTGTGTCTGTGTGTGTGTGTCTGTCTGTGTGTGTCTGTGGTTTCTGCATTTAATTTTTTATTTCATTTACAATTCTACAGATTTTACAAATGAAAGGTTGATAAAAAAAAACCAGACAAAAATAAAGATTCTAATCAATAATGAATCTCATCAGGTGAAATTAAAACATTTTCATATATGCAAAAAAAAAGAGATTCCTATCAACCTTTGCAAATTGCAAGTACGTAGGAATATACCAAGTACTTCTTAGTATATCCTCTGTGTATTACACCTCCTTTTCATGAAGAGGTGTTTGTGTTCTTCTGGGATATAACCCACAAGATGAGAGACGAACAAGAGAAAGATAAAGAAAGTTAGCACCGGAGCACAGGATCAGCTAAGTCTTATCTTAAATCACAGGATATAAAAACAACCTATGTCATCGTATTTGCATTTTTTTTACCACTCGGCTTCGTGTTGCTTATCGCTGTGTAAATAATTAGTTTGAGTGTTTCGACCGCGATTTGAGACGCTGCCTCATTCTTCTAACGTGACAGTGTGATAGCGTGCACCATGTAATCACACATTGCTTCACATTGTTATATCGGACTTTTCTGAAAGCAGATGATCTGGTTCACTTGTATTTTGAGCTCAGGATTTCAGCCTCATCATGGAAAAGGTTTTTTTTTTTTTTTTTTTTTCCATTGCTCTGCTCTTCCGTGGAAAGCACTCAGTGACCTGGCATGAAGACAGCCTCACATGAGTGAGAAGAGAGGGGAAGAGCGGATGAGACCAGCTCCGCAGATGAAATATTTACCATTGAAGAAGTGCATAGCTGAACTGAAATGCTTCCCTGTCTCCTCTCAGTGCTTTTTTTTTTTTTTCTGATGTGGCACAGGGGCACTTGCTTTCCGCTGTGCCGCCCGATTTATGCCATTACTGAAGGGGAAGTGATAACACAGGGCCGGGGAGGAATGTTCCTCACCCTCTCCTCTCTGCCAGCCTCTTGGAAGTCATGGCTGCTCTCTGGTCAGCGTAAGGACAGTGCCTGCTGAGGCTGACTTGTTTGGCACAGACCAAAAAGAGGAATGCCACAGAGGAAACATTGCTGCTTTGATCGTTGCACCTTTTCATCATCTTTGTGATTAAGCTTCAAGCTGCGACAGAAAACATTTTTCCGACTCCCCGGTGCAAACCTGAGCTCCGCGGCTTCTTTCAACAACCGTCCCTTTCTTTGAATCAGAACAGAATAGAATGTCATTGACCGGCCTTCCATTTGTCTTATAGGTAAATGTTTTGGAGCTGATGTATACAAACACATTCCTTTTAACGGTGGTAGGAGGTAGAGCGGATCGTCCTCTATCAGAAAAGGTTGATCCTTGGCTGCTTCTGTCCACATGTGGAAGTGTCCTTGTGCAGGACGCTGAACCCCAAGGTTCTCCCCCCCCTGAGCAGTTCAGGGCCTCGAAAGGCAGCTCGTAGTCTGTTATGATAGAAAATATAAAAGGTTCAAAGAGTTGAACTTAAGATGATCTATTGGCAGAAATGTAATAAAGCCCCGAGCGGACAAAACGAACACTGGCTGTACTCTGAATGTAACAGGTCACCCATTGCACAATTGGGATGCATTCAATGTTAATGAATTTAGAATAAACAGCAGCAGCGCTCAATAGCGGCACAAACTCTAAAGTAAAAATGTTCAGACACGAACTACAGAGAATGTCTGCCCAGTGTCTGGACTTGCAGGTGAGCACATCTGCACCAGTGTTGGCCTGTATCTCCAAAAGCTCTTGAATCTCATTGCATTTCGAAGTCGACGTCTTCGTCCGAGTCTTCTACGTTCATGGCTCCTCTTCTTCATCCTGAGTTTTGCGTCTGCCGTGTGTCAGAAACGTCTTTCGACACATCGGATAACGTCAGGAAGTTCCCAGGAGTTCCTGTGAATCCTGCCCCCCCCCCCCCCCGCATGCCTCTATGTTACATAAATATATAAATCAGCCCATGAAACGAATCGCCTGAGAACACAAAAGGTCACTGCACCATCATATAATAATAACTTGCACTTGACCAAGTCCTGTACTCTCTGACATAAATGCCCTAAAGAATTCTAGTTATGCAGTAATCCCCTCATGACCCCTCGTAAAGATGGTGACCGGGTCTTAAGTTTTCGGCGTTTATTGTGCCGTAACACCCGTGTCGACCTTAGACGCGCCTGAGGAGACTGGAGAGGAGCCCGTTTTAAATGAAGTTAATTATAAATCAGTTTTTTTTAACGTTGTGTAAATTGAAAATATTGGACTGCTCCTCCACTTGTCCTCTGCAGCAGTTTCCAAATGTTTTCAGATTTAAAAATGGAGGCTTTGGGCGTGCTCAGATGTGGCGGTGGAGTGGGAACGATGGACGGGGGCGGGGCGGCGGTTTGTGATGCACATGTGTGTGATTTCACCGCTGTGGGGGTAAAACAACATCATAAGCATGAGGGCTGTGTCCTGGCTGCTGCCACTGAACCCTCAGCATTGGAAACAGCTGCGGCCTGAGCGTGTTTTCCTTCGTCTGCTCACCAGGCCCACGACTTATTCACCTGTAGAGGAACAACTGTCGTAAATGTTTGGTTCTTTGTTCGTTGAGCTCAATTCTTCGCGTTTTTTGAAAAGTAGTGTTGAATAGATTTCTCTGGTAGGTGTGTGCTTCTACATTAATCAACTGGGTCTAACTTCTCTTCCCCCCTGCATGTGCTGATATGGCAATCTCTCTGCCAACAATCCCTGACCATATGCCATCTGCCTGCCTGCCATCTGCGTGGTACATTACATATGGAAGCACGTGTGTGTGTGTGGGGGGGGGGAGTCTCTGAAGAGAGGAGTCCGTGCCTCGGCAAATAAAAGAATAAGCTCACAGCCCTCGTGCTCAGACCACGGAGCGAAGGATTCTTAACATTCCTCATAAAAACGTGTGAAAGGCTCTCGGCTTAGCTAGCATCTCCCCGTGGAACCTGGTGATCTCCGCATCCTGAGGGAGAGCACCGCCCTTTTTAATGTCGCTGCACCTGTCAGGATCTAGTGGGGAGGTGCATCCTGCACATCTCTGTAATCTGTCACGTCCGCTGACCTCCGCAGGTACCCAGGTGTTAGTGACGTAAGCCAGAAGCATAACAACATGTGTATTTGTATCTGCTCTTCCAAAAGGAAATTAAAACCAACAGGCCGTTGATCCGTGACTCAACACAGTTGATGAATTATTTTCCAATCATCACAAGTGATCAATATTTCAGCACCAGAACTTCTTCATGTTAACTTTTTTTAACGAGCGGCACAAAGAGCTCTGAAACTTCAGAGCCGTCTTCAGAGTCGCTTTGCGATCACAAGACGAGGATGTGGACGTTGACACGTGGGAAAACTTAGCGTGTCATTTCCAACTTGCCCCCGCTGCCGAGGCTTATTTATGGGAGACTAATGGGTCTTTGCCCCGGGCAGAGTGTCTCTCTGTGGTGAGCAGAGCAGAGAGCTGCGTAGATGTGGATGTTCCACTGTCTCTTTAGTGTGCGAGCTCATTGTCTGCTGTCACGTGTGTCCGTGTATAGTTCGTGCTTGTGTTTGCTTTTTTGGCTTAATCAGCAGTGCTGAGTTCAGGGATTCCAGTTCATCAGAGAGAGAGAGAGAGAGAGAGAGAGAGAAAGTGGGAGAGTCAGCAAGATATGAGCAAGTAGGGGAGAAGATGGAGGTTCAGCAGATGAGAGGATGATTTTATAATAAAAGTCACGTGGTGGTCAGGCTAAGAAGTTGAGGGGCGCAGGAGAGGCTGGAGTTTAGGGCAGATGGGAGCAGAGTGTGTTTGAGTTACTTTAAATAAATGAAACTTAACATGTAACATAACCAACAGAACCACATTCATTTGCTCTATTTGCACTTTGTCGCTGCTCAGGTGAAGTTAGAAGTTATGGAACCAAAACAATGAGCTGAAAGACACCAAACTGCTGAGAGGAAGTGGAACGGGTCATTATTTGTGGGTTCATCGGGAACTGACCCCTTCTGCCTTTAGATGTAGTAACACAGCGCTGCGTGTTCAGATTCACCGGGGCCTCGGTGTGTGTCCGATTGTCTCTGCTGCATCCCCGGGACGAGAGCCGACATCACAGCAATGAGTAACTTTGTCCGTTGGAAAGCGGTGGAGTCTCGCTGTGGTGAAGACGGTTCTTTGGGAAACGCTCCATAAAAAAAGCTGGAGGCTCCTTCTGCAGCCTGCCGCTTGCAAACCCCTGAGGGAGCCGTTAGCCTGAGGCCCGCTGGCTGCATCCAGAGCTGAGAGCGTGTCTCGGCCGGGTCCCAGCACAGCAAAAGACACAGGAGAGACATTTTTTTCTTGTTTCCTGAAAGGTGATGTAAGTTTTGACAAAATACATTCCACCGCAGTGGGATTGTAGAACGCTTTGGAAAAGGATGTGGCATTCGGATTGGCGGTGCTGATTGGTCGGTTCTTCGCTTTGGTCCAGACTGAAACTCCTCAACGAGGGATCAGCATGAATTTTCATCGAGACGTCCGTGGTACTTTGGTGATTCACTGACAGTTCCTGTAAGAGTCAGTTTGAGGTTACTGGTTTTTATTAGTCTGTTTTCAGTTCCAGTGGCAGTTCCAAAGTTTTCACTTATTCTCTGAATAATCCAATATCCACTGGATAGATTGGCACAATGTTTTTGTTCGAACATTTATGGTTCCCAGATGAATCCTCCTGACTTTGGTGATCTTTTGCCTTTTTTCCCCTGAGCTCCATGACGAGGTTGAAATTTATCGTTTCAGTGAAATGTCTGTGCAATCATTGGATATATATTTCCATGTGTAATTTAGCACATTCGTTCATGCTCCCTGCAGGAACTGTGATGTATGACATTTCCACCAGACGAAGCTGTACTTGGTGTGGCCGAGTCTCCGCTAGAGGCGTACATTATGCAAATGTTTCACACGACATCAGCTTTTTAACTCTGCGGAGCGTTGACAATCACAGAAAACTCACCAGAGGAAAGAACAACTGTACAAGCGTGTAGCTGAAGCTCGGTGACTCAAGCTGACTCGGGTCTGTTCACCGCTCTCCGGGCAGACGGGCCCTCGGCCATTTCGCCATTTTTTCCACCGTGACAAATTATTGTTTTGAAGTTGGCCTTTTAAAGTCCAGCCACGGGGTGAGTTCATCTTCTAGCAGCCGTCCGCCTCCGGTACTAATGACTCAGTAATGATATTTCATTAATGGCTCGTTCAAATACGCAGAGCTGACATTACATTGAACAGGTTATCTGAGCTTTCTGGAAGGGTTCACTACAAAGTCGAAACCGGAGACGTTTTGCAACAAGCACCTCTGCCATATGTCTCCGTCCCCCCCCCCCCCCTTCTCTGACTTTCTCCGTCCTGCACGTGTATTCTCTGTTTTTCTCATTAGACAGACACATAAATATTGGTGCGCTCAGGCTTTATGTTATGATATCTTTATCGTGTGTGTACATGTAGGAGATGGACACGTAAACACCACTTTTTATCATACCCTCAGAGTAGCATTGGCCAACCAGTCAAGTAGATTCCGGGCTTTTATTTGACAACGGTGATTTGTTATTGTGGAGTGGAGTCGAAAGCGAGTTCGCCCGAGATGAGAGCACTTCGTACAAAAAAACCAGATTCGGGGGGCTTCCTCTCATTTGCCCAATTTTCTTCCCGTGTCTTCAGTCGTTTCTCTCTGATCTCCTCCCAACAACTCACCCCACCCTCTTCCCCTCTGTTTACCTTTCCTTCGAGAAATCTCTTGAAGCAAACCTTTCTTTTTTCACTTTATGACATGGCTGCTTTGGTCTCTATTACTGTGCGAGAGTGTTTCATGTGCTCATAGCCCTCCCTCTTGTCCGCTCGTCCTTGTGTAAACACAGGCACCGACTCCAGTCTCGGTGTCTACATTATGTTTTTACAGCTTTACCAAGAAAGGTGTGTTAATGGATGTGCAGCTGGCTGGGTGGCTGGTTCGGTGTCCAGTGATGAAGAGAGATGTCAAATTGACTTGTGTGTTGTGTTTCAGATGACAAGCCCGTCCAGGAGGAGGACTGGGTGGTGTGCCAGCACCCTGAGTGTCCCGACCGCAGGAGGGCCACTAAGGTAAGAACCTGGAGGACAGTCTGTGCAGGGACCAGAGTGTCTTTGTGTTCTGTGTGTTTTTAAAACATATTTTTATTATTATCAAATAAAACATTTAAAACCTCACTGCAGTGGCAGATCAAAGATATTTCTAAGAGACAAATATACACAGAGCGATGTTCAACATCCGTGCACGACCCCTGATACAGTGACGTGCACGTTAAAGTCATGCTCTGTTTCCTGTCAGCTCTGTAGCCACACATCATCGAATATACTTTGAAAATTCTTCCTCTTTCAAGCACATTGTGTTCTTCAGAAAAAAGCTTAAAATATAAAAAATAAGCTATCAACAGGACAGGGATACTTCAGGGTTTCAGATTTCAACTGGGGCTCGTGAACAAGCCTATTTCTGTTTTTCTTCAACTGGACTCTTTCCCGTATTAAGTGACAGTGAATGGTGTGAACGAAAGTCTTTTTGTAATCTTGTGAGATGTGCGCTGATTCCTGTGTTCATAGTGTTTAGGCCGGTATTCACTCAAGTCCCCTGGTTGTTTCAAGAAAGTGACAAAAACCTTGAGTACTTGTGGGAATAATGAGCGTTGTCCCGAACTGTGTGACGTTGCTACAAGGATGATAAACTCTGCAGAAAGACGAGGTCGGATGGATGACACGAGGGAACGCTTTGTCTCCCACTTCCTCTTGACAGTCAGCGATGGTTTGTTTTAACCGAGATGACGAATCGCCTGCGATGTGACCAAAACAGCCATTTCAACCACCGTGAGGTTTCTCCAACTCTAACAAGTACTTACTTTAAACCAAACCATGAACTTTCCTGAACTCGAACCAAGTTGTTTTTGTGCCAAACCTCCACCAAAGTTTAACCTTCAGATGCTTTTAGAAGCAGCACAACAGACGTGTTGTGCAACATCGTGTCTCCAGCACCTCTCGCTCTACTCGCACCCTCCAGGACTTCTCAAAGTCTGTCATTTAATCAGGAACTGAGAATAAAACAGCTTTTAATAGAACACGCAGACGCCGGTTGACTGTGGCTAAGCTTTAGGATTAAAATGCATCACTTGGTGACCACACTACCCTGGAGCTCTAGTTTGAAAACGTCCGTGTTGCTTGATGGACGGGTATAAATAGAGATTGTTTGGAAATGCTGACGCAGCTGAATTCACTTCCTGATACCAGTCGTGACTCGACTACCAGCGGTGAAGGAATCCCACGTGTCACTTTTCACAGTTGTAGTTTTTTCGTTTTGCAAGTTAGCAACAAACCACGATCTGCTCCCTGATTATATCATCTCACACACACGCTAACGTTAAAACGTAAACATGTGATATGTGTTTTCAGTCGTGTTAGTGAGGACGGGGATTGTTCTAAGTTTTAATAACAGTCTGGCTGTCCTCTATGTCCCTGAGACTCCTCTCAAGCTTTTGACCGGAGATGAACACGTCTCTGCTGTGTTGCGTTACAGCTCAGTGAAGGTGATGCTGCTTTTCGTCTTGGAGGTGTTAAAAGGGTGTCCGGTGTCTGGACTCTGCGTCTGGCCACCAGACTGTGAGATGACTTATTACTGTGAAGCCGCTGGTTTCTGCCCAGAAGGCCGAGGGAACCCGACAGAGCGTCTGGGCTGTCGTGTCAGGCTGGAGGTTGTTTTGGTTTGTCGGCTCAGCGCTGCCACTGGGGCCCGGGCATGAGACGGATTTTCCCTTTGAACCGAGATGTTGTCCCCCTGCTGTCTTCTCCGTGGAAACAATGGAAATGCAAGAAAGAGGCAGAGAAGAGATGGTGAATTCAGACGGCACGCAAAGAGAGGGGGAGATGGTTATATATAGATTTTTCTCCATGGCAACTGAGAATAATAAAGTGAGGGAAGAAGAGAGAGCCGAAGAGCTTAACCTGAACTATCCCTGCTCCCTCTCTCCCCGCTCCTCACTTGTTTATTTGTGTTTATATGACGTGCTGTGGTACAAGCGGGAGGCAGGGGGGGGGGTCGGACAAAGCAGGTCCAACACCGCCTGTCTCAGGGTCGGGGCTGATGTTATGTTATGTGAGGGGATTAGGGAAAGACCAGAGAATCACTCAGCTTCTCAGTGGAAAAGGATTGAATCAAACAGTGATCACATTTGGACTCTTTCAGCGAATGTACTCGATAAATAAAATAAAAATGTATCGCAGCTCTTTGAATCTGTTCAGTGATTCCTGAAGTCTCTCGGTTTGCGTTGTTTTGTGTTGTAGTTTTCTAACTGTTTATAAAAATCTCTGCACACAAACAACGAAAAGCGACAGTAGATTGTACGTCAGTGTTTGAGGACGACTCAGTAATGACGAGGAATAATTCTGAAGCAGCATCAACACAGGACAAGAGAGCATCACAAACATTCACCGACCTATACAATCGTAAATAAACAAAAATGCTGTTTTAGTCGTCAGCAGTTTCGTAATATTAGCACACATGTCACATTCAGCAGGTTCGGAGCAACATTTGCTTTCGTTTGGGGTTGAATTTGCGCCCGACATTTTTCCATGAGCCTTTTTGTGGCCGAACTTGAAATAAGAAAAGTTCAGTGACAATGTGCTTTCTATCTGCAAAGCAACTGGACGTACGAGCCCTCCGTCAGCCGTCGAAAGCTCTGACGCTGTGATTTATTTGTCAGTTTTGGGGCCCGCAGTTGGTTTTTAGAGCTTTTTCCAGAAAACGATCGCCTGCTGTGACGCCTTTTCAAGTTCGGGCCGTTAAAAAACCAAACCAGTGACCTGAATGACGTCACAACGTGCGAAGCCCTTTGCGAATACGCAACAGGTACTTGTTTGTCCCACTGTGGTTGCAACAGCTTTAAACATTTTACCAACGTCATGAATCTGGGTTTTTTTTATATTTGTAATTAGTTCAGTTCGCTTTGCAGGGATCTGTTTTCACTTTGAGACACATTCATTCTACGTGATCTCATGTTATAAGAGTGATTGAATACTTTTGTCTTCTGGATGCATTCTTTCATTTAGAGGAGCAGAAAGTGCACAGTCACAACCTCTGTCACCGTCAGTGACACCACAATGACTCCTTTTGTGTTCCGGTAAAGAGCAAGACATCCTGAAATGTCACAACTCTTAATATTTCTGGTAATTTTAGCTTGTTATGGCGCAAAGTTAGAAAAGCGAGAGACCGTGAGTCATGTTGGTTTTGTCCCAAAGCGTAAATCTGATTTATTGAGCAGTGCAGTCGTTTCTGACAGTTTGTTTCTCACTCAAGTCGACGGCTGTTGCTCAGTAGTTATGAAGATGACGCCTGTGACGAGCTTTAAACAGCAGGGGGCAATGTCAGTGTCGTCCCTGACCCGAGGGCATCACTCTCTCTCTACTCTGCATTTGTTTGACAAGTCCGACACACTTTTCTAGGAAGGACAGGAACATAAATACATCCCCTGACTTTCGCCCTCTCAGTCCACTCAGACGCATCAAAGGAGGAATTTTTACTCCGAAAAAGAAAGAAAAAAAAAACATAAAAAGTTTTATATTTTGTTTTAAGAGTTTTTCCTCTGAACAGTCTCTTTGATATCCTGGCGGCTTGGCAACGGGACACAGAGCAGACACGAGCGCAGGCAGACGGAGAGCGGGAATCGAAGGCCTGCTCCTGCTCCTCATTTAAACCCTTGTATTCCCACACAGGCCTTCGGTCTCCTCCCTCCGCATATCAGCTCCCGACGGCGGCGGCGGCTGCGTCTCTTCAATGACTAGAACCAAATTTACTGGAACCGCACCAGGTGTCAGCCTCTGTGCCTCAGCGCTGTCACCGCGTTACACAACAGCACTCGATGGTTACCAGGAGGCCTTTGGACGCACGTGCATTCAACAGGGCTCTCTGGTGCATCGTGGATACTTTGCTCCTGAAGCCTGTGTGGATTTGAACCTGAGCCTGTTGGTGTCCAACTGGAAGACGATGTTCAATCCAGGGTTAGTTCTTGGCGGCGTTGGTTTGGATTCATGTCAGATGGCGCTAGTCTGAGCTTGCCCCCCCCCCCCCCCCCCCCCCCCCAGTTCTCAACTCTCAGGCAGAACATCTTATTATTCCTGATCGCTTACCCCCACGCCCCCTCTTCGCTCCTGCCCCTGTCTCCTTCATCTCCCTCCCTCTGCACCTCCGTCTCTCGGCTCCGACAAGACAGGACCAGACAGGACGATTCTTAAGGTGCGGGTCGCCCTGGCAACAGGCCTCTCCCAGCCCCAAAACAGCTGGAGGCGCAGGGATAATGCGGAGAGAGTCGGGGTTTGACAGAAATGGAAAGGATGAGACTCGGCGCGCTGGCTTCGACTCTCGGGATGTCTCTCGTAGTGAGCGCGTTCCCGTCCAACGGCTTTTCGCGCACATTTTCAATTTGCGCATTAGCGATCTGAAAGCGTGAGTGCGTTAACTCCAAACTTGCCGTAAAGATGCAAAAAGAGAGAAAATGACTGCACTCAAATCGTGACTCACGTGTGACTTTAGTGTCATCACAGAGATCCTGAAACCTGTGTGTCACGCAGGCACATGCTGCCATTGTGTTTTCCTTTGGCGTTCATTCTCTTTTTTTTTTTTGCCTCCATTCAGTCACATATATGACTAATCCTGTGCTGATGTTTTGGATGAACTAATATCACATGAGTTAGTCAGACGGCTGCACAGACGCAGCCCACACAGAATCACCATCATTACTAGTGTTTGAATCATTCGACCTTCAGCTTTGGTCGATTTCTGTATCGATCTCACCTCACTGACGAGGACCTGCTCAGTAAACACGTGTGTTTGGCTGGATGCCTGTTTTCTGTAGGGTAGTGGGTGTTGGGTTCTGTTTCCTGGCAGAGCTGGAGTGAGTCGTGGGTGTCGTGCGGTGACACCAACTCACTGACTGTAGTTCATCCTTCAGCCCGCAGGCGTTGACTTCTCCCGCGACGTGGGAGCACTTAGTCGCTCAGCGTGTACGGACTGAGGAAGCGTTTGAACCGGCCTCTCCTCCTCCGTTGTATTTGCACAACAATGTACAACAACATCACAAAGGAATTTAAAAACTATTTCAAGTGTAAGAAACTACTTCATACTTTCTCGTCTGGACTTCAGTGACACACTTTATTCAGCATTACTGTGAATCCACTGATCGGCTCCAGCTTGTACAAAATTCAGCTGCCAGGCTTTTTAATGAGGAAAAAGGACAAGAGATCACATTACTCGGGTTTTTAAATCATTTTCCTTGTTGTTTTAAAGTCTCTTAATGGTGCAGCGCCCTCGTACATTTCTGATGTTTGTCTGAGTATGTTCCAAACTATTCCCTCAGGTCTTCTTGTTAAATATCCCAAAAAAGCAGATTTCTGTTGTATTGCACCAAAGGTTTGGAACAAACTCCCACCACACATCAGACAAACTACTTCTGTTGATAGAAACAACTCCAGACTTATTTTATACTTCTTCTTAAACCTTTTACTAGTTTCGTGCCTTTTTTGTTTCATTGCCAATTGCATGTACTTTCATTGTAAAGTACTTTGAGCTGCATTTTATGTATAAATAGGTTCCGTATAAATAAAGATTATTATTATAACGTCAAATCACAAAATACTTTTATATAAAGCTACGAGACCTTAGAGGGAAACCCAAAAGTTTCCACAAAAGCCTGAACAATTTGGATTTTTGGGGCCTGATGCAGATATTAGTGAGTAAAAATGTGATTATAAATAAATATATATATATAAAGAAAACATATTTAGCATAAAATATAAACAGCAAAATATCTTCTGTCCATCAGTTTGTGTGTTTCCCTCTTTAACCTGACTGACTGTTGACTACAAACTGGTTTAATGGAGAACTTGTTGGAAAGTTTACTTGAAGCAGTGATGTAAACCCACTGGTGGAGGAGGTGGTCTGCAGGACTGTGATGACTGCGGAGCCCGGTGGACGTGAGGGGACATGACGAAAAGTTACCTCATCGCTTTTCAACATGAAGCCGACTGTCGACACACTTCGGCGTTAATTTGCCAGCCTATTCCTGAGAATACGAGTGGGAGTGTTGGCGTCGTTCCTAAAACTGAAAAAACAAATTAAAACAATACATAAACGTTGAGATTGGAGAGTTTTTGTTGTTGAGGGCTAAAGCTCGTATCGATGTGCGGCTAAGAAAAAACCTGTGATCTCCACGGCCGAATTTACAATTCACGTCCTGCCTGTGTATTTAGGTTTCATCTTCTATAGTGATTCAATTCCAGTGATGCATTCGTTAAATTTTCTCAGTTAATCATTTGATTCCACAGCGTTGGTCTGTCCTCAATATTGTTTTCTGATTTTAGAAACACGCCAGAGGTTCCGTGAGTGTTTTGTGCTTTAATCACGCCCGTGTTGCTGAAATACATTTAGAAATCCCAGCACGCCCGTCGCTGCAGGATCGGACTGCCGGGCCCTTCCTCACCCTCATTAAGTTCACCTCATTGTTTTGATGTCGTAATCGTGACGAGGAACCCGTCACCGCCGGTTGATGAGACATCTCGTAAACAACTTTACGACACAGAAAAGACGACAGTAGAATTGCTCATCGCTGTTGCTTAAGAACGAGCCTGATTCTGCTCTTCATGTCAACTGACTTTTCCTGATTTGGTGCATGTAACACGACCCGCCGTGCTGCCAGCCTGTGAAAGACAGAACGAGAGCAGCGGACATGTTTCTCCAGTGGCCCTCATGGTGTGGCTCTCTCTGTGCTCCCTCTTGTGCAGAAACTTAACTTAATCTGCTGCAAACCAATCGACAGGATGTTTTTTTTTCGCCCCAGCTGTACTTTTCCAGTCCTGTGAGGAGAAGAGAAGCTGAGAGCGTTACTCAATCCACGTCAGCCCCACGGTCGCTTCACCTGGAGAGGAAGAGGAGCGTGACACTGGCTCATTCCCGAGAAAGCAGATCTTGATTCTGATAAAATGGTTTCAACCAAAATAAATGAAAAGCGTCAGAGGGAGGACTCATACCCTGCACACACTGAATCTGTGTGCTCCAATAACTCCAATCAGGCGAAACCTTATTCTGAACTATTGTATTTTGGATTCACCGTCTTGCCATTGTTGCATCTTGCACCATATAAAGAAAAAGAAATCGCTGTTGCATGTTTTTTCCCCCAAGTTTCAAAAACATTAAGCACACAAGCGTTTCATGGCTTTTAACGCACCAACGCCCGTAAGTCCAATTCATGTCGTAACGCTGTGCCGGAAAAAAGTGCAGCATCAGCGTCTAGACTCCGAAAATAAAGAAAATTAGTGTGTTCACCTGGGTGTCGTATTTCCACTGGTGCTTATGAAAAACCTGGAGAATAGTTTGATGGTTGTATCTCGTCCCATTGGAGACAAAAGCCAGATGTTGGTGTGTTTGTTGACCAGCGTCAGGCTCCAGGGAGTTTAGTCTCTGTCACTCACAGTGTTCTGCTCCTCGTGGCATCTGTTGGGTTTCTCTATAATATTCTAGGGTCTTATTATGTAAATTATCTTGTCAGGATGTCTGTTGTGATTTGTCGCTATACAAATAAAACAGAATAGAGTTGATTGGATTACACACGCACACACTCAAAGACTCATCAGTCCTCCAGCTTTGCCTGATTTTTTTTTTTTTTCCCTCTTGAAGCTCGATGAATTACACCCTCGGAAAACTGGTGAAAATGTCAAACAGTGATAAAAAAATTCCTGGATCCGTCCCCTTTGTCAGGATCCGCACCAAAGTTGAATGAGTTCCTTTTTAGGTTTTATTCTTCTACCTGGACAAACGATTCAACCAACTAACCAGTGAACAAATAAACCCTGTAAATCTTTGGCGGTCAAGGATTTTAAAGTGATTTATCTGCATTAAAAAAATACTTAAATATATTCATCGGTTATGTATTTATAAAGAGAACAAACACTCCGGTACCTCGTGTGCTTTATTGTGAGACTCGCTTCCTAATTTGAAGATCACTGACTAAAGGCAGTGATGTAATAACACCACTGACATGTGGAAACAGCAGACGTCCGTCCGTCAGACGTCCAGCAATAACAAACAAGCTGGACTCTGACTTACGAGTGTCCGTCCATAGAAAGTCTTGTCAGGGAAGTACAAACACTGGTGTGTGTGTGTGTGGGGGGGGGGGGGGGAACCAGTGACGCCAATTTAACCCCCATCGTAGTCAGGAAGCAGCATCGCGGCAGACGGGGGAATAACAGGAAGAGGGTACCTGACCGGCGCTCCAGTAGAAACGGCCTCACAGGGTCGACCGGTATACTCAGGGTTCAAAGACTTAAGAGACGGCCCCCGGTGAGGAGATGGGCTGAGAAAACAACACCCCCCCCCCCAAAAAAAAAATCCCTCGCATGCGAAGAGTCTCCTCGTGGCAGACCTCACTAAGTGTTGCTTTGCTGCGAGTGTTTTCAGAAATGTAAGTGCTGCTTAATGAAACGCCCTGAGAGCGGCGGCGTTAGTCAGAGAGGCGATGATAAGCTCTGAGCGGTCTCCAATTCAAAGTATGTCATTACGCTCGTGTTCTTAAACGCTCTCCAAACTCACAGCAGCCACGAAACTGGAACTTCCAGCTGCATCACGGCAGAAATACTTTGGCTCGAGTCCTTTTCTTCTCACGGAGACTCGCTCATCCTTGTTATCTTCATACTCTGCATTTCCCCTTGGTTTTTTTTTCCCCCCGTCCCCGTGAAGACTTGAAAGAATTCGGGGGCTTGTGGTCGTCGAGGGGTTAATGCCAAGGTCAGGAATCAAGAGAGGTCGCTCATGTTCAGGCCCCAACAATGGCAGCACCACTGGGGTCTAATCCTTCGGGGTAATTGCATCACTGCTGTCCGGTCTTTTAAAAATAGCCGCCCCCTAAATCAGGCTGACGGCGGGGGGGGGGCTGGCGCGGCAGACAAGGATCGTCTTGTTTTGAAGACACAGGACGAGGAGAGGAGCATTAAGACCCATCCGCTCCTTTACCCACTTCACCTCCCCCCACCCCCCCGCCCGCCATTCCAAACATGTGGGCCCCCGAGCAGCTTCGGGCGGGGGGGGGGAGGATGGGGGTCCCAATTGTTTTTGTGAACTGGCTAATTGTCGGGGATTTAAACCCGGTTCATCTTGGATTAACCCAAATGATAAAAGAACAGAGAGTGTCGGGCTGTGTGTTTGTGGTCAGTGTAACCGGGCTGCAAATCATAAGTGCTGTTACACCACACAGTCTCCCACACACACACACAGTCTCCCACACACACACACAGTCTCCCACACACACACACACACACACACACACTGATGAAAAATAAATCAAACACTATATTCACACTTTCATCACTCTGGACACTGAGCTACTAATTGTTTGTTATTCTGTTTTTGTAACTGTGGCCACTAGGGGTCTCTCAATCAAAACAATGACATCAGAACTAGTTTGATATTGTCCCATGATCGTCTGTGGTCGCTCGAGAGTTTGAGTCACAGAACGCGCAGCGAGCGAGTGTTTTTCCTTCGCTGTACCTCGTTTGCTTTAGACGGACGAACCCACTGGTCAAGACGATATTACGCAGTTAAAATGCGACCGAAACGAAACGTCGCAAACTTCAACACGTCATCAAAATATATAACATTTGTGTTTTTTGTAATTTTAGAAGAATCTTTAATCAGATCAGCCCTCCTCCGCAGCCACCAGGGGCCCCTCCCCCCCACAATCACCCCAAAACTCTCTTGACATCCTCGTTGGTGTCTTCTTCATGTATGACATCACTTTTACATCCTGAGATCCGTCTGTCGTGTGTCACCTCCAGAGGCTCCTCAACAACATCATGTAGCGTAGACGCTGGACACGGGATGTGCAGTGTGTCGTCATTGTCAGCACATGTGTATGTGTTTGGAAGTCTTATCGGCCAATTTTGTAAGAGATCTTATTTTGTTTGTGGGGAAGTGCAGGCTGGACGGTGCCCAAAGCAAATGTCCCCACATCTTACCTTGTCTGGAGAATGTCCAGAGTTCAGTGAACGTCTGAGAGCAGCTCAGTAAAGTTAAGGTGGATCCTGGTTTTACTTACAGCGTAAACAATCGCTGGTTCCATCACTGAGGACCCCCAGATGTACGGGGCCGGCCCTGGAGCTGATCAATTCTACAAACAGGAAACACGCTGGACGTGGTGTTTCGACCGTTGGTCGTGTTTTTGGCAGATTTACCTCCCCTGCACATTTTGAAGCTCAGCCGACCTCCCTCGTGTCGTTTGACCTCCTGCTCCTCCGCGGTCGGAGTTCAGGTGAAGTGCGAACGTCAAGCTGAACTCTCCAGAAACAAACATACAGACGAGCGAACTGATTTTGAGTAAGAGCGCGATCGCTCAGTCAGATGGAAAACTTTGCTAATTCCCAGTAGAGATCAGTTTCAGTGGGAGTTTACATGAGTCAGCCAGGATGTGTGTGAGCTTGTGGGGGTGATTGAGCTCAGCAAATAGGCGGGGTTGATGATTTTCTGTGTGTGTGTGTGTGTTTCTTCCTCGTAGACGCTGTAGTAAACACAGCGAGCCTCTCAGCCTCAGTCACGTTCTTTCAGTCCCATCGTCTGTCACATTAACTCCTGAGGCTCGGGACTATTTTTACAAACTTGACACACACACACACACACACACTCATTTGAAGAAGTCTGACTTCACACCGGGACTAAAACTTCTACCAGCGGCCGTGTGTTGAACCTTGGAGCTATTGATCGGTTCTTTTACTGAAACTCACACTGGCTGCCTTTCCTGGGAAGCAGAGTTTTTCTATGGTAAGTAAATAATGTCCTGAGCGAGCGAGAAAGTGTGATGTGGATTTCATTCATTCTCTGTAAAGAGAGCAAAAGTAAACTTGCGGCTGGAAAAGTTTCATTTGATAATTTTCATTATTGATGAATCGATAGGTGACGTCATTTGATGTGTTCTTTAATTCAACAGACCCAAAGTAAATTACTGATCGATTACTAATCATTCAGTTTTCTTTGATTTATCAACTGGGTTGTGTTTTACGTTTCTTTGTCCGTCAGTTAGTTCAACTCGTGGAATGATGTGGTTTGTGTCAGGACGTGATTATTTTCACTTTCAAGATTTCAAAAAGGTGTTTTCACTGAGAATAATTCATGAATCTAGCTGAAAACCAAAACACAGGCACACAGGCCGGGTTGAAGTGAAGCAGACCGTTGGGCCTTTTGTTTGTGTTTTTTCGTGCAGAGCTTCTCTCTGAGGTAGCGCACGTCCACATCTGTGCAGACCAACACTTAAAGTCTGCGTTTCCTCCTGTGTCTGCATATTTCACATCTGCTTCTCATATCAACAGACCAGCGTACCCACTGGCACCCGCCGGCCTTCTCTCCTTTCAGTGTTACTCACACCAAACTGTTAGCGGTTTACAAATAATCAATTTCCATGTCATATATATATATATTATTTTTTATTTTTTTCTATTTACCCCAAATCAGCATTCAGTGGAAGTTCACATTTGAGCGTCTGAATACCCAGTTTCTTTTTTCCTTTCACTTCCTCCTTTTTTGGTCTTGTTCACTGCCTTCCTGTCTATCTCTCCTTCTCCTGCCCCGGAGCTATGGTTAGGAAGGCTGGTTGCGTCACAGTCCAGCCAATGTTGCCGGAGTCAGCAGTCAGTACACTTGACAGAGCAGAGAGAGACCAGCTGCCGGTGAGTGGAGCTTTTCCTCCTGCGGTCGCTCTGAACGCCCTGAAGCTGGATTCAGTGTCGACCCTGGATGTGCTGTAGTTCTTCAGGTGGATTGAGAGGTGATTTCTCTCCTTTAGTGGCAGAGTGTGTTGTGTGTGTTGAGTGTGTTGAGTGTGTTGAGTGTGTGTTGTGTGACAGCGGCGTGTGTCATTTGGGTGCAGTGTAAATATTTGCGGGGGTTGAGGGTCAGTCTGCATTTCACCAGAAGCAGAAGTTCAAACAATCAAAATTCAGATTTTCTTCCTTTAAAATTCTGTCAAATGCAGCTTTTAAAGAAACATAATAAATAATTGCCTGAGCTTAAAATTTATGGATTTGGCTGAAAAAGAGTGAATCCACTTGTTGTTGCGTTGAGGGAAGTGACGCGGTAATATTTTCTTGGGCAAACTTCGCTGCATGTTGAAACAAACCTTGAACAGGAATGCAAAGTCTAGTTCACCAAAAAATGAGTTAACAGTGTTTCCTGTGAGCTTGTTTGTTCCTGGGTGAGATTCTTACTTTGTGTGTGTGTCCCTGTGTGTCCCTGTGTGTGTGTGTGTGTGTGCAATCAGATGGACCTTTGGGCCGTCTCTGATTTCATCTTTAGATTGTTTGTGTGTGTGGAGCTCTGCTGGACGGGAGAGCAGCCAGGGAAAGAGATAACAGAGTTGTGTCAAAGCTCGTAAATGGATGCACCATCACGGCCACCGACACTTTCACTGGAGAGTTGTTGAATATCTGGAGTGAATTTCATATTTATTCCCACCAGAGGAAATGAAAATGTTGTAGAGAATGGGTTTGATCAGAAGTTAGGTGTCAGGGGCCTCGTTCTGGAGCCTCGGTTTGAAATGAAATGTAAATATGAACCACGGCGCTCAATTAAAAGCCACAAAAACAGTTTTCAGACATGCACTGATAATCTCCTGAAATGATCCAGAGGAGCTGATAGTGTTCGTTTCGACGTTTCTAACACCAAAAGATCGCAGATATCCGTGGCCATACGGGAAGGAGACGTCGGAGGTGTCAACTTGGGAAGACAAAGAGAATCTAAGAATCTTTTGCTGCGTCCTTCGTGTGTCAAAATCTGAAAATTTACCACATGGAAACATCAATTGAGCAAAAAATAGACACACAAAGAAATGGATGTTGTGTTCTAAATGCATGAAATCTGGGAAAACCCACTGCGATGTGTCACGGTGCGGAGGAGGAGGAGGACACTATGAAATGTTTGATATCCTCATACCTTTAAAACAAGCTAATGAGTCACACAAGCTGACCTTTTAACTGAGCCTCATATGCTGGATGTTAGCTTTGTATTTTTAGGACAGTGATTCCTGTTTATCACAACTTGGGTTTTATTTTCAGAGTTCTGGCCGCCGCGTCTGGAGAAACGTTCGGATGATGAAATCATTTGGAAAACAAAACGAAAGCAAAATGGTGACATTATTTCCTGAAGAATCCTTCTCAGCTTACCGTCCAGCAACACACTCAGGTTTCCTATAACAAATCATTACCAAGATCAGGCTCAGTTTTATTTTGCAAAAGTTATTTAGATTAACTGATAAACTGTTTGTTGGCTAAACCCGTCTCCAGCAATTCTGCAGTCATACGTCACTTAGCAACCGCAAGAGAGCGGACCAATGAAAACATATATTTATGTATATAAAGATATTTATCTGGAAGCACAACCGATATGGCCGACGTCGATATTAGTGAATGTTAGGGCTGATTTATATTTAGCAATGATTCCTAATGACAAAAAAATGTAATGGAGGCTCGATATTAAACCTTAAACTTAAAATAACTCTCAATAAAAAGAGTCTAAATATAAAGAACTTCAATTAGGAAAATAAACATAAACATGTTTTCTGCTTTTTTCTCTGGAAAGATTTTATTGAGAATTATAAACGTCTGGAAATATTTAATTCGTTCTGGATAAACATCCCCCAGTAAAAATAGAGTTTTTGAAGGCTGGTTGTGTGTCTGTTGGTTGTGTGTCTGTTGGTTGTGTGTCTGTTGGTTGTGTGTCTGTTGGTTGTGTGTCTGGTGGTTGTGTGTACATTATGTCTCACAGGGAGAATGACACAGAGCTGCGTTCATTGTTTTATTTTCAGTTTGTGGATGTGAGTGACTTCATCGCTTGTTAAACACTCTCCTCATTCTATATTTGATGTCTGATCACCATCCACTGTGCAGGATTCATCCCTGCGGGTCCTTTTAACGAACACACTTATCAACATGTGTTTGGGTTGCACACACACACACACACACACACACACACACACTTCTCCTCGGAGGATGAAACACAGCAAGTGCCTCTGTTTGAGTAAACCCACATGTGTGCGAGGCGTCAGCGCTGTACTGTACCAGAATGAGGGAGAGTCTGTTAATGTGGAGCAGACATGCAGACAGGCCGGCAGTCTTGTTGCATAAGTGCTGCAGTAAAAGATCCAGGCCCTGGCTCTGCTCCTCCGCCTCCTCGCCCGGCCAGAGGACAGATGGCGGCAGAAGAAAGCGAGCGGCAGCGGCTCCCTCCCATGCCACTCCTCAGCAGATGGATGTTTATTTATTAGAAAATAAATCAGACCTGTGCTCGGCCCTGCCCAGGCTCCCACTTTGATCTCCTGCAGCTCTTGCCGGCCGCTGTTTTCAATCCCACCTACCGAGCCGCGGCTAATTGCAACTCTGTATAATGTTTAGGAGAGCGGGCTCGTCTCCGGCACGCAGGACGAGGCCCTATGGGGCTCCGCTCTCTCCCGCGAGGACGAATCAAATCGTCCCGCAAGAAATGGGAAGTGAAAAAGTAACATGCAGCCGAGTTTGACCTCCCTCGCTCTCTGTCAGCTGCAGTTTGAAGAAACGCACGCTCGCTCTGCAGACGTTTCACTCGTCAAGCTTTTCCCCCCTGACGATCCATTAAGCTTAATACAGCAGCGGATATAACGAGGGAATGGACGTCCTGACGTCTGCCTGCGGAGAAACCTCAGAGCTGGAGGCTGCAGGGTTTTGTTTGAGGGATTTTATGGTGTAATATTAATTCAATCTGGGAAACTTTAAAGATTGGAATACACTTCAGTGATAAACATTTTTTTCTCTGATACTCTGACAGCCGTAGCTTGGCTGAGCTGCCCTCGCTCCAAACGATTCATTGCTTAAATACTAAGTGGATTTATAGTCAATCAATATAAATTATTGTTCTGCAACTGTTCAAGTAACTCATCGTTTTAATTTGTTTCTCCGATCTTCAACTTTTATTGTATATTATCAAAAGTTAAATATTTTAAATTAAAATGTAATAAATGAATTAATCAATGGGAAGATGAAATGTAATCTTGTAAATAATGAACGTGTCTCAGTCCAGGATCAGCTCTCTGCAGTAAAACCTTTAGCTCCCTGTGTGTTTTAGTGATTCCAGGAAAGGTCAAAGGTCGGTGCATCGGTTTGTTTGGCTGTGAAAATGAGACAGTGGTTGTCTTATCCTCCGTAGCAGACTGTGAACCACTGATGATGTGGACTCTGTGTCTGACGTTTGCGTTGTCTTTGATTTGTTTGGTGTTCCAGACGCTGTGAGTTGGTCTGGCCAAAGCCTGTCTGAGTATTTGACTGACTTCGCTGCAGTCACGCTGTTTAGACAAGACCGTGCATGATTCTGCCTCATCTGGTGATAACCAATCATTTGCGTGCATGGGTGTGTTTGGGACACACTTGAAGTGTGAGGGGTGGGGGAGGGAGACACGACGAGATGAGGGAGCGGTTTTTTTTTTGGGATGAGAAGTAGGAGGAGGTTGCGACTGGAAGCCGCCGTGAGCCGACTCCTGCGGTCTCCCCCGTGACTGATGAGGAGCGTTGGTGTTAATGCGAACATAACTTACAGCTGAGGAGAATCTCGTGCAGTTGCCAAGTCAGCGATGACTAGCGTGTCAGGACAGGACCTCAGAGCTTCTCTGTGGGAGCGGAGTGATGGTGCAGCATTAGAGTTGGCCCGGGGGGATTAAACACAGTGTACCTGGACGTCACCCGCAGTCTCAACAAAGACTGAAGTGCAGCGAGGCCGCTCAGTGTCGGACAGATGCTCGGCCCGAAACCACCAAACATTTCCATCAGTGGAGCTTTGATTTCATGTTTTCTATCGTGTGTTTGTTTTTCTAACGTCCTAATGGTGAAGATGTCAGACTTTGGTAGAACCCTTAAATATACCATAATGCCCACGTCTTCCAAGACACTAACGGCCCTAAGAAGACTATGGGACAATAAATATTATAACTCCCATGATCCCACACTGCTTCACAGCATCATAAAACTAGGTCTGTTGTTGATTTGACTGAGAGAACTGCAGAAGTCTAAGTTAGTGTGTGTCTGTGTGTGTGTTTCCACTTTTCACAATATGTCCATAATAGGTATGATTCAGTTTAGTTGCTTTAAGATGAAGTAAAATGTGTTGAACATTAATCCCGTCCCCACACACTCATACTCACGGTCTGTAAAGATTTTACAATACAAGCCGGAACCTGGAGCTCGTTTCCTCCTGATTATCTCAACCTGTAATTATTATTGTGATTATATCTCCGTGGCTGATTATCGTCTTATTTTGGGAACGATTGGCAAAATACCTGGATTCATTTAAATCGCATGCTGGTGTCTTCTCTTGCATTGAATCTCTATCTCCTGGGTTTTAAAATTAAAAAGAGACATTCCACATCCTCAGGTTTCGTGTAAATCTCTCTTGTAGTTTTTTCACAATCTTACAAACAAACAAATCAAGGTGTTGACAGATCTGAGCCGAATCTCTGAGGATGAGTTGTGAGATGTTGAAAACTCAGTGAGATAAGAGGTGTGCTCTCTCTCTCTCTCTCTCTGAAGATACACCGGGACGAGCAGGGAGAGAAACTATAGCCCGCGGCTCACCTGACCTCCTCTTAACTCGTGTGTGCGCGGCGGTACGTGCCATTACACAAGTGTGAGGTGTGCTGTTGCAGGACAAGCTGTTCTGCAGGGGTTGGGGGGGGGGGGGGGGGGCTCGGAGTGAGGAAACTCTTTGTCAGGTTGCAAACGATCAGGAAGTTTCTTCCTGCGTAGTTTTGGGTTTTGCACAAAACCAGCAGAATCTGTCAGATCTCCCCGCCGCCCAGTGACGGATGGGTCTCGTATCACAATGAGTCAGCTCTGTAATCTGGATTTTGAATTTACATCTGCGGCCTTCCCCTCAATGCGTCATGTAATTCCATACGCAAAGACTGATCACCCGCGGATTTTCCGAGGATGTGGCAAGCTATCCTGCCTTATTTAGACTTTAGTCTGTTTTGTGATCGTGGTGAGGGAATCGCAGCCAGAATGAGCAGCCAGCCAGCCTGCTGCTCTGAACCGACTTGTTCCAACCTTAATTCTAAATCACGTCGAAGACGTTTGAATCTTGATACGACCGTGCGAAGCCGATCAGACAGTGTAACGATGCTGGTGCGGTATGTTCTGTAACGAGTGTTGGTGGGGCCTTGGTTTGTTGCGTGCCAGTATTTGGAGGATTAAGTGTTAAGGTAATAATCCTGATTCACCTCAGAGGACTCCAGTCATCTTGCCTTGAACAAGAACGTCTTTATCACAGCTGAGTGACTGGTGCGCTGCTTGATGATGATACAGCCTTGGAATGAGCATGTCTGCATCCGTAAGTCCTACTCTGTGTGTGTGTGTGTGTGTGTGTCTGTCGGTGGGTGTGTGTGAGTGTGTGTGTTTGCAGGATGTGTGGAAACCAGGGTGTATAAGCAGGTGCCACGTGGCATTGGATGTGCTAAGCTGAGACGAGGGCCGCTGTGTGTTTTCAGCTGTTGGGGAAGGGTGTGTGTGTGTGTCTGTGTGTGTGTCTGTGTGTGTGTGTGTCTGTGTGTGTGTGTGTCTGTGTGTGTGTCTGTGTGTGTGTGTGTGTCTGTGTGTGTGTATGTGTGTCCATGCATGCAGTGTTTCATCTACAGTCACACTCATGCTCCCCTGAACCTCTGCTGCACTAATCCGGGCAGATCTGAAAGCAGGCATGCGGGCAGGGGGGGGGGGGGCACACACTCGACACACACTCACATGACACATGTTGTCCCGCACACATTCATAAACTGGCACGCTCGGCTTCCAGTCAGCTGTCCTGCACCGTCGCCGTCTCTCCCGGTCGGCTTCACTTCACACTGCCTCGCCTCGCGTTGTGTTCGGGGGGGGGGGGGGAACTGATCACAAATTTCAGAAAAGGCCTGATGATGAAATCCCGGTCGTGTCGGCCGTTCTCTCTCATTGGTAGGAATGTTCCGAGGTGCGCTCCTCCAGGTAGTTTTCTTCTTGCTTTGTTTGAGTTCACTCACGGAACCTTTCCTTCATCCCATGATGCACTTGTTTCTCTTGGTCAAGCGTCAGATATTTTCCGCTGCTTTACTTGCAGCAGGAATGTGAACGCCCAAACTCGATAGCGAGGAGGCCTGCCCATCTGGGCCATTGTCTAAATATGGCATGTGGTTTGCTTGTGTTTCTCTGGCCCGTCCGACCGTCTCCACACCTCCCGGAGAACATAGCACCTGTGTGCGATGGGATATTTAGCTCCGCTACGTGAAAATGTGAACGCGTTGCGTTGACGGCGGCTTCAGGGGAGCATGAGTCGGTGCTGTTGTTGCAGATTTCTCCACTTTTGCCGTGAAGCCGTGTCTGTGAGTCGAGGTCGGAGGAGAGACGCTTCACTCCTTCTGGAACATCACATTCATAAAGAATTATCTAGAACTGGATTTTCACATTTTTCCTTTACACTAGAGCTTTGTGTAAACTTTCATCTACTGTAACTGATGTGACTCAGAGGACGGGGATGTCTGCTGGTTCCTCTGCCCAGCATTCTACCATTTTGTCCTAGAATGAACTTGGACATTCATGTCCTCGTCAGGCTAAATTGTAGTAACTTCGATGATCCCTTAAAGTTTCCTGTAGCGCCACCAGCAGGTGGAATGATTTGATTTGTCCCATGTATTGTTCACATTCACAAATTTGCCTCATAGGACATAACAAGGAGCAACATCCTCTGTTGTTTTTTAACAGGGAAATGTGTAGAAACCTCAGAGAGAGTCACACGTGATGCTGCAGGTGGCAGAGCGCCTCAATAAGACAACAATATTTACATGATGAGAACATAAACGAGGAGGTGCATCAGTGTTTAAAGTATTTGTACGTTAAGAAAACGTCAGAGATGAAGCGAGAAAACTAGTTTCATTTATAATCCACAACCTCCGATCCACCGGGATCACAAGAAAACCGTGTCTCTGCTGTTTGGTGATTCATTTGGCGTTAACTCTCTGTCTTCGTGTGACCCTGATTGATAGTGGTGTTAAAGGATAATTCTGCTCTATTTCAGATTCATTGACATAGTTTTGGTCATCGGTAATAAAAACACCAGACTTGTCTGAACTGCTCGTGTTTCTTGCCCTGTTGCATCGTGTTGCAGTGGCGTCACCGTGTTCCCAGATCCCAGCAATTACTGGAGTAAGTGCAGTGTTATGATAACAGTGAGAAATCATAGACAAAACCATGAAAATAAGGCCCAAGTTGTAATAAACTGGATTCATCCGTTAACCCCCTCTGTGCTTATCGGAGCAGATTATGTCATGTTCACCACAGTAAACAGAGCCTTCCTCTTATTTTTGTTTTGCCTCGGAGCTCACTCGCTAACTCGCCTCAGTCTCTTTCTATTTAAAACCCGTCTATGGTCGGGTGTGTGCCTGCCGCCGGTGGCAGAGGACAGAGAGGAAAGGGGGGAGAGAGGAAAAAGAGGAGAGGACCCTGGCGGAGCTCGCAGTGGGCTGTTTAATCTCCGCAGGACCGTCAGATGGCTTTGACAGAGCACAGGCACCAATTAGGCTGCAAGATTAGGGGGCTTTGTACTTCTGAAAGCTTCTGGATGGACCTTTTTTTTTTTTCTTCTTCCCCTCCTGCCTCGGGTTTATATCTTGACTGGGTTTCCTCACCCTCCCTTAACCGTGTCCCTCCCCCCTTCTGCCCCTTAAAAACCACGATTATACCTGGCTAGACATTGAGAGGAGTGGATTAATACGGCCGTGTGGCTTGACAGGGGCACGTTGCCGAGCGAGTTAGCAGGTCAGCGAGGTGAGGAGTTGAGTCGGGGTCCCCGGGTGCCGGCTGGCATGGAGGATACGGAGCCGACTTCCAGAGACTCCTGCAGGAAACGATGGTAGAGTACCAGGGGTGGGGAGAACTTGTGCTGGGGCTCTGATTGCACGTTGTTCTGTTTTGTCAGAGCCACGTGACAACACAGTTACATATCACAACAATGCATCAGGAGGTTCTTTATTATGTTGTTTTCTCCAGCGTCCACTTCTTGCATATCTACAGTTGTTGTGTTTACATGAAACCTCGACTCTCTAGCTTGCACTCCCCCCGTTTGTGTCCTCCTGGGCGCAGGGAAACAATCGCAGGAAGTACATTAATGGGACCGCCATTGTATCTCCCTATATATCCTCGCTTCCTGAGTTGGGTGTGGGTGATGGCGAAGGGGGGAGTGAAGAGATGTAGAAGATGCTTCCTGAACCGTTGCTGAGGTGAGGGGAAGAGTGTGTGTGTGTTGGGGGGGGGGGTTTGGATCTGTCTGGCCTGAGACAGAGAGATCCTTAATCCGCAGTCCTTCTGCCGCCTGTCGCCCTCTGACGTCTCCCAGTTGCTGAACTGTGGTCGGTTCTGTTGCCACCTCCCGGGATACGGTTGTTGGATTATTTAAGGGTAAGCTGTTCCCAAATCAGCACGTGAGGTGAAAAACTGACTCTTAAGTCAATTAGTTGTCTTTCCACAGAGCAGGGGGGGGGAGACAGATGGTGGGGGGGGGGGCACCAAACCACAGGAATGCCCGCGGCCGCCTCCGTGGTCATTTAATCGTGGCAGAAACAACAGTGAGGCCGGGAGCTGTTGATTCTAAATGTGTGCGACGGTTTCGAGCCTCTTCACTTCGGCCCGCTCTGTAAAAATGTTGTGTACTTGAGAGTTATGTTGATCTGACTTTCTCCCTTGTCCCCCCCCCGCCTCTCCCCCCCTCCTGTGTTTGTCCTCTAGGTTTGCCACCACCCAGACTGCCAAGACCTGAACAGCAAAAGCCCCCTTCATCTGTGCGAGTCATGTGACTCACGCTACCACTCGGAGAACACAGACAACATGCACTTTGACCGACACCCACGATTTGACTTACAACCTCAAGGTAGACGCTCGTCTTGTCTGTATTTGGTGTTGCTCCTCTGACAGTGATGTCATCCCCACCGCTGCCTCATTACGTTACACTCACTGTGTAAATATCAGGAGTTTTTATCGGCGTCTAAATAAGACAAACACTCGTCTCCCTTATGTCTGATGGAAATTCAAAGTTTGACTTTTACCTGCGGGTGAAGTCCAGACCCAATTCTTCGGATTCGACTTTCACACATGCACAACGCAGCAACAAGTCCTCTGCGTTATTCAGGCGATAATACTCCTGCTGACGAGATCACGTGATCTTCTTAACAACACACAGACGCCGTCATCGGCTCTTATTATATCTTGACGTCTTCGTCTTCTACGAGTGTGACGCCACGTTTTCACTGGGAGATAGTGTTCGAGATGTTTCTGAGATTAGAGAAGCTTTCAGATATCCATCACCTCGTCATCGTTTCTGCCTCCGCCCCAGCTCTATGGAGCTAAATTCAATTACGCTTGTTAAATTTCAAAGCACTTAAAAAAAAAAAATCAACAGCAAAATGTCTCTCCAAGAAAACAGAGCCCTGGTTTATCTACAGATCTCACTATGACGATTTTTCACGGGAAACTCTTTTCTGAAGGTCTCATCTCACAAAGACTTTGGTTTGTTCATGACACGGTGAATAAAACGTGTTTGTGTGTGTTCAGAGCTTTCAAATGACACCGTGACACATCGTTCCAGTGATTGAATAATAATGAAGAGCGAAGAAAAAGGATCAGGTGTTTACTTAACTAAAGCAACTTAATTAAATTTAAATTGAATATGCCTGTCTTCAACAGATTTCCTCAGTAAAAGAGAAACTGATTAGGAATCTTTTTTCCTATTTATGGACTTGACTCCGAGTTTTGGGGACGGATTCTGATATCGATATTATAGAGAGTAAAAACTTTGTGATACCAGTACATCAGCCCATATATTGGTTTAAAGAACATTTCCAGTGATTCTTAATATGTTGTTATCAAAACCTTATGACATACAAATGTAGTTGAGGCTTTATATTTTACAGTTAAACCATAAACTTTATTGTAGGTGACTATAAATAAAAAGAATATATAGAAGTTTTATAAAATACAATTTAAAACGAGAACAGAAATGCACGTTTTCACTTCAACAAACGTCGACACCAGTACGACTGTGATGTACTCTGATCCTGAACTTTCTGTAATATATATATAAATAATGTGAACACAACAAACAACCCTGACTCTGTTGTAACCTCGATTATTAAGTGTTACCGTCGTTGTTGTCCGACCGAAGGAGTGACTGTTGTGTTTTCTTAACCTTTAGCCTCCATCCTGGCTCGGAACGTGTCCACGCGCTCTTGTCCCCCACGCACCAGCCCCCCCTCCGACCTGGAGGAAGAGGACGAGGGGAGCAATGACCGCGGGTCAGTAACCCCTCAAATCGTGTGCTTCTGATGCCTGTCAGTTGAACCGCTTGTGCCTCTCGCAGAAGATAGCGCTGGAGTGATAATGTGTGTGTGTGACTGTTTTGCAGGGAGCGGAAAACAGGGGGGCTGAAGCTGGTGAAAAAGAAGCCACGGAGACGACACACAGACGTAAGCTATTACACAGATTAATTCCCTCACCAGAAGCCACACTTGTTCCTCAGAAGACTTAATTAGATTTCTGAGGAAAGGGGGTCCATTTATCATCGAAGAGTCACTCGGTTCTTTGTTCTTTTCCACAAATATTTGAGACAAACGGAGGGGTTGTGCAATATGACAGCAGCCACCATTATCCTCTGCAGCGATGATGTAACGCCGGTATCTCCCAGGCTGCTCTTTGTCTGAGCCGGGCCGTGCAGTCAGAAGGAGCCCCCCTGTGGATCTGCCGAGAGCTCACATACAGCAGGAGCTCGGGGGGGGGCCGACAGAGCTGCAGCTAAACTAACAGTATGTCTACCCCTCCCCTCCGCAGGACCCCAGCAAGGAGTGCTTCAGCCTCAAGTTTGATCTCAACGTGGACATAAACACAGAAATCGTACCTGCGATGAAAAAGAAAACGCTGAGGTGAGAGGAGACAGAGCAACGGCCTCAGGAACTAGTTAGTGATGAGCTGCTTTCAGACATGTACCGAGCGCCAGACAGGTTTTTTTCGGAGGGGGTGCAAGTGAGTCAGAAATGTCGAAGTCACTTTCTGGAACTTTTGCTGTCGGCTCCCCCCGAAAAACATTTTTCGGAAACTGTGAGAATACGACAGGAAAATGTTCGCAGAGTTCACAGCGAGCGACTCATGACGTCTGTAACACGCGGTGGACGCAAAGAAAAATGTTTCCCGTCCATGTCTGAAGACAGTTCTAAGATTTAACAAGAACCATAAGTACCAGCTCCTGTTCTGACCTCATGTGCTTTCCTCTCCTCCTTTGCGTTGCCAGAGAGGTTTTAGGGCCGGTGTTCGAGAGGAACGGCATCGAGCTGTCCCGGGTCGACCTCTTCCTGGATCAGTCCAACACGCCTCTGTCCCTCAACTTCGAGGCTTACCGCTTCGGAGGACACTACCTCAAAGTCAAAGGTACAAACACTTCAGCCAGAGGAGACGGAGTCAATTCCATTTACAGCTTTTTACAAGTCGTTATTTGCAAAAGGTTTTACAATAAGAGAAAATGTTTCGGCTCATGCAATTTTTATTTTATAGCATTTGCTTGTTGGAGTAGTGGCGTAGTGGTTGGCACGGTTGCCACACAGGTTTGAATCCTGGTTCTTTCTGTGCAGAGTTTGCATGTTCTCCTCATGATCGAGTTTAAATGAACTGGAAACACTAAATTGACCGTAGGTGTGAGTGTGAACGGTTCATATCATCCAGCTTCTGTCCAACTGGCTCCAGTGACCCTCAAATAAATCCAGGTTATAGATGTGGATGGATCTCAACATATTGAAGAATCTGCACTGGAGAGCCACAGAGCCCACTGCACCTGATTTATCACCGCAGGCCGAGTGATGCGGCAGGAAAAGAAATGTGTGTGAAGTTGAACATCAGAGAATAGTTTTATTGGACACACACCCAGGAGGAGAACGTAGCCAGACCCAAAGAGATGAACGTCTGATCCAGGAGACGCTTGAGGAACGGCAGCTGAAATATGTAGAAGATTAATTACGAAATGACTTCACAGTAGCTCGTTACTCAAAAGATCAATGACGTGCACATTAAATAAATATTAAACTGAAAACAACAAGTTTTATTATCACAACCACTGAGTCGGACCTGTTTCCTCTCGGTCTCGTGTTTCTGACGAGGAGGAACGACGAGCGGACTGCATCCCTCAAAGTGAAAATGATCGACATCCTCAAATCCTCCACGAATCCTAACAACGCAGTCGTTAACTCTTTGAACGGCGCCACCTCTCCAGAGACCCAGAGCCATGACTAAACGCTTTTCTTTAGAAACGGTCACCCTCCCGACTCACACCTCCTCACCACAGTCTGGAGCTACACACTGAATCACTGAGGTCGAGGGCGAACAGTTCACAGCTGTTCAGTCACGTGACGTCTCTGTTGTTTTGCTCTGTTTTGTTCCATGCTCCAAGCCCGCCCCCCCCCCCCGAAGCTTCAACACATATTAAATCAGATTTAATCGCTCTTCTATAATTAACAATGGATCAAATGCTCTGCAGCTTCTCTCGGTTACAAAAAGCTGTTCGTCGTCTTGAAGACTCAATGAAGGAATTTCTTCCTGTTTTGATACGAGTGTTCACTTGGATGAACAGATGAGCTGATTAATGAGAATCTGGCGGTGAAAGGTCCAAGATCACGATCTACTGTGACGGATCACCTCTGTGGTCTTGTGAACGCAACATCTCTGCAACACCTCGACAGGATTTTCTTCCGTTTTTGCACAAACGTTCACTTGGACTCATGGAAGAACTGAGTAGATTTTGGTGATGTAATGTCGAAGGTTTCTCATTGTTTATAACTTATAACTTTCTTTGTTTCACTCCGACTGTTATTGTTGTCGGAGCAGGAAGCTGCTTACACATAAATAATCACGCTGCTTCATGTCTGCTGGATGTGTTTTGATGTTAAAGAGCGAACAGCAAACATCTGGACATTTTGTCTTTGTCTGCAATAAAAAAAACAAACTCAGTTTTTAAAGGATTCCCTCTCAGACGGTTCAGTCTCTGTTATTTTGTCTCCGTTCAGCGCGGCCAGGTGATGAGCTGAAGGTGGAACAGGGTGTGAAGGACATGAGGTCTCTCAGCCTGCCCAACATGAAGCCCTCCGGGGGTCAGAGCCCCTACATCCTCACCCCGGGCAGCGAGCGGGTGGAGCATGGATCCCTGGGACGCAAAGAGAGCATAGATCTGCTGGTGAGTGAACATCTGGCGGAGCGGGATCGTCACACTAAAAATGTCTCCGACTCATCAAAGTGAAACACACCACCCCTCATGCAAACCACACACCGACACACCCTGTGACTCGTTCTGTTTTGCCACACCCTTCACTATTTTCCATAACTTCACCTCCTCTTCCTGCAATCCCATGATGCCTTGGGGCTAGGGGAAGTATCTCAGGGTAATCCCATCATGACCTCATTATCTGCTATTAACGGTGCAAACCTGGGAACGTATTTTTCTGAATTTCCGCTCCGGCTCCAGCTGCGCTGTGTCTCTTTTGTCTGCACGCTTGTGTACGTACATGCCAGCCGGCTCGCTGCTGCCAAATGAACGCTTGAAATCTCATGTGATGAGATGAGCTCACTCAGGAACACTCTGTGCCACTGCAGCCACTTCCTGTCGCTGCAGGAAGTGGCTGTTTTGTTCCTGGTGCGAGGTGCTGAGTGGCTGACGGAGGCAGGATCCCGATGCACTCGGCTGGAAATGAGGCAGAAAGTCACCAGGTTCGTGCGGTAGCGTATTAATACAAGTTGGTGAAACAAGTAGTGACAGCGTTCATGCACCAGGGGGCTGCAGATCAGGATGAGAGTGAATCTGTGGGATTGTTGTTGGAACCAGATCACGTTTGGTTTTCCTTGTGGATTGTTTGTTTGTCAGCAGGATTAAAAAAACAGATTTTCATGGAACTTGGTGGAAGAATGACTCAAGAAGTCGTAGATTGAGGAACTGATATCTGACGTGTGTGTGAAACTTGATGCAGCTTGATTCAACATACGACATTCTAGTTTGCTTGTTGTATCGTGACTGGTGTGTGTTGATCCCAGATGTGTCACGGTTGCATCATAATGTTGTCATTGAACAGCACGAGTGTGCACATGTACGGGAGAAGTCAAACCCATTAGTCAAAGGCATTAGTGTCTTTGTTTCTGTCACTAAATAATACATAGCAAATAGTGGTTTTTATTTTTGCAGCTGACTTTTCATTTTCAGACAAAGCAGTTTCATTTAAACAAGTCATTAAACACTCAGGAAGTAAATAGAGCCGTTGACAGGTGATACGTGCGAACACTGTGAACACACTGGTCTTTAAGTTGCTGCTGTGGACAGGGAAACGGGTGAAGACTTGCTGGAAGTCACTGAAGTTAAAACGCTCAGACTTTACTGAGTTGTCGTCATAATCTCATAACCTCCTGTGTTGTGTTTAATTTACCGTGTGGCATTAAGTGATTGTGCAAAAGCTCCGAGGTGTGTCTGCACTGCAGGTAACGCCCCGTCAGTTGATTTGACTGTGAACGTGCAGAGGGTGAACTCTCGTGCCGTCCTCAGGGGGGCAATGATGTGCTGCTTGAGATGATGCCGACGACACAGGCAGGACACAGTTTGTACAGCAGCTGTAACAAAACATCAGCAGGAGAAGTTTTCAGATCCTTTATTTGAGTAAAACATGCAACACAATCCTGTAAAAATACACAAACATTCAGAAAGTAAGTACTAAACTATTACTGTAAGTTAAATCAGCTGCAAATCAAAAGACTCTGAGCAACTTACGACACCGACAACATTCCTGCTCCACTTTTCACCAAATACACTTAAATAAATATCATGAGACAAGAAATACCCCTTTGTCATTGTACTGTTTATTGTTATTATATTTTGTAGTAGTAGTATTAGTAACAGTGGAAAAAACACAAAGAGTCTCCCTGTGCACCTGAAAAAACTCGGTGGCAGTCGTGTCGAATGTCCCCCACATCTGAGTGACCTGTGGCCAGACCAGTTGCACTGTGGGTAATGTAGTTACCAGGTGTTGACAAAGAATGTGTGGAATTCAGATGATTCTCTGATCCTTTGTCAAACTTCTCATTATTCCATTTGAGCTAAAAGGATGTAAACCTGTGAGAGAAATATAAGATCAGTATTTTTATCATTTTCAGGTGAAACTCATCTGTAAATAATTTGAATTTCAGGCTTGAACCAAAGCTCATGGAGGGTTTATTTAATCTTTAACAGTGATCTGCTCTGAGTCCGCGTCATATTTCATAAAAGCTGTTTGCAGCAGTAAAACTCTTGTGGGCGCAGAGATCCGTCTCTGAGTTTCCATGGCAGCAGCTTTGGCGCTCGCCATCAAAATGCATGCGTGCCTGCTTTTTATGGAACCGAGGGCTTCGCTCAGAGTCGTTGAGATATTCGCCTGGTGCCCGGACTCGTGGCTCGGCATGGCGGTGGCTTGTGCCAGCCGAGCCCTTGTTCTCTGGCAGAATAACTCTTTTGTTTGAACGTGGGTGTTTCGAGTCTATTATCGCATGCATGTTATAATTTATAGCCTCTTGGCAGCCTTGTGATTGGCCGCAGCGAGCTTTGATGCTCCGGATTGATTATTTTACGACGGGGGAGCCTGGGCCGAGCGCTCCCGATTGGTTTAAAAGCGCATTCCAACCCTGCTGATAGTTCCCATAAAGCATCGCTGCCCGTCTGTGCCACCGTCCTTATTGCACCATCAGCAAATAACTCAGTTTTTTTACAACCTGACTGTATCAGATCACACTGACTTCAACCTTCTATCTGACCTGGCTCAGTGAATAAACGAGGATATTGAAGAATAAATAGGTGTCCCACATCCGTGCAGGGCTGCAGGGTTACTGTCACCAACTGCAGTTACACAACTCGACTAAAGTGAAACACAACCCTGAACCTTTCAGCGTCACGACTTCCCTCCTGCTCGTGCTGGAGTAGCCGTGACTAATTTGACTGGTTTGTTAAGTCGACGGCATTTATCCCCAGGGCCGCAGCTCAGGATGTTTTCAGTCGACGGTTTTTCCAGTGCGACGTGACATCAAAAACAAAACTTCACACATCGGGGTGACACACACACACGACCCAGCGGCATTTCTGGGGCTGAATCACAGCGATCACACAATCACTTTCACCGTGAAGAGAAACTGAGACTTTTACAGTCGGTACTCTCGTAAAGATAATGCAGCCGTCTGGGATCTTGTGATTTCCAGTAAAAGCGTTCAGTACATTGATCCTTGCTCCTGCTCCGTTGGCGCTATTTTTTTTTTTATGTAACGCACACGTCCGTCAGTTGCTATAGCACCGTGAACGCAACACCTCAACAACACATGATTTGATCCAGAGATGAAGCAGTGCTCACAGTTTTCAGCGGGATGGTTCTGGTTTTCCCGGGGAGTTTGTGCGCAAGCCTCCCATAATGCCTTTCACCCAACACATCAGAGAAAACACCTTAATGATGAGATAAGTGCCGAAGCATTTCTTCAGTGCTGAAGAGCTGGTACTTTGTGATCGGGCCTGTTATGTTGTTAACGAGTTCTCTGAACAAATGGTTTATTTCCTCATCATCTTTAAAGATTCATTCAAGATTGTTGTATTATTGTTTTTGTGTAGACGAGACGTGGCATCTTGATAAATGTGGCATTTTCAAACTAAAGTGCGGTTTAATAGAAAAAACAGGTTTATAATTTAGCTATCATTGATGAAACTCCTGAAAATATTTGACAATGATTTCAAAATTTGTATTTTTGATACTTTCACGCAGCAATTCCTTAAAAAAAATACAGGTAAAACAATTATTAGAAAAACTAATTAATGAATTACTGACTGCTCTGATTATATTTTTCTTTTATTCAAACAAACAGAGGAAACATGAAACTCCACTTTCAGACACTTCACAGTCCAATAATCAATCAGATTAATTGGGAAAGCAATCATCAGATCAATGGATAGTGAAAATAGTTGCAGCTGTAGATCAGATTCTACCTGATTTAAATGATTATTCTCCAGCTGACTTTGTTAAATGATCTTAAATGAATAAATACAAATAAATACTTTTGAGATTATGATGTTGAGTTGGACAAAAGAAACCGTCCTGAGCTCCTGACGACCAAAGTCACAACAGATTTAATAAAATTAAACGTAGATGAACTGACATGCAGTTACAGTTTCACTCCTCGTTGTAAAGAAAGCAGAGAGGCCGCTGGCAGTGCCTCGGGGGGGGGGGGGGTGGGGGCGGAGGAGTTTGTTATGCAATAGACAAGATACTGTAGGTAGATTGTGTTGTTTCATAACAGGCTCGGGCTCAGCGCTCGGGGAAATAGCTGACAAACGCTGCAGAAAGCCTCCAGGGCAGAAGACACACGGTGACACAGACACATTTCAACTGATGAGACGGGGAAAGGGAGCGGCGTGTTATCTTGGCATCTGCACACTGAGTCCAGGGACACACAGTAACATGCATGAGCTGAGTCCTCCTCCTCCAATACACTCAATTCTCTTTGTGAAGCCATTGTCATCACGTGTTTTTTTTACAAACTACATATTTACCTGCTGCATTATCAAACTGAGGGCGGCTGTCACATCCAGCAGCCGTGGCCTCTCTCTCTCTCTCTCTCTCTCTCTCTCGCTATCTGACCTTTCTTACGGCTCACAATGGGCGACGATTGCCGAATTAACACGGAGCCACTTTGAATGACAATGGCTGAATGAGTGGTAGTCACACGGGGCGTCATCGCTGAAACGTCCTGAACAACAGTCGGGATAGTTTGTTAATAGAGTGACAAGTATCGGTGACGGACGTGAGAAGCTCTCTGACGCTAATGTTAAACTTTCAAGTGTGCACGCTCTTAAAACGTCCCCCCCCCCCCCCCCCGACGTCCAGGATGGGTCATAACCTGAGACGTGTCGGACAACTTTTGATCAAATGGAGAAAGCTGACACAACACATGTTACGCACACACATGAACAGGCCTTGTGTATGAAGTCGTCAAAGTGTAGTGGAGTTGCAAAGGTCAGTGGATTCATGAATTGACATTTTTCAAGCACAAACTGTTGAATATCCTCAGATTTTATCTTCTTCAATCGTTTTCACGTTATTATAAAATTAACAGTTTTCAGGTCAGGACATATTTGAGGACTCATATAGAAGAAATTATTATTTTTCACTATTCTCTGATTTTCATCATGTGAAAAATAATGAAACTTGACAAAGTAAATAATAATCACTCACTAACATTAAGTCTTCTGTTTTGCGTCACTTTGTTGATGTAATATCAGTTTAACTGCTCCGTCCAGTTCTTCCAGCACAAACTTAACTAATTATATCAGGTGTATTATTCCCCATATGGTGTGGGAGGAGCTACAAGCTGTGTGTGTGTGTGTGTGTGCTGGAAAGACCAAGAACTTCCCCTCACGCCTTCAGGTGAAGATTACTGCAGGCTGAACACACACCTTTACGATCGCAGTGTGTGTGGCTGTTGACCTGCAGCACAGAGAGTCTGCAGGATCACACTCTCTCGCTGCGATGCTTCACTCTGCTCTGCACTTCAGTCTGGACTCTGATTTCTTGGAGATGGATTCTTCCTGACCTTTCTGATTACTCAAACTTTTTGTAGTTTTTTTTTTTTTTTTAATTTGACGTTGTTTTTCGGGGGGGGGGTGGATTGTATATTTTTTTGTGGACGATGGTTCGTTTTGGTCGTCTCACATCCTGGCACAGCTGGGACCTGCTGCACGTGGACTCGGAGATTCCTGAGTCGCCTCCTCCTGACAAGATACTGACTGACAGTAAGGTGAGAGGTTTCCTGACGACTGAGGATGCCGCTGCTTCAGTCTGCAGTTCAAATTATATATTTGTCTCCACTGAAGATACGAAGAATACTTTTTATAATCGCAGTTTCTAAACATTTGTTGGTTCTAGCTTCCAAATGTTGTAAACCATCTGTTTCCAGTTTATTAGGGACGCTGAGCTCAAACTAATCTATAATAAAACAGCCCGGAGGTAAATCCTTAACTAACTTTTCGATTAAACTTGATGATTTTTATGGTGCAAATAACTGATCTTGTTATTTACATCAATATGAGGAAGCTAAATATTAAAACTATAAAATGATAAAGTTAAATTAACGCCATCCTGAGACACCTTCAACAGAAACCCTAGGACTGTAGCTTTCATGAAATTAGAGACTGAATGTCTGTGGGGTTTCTGTGGATGTGAAGACGTCATGACTGACATTTAATAAACAAAACAAGGAGCCGGTTTATCGAGGCGATAATCAGCGGACTAATTAACGAAGACAATAATCATCTTCAAACCCCCGAACGGTTAATTTACGTCAAAACTCAATTTGCAAGGTCGTTCGGCCATTGTCCTGCACGGGGTTAGTTTTGAATCAATCTTATCTGCTTTACTGGAAACATCAGTGAAGTGTGACGACTGCAGGGATCACATTACCGTCGCTGCGACAGTGACGGGTGGGGGTTCACGTCAAAGGATCATTGTTTTGAAAACTCATCTCTCACCTCAGGTCGAGCGTGTGTGTGCTCGTGTGTGTGTGTGTGTGTGTGTGTGAGCTGTGGTCATCAGGGCCGAGTTTGGTGGAACTGAAACGGCCTTGAAACGAACCTCACGTCGACCGCTGGGCGTTTCTTTTAGTTTCTGTTTCCTGGTTGTGCACACGTGATGTATGTGAAAAGTGTGTGTGTGTGCGTGCGCCCAGTCTTTCAGGAAGGTCAGTGTCGTGCTGTTTTCCCATCGTTAATCAACCCACCTGATCAAGGGGAGCTGTTATCATTTGACTCACATAAAGGGCAGTAGCAGTGGGGTCTGTGTGGGGGGGGGGGGGGGGGGGGGGGGGGGGGGGGGGCTTATTTTAATACAATCCCGACCCATTTAAAGATTTTCTCCCTCCCCGGCCAAGGTTAATGCCACAAACCGCGGTGATAAGATAAGGCCGTGAGCCAACACAGGGCTTGATATCATTAACCTGACCAGCCCCCTCTGCTGCGGACCCCACGGACCAAGTTCCCAGATGGCAACAAAGAGAGCTCAGGGTTTCACTGCCCTCTGTCCTGACTGACAGGTTTACACAGGAGGCCCAAGGGAAACCTTGTAAACATAATTAGTTAGGACGACAAGACGAGAGCGGCTTAGTGTTTACTGTGAGGGTCTCTTTGCCCGGGCTGAGTGTTATTACCTGCAGAAATACGAGCAGCTCTGACCACCACAGTGATTTAGGGCTGAGAGCAACAGTTTGTCTCTTCTATCAGAAATATCGAGTAGTTCTGAAAGTCCAAGGAAACATATTCACCCACAGGCTTGTGAAGGTATTAAAATAAATCTAAACTCTTGCACAACCAAAAACCATTCGTCTGTTATCGCAGCAGTTTCATATCAGTTTTCACTTTTGGTTCCACAAAGTTTTTTTTTGTTGTTTTTTTTTACAGTTTCCTGCTGCTCCTGGAGGAGGTGGCGAGCTGACGCTTATCTCCTGGGCATAAGCCGCCTATTAAATGTGCTGAAACAAGCAAGTAAACAAAGGGAATTTCCCCTTTGGTCATTATCGGGGCTTTTCTTTCCTTGTTTTGGCGAACGAGCCCGGCATTGTTCAAGGTCAGCAGGCAAAACAGTGATCGGAGATAACGTTAAGAATAATGGACCGGCTTCCAAATAAGAGTTTACAGTTTACAGCCAGTGATTCTGACGCTTTCATGCGGCTGATTTCTTGAACTAAGCTGGAAAAAGATGATCAAAGTAAAAAAGTAAAACTGTTCCCGAGTGGTTTGTTTATTTCTACTTCTGAAACTCCACAAACCACGGAGATCCTCGCAACCTGTCACTCAGACTCCTCCTCCAAATATTCACATCAGCCTCCTCTTCTTTTCTTTTTTTTTTTTGGGCCCAGGCCCTGCCTCCTCTTTCCTGCCCAGCACAATGAGGCAGGATCCTCCTGGTTGCTATGACTTCAGGCCAGTGCCTGTTTGAAATGCAAGCAGACTGGGCGCCACAGCGAGAAGGTTTCACCACTGAGCGGTCAGCACAGGACACAGATAACGTCCCGGGTTCAAAGGGAAGCTCAGGCACAGCAGGCGACCCGGACCCTGTCAGCTGGAACGCAGAGTGTGTGAACTTCAACACAAGTCTCTTGATCTTGGGATCTTGTCGCCTCTCAAGCCTCTTGGACCGTCTCATCACAAGCCCGGGCGGTGAGGGCGGCGTGGATGTGTGTGTTTCGCGGTGGCGGTGGAGAGAGAGGCGAGGCCAGGGGCTGAGAGAGAGAGCAGCAGCTGGCTCCAGAATGGGCTGCGACCCATGAATCCAACCGGAGGATTAGGATGGTTTTTGTTACGTTTGACATGCCTCTGGCTTCAATGGTGAGCACTGTTAATGTGGTGGGAAACTTCCCTCGCCGTGTGATCGTATAGTTACAACTTCCTGGATGTGTTTTTTGCCTTTGAGAAACTAGTTCATGTGATATTTAAAGACACATCGTTATATTTGTTTATTTTCAGCCTCACGTTCATGATCTGATTTGTAGAAAAAGTCTTTATCTCTTCTGTTTTAAGTGTCTCAGCTCTTGGCCGAGCGTTTGTCCGTCAGTGTTCTGGCAGCAGCTCAGGGTCCGGACTTTCTGTTTGTTCACTGACACCAGTGTGTTTGAACTCTTGGACCAGATATTCTCCCTTTAGAAAAAAAAAAAAACTCCCCTACATGGGTCCAGGCTCGTTTCTCTTTCACTGAGGCGACACAGAACTTTGTCCCATTTCCCTCTGTGGTGTTTGTTTCAAAGCCAGCGCGTCTATTTGCAGTTAGGTCACTCTCCTCTTTGGTCGTCATTCAAGAAGATAAAAGGACTAAAAGCTGTTTTTAAAACTTGCCGGACCCCCCACTCAGATTAACCATCCCGTTATGCAACCCTGCACTGGCCACTTGTGGGGCTTTTACTCCACTTAAGTGGCTCTGCGTAAGGGACGTGGACGTTTGTCCTAAAATGGGAGTCTGTGCAATGCAGAACAAATTTTCTCCGGAGCCACTCATAATATTTACATTTCATTTCTGTTTAAACTTTCAGTTCCATATACGAAACCACAAACTGTGTATTTTGATAAATCTTTATCAGTAGTGTTCAACGGGCTTGTTTACTTCTAGAGGCCGTGATGGACCTCCTCAAAATGTCTTTCACACAGTTTGTCGTCTCTGTTGTGAGACGTGCGTCCTCCCGTCGCTGTTCGAAATCCAGTGTTCAAACTCATTTCTGCAGTTTGTTTGATTCACTCACACACAGCTCTGTAAACAGTCTGTCTGTGTATGTATGTGCAGACTGCCTCTGATTGGTGCAGGTTGAATCTGCAGCCTGAGGGACGGACTGCAGGACGGGAGCGACGAATCTGTAAATTCAACGTTTGTCAATAAGTAAAACGTCGCTAAATGCGGTTTTACTGGTTAAAGTGTGTTTACAGCTGGAGATTAAGATCCTGTTAACAACCAGTGTCCATACAGATGTTCAGATTGTACATACACATGTACAGGCAGAGACCAAGACAAAGACAGTGAGGAATATGAAAACATTATTTAAAATAACTAATGTGGGAGCCTGGAAGCTACGATGACCCAGTTAGCTAACGTCCCCGTCGTTGTTTCCAAGCATCAAACAGACGGAGATGTGAAGAGCAGCGGGACGTCAACAGAAGTTTCGATGCAGCCTGAGAGATCTGATCCTTAATGCGTCCTCAGGCGACCACATTCTTTATCATGAACATAGTGTAAAGTCCTCAGTGGCCTCAGCGGCTTGAAATCCGATAAATATGCTGTGACGTCACGATGCCTGGTGTTTTGATTGCATTGTGTGTTTGTGTGTGTGTGGGGGGGGGGAAGAATCTCGTTGGAATGGTCGCTCAGTGTCAGTAACGGTGTCAGTGTCCTGGAATGTAGGTTCCTCGTCTGGGGGGTCGCTCGGCGGCCTGCTGACCCTCAACCAGCAGATTCCTCTCCACTGACACTAACCGCAAAAACAACTGCTTCCTCAGATACCGAGGTGGCTCCTGTTTGTTTGCTTTGCCGCTGCTCGTAAAGTGGACAGAGATTGCACGAGTGAGGGTGCACAGCAGGGGCCCGCTGACAGGGTAACAATGGAAGAGGAGGACGAGGGGTGGGGGTGGGGGGGGGGGGGGCGATGGCCAGGCTCGGGCCGTCTGTTCTTCTGGAACAACCTCCCGCCTGCTCCTTGTGATGTAATGAGCATTCACTGCGAGGAAGTGGCAGTCCTTCCCTCTCCTGTTTGTGTCTGACCATTAGGACGGCTTTAACGGTCCCGCTGATGTCATCCTCTGCAAAGAATTCCCCTCTGATTTCCTGTTTGTCCCGTCCTTGTGTATTTCTCCCTCTCTCCGTCATTGTCTCTTTCCATCCGTCCGACTGGAAACTTTTGTGTTTCCCAGTGCTGCGATAAAATCACTCGTTGCCCACTCGACATCTGCCTTCTTTAATTTTCACAATTTGTGTCCTTTCATTGTTTCTCTGACGCTACGGTTTTGTCTCTGTCCTCTCAGGGTCAGGCGCGACGGAGGAAGAACATGACAGAGTTCCTCGGGGAGACGAATATTCCAACCCCGGAGGCCCTGGGACAGATCGGTGGCTCCCTGCCCAGCGTTGGGCCCGGGCCTGACAGCTGGAAGAATCGCGCTGCCAGCCGCTTCAGTGGCTTCTTCAGCTCCGGAGCAGGGCCCTTCGGCAAGGTAACGCTGATCAGGCGTCACGTGAAATGCATTTCCTCTTTCTCTCGGCTTTTAAAAACAGGCAACGACTTGGCCAGACACGTCTCAGATTAGAAAAACATTTAAAAAACAAACAGAACGGTAGCGAGCAGCAGTGGGAGGAGGTCAGAGTTCCGTATCCCCCCCGAGTCCTGGTGAGGTCATTTCCCCCCTGAAGTCTCCTGACTCGCTGGCTCACATACTTTCCTCCCAGCCGCTCTGGTGGAATGACGAGGTGGAAGAAAAGCTTCATGCTCTCGCTCCAGTTCCATCCATCATCTGTCTTGATTCAAAAAACACACCGCTTGCTCTCGAACGAAGCTCAAGGGAATAGATGGTTCGCTTTCGTGCAGAGTTGGATCGGAAGCTTGATGCCACGCGTCGTCCCTCGTCTCCTAAACATCCCCAAACGTCAAACTTTTCCTTTGACTTCTCAATCAGAAGTTTTTAACAATAATAATCCACTTTCATTGTGCTGGGTCAAGACACCCACACATACGCTGCCATTGTGTCCCCCGTCCCTCCGAGGTCACATCCTGCACAGTGGCAGATGTCAGACGGACACAGTATCTGTCAGTCACCCGTCAGTTCAGGGCTCATCTCTATTCACCCCTCATGTTCCCTTTAACCCCTGCAGGGCCAGAGATCTTCCTCTGGGACCTGGACCTCTGGCACCCTCCGTATTTCAGGGTTAAACGTCCGCCGGTTCCCTCCTGTCCTTTATTTGGACATAGGACATTGGTGCTGGACACCAGTGGTGGGATGTAACAAAGTACTTTTAATCTCAAGTAGATTTTTAGTTTAACAAAATATACTGTATCAGCAAATCTTTACTTTCTACTACTTTATTGTGTTACATGATCACATGTTTTTTTAATAGATATTTAAAAAAATAAATCAATAATATCTGATCCAATCAGAGTGGACAGGAGATAGGGAATTAGGGAATAGGCTACACCTTTTCTTATTTTAATTTTAAGTATATTTAAAAGCAAGTACTTAATTACTCGAAGTGGAAAAGTGAATGTGGTGCTTGGGTAGTTTTGGTGTAATGATGTTGACTGACGCTAACGAACAGACAGTGGTGAATACTTCACCTCCCTGGCTGAGCTAATGAATGTATATTTCAGTGTCCATCTTCCTCCTCTGTGCTGTCCCTCTGCCCCCCCCCCCTCACTCTCCTATTGTTAAAACACTCTCAATACACAGAGCTCATTTTCATAACTACATACGAGCTGCCGGCCGGAACAAAGACCTGAATAGCAGCCGCTGCTGGGTGTCGGGGGGGTTTAAGGCGCCAGTAACGGCGCGGTTCATATGCTAATCCACGTCTTTACTTACAGTCTGAACATAACAATACACAGAAAAGACACAAATGGACACTTTGCTCTCGTGTCTCCTCTCGCCGTCATGCTGTTAACCTTGTTCGGACCAATTAGGCTCCTGTGTGTAATCGTCTTATCTCTTATCTCACAGGAGGTGGATCGTCTGGAGCAGCTCCAGAGCAAGCTCCACTCCTACATGCAGTTCGGCCTGCCCAAGGTGCCGCGGCAGCTCTCCTTCCACCAGGACTCGTGGGAGGAGGAGACCAACCTGGTCCTGGAGGACAGCTGGCAGTCGCTGCTGGACGACTCCGAGGTACACGCCCAACACACTAACACACGCGTGATCATTTTACACTGATTATATCCAGACCGTGAAATAAAAACAAATTATTGAAATAGAAGAAGTCAGAAAATACACAATGCAAATTATGAATTAAGTCTTGATGTAAATTATTTCATACAATTCTCCGGAGGGAGGTCAAATGTTTTTGCACAATGAGATCACATATAAAGTCAAATCAAAAAAACGTGAAGAAGCACAAAGTTTAAGTTCTTTGCTTCCTTATCATTTATTTTGGCTGCACTTTCCCCAGATACCAGTTTTTTCCCAGAACTGTGCTAACAAATCATTTTATGAACGTGCTCCTGTCATGACTCATACATGGTAACAGCCTTCAGTCCACACGTTGTCCCCTTGTTAATGTTAATGTGTGTAGATCAGGACAGTGAGACGGAGCGATGCAGCTGCTTCGCCAGCACCTCGCACACTCACTTCACACCTGGGGGTTAGTTACATAACACGTGCACGGACGCCAGCGCTCGCAATTTCCCGGCGTTGTTGTAATCAGATGATGATGCGAATGACTGGAATATATCAGAGCGCTGCCAGAAAGTTATTGAATTTTTTTGTGCATCTGTGTTGATGTGAGTACAACTGTGTATAATAAGGCTGGATAATAATAATAATAATACTTTTTTCAATGTTACAAAGTGTTTTTGTACAAAAATAACTTGTACTTATTGATCCTGAAGGAAATTTAAGCATCATTAATATAAATGTATAAACTTCAAAAAATATAAATGCAAACTGTGCAGTTGTGGAAAATGTTTTTCTAAAAAAAAGAAGTTGTGTTTTAGTGACGGTGGATTCTAAGTTTTCCTGAATAATGAAAGTACCTTGAAAAGTACTGTACTGTTTTGTATTAATAAAATATTTGTTGTGCGTTTGTGTGCAGACGTTGACAAGGCGACAGTTCCACCAGCAGGAGGCGATATGGGAGCTGCTGCACACGGAGGCTACCTACATAAAGAAACTCAGAGTCATCACTGATGTAAGTGTGAAGAAACACACACACACACACACACACACACACACACACACTGTTGTATAAGTGACTTCAGAACTGAGACGGACACACAATGAGCCTGTTGTGGAGAAAGCAGAACTTCAAATCTTTATTGCAGCTCAGTAAACTGTTTGCTGAGGAAGTTGACCTCGAGGCTGCAGACCGGTAAAGGCTCCGTATCAGCTCAGCCTCCCGCTCAAACACGTGTTCGCATTCTTCCCTCCGCAGCTGTTCCTGTGTGGGCTGCTGAACCTGCAGGAGAGCGGCCTGCTGACGGAGGTGGAGCCCGCCAAGATGTTCAGCAACATCCAGGAGATCGTCTTCCTCCACACGTCCCTGTGGAACCAGGTCATGCTGCCGGTCCTGGAGAAGGCCCGGCAGGCGCGGGCTTTGCTCGACCCCACCGACCTCCAGCACGGCTTCAGGACGGTCAGTTGATATTGCGCCATAAACACCGATGTAAACACGGAAATGTGGTGAAGAAAAAGTTTATTCTCGAATAAAAAACATTGCGTAGCCACCACAAAATGTCAAGTCGGAAAAATGTCCATTCTGTAAATAAACTTAATTCAATGTAAGTTTTTATATACATGAGATCACACGAGACAAAATGAATGGTACAAATGAATAAAAAAAATCAAAGCTTAAATTGTGCTTTTATCAAACCAAAGTCCCCAATTTGACCTAGTTGTAGTTTTTATTATTGTATAGGGACGCCATGAAATTTATTCTGTCACACGTTTTAATTATTTTACGATTTTATGTGATTTTTACTTAGTTCTTCATTTGTGTAGCACTTTGTAACTATGTTTTGAGGAGTGCGATATATAATTTAAAATTATTATTATTATTATTATTATTATTACAAAAAGGTTAGAAAGAAATGAGCAGATTAAAAGCTAATCTTTTTTTTATTTTTTTATGATCTTCTTATCAACTGATCGTAGATTAAGTGCAAACTTTATTTTTCTTATCAGAAACATTCCGCTGTACTTTGACAAGCGGTGTGATTTGAAAATAATTCTGAGATACATGCTCTTAATGACTCGTCCAGTAATATGTCTGTGTTTGGGTTTAGTTCGGCTCCAGGTTCCGGCCGTACATCCGGTACTGCATGGAGGAGGAGGGCTGTATGGAGTACATGCGCACACTTCTCAGGGACAACGAGCTCTTCAGGACCTATGTCACGGTCAGTTCTCCTCGCTCTCTTTCACCGTGACGCCATTAACCTGCGAGTACACCCTGTGCTCTTGCCCTCCCTGTTGGTTTCCTTCATTAACCGTTTGATTTCCTGTCTTTGTTTGGCTCAACTCAGTGGGCAGAGACGCACAAGCAGTGCAACCGTCTGAAGCTGACCGACATGTTGGCAAAGCCTCACCAGAGACTCACCAAATATCCCCTCCTGCTGAAGAGCGTTCTCAAGAAGACGGACGAGCCGTCGGCCCGAGACATCGTCAACAAAATGGTGAGAAGAGTGAAATTTGATTCTTCTCAGACGTCGTCGGTCGCCTGTGTTGTTTATGGTTCGTGTGTTGTTGTGTTTCTCTTCCTCAAGGTGGCCACGGTCGAGGGCTTCATCAACAGCGTGGACTCGCAGATGCGGCAGCGCCAGGAGCGACAGAAGCTCACCACCACCTCTGCCCGCATCGACTCCTACGAGGCTGTAGAGGGCAGCAGTGAGGAGGTGGAGAAGGTGAGAAAGGAATCCTGGGACAATTCTTCTAGAAGTTAGTCAGATGCAAGGAAGCAGGGGTGAAGAGGGGCAGCGAAATCAGAAACACATCTGGTGCTACACTGCTTTATCAAGCATCGCAGTTCAAATTAATACTACACCCACAACTCTGACCGATATCCAGCGTCCCTGGTCAGACGTGAGAAACTTCACGTGAGCTTCGGCCTCATGCTTTTGTCTTTTCCCGTTTCAGATCCTCAAGGAGTACAACCACTTCGACCTCATGGCTCGCATGAGGGGAATCTCCCCGGAGGAGACCCGACAGCTGCACCTCGAGGGAGCTCTGAGGATGAAAGAGGGCAAAGACAGTCGGGTAAGATGGATTCACGTGACCGCTCTCATCTTTCACCTGGTCCCTCGGGTTTCCCATAAAATATATCGGAGCCATAAAGAACAACGTGTGTTACTGTCATTGCTGAAATGAGTCTATTTCCCATACAGATGGACGTCTACTGTTTCCTGTTCACTGACCTGCTGCTAATTACCAAGCCAGTAAAGAGGGTGGAGAAAGTAAAAATCATCCGCCAGCCTCTGCTCATGCACAACGTCGTCTGCAAGGAGCTCAAAGACCCCGGTGAGTTTAAATCAAGAGCCGGGACACAGCTAATGAAAACCGTCATCGCTGATTTATCGAGACTTTTTTAGATGAATCAAAATTTAATAGTTTTACAAGTGTCAAGGTTCAAATGTTTGAATTTTAATTGTAACGAGAAACAGAATAGCAGGAAATGAGTTGACCTGCCTGACTCACATGAGCTTAACTAATGTGTAACTCAGTTTAGTGAACACGTGCTGTGTCATCACTGACGTCTGTGCTTTTTGTCTCTTCAGGCTCGTTTATCCTCATCTACCTCAATGAGTTCAAGAGTGCAGTGGCGGCCTACACTTTCCAAGCTAACAGCGCCACCCAGGGGCGAAGCTGGATCGATGCGATCTGCAACGTCCAGGTCAGAGAGTCTGTTTAAGTCAGATCTTTAACACATGCAACTAGAGAAAAAAGATTCCAAACTTGTAAATTATTTTTGTATTTACAATAAAATGTGTTCTTGTTATTCTGCAGAACCAGCTCCAGAGGCTTCGCAATGAGGAGGTCCTCCGACAGCAGAAGAGTCCGAAGACGTGTTCGGGTGAAGAAGAGGAGGAAGACGACAGCAGCACCTCCACCGCAAGCTCCCCGTGCTTGAGGCACAAAGACCAGCAGAACTCCAGGTACACCGTCCAATAATTCTAACTCTGTTAGCGGCTCACTTGTCTCGAGGAGCGTTCGTCTTATCGACTTTACACCTGGCATCAGTGTTGTTTAGTTTAATTTGGTGCGATACATTGAATATAAATTACCTGTGACTTGCTAATCTTGCTCCTGAGGCTCCATTCATACTTAACTTTCTTGATAAAGTTTAGATCTGATTGTTTTTATTTATACTTTTTGTTTTTAGAGCTGATTCTGATTGTTGTATCTAACTCTTAAAAAAAACCATTATGAACTATTTCTTTAAAATGTCTATGAATGTGGCTCTAGTTAACCAAGCTAACTTCTCCTTTCAGCCAATCAGACGGCTCCACTGAGACCCTGTCGGTGATGGAAATTGATGAACCAGGTGAAAACCAAGAGTCTCCTGCTCCCAACATGAACCTCGAGGCCGCTAAGACGGACTCGGACTCCGATGTGGCCGCTCAGTCTGAAAGCTCTGGGGTCCAGCGGTCTCAGTCCACGAGCTCCCACAGAGTCCACTCCAGTATTTACTCTGAGCACGACCAGGAGGCGAGGGCTGACGGCGAGGAGCTGGACCCCCAGTGTCGCTCTCTCTCCATGGACAGCGCCTACGGCACCCTCTCCCCCGAGTCCCTCCTGAGAGAACTTCAGCCACAGCCCTGCCAAAGTGAAGGAGAGGAGACCGAGGAGGAGGAGGGAGATGGGGAAGGACAGGATGTGGAGCGGCAAGGAGGAGACGTGGATGAGCTAGAAGAGGAGCAGCAGCAGCAGCAGCAGGAGGAGGAGGAGGAGGAAGAAGAGGAGGAGGAGGAGGAGGAGGAGGAGGAGGAGGATGCTGCCTCACTGGGATCCCAGCTGTCAGTCATCCAGTCCTCCAAACCTCGCCGGCGGCCTCATGTCCAGACGCGACTGCATTGCCTCCAGAGGCTGTCCACTCTGGCCTTATCCCGCTCCGAGGACAATCTCCTGCAGCGCCTCTACGGTAAACCCCCCATGTCCCACAAACACTTTCTCAGCACCGAGGAGCAGGACCGGTCACAGTGTGGGGACATGGAGACGCCGTCCTTGGCACACAGCAAGAGCCTGTCAGAGCTGGGCCAAAACTGCCCGGAGCTGCTTTCCGGTGACCTCGACCAGTCCGAGGACTCGAGCCCCGTGCCGTCTGACAAAGTGTGCGCCAGCCTGAGGAGGGCGGAGGCCAGACATGGCCACAGGGCGCCCGCTGGACAATGTGAGGGCAGCGAGTCCCAAAGCTCTGACGGCGAAACGGCTCCTTCTGCCTGCGTAGAAAGGAAAAAGGAGTCAGACGGTGATTCAGGGGAAACGTCGCCCAAAAAGAGGAAATCTCCAGCCCAGCAGCACAAGAAGCTGACACTCGCTCAGCTGTACAGGATACGCACCACTCTCGTCCTCAACTCCACACTCACTGCATCGTAAGTGACGTCTGAAATACACATTACACTCAAAGTTAGATCAGAAGATCAATATGAAACTTTTTTGGGATAAATGTCTGCACAGAGGCAGAAAGTTATATATAAATTCTGCTCTAGAGATCATGTGTTTTTTATTGACATCAACTCTCAGCACCTAAAGCTCTCGAGTCTTGTCTTCCGGAGTTCACACATTCGTCTGCGTCTTCTGCGTTTACGACTCCTTTTTTTTTTTCTGCATTCAGTATTTTTTCTACTTGTTTTTGTTTCACCTAAGCGACTACTCCAGACACACTCAGACATTCTCTGGAGTTTTTACGAGGCGGCTGTCAGGAGAAACTCCAGAGAATGTGTGAAAGCATCTAAAAAGTTGAAAAGAGGTTAGCCTAGCTTAGCACAAAGACTAGAAGCAGGGGGGGAATTGTTAGCCTGAGTTGTTCCATCTACCAGCGCTTCAAAAGCTCAATACTTTACACTTCATGTCTCATTTGTTTCACTCAACACTTAGAAAAGTTGCTGTAGTTTAATATGAAGTATTAACGTTGTCTCTCTGTTTGTTTCTGCAGGGAGGTATAACCACTCTTCCAAACAGCTGATCAGTGACATGCGGACGCTACAAGGAACAGCGCTCGTCGTGCGTGGATGGACTGAATTTCTTGAGACACAAATGCACTCTCTCTTGCTGCCCTCTCCCTTCCTGTTGCTTTTTTTTTTTTTTTTTTTTTCCTCCGGACACTGACTCAACCATTTTTTACATTTGAACAATAACAAACCTTCCTTTTTTTCCCCCCCTTTGCTGTTGCATTGGTTCCCGAATTTCTTGAACGGAGAGGAGAGGCAGAGAGACAATTAACTGCTTGCACTTTGCAACGGAAGTAGCATTACGGGGGCTGGGACCTTGAGGTGGACTGGAGGAGGGGGAGGGGTTGGAGAAGCGTGTGGTTTTGGACGTGCTGCCACGAGGCGGGAAGTGTTGGAACTTTATCCCTCCGCTCGATAACAGAAGAAACCTGCAGCTTCTCTTGTCAAAGAGAGGGAGAATGAAATACTCTCCACACATGGCAACAAAGAAAAAAAACAAAACAACCACAGCACCTACGAGGACGTCCTCCTGATATTTGTACTACTCCTGGTTTGAAAGAAAAAAAAAAAGAAAATTGCACAGTTATCTATGTTTAGTAGAAGCATCACTAAGGAGTGAAACTACATTTACAGTCACACAGTGGATTAGAATTTATTGTTTGCTGTTTGTGTCTGTCTGTGTGTGTGTGTGTGTGTGAATGTGTGTGTATGTGTGTGTATGTGTGTGTGAGCGAATGTGTGCGTTCGAATGACACATGGTCCTTGATTTCCTGACTGAACCAAAACCGATTCCCCCGTCTCCTGCAAAGACACTAACGCACCCAAAGATGGAAGCCCCGGGTGGCTCCCAGATTCCCGACAACAAACACACCCAAGCGGTCCAACACGGCCAATCACAACGCAGCGACATCGCCACGGAGACTGACCTTTTTTAATTTAACTGTTAATCTTTTGGTTGAACTAATGCCCTTTGGTATGTTGAACTAATGAGAGAATTGAGTGGATTGTTCCTTAAAAAGCAATGACTGAATATGGCTCGAGTGTTCACTCACCCTTGAGGCCTAAACGTGTGTGACACACACTCACTCACACACACACTCACACGTTAAGTGCACACGGGAGCTTGGTCATAGGACGAACATTTAAAAATAAAAAAAAGAAGTCTACACTTGAATCACTTGAGTAATGCCTGTGTTTGAGCACCTTTTCTCTGCGACATTTAATTTCCTGTGTTCCTTTACAATAGTAACATTGATAGGAGATTGAAAAAAGGTTTGCGTTGGATATTTCGTAACGAGTGAATCTGCAGAGCTGGTTTTAGTTGAACGGCTTTTTCCAGGAGTTTAAAAACAAATAAATAAAAATCTTAACATTCACACTGAGTTTTTCAGATCAGTGATTTATAACCTTGTTCCAAACTTTGCCCAAACCAAATAGGTTCAACTGTTTACTTTTAGTTCTTGTTTATGTGTAATATTTATTATGCCTGCTATGTTTTATATATAATAAGATTATTGTTTATATTGTTTGCTTCCATGTTTTTTTTGTTGTTGATGTAGTCTTAATCTTTTTTTTCTCGCCAGGCATGAATGTGCTATGAACCAAAATCATTTGTTTCCTCTTTCAGGAATGACTTTAAAGTGTCTTACAAAATAAAAAATCCCAAAATACTTCACAATCCCCGTTTTAATGGTTTAATCCATTGTAATGGAGTGATTTGAGGAGAGAGAGGCTGAATGTGAACGGCATCGCATTAAAAAGACATGAACTTGTGGTACTCACTCTCGTCCCTCGTTGTTTTTGACGCAGACAGACAGCAGGTGGCGAAAGGTCGTTTAGGGCTGTGAAGAAAGAATTACAGAGCGGTCGTGACTTCCTGTGTCTGCAGTAACAACGACGTCTCTCTTTTTATGTCACGATGTTAAACTGAACCTGTCGCTTTGGGTCAAGTCGGCAAAATAGTTTGGTTTAAAGTTTATCGCCAAAGCCTGAACTGAAGAGAAGCTGGGCTGGAAGAAGTATTGATACTGAAGAGAAAGTACAACAAGCTATAAAAAAGTACACGTTCAAGTTTTCTCTAGGAGAATTAAAAAGGTGTAACAGCAAATTGTACTTTTAGTTTTACAAAATAAAAGATTCTTATCTTATCTATTAATTTGAATATGCTGATAAAATAAAAACTTTATCAAGTAATCTTTTGCTAAATTGATGAAAAATTCAGTAAAGAACTTTTTTTTTTTTTTTTTTATCAACTAGTTTTGGTTCCAGTGAAACTTGAGAATTCAGTACGTAAATCACTACTTTCAGAAATGTACATGAAGATTAACATTTTACAATCTAACCAAGAAAACGTGAAACAACCAAGAATTTGAATTAAGAAAAAGAAAACTAATTACACGTTTTCTAATGGAATCAAAAATAAAGAAGTTTTAAAAGTATTTTGTTGTTTTGCAAAAACATAATAAGCTAAAGCTGTAAATGCATCCTACTTTAAAAAGCTGACTCAAAGTTTTGTTTGTATGAACTTGACTTTTAAAGTATCCAGTAATTCACAGTACATCAAAATTGCTAAGTACATGATTAAAAGTACTCAGCACCAGAGGCGGATCCAGGGGCAAGGCCAGGGGGGACACTGGCCCCAGCTGAAATCTGATGAATCCCTGAAAGTCACTCACTAAATATAAGAAAATCTTTTGTCTAAGCATTTTAGAAAAACACAATTTTCTAAATATACTCAATAACATAAAGTTTTGCTCAAAGTTAGACAGTGATCAAACATGACTTGTCTAATTGGCCCTCGGTGTAAATGTACTTGTATATATATATTAAGTACATTAAAAGTGTTTTGACCTCTTCTTATGATCATACTTGTTCACAACTACGTTCATAACTAGAACTAAAATATAGTCTTATAAAACACGTATTAAAGGTTTATATTATAAATACTGATTTTATAATGGGGGGGGGGGGGGGGGGGGGGGGGTAAGTGACACATTATTTGGGTTACTGAGAGTTAAACAGCGTTCATCTGCTCAGTGCAGTTTCTGGGAACTCAGTCAGATCACATATGGAGTACAGCTGTCTGTCTGTCTTTCTGTCTGTCTGTCTGTCTGTCTGTGACCGTCTGTTTCTCAGAAAGTTCATGTGAGTCTTAACAACACATGCACACACACAAGAACACACACAAGAACACACACACACGAACACACACACGAACACACACACACACACACACACACACGCTGGACGTCCGAGCAGAGCGGGACCTGATGGGCCCGAGTCACATCATGGCCAAGGTGTATTTACAGGTGATTATATCAGCTAATCGGTGGATTACAGCATGTTGAGTCCACACAAGCCCGTAAGCTGCGGGGAAAAGACAGTGCGGTCCTGTGGGATTTTCTGTTTAATCTGGTCCCACAATGCAGCGGGGGCCCCTCCCGTTCTCACATCTGGCCCGTTGGGATTTACTCTTGTAATCCTCGATTTTAAAACTATTTTATCGTGCTTTACCGCTGATACGTTGGACTTTAATTATTAAAATGCAGCTTTCTATTTTAGCAATGAAGTAATTACACGTCCCTGCTCTATTAGCCTAGCGCTTAGTAAGTAATGAGGTTGTGCCACAGTGAGCCGTAGGTCCACGATGGCCGTAGGTCGCACACAGAAAGATATTATTATGTAAAGAGGCTGTGAACCTGGAAACTTTCTGCTGCATCTTTTCAATTTCTGAATCCTTGTTTTAAGATGTTCTGAGCGAGAAGCTTGACTCGTGTGCAGATCGTTCCCACTGTGCACACTGCATTTGTTTAATTACACGTCGTGTCGCTCTCTGCATGAGGTCTGGTGAATCTGCGCCGCTGCACGCAGCTGGGGCAGCGGAGGGGTTAACACCACTTGCTGTGGCAGATGTCAAAAACCATGCTGTAAAAAATGTCCGATTAACACAAAGGGGCACTTTGGCAAATCCTGATTATAGGAGCACTTTCATTTATTAAACGCTGCCAATCCCCTGTACTCTCTCTGAGCGGGGATTAAAACCAGGTAGACACCATTGTCTATCCAAACAATCCCTCTTTAAGCTCTAGCTGTTTCCTGGTGCCCTCGCCAGACCTGGGCGGCTGGCGGGCCGGCCGGCTGGCTGCTTGCCCGCCTGTAATCTCAGTAGGGGCTTATAGGTCACTACTACCACTACACATTCCCATTCATCAACATCATCCCCTTTAGAGACTAGGTGATTGGATTTAGGACATGTTTTACAGGGGCAGAAAAAACAGGGAACAGCGAACTAAAGCGTGTTTACAAGCGCTGTGCTGTGAAAAGGCCCATGGACGAGTGGCGGCCATATGGAATGGATAACCCTGTGAACATCTGCCCTCGATCAGTACCACGCACCGCCATTAGACTGGAGGCTGTGACCTTCACATGCTGCACAGGAACATCTGGCCCATCTCCGCTCTCATGGATCCCTGAGATCAGTGGTAACCAGTCAAGTAGCTGGAGAGAAGAAGTTCAGGTGCCGTTTGTGAAACTGTGTGAAGCGTTATTCGCTCCAGGTTATAAATGTGTTTGTAAAATGAGGGTCTGATTAGTTAACTAAACATTAGACAATCAAAATAACTCAATAACTAACTACTCACACTCTTAACTGTTCGGTTGTACCTCCATTAACTATTCAAGTTTCATCTATAATCACCACGTCTGCTCCTGAGTTATGGAGTTAAATAAAGTAGCAGTCAACTGGACCTTTAAATAATTGCATCATGATTTTGATCCTTTGTCATTAGTTAAGTCAGAATTAACAGTTTTATGAGGCTGGAATGACCCTGAACTTTGACCTTTATCACCAAAATCGAATAATTTAATTTAATGAATCTCTCTGCGTTCCAAGATATTTGATTTCTTAAATTGGCAGAGGCTTTGAATAAAAATCAGGTGACAATATATTAAATAGGTTATAGAGGTTATGTTTTCACCTCTATTTATTTATTTGTTTCTAATCAAGATAGAGGGAGTAATTCATGGATCTCAAAAAAAGTTTTACAGTGTAAAACCCAGCTGAGAACTGTTCTTCTTTTTTCATACTAAAAGGTCGACACATGGGGATTCACGATATCTGAAATATTCACATCACCGCGGGCCGATACATCCGTCTAAAAGTATCCCCTCAAGTTACAGATCTATTACTGCATGGAAACATTTACTCAAGTACTGCCCTTCAGACAAGTTTGATGTTCTTGTAATTCTTTTCTGCCACGTCAAGCATCTCACGACCCCTGAGATTTATCTCATGACCCTTTAGAAGGACCTGACCCCTGTGTTGGGAACCACAAGACTGAACTACCAAACTATAAATAAAGTAAATAAGCCACAGCTGCAGCGGTTAAAATACTGCTTCAAACCGATGCATCGATATTAACAATGATGATAAAATCATTTTTGATAATACTTTGGTCACAGGGACGCCTCTTCTGCAGGACAAGCACTTGTACTTTTAATACTTCAGGCATTAAAATGTACGTTTTAATGCTTTTATATTTGGATTTTTCCCTAAATAAGGAATATGAGTACTTCAAACGACTTTACTGCCTTGAAAAAAACCAAATCGTGGCTCTTTTGTCATCATGCAATCCCTGAACAGCAGCAGGAAGGTGATAAATGTATATTACCAGCTGCTCTCTGGCATTAATTCATTGCACAAAGACGTGGCATATGCCAAAGGATCATCGTAAAAAGTTGTGTTGTTTTCTAAATTGAAAGAGCATAAGGTCCCACTTTCACACGACAATGTAAACTCCTCACCTCAATAATTGTATCAGCTCATAAGAAGCTTACTGTAATTCCAATATTGTCTTCTTAGGGCAGCAGCCTAAAAACACGAAATACAAATCACTCATTTCGAAAATTAAATGAAAACCCCATTGAAAGAGAAGCTATACTGGAGGAGCACAGAGGGATTAGCATGTAAGTCCGGCACATTTAATATTTACGGCGCAAATCGCACAATTAATCTGACAATGTGTTCTGTGTCTAATACCTGGACTGACGAGGCCGGCCATCATTATCAGTGAGGTGCACAGGGGCTGGGGGAGGGGTTCATAACCAATCCAATGCCTGCTCTTTAACCGATAAAGTTTCATTTAACATTTTATTTATTTCATAATATTGTGAATATGTAGTTTCTTCAGAAGTATTCCTTGTCATTACCGAGTAATACTCGAAACACTCCTTCAATATACTGTTACTGTCACCGCAGAGCTTTTTTTATAAACAGTCTTCGGTGCAGAGTTAGAAAACTTTCTGTTCATCCTACCTGGTTTATCTGCAAGAAGATTTTTACAGTCAAGTGTTTTTCATCAAATGAACCTGAACTTTCTTTCTCACTGTTCAAGTGCGTGGTTTATTTTAGTTTGAATGATTTTCTGATCTGCTGTTGTTTTTCCATCGATTGCATGTCGACTGTTTCAGAATCTGTAAAAGCAAAACAGACACGATCTTCAAAACTAAATTCATAACTTTTCAAAATAAAAGCTCTGTAGTTCAGTTCGATATAAAGCATGGCAGCAACAACGCGAACATTGTGCTTTCATTTTGAAGACAAATCGACAAACGGGAAGTGATTCTCTGAACTTATGTATAAAAGTATCTCTTCTTCTTCATCTAACCATCTATCTATCTATCTATCTATAAACATTTTTCTACATCTATCCATCCACCTGTGTGATGAGCTTTATCTATCCATCTATTGACATTTATCTACATCTATCTTCTATCTATCATCTATCATCCATCTTCTTCTATCTATCTATCTATCCATCCATCCATCCATCAATGCACATGTGTAATAAACTATATCTATCTATCCATCCATCTATCAACAATTATCTACATCTAACTATCTATCTATCCATCCATCTAACCCGTATATCACCGTGTAACGACCCATATCTATCTATCTATCCATGTATCTATCTATCTATCTATCCATGTATCTATCTATCCATCTATCTGTCTATCTATCTATCTATCTATCCATCTATCTATCTGTATCTAGATATCTGGGGGGACATTAACCCTGTAAAAGCTAGAACCGCCACTGTTCGTGTAAGAGACGTTCACGGTCACCGTAAATATCGGGAATATGGAGGTACAACCCTTAGATGCGGCCTCGTGCGAGCTGCGATAATAAAACCTCAGCAGAAAAGAGAGTTTCCTGCAGGAGGTGCTGACGAGTTTAAAGGGTTAACAGGAGGAGGCGCAGCTCCTCTGGGTGGAGTGAAGCTCGGTGAAGTTCACACAAATTAGCCCGAAGGCTCCGCTGCGATATGTCTGCGTGAAAAAAAAAAAAACCCAGCGACAACGGGACGAGAAGAGAATAAAGAAGAAGCAGCCGCGTCAGACCCGCGCGTAAAGACCGAGCGTGCGCGGACATGGCTGATGTGAGCGAGGAGGCGCTGCTGGACTATTTCTGCTCCAGCGGAGGAACCTCGGGCAGAGTGAGGAACGCAGACATCCTCCAGACGTTCAAGCCTTTCATTGGCCACAGTGACGCGCAGTTACGTGGTGAGTATCCAGCCATTGAATCGTGGATGGGAAATGTAAAAAAAGGAGGGAGGTGTGAGGTGGTCGGTTCCAGTCCAGTGCGCAAACATCAGCCGCCCTCGTGTTTGCCATGACTCTGCCCATCGTGACAATAACATGCATTATTTAAAAACTTCACAAAACCTCCGTTGCTCTGTGTTTGGGAGCAGACATCTGGTTTGCATTTAACAGCCCCCTTCATGGATCCACAGCTCCAGAAGGAATTGTGTCATTTCCTCCCCCAGGGGCGGTCGTAGCAGATTTGGGGACCTGAGGTGGCACATCCACCAAACCTGACACATGCAGCTCCTCACACTCAACAGTGACTCTGCTTCCCACCATGTTAGTTCAGGATCCCTGTGTTTACTCTGTGGTTCTCTCTCCACCCACTGACTGTACATGTGCTTATGCAACCGTGTCCTGAATCATCGCCAACGCCTGGATCTCATTCTTCTACTGACAAACGGGTTTGAGATTAACGTTGTGTGTGTGTGTGTGTTTGTGTGTGTGTGCTCAGTGTCCTTTCTAAAAGAAGTAACTCAAACTTCCAGATACAAATATCAAGTTTGAATTTAAAGTTAAAGGTTAAGTTAAAAGTTGCTCACAGCTGAAAGACTCATTCAAAAGTTCAACTTCTCTCTTCGACTTAAAATCCGGAGAATTAACTCCGGAGTTAACCCAGAGTTTGTCTTTCACACACACACACACACACAACACAGCGAGAAGATTTCTGCACAACAGCAACAAATTCTCCGCACTGTTCCGGCGAGAGATCACGTGATTTTTCTAGACAACACACCGACGCCGTCATCAGCTCGTATCACCACAAACTCTCCAGACATCTTCGTCAGTGTCTCCTAAGTTTGTGTCACAGCTTTCTCACCGGGAGAGTTTTCTTTTTCATTTTTGCGTCTGTCACGTAAAAACGTAACGTAGGAGGAGGAGCAGCGGAGACCAGTGAATGTCTGGAAGCAGCTTATGTAGCTTGTGGACAGATTGTGAAACACGATGGGCCCCCGGGGGCACAGGTTGTTTTAAAAGGCCCCTCCAACTCTTTATTAAGGCCACGAGCATCAGGCTACATTTTCATTTGAAACAATGATGATTCACACATACGGAGGAAATCGTTCTGATGATCGTAAAAGAGACGAGCGCTAGTAACGAGACGTTACTGAGAACACATGAAACACTTAAAGTAGAGATCATTGCTGTGAGCGAGCGGACTGTGGTAGGACAAATTAGAATCGATAGATAGATAGATAGATAGATAGATGGATGGATGGATGGATAGGTAGATGGATAGATTTTAAATTCCTCTTTTGTTTTTTGGCCCAGGAAACGAATAACGAGCTCCTAATGGTTCCTCATGTTTCCATTCCGCAGCACCTTCTCTACCTTTGGCACTGACACACAAACAAACTGTCTCCTCCCTCAATGATTATCCAAAGTGACCTTGTGTTATTAGCACGTACGCTCCAGATGCAGCGTCAGCAGTGCAGTTGTTGACAGAGGTTTAGAGCGCGGCCATCTGACACGGCCGTCCAATTACAAAAGTGCTTAAAGTCTGTCGTAGCATGTGGTTGCAGCTTTTCATGTCGTAATTGTGATGATAGTGTTTTAATCATAATTAAGTCCACATGCATGACTGGGTGCAGACGTCTCTAATGGGCTCGCTTTTTCATCAGATCGGAAAAACTGGGGCACGGTGGGAAGTGCAGTTGTGTCCGGCTGGGGGGGGGGGGTTGGGTTATGTGCACATCAGTGTTTGTGCGAGCTGCTTGTTTCTGCCGACCTCTGGCTAATAAATAACGTACACGATGTTACTCACCGTGCTAAGCGATGAGGAATTCTTTTGTTGAGACAGATGTAAGTGCCGGCTTCCTTTGGATTTCCTGTTGTTGTGAGTGTGAGCCACGCAACTGTGTCCCACTACAAACGTTCTTTTCCGTCCACACCGGGAAAGGGAAACACTTCAATTGTCCCCAAAGCTGCGTGTCCGTGTGCACCTTTGCATGAATGGAATACCTACGGCTGGAAAATTCCCCGTGGTCGCGTAGCAGAGAGGCCCGAGAGGAACCGCGCAGTCGGCACATGCCTGAATATCTGCTCCCGTAGTGTAAACAGAGACACAGAGCTTTATCTGCTGAGCTCCATCAGCTCGTCAGCTGCTGTTTGTTTGGTTCCCACAGGAAAGATTTAGCACAGGTGTAACGTGACTCAGGTTTTTGTTTTCGGGGATCCACTGTGATCTGTTTGTGTCCCTGCTAATGCTGGAGGGGAACATCTCCCTCTGTCCTGTCAGGTTTCCTCTTAAAGCTTCAACTTAGAAACACAAACCCTCAACTCATCTTCTATCATGTTATAAACGGGAACACACTTCCGTCACCCACATAAACTGACTGTGTTCAAGTTCTTCTTGCTCTCACGTATTGAATCCCTGACGTCAAAGAATCACAGAACGGGAAATACTATAAAAGCTATATTTAGTTTTTCTGTTTAACTTGTCGGAAATTTTTCCTCTGCAGCTAAATACAGAGAAGAATTCAAGCTCGTCATCGACCGAATCGCTGTGGTGAAGTCAGAGAATGTGAGTATTTGAATGTTTTGACCTTTTGTGGAAGTAGGCACAACTATGAAGAGTCTGGTGAAAACTATTCGTGACATAATCAAGGACCGAGATCTGAAGAGTTGGTTTTTCCTCCCAGGGGACGACAGCTGCAGTTTTTGTTTTCTTTTTTAACTCTTCCAACGAGTTCATGTTTCCATCTATTTTGCAAGATTATGCAAAAAAAACTACTTATGCACTAAACCTGGTGGAACGATGCAGTGTGGGTCCTGTACGGTTTTTACATTGTTTGCTTCCTTTAAATCTAACGAGAGACTCAAATGAATTCCTATAAATCATTTGCAAAGCTGATTTTTTAAAGTATTTTACATCCTGGTTTGTTGTTGTCTCCCTCTTTCCTACTATTGTTTGGGCATTCCTGAAATTCCCAGTGCATCGCAGGCATCCCACAGGTCGTAGTGTCAGTGTGAGGATTGTGCATCGCGTCTTTCACCTGTCCTTGTGCACAAATATGTCAAAAACCGCACGGACAACCTCGATGTGTTGCACCAGGAGACAGTTGTTAACTCGTGTGTTAAAGCTCAGTGAAGTATGAAGAGAAAAAAGCTCATCAGCTTCTGTGCAATGTCCGAGTTTGTTCAAATTTGCACAAAGATGGAAATGTAAGAATACTGCAGCCGCATTCAGAGATGACTGTGACAAATATTGTGCTTCTGGACTCTCAGGGTGAGAAGTTCCTCGTCCTAAAGAAGAAATACAGGCAGCAGCTGCAGGAGCGCGATGCCAAACATCAGGACTCAGACGGGGACGGACAGAGACGTTTGAGTCCGGCAGAGACAGCAGCCACTGCACAGTGGGACTCGCCCAACGCCACCACTTCTTCTCCTCAGAGACAGGATGAGCGCATGTCACGTGGAGAGGTGAATACACGAAGCTCGTTATTCTGCTCTGTTCTCTTCTTCTTCTAAAAAAAAAAAAAAAACATCAAATAATTTGTGGGATGATTCATCAACAACACTTGATGCTATCAGGCAACTTGCTGAATCTCCCATCGTCCCGCAGGACACAGTGTTTACTCTTTATGTGAGCAACGCGTTTATTTCTGAACAAGGTCGTCTTTGTTGCCTCGCACGTGTCGGCATCTAATGACGACTCTGGACATTTACACAGACGAACACTGTGGAACTGGGAAAAAAGCTCTTCGGATGGAGGGGGGGGGTCTAAGTTAGCCGCTGTGAGAAGAAAGGGACGGTCAAAGGGCTTATGTCTTTCCATAAAGGACGGATCTGGTTAAGACTAATGCACAGAAGCACTCGATGAACACTTTATGTTTAATGCACATTAATCCTCTGGGTGTACTTTTACATATTGTTCCTGCAATAAACTTGAGCGTGGAACCATAGATTTAAAGGATTAATGTGTTTTATGCTGCGGGTTGAACGTCCTCACACATGTTTTGCTCATCAGGCACTAAAGTAAAAACATTATGCGTCCACACCCAGATGGTGAAGTACAGAGCAGGCGGAGCGCTGATGACGTTAACCTCGGCCGGCCCTCGACACAGCTCCGAGTTTGGCCTGTGAACATTCACAGAAAGTTTGTGTTTTGAGATACTTCAAAACTGACGCTAGAAGCTCTCACCGCCACGGACGCTACGGTTGTTGATGCAAAGTTAAAGACACGAGTATCTCCAAGTGTCTCAAACGATTATCAGGATTATAGAGTTTGTTGAATTGACTTGGTCGTCGCAAACGTATTAAATTCTTGATTATTTGTATATTGGGGAAGTGAGATCAGATCACAAGTGATCCCAGGAGACACGTTCAGGACGTATGTTAACGCCGGGTGTGAACGGACGAGCTCAGCGATGATCGGTTGTGATTGGATCTCTCAGGTCTGATCAGAGAACCGTTCTTCCACAGGAGCAGCGGACGGGAACAGTCGCCCCGCAGTTCGCCCTGCCGCCTGTCATCCACATCCAGGTTCCCCCAGAGCAGAGCAACGGGGAGGATGACCTGGACAAAGATTCAGGGTCAAAGGTGATTTAATATACACACATGTATATCTGCTCACAGCCGCTAATGTTGCATATGGTTTTTAGAGTCCGGTTGTTCAGGGGTCTATTTCAAAACATGGCCTAGGTGTTAAAATACCTCAAAATAATATAGTTTCTGTCGTTAATATCGCTCTTCTTGATAATATAACACAAGAAGAGCTGAAACAAATTACTGTAAAATCAGTGACTTCCTTAGTTGATTGATCTTTTCATCATTTTCAGATTTTAGCCTCTGAAATGAGAAGATGAGCTGTTTGCTTTTCTTTGTCATATTAAATAATAAATAATACAAGTAAAACTTCATATTAACTGAAATAATGAATGCATGTATACTTTACTGATAGCTCTCTCATTTGCTGCTGTAACACGTTTTCTCCTTGTTGTGGGATTATTTAATCTTTATCTTAATTTGTCTTTGCATTTATATTTATAATTATATCTTTATCTATCCACTTTTATCTGAGCGCGGGCCCTCAGTTCTGCACCTTCACTGCAGTGCTCCCCGTGTCACCCACCAGGTGGCGCTAAGTAAGTTACCTGGCTTTGTTACCTACAGCAGTGAGTGGAGGGAGGAGCGGCTGGGAGGAGCGGGGCTGGTGTGAGAATCTGCATTTAAATGGCGCTCCCTGTTATCATGTTGAGCAGCAACATGTTGGAACTCATTAGAAAGATAATAATCACTTGTGTTCATTAAAGAGGTCACAGAGAGAGATGTGTGGCTCCTCGCTCGGCACAATGGACGGATGAAATATGTTGGAATGTGTTAATGTGGAGCCACAATGGGATTAATTGCGTTTGCTGGAGGTTTTAGTCTCACCTTTGAAATGTGACTTCAGGGCTGTTGACAGTTGATTCATATCACAGACGTTACCCGGCTCTTTATTATTAATCTCAACGCCCGAGGCTGTAAACTGTGAAGTCCGTCCCCCCAAAAGGGCTGATGGGAAATTTCATTTACAATGTCGTTATTTCAAGTGAAGGATCGTTCCTTTAGATTCAGACATATAATCAGGAGGTGAGCGTTTTCCTTCCCCAGAATCTTAGAAGATCTTTTTACCTGATGACAGTAGATTACAATAGATTTGGATTAAAGCTATTGAGGATCAGCGTGTTGGGTGATAGCATCTGTCCTGGGCACGTGAATAAAAGTAAAAAAATAAATCACAAATGCCAAACAATAGATGACAAATTTGTTAAGGGCAAGTTGAAGAAAAGTCTTAAAGTTGAAGAAAAGTCTTAAAGTTGAAGAAAAGTCTTAAGGTTACACGAGAAAAGAGATGGAACTTGTAAAATTACTAAAATAAAGTTGTAAAATTACGATGAGGAAATAAAATCATCATTTCATGACAATATAATTGTAATTTCACAAGAATAAAGTTTTATAACGATGAAATCTATATAAATTAGGAATGTGACTCTTACCTGGATCCAACATTTTTGAACAAACCTCCCTGTGAAAACTTTTTGAATATCAGACCGACGTCACCAAACATTTCCTTCTCCAGTCAAGAGACAGTTTCCTCCCAGTCTGTGGTTCTTTCTTCAGAACAGACTCAGTTTCTTACTCAGTATTTTTAAAGGCAATGCAAGTTTATTTCTAAAGCACATTTTAGACACAGCGGCAATTTAAAGTGTTTTACATGAACATACAAGACGCTTAAGACAAACTAAATATATAAATCTATGTATAATCTAAAGTAAATCAATTCACTTTCACAAAAAGCCAAAAATTAATAATTTAATCACAGTTTGCAGCTTCTGATTTATCTGATGTGATAATAAACTAAATACATCTTTGGGTTCGGGTCAGTGAGAATAATATCTGCAGCCCTTAAAGCCGTTAGAATGACAGTGAGTGGGAGGGTTTACTGTATTTGCTGGAAGTCTTTGTTGTTTTTCCTCGTTATTATCGGCCTCCACTAAAAGCACTTAAAAAAATGGACGTGTGTGTCAGAGAGGAGCAGGCTGGGTAAATACTCCCCCTGACACTTTTCATGTTCAGCTCGCTGACGTGAAAGTGTTTTAACATCGTTTCTGATCTGAGAACGATTTGCAGTCAAGGAGAAAAAAAAACACCAAAAAAAAAACACTGGGCTCCGACATAAATCAGCTGAGGTGACAGTTCTACACTCACGTGCCTGAGAGTTCTTCTCTCGACCACTTTAGACGGAAAAGGCGACGAAAACAACTGTGGGCTCGTTGTTTTTGGGTTAATTGTTAATTGGATTGTTATTCATTACCCCTCGTGTGTGAAAGCGTCACCTCAGCCTTGCTCTCCCATTACCTCCCTCTCTGTCTGTCACCCTTTGGTCGCGTCTCGTCAGCTGGAAACATCACGGCAGCGTGACCTCGCTCTGAGCGTGTGTGTCTGTGTGTGTCTGTGTGTGTGATGTTGTGTGACGGGTACAGTTCAGTTAAAACGTGTGTCACCTCTGAGTAACAGTTCTCTGTTTCCTGTCCTTCAGTCCGAGTCGGAGCAGGACGAGGAGGGAACGGGCAGCATGGGCTCCGCCGCCGTCGCCGTGAGTCGTTTCTTTTTTCTTTTTCTTTTTTTCTTTCTCAGAGGACGTGTGAGGAAAATGTGGGACGAGAACACGTGAGGTGAAGTGAAAGTATGAAGTCAGGCGAGAGCAGCGTCACCCACCGCAATGTGACAGTTGGCTCTGAGGAAATGGATTAGATGTTTGTAGCTTCAGCACTGTCACAACCAGGATGTGGATAGTAGGGAGTGTGTGTGTGTGTGTGTGTGTGTGTGTGTGTGTCTAACCCCCCCCCCCCTCTCTGCTCCAGCTGGATCCTATAGAGAAGGAGTGGATCTACTCGGCCGCTGGCGCTCGAGTCCCTGACCTCTCTCAGCTGCTCAGACAGGACCCCTCGCTGGCCAACAAGAAGGTAGAGCTGCTCCCTGATCCGCCTCTGAAGAGACGCTTCTGCTTTATTACAAATTGGATTTTCTTCTGCGGACAAAACCACTCACGCAATGCATGATGGGACGAGAGACTCAGGCAGACACAGTTTCAAACTCGAACCCAAACGCTTTTAGAAGAAAATTTTTTTTAAAATAAAGATAAATGGAGCTGAACAATGTGGTTCCAGAAGTAAAAATCCCGATAAAGATTTTAATTATCAGCCTTAATATTGTTACCATCCAACACCATCAACTGCGTTGTGAGAAAATAAAACATTTCATTCATCACGTCAATATTTAGCGTTCACTCTTTCTCCTGCGGTGTTTTGTGCAGTAAAATACTTCTACTGCTGTTTGTGTTTAAAAATACAGATTTTCTTGATCGACTCTTTTCAAACATCAAACAACATTAGCGTGAGGACGCCGTGTTCTTCACGTGTCAAAGTTACTTTGCATGTGTCTGAATTTCTTTTTTACTTCAGCTCCTGCAGTTCCTGGAACTATTTGTCTCACTGCTCGTTGTCGCTGATTATTAATGGTTTGTTTATTTTTTGTTTTTTTCCTGGGGGGGCGTGTCCAACCAGGACTTCACCTCAGTAAGTATTTTATGCGTCACGTGAATCTGTAATTTAACGTATTTATTATTACGTCGCTGTGTGAGAAAGTTGTTTGTGACTCTAACTTCTTTATCTTTTCATCCTGACGCTCCTGTCTGATGGTGACCGTCCTCTCAGGGGGTAAGTCTCTTCACTCTCTATCATCACCTCGTGTGTGAAGACACTGAGGCTGCATCCACACGACCGCTCCTCTGATACAGATGCGCCTGGCGTCCGCACCGCTCCAAAGTTTTCGAGGAACTAGAACTGAGATGTTTATAAACGCTGCTGGTCCCATTTTAGTTTGAAAACTTCGGGGCTGTTTAAGATGTTTGGACGAACAGGAAGTGACATGTTTGGAAACGAGGGCGTAGACGTACACACAAAGCGAAGTGCGGTGGCACAGGAAGAAAGAAACTGTTTGTACTTAAGAACCCATTTGTATATAAATATTTTCTGTTTAAAGTAGTGCAAAGTACACGTAGTATAAATATCGTACGACTGCTTGCGTAGAAGACGAGCAATAAACAATTCCTGTGTACACTGGGACACGTATGTCCAATGTACGTGAGCCAAGAGTTTTCAAATGACAACGCATTACTGTGGATGTAACTTCACATTTATATCAGAACACAAGTTAAAGGTTACGTCCATCGCAGCGAACCATATTCGCGCTCGCCGCTTCGCGACCCAATCGGCCGATTCCTCGAAAACCACGTTTTTTGCTTGTATAACTTTCACAAGCTCACTCAGTCGAGATTTTCCCTTTTAATAGTGTTCTGAGAAGCCCGTGTTAAAACATCCAGATCATGCATTTCAAAAGGTCCACTATCAAAAGGATTATGAAAGATAGCTTTTTAGCTCCTGCGGCCCCCTGACAACCCAAATCCTTTTATTTGTCTCCCTGTGCGCTTAAGAGATTTGAGCTCATGTTTGTTGTCCCTCCCCTGTGTCACAGTTCTCACACTGTCCTGTGGCCGTGGCGGACCACCTTCTAAGAGCGGCCCTTAAGCCTCTGCCATCCCCACCCGGACAAGATAGCACGGCCGCCATTGAAGTGCAGGGAGATGTAAGGGTGGGGGGGGGGGGTGGGGGGGCGCTGGGATTAAGGAGAGTCTTAATGCTCCACAAAGACTTCACCCACTTAAAGATAATCTGAAAGTAATAGAGCAGGCTGGGATTAATTGTAGAACAATGCTGGTTGTGTCCCTGGGAAGGTGCTGAGTCCCCCTCGGGCCTCTTTGATGTTCCCTTCAGCCTTCCCCTGTGCAGCAGAGGTGGACGCTCCGCCACAGATAACGTGCACCGATACCCACAATCCAGAAAGTCTCATGAGAACCGAAGGCCTTGAATCCCAGGTGCCGTTTTATTTGATCCGTCCTGACTTTGCTCAGCAGAAGTGCAACGGACACCAGGGTCTAAGTCACGTGTTTGGACGGGACTGAAGGGATTACTCTTCATCCTGAGGAGACTTAAGTGTTTCCTGTTCTGACCAAATGTTTGTCGGGATCAGGTGGTTTCACAGATGTGCTCTCAAGCAGTGGTTTAACATTGAAGTTGCTTAAAAGTGAAGAAGTCAGACCTCCTGTAAGTGTCTCTCTGTCTCTCTCTGTCTCTCTCTTCCTGCTCGTGACGTGCGCCTCTGTTCCTGCTGTGACGGACTTCCTCCGCCACACAGTTTGTAAGTACATCATTAGCCCATCACTCCTCACCGTCTTCCTCTGCGTCCGGGGGCAGCGTCAGGCTCACGGGTCATTGTGTCGCCCGTCGACGTGAGCCCTCTTTAGCCACCGCTTCCCTCACTGGGGAGCGCAGGGCGGGGACAGGGCCGTCCCCGAGTGATGGGACAGGTGGGGGGTCGCCCCCGGTCGGCGGAGAGAGAAACGTGAGGTGCAGGAAGGGAAGACGCCGCATCCTGTTCGGCCTCGTCCATCACTCCTGCCCACGGGGGGGACCCGCCGAGCCGCCTGTCAAAGAGCCCTTTGGCCAATCTGTCTTAAGATGTGACAGAGGACAGACAAAAGAGATGGAGACACTCCAGCCAGACAGCATCTATCACAATCTGTCTCCCAGATGCCTGACGTGGAGAGATGAAGCAACATGTCGCTTCCTCATCCCCCTCAGTGGACAAGAGCAGACATTTTTTATCTTGCCGGCTGTTGGACAAGCTTCTTGTACCTCAGCACGATTAGCATCGTAGTTTGTAAACACAAAAGGACGCGTGTGTCCTGTTCAGCCATTATTCGTTGGTTCCAGTTTGTTTCTCAGAGGTAAACATGCGTTTCTCTGAAACAAGAAATACTGGGTCTCGTCATCACAGCTGTTCTGACGGAGAACTTCAATACTTTTGTAGGATACTACAATACTTAAAGTTTGAGAACGGAAAAAAAACTTTGACATCATTGAGCAAACAGAATATTATTATTATGGTCAGAAGAGTCTGAGGTTTATGGTGAAAACTGTTTTGGTTCCTTTTTTCTGACATGCGATGCAAAGCAGCAGAAAGACCAACAAACCTTTTTATTGACATTATTCGAGTGTGATTTTAAAATGAAATCAAACTAAATATTTTCAGCATCATGTACTTTAAGTAACTGGAATGTCCCTGTCAGCGTAAAACAGTTATATATGACTTTTTTTAAATTATTTCTGATCCATAAACTTTTCAGCAACAACTTAAAGTTAACGCTGATCGAGGTAAAGACACTTTTCTTAACGTTATATATTGTTGGAATAGTTTTAATTTATAATTTATTTATCAATTTATGATTTCTCCACATGAGAAAAGGAATAAAAAGTGAGATTACAAAGTTTTCCTCCGTCCTCTGTGGACGTGTAATCCTGAGACAGTCCCTGCCTGGACCTCGGCGTTGGATGGATGTGGTTATTTGTCCGACATCTGCACGTACGCTCGGCTTCCACCTGTCGATGACCCATAATTACGCAGCTTAAAGTGTGAAGGAGAAAAGATCACAGCTGCGGTCGGGCAGGTGGATGTGGTTTGCACGGGACCGGCTGAGTTCTCTGCTCCGCACATGTGTCTGTTATTATAACATCTACACGCACTTTATCTTAACATGTGGGTGTATCTGTAAAAGGCGGGTGGGGTGGTGGGGGCTTGTTTCCCTCCTTGACGTGTGCTGACAGTCGTGCGGTGATGTCTGGGTGGGTCTCCCCTCTGCGGGTCACACTAACATCATCAATCTTCCCCCTGGTGACAGGCGGCCAGGCCCCCCGACTGTGGGCACAGGGCTGTGTTGTTTTGTAATTAGGCTCCGTTAGATGGCAGGAAACCATCTCTCCATCCCTCCCTCTCACCATCCCTCCATCCATCCGTCCATCCACACCCCTCTGTGCGCAGCTGGCCCTCCGCCAATGAGAAGCTGCCCTGGCTCGGCTTGTAACGATGCCACAGCGATTAATTGATGAAAGTACAGAACGAAGCGCTGGACACGTTTTGTTTTTCTTTTGAATAACTTCTGTCTTTGGTTTCTCACAGACGGCTCTGCACTGGGCGGCCAAACATGGCAACGAGGACATGGCCGCTCTCGTGGTTAACGCTGGTGCTGATGTCAACACCAAGTCAGTGAGTGTGTTTTTCACTTTTTCATTGATGCACAATGATTTCGAAAAGGGGCGGTTTGAACTGTTTCAGGACAAATACGCAGCGTCTGAACCTCGTTTGCATTCAAAGAAATTTAAAAGACAAGGAAAAATCAATCAATCAGCAATTTATTGGTGGAACCAGTGATGTCACACACGAAACGTGTTCACAGACAACACAAATGCAAAAACCACAAAACAACATGCAGCCACACAACGGAAGTGAGTGACAACGGGTGTTGACAAAAACAAAAAGTGTCATCTTCACCTCATCTGTTCAAAATCTAAAGAAAAACTCCTCTGAACTTTATTAAACGTGTGACTGCTGAGGAAACAGATCACGTTCCAAACACAGTCCTCGTGTTAAAGCTGCGTATATTTGATGTCGAGACAAGTTCGCTCCACGGCTGCACTTGATATTAAAAAGTTAAAAAAAAGTAATTTCTTGCTTACAAGATGTTTCTATCAACTGAACCTCAATAAAAACGGAGAGATTAGAATATTAAAGAGATAAGAGCAGCTCCTGCAACGACCGATGAGGGAAACGACTCTCTTGCACTTTACATGCAACAAGTTTGTAGATAACATCAGACGTCTCAAACCGAACTTAAAAATAATCCTGACGACACCAGGGTTGTTTTTTATATTTCATAGTTCAGAAAAACATCTCCAGAGTCATGCATCTTGACAAGTAAACTACATTTTGTGTTTTGAATCAGTGGAGTGTCTCTTTTAGGACTATGGTGCTTTGCATTTTGCCTTTTTTTTTGTGACGTGCGTCCTCTGATTCATGTCCATGTTGTTCTTCTCTCCTGCAGCATGTGAGTATCCAGGCTTCTATCAGGCCGAGCTGGGGTAGGTAGAATACGCTGCTTTGATTTGAATTGATAACAACGGGACGACAACAAGGCTACTGGTGATGTAATGCTCCCTAAACGATCTCTGTGAAGATCCAGCTGCGCAAATGCATTACAGCAGCACGTGTTGTCGGGCTGCGCTAATAAATCATGTCATGTCACGTTAATTGTTTCTCAAAACAGTGCGTCCGTGTGTCAGCGTGCACGACTCCTAAAAACTCTGCAATTTTCAGGGAATTACCAAGCAATTATGTTTTTTTCATCATTATCTGGTGTTTCCATAACCTCTGCTAATTTGTCTCTTTTTCTCTCACTGCTGTTTTCGTTGGCTGCGTTCGGGGCCTGGGAAACTCCAGGGGGTAGGTACCAAACTCAACCCTCCTCAGTTCCTCCCCTCAACTCACCGGAAAGTTAAACCGTCACTTTCCTCAGACATAGAAAGACGAGAAAGAGGAAAAATTAAAAAAAAAACTTAATTAAATGTTTTGAATTTTCTGTTTTGAACGTTTGAATAAGTTTGACTCTTGTTGTCGTTGTGCAGGGGTACACAGCTTTGCACATCGCAGCGTTACACGGTCACCAGCATATTCTGGACCTGCTCATACGGACATATGGTAAAAAAATTGAAAGTGTTGGTCTCAGAACCAGAACCTCTATGAAACTGAACTCTGGATTATCTCCAGACTTTCTCTGGAGGGGCTGTAAGTGAGAGTTTCTCCTGCCAGCATGATTAGTAATTTCTTACAACATAATGAAAAATACAATAAACAAGTTAATGGTTGTTCAAGTAAATAATTATTTCCCAGAGTTAAACCCTTGATTTGCATTTGTTCTTTGATGGTTTCACTTTAAAAAACCAATCAGGTTTCAATCTTGTGTCGTTATTTATCTTTTCCCTTTGGATTAGGAGTTTTTTTTTCTGTGTTTAGACAAATGTTTACCTGCTGTTTTCAGAGATTTGTTTTTACTCTTATCAGGCGCTAAAGAAAACTTGAGGGATTACAGCGGCCATCTTGCCTTCCACTATCTCAACGTCAAAGAGCCAGAGGGTCCAGAGGAAGAGTGCGAGCTGCGTGAGTGATCGATTGTTTAAGAGATAATAACCGTTAATCCAGAAACGATTTCCCACAGGTGTTCCTCTACTTTATCTATCTCAGAAATCCTCGTTTTATTTTACATATATATGTTAAAAAAACTAAAAACCAACCTCTCATCCATTAACATTCGTTTCCTCTGGTTGCAGAGCTTCACGTCACTCAGGCCAGGGAGCGGAACAGGAACAGGAAGTTGGCGACGCTGTTCCACTCCAAGAAGAAGTGGGGCTCGGCGGAGGAGCTGGCTCCGATAGAGGAGGAGAGGACGGCGACGCATCAGCTCGCGCTGCCGCCGTTCAGACCCCGGAAGTTCTCGCGCTGAGGAGAAACGGGATCACAAGGGACGAGTTCTGACTCGGACATTCAGGCTTTATGTTCATATTAACGCGTAACGTAAACCCTCATGCATTTACCATGAAGTATTAATACTGTGTGTGTATATTAATTATGTGCACACACACACACACACACACACACACACACACACACACTTGCACCTCAATACGTAAAAGCTCCGTCAAGTACTGAGCACCGAAGCTTTAACTTTGAATAAGAATCGTGATGCTACGCTTCTAAAAGTATTATCAAAGCCTTATGATTTTCATTTAATTTTTCTAAATGTTACTTATGCCTTTTAAAATTTCGACTGAGCTCAGGCTACGGGGATTCTTCAAACTTTCCTTCACCCTCGTTTGTGCTGAAGATGTTTTCTCTCAGTGCGGAGTCACAGGACGAAGCTGGTTTTATTCTCCATTTCAAAAACGAGTCATTTTATTCACCACAGGTTTGATGTTGTTATTTACAGCAACAGGTGAGTTCAACCATCGAACGTAGACTCACCGCAAACTACGAGACTGTGAAAGAACGTTGAAGGCTCCTGGAAAAGTTGAATCTGTTTCAAAAACCTGTTATATTCAAAGTCAAGGAGGAATACTACATTACCCACAATCCTCAGGTGTAAAAGCAACGTCTCTGATCGGCGAAGCCGGCTGTTAACACGGGAATTTTTACCACAACCACGAAGATCATGTCTGGAACGATGTGGTGGTTTCGGCGCTGCATCCCAGAACCACCATGATTTCTCTGAAGCAGGGATCATTCGCGATGATTCATGGGATACGTAGTTCCTTAAAAAATAATTACGTACACAATCTCGAACCTTATTTTGCTGCAGATCAAATATCTTACGGTCACGATTCATCTCGTTCCGGGCTTCAAACTCCGAGCCGTTCTAAACTGTTGTTTGTACTGTTCATCAATTCCATTTGCTGTGATAATTGTGTAATCGAATCTAAAAGGACGCAGTTACATCATTTGCACAATATTTATACGATGAAGATATTTTGGTATAAAACTGTATTTTATATCAAACTGTTCACTGTTTTTTTTTTTTTTACTTCTATGTTGTTGTTTGGCTGAGTGGCCCGGCCGCTCACACCCCTGCTCGTCCATATATATATATATATATATATATCAAACAGAGGAACAACTTGTGATAAAGCTTCGGTCTCTTTCCCTCTTCTCTGCGGGATAACCAGAATTTCTTTAAAAGCTGCTTTTGATCTTTCTTCAACTACCTGACTTCGCCGGCTGCAGATGGAGTAAATATGGGCCCCGCTAACTCTCCATACGGCTTTAAACCTTAATTCCTGATTAGCTGAAAAGGGCAGCACTTGCTTTCGGGTCCTGGATATCACACAACACAGAGGGGAACAGGGGCAAGTGTTTTTGTGCTTCATTTTTGAAGCGGGGATGTTTTGAGGGCGGGGGGGGGGGGGGGGGGGGGGGGGGGGGTATAAGAGGGAGTTTCTGTAATAGATACTTATCTTACTGCCCTCAAGCCCCTCAAACAAAGTCCCCCTCTGAAGAGATTATAACCCAGGGAGGGCACATTAGCTCTAATCCCATGCTTTGAGGCCTCGCTCCCCCCATACCTCCCTCTGCCCCACTTATTTCAACCCCTTCTGTTGCTGGGGCGGGGGCGGGGGGGGGGGCACCTTGTATCTAGTGCATGTATGAGTAAGGCCTGTGGCTACACACGAGGGTTGTGTGTGTGTGCACTCATGTTTGTGTGTGAGTCATAGTGGGTGGAGCGACTGTTTCAATAGCACGCTGACTCTAATGAAAAGCATTGAGGGGTGCATACTGCTGTGTAACTGATTCCTCTCTCTGAAGAGATTAGGAGCTACATTGTTGGTTCGGTTGCTCATTTCCATGAGAGCACAGCCTCCCACCAGCGGCTGCTCTGCTTTGTTATTTTGAGTTGGAAAACACAGAGCCCAATGTCCCGGGCTTCCTTGTAACCATTGTTTCACAAATAGGCCAAAATGTAGATGTCACGTCACAGATGCCCAATAACCTCATTAGCTGCTCTCTGTGAGGTTATAGGAGAAAATAGTCCGCGCGTGAACTTCACTTCGTCCACTTTAAAATTAAATTCATTTACGACCACTGGTAAATAAAAGAAACTTGGATATATGCATTTTAATAAATGCTCAAAGACACACTGTCATGTACTTAAATATGCGTATGAATATATCTGTCAACTATTACAACATAACGGAGAAAAACACGGTTATAATAAAGTAAATTAAGTTTCCACAGGAGAAAATATATAATCTTAATAATATATCAAACATGAATAAACATTAAAATATCCTTATTGCTGCATACAAATACTACACAGTGGGTTATAAATCATTAGAGTCGATAATATCATAGTGGTTATGTTCTCCGTTATAAGCAAATATAAAAAGATGCATTTGGTTTTACTTTTCACATGAACATTTTTATTTTATTTCTTAATTTGAATTATATGCAGATATTTTTATTTGTATTATAGTTAAAAAAAAGTTTAAAAAATCTATGGTTAAACTGTAAAATATCCTGAAAGAAGATTATTACCTTTCTTTGACATAAGGGCTCGAGAACAACAACCATTTTAAAAATATAAATATATATTTGTGGATATATCGGCCTCCAAAAATCTATATCGCTCAGATTCTAAAACATATATAAACATGCTTATATACTGTTTATAGATTCGTGTTCTTGTTACAGATGAGAAAATTAACTTCTTGAAAATTGACGTCCCTGAAACTCGATGGAGAAAGAGATCAGTGAATGGTCGAAGGGTTAAAAACAAACCTGCATTAAGAAAACATGGAGGGATTTTTTTATTTAAATGTTTTGTTCTTTAAGTTGAACTTTGCTTCCTCGACAGAAAAACAGGGTCCAGCAGAAGAATCAGCAAAACCTAACAGGGTAAAAAGAAAACCTGTTCATATGGTCTGATATCTTATAATCAAACATTTGCCAGGACTTGATCATTTGTGCGACGACAGAACTCACACCTCAATTTTAAAAAGGAGAAAAACAAATGAAACATCAATTGACGTCACATGCACAGAACAATCCTGAGAGAATTACTCATTAAACTAAACTTAAACTCAAGAATAGTTGCTCTTCTCATTATAACTTTCAGAGATAATCCAGATTGCAGCGTCCTGAGCTGAGAAAACTGCCGTCGCTGCTTTTTATGCTTCTGCTCCGCACATGTCGAGCTGAGAAACCTGCAGCTGAGGTGCAGAACCACGGAGCTGCGACTCTTAACAACCTCATCTGCAACAACGAGCACGACCGGGCCCGGCCTCTGGCTGAGGGAACCTGGGGTCCCAGCACCCACCCGCCGGGACCCGACACAGGGAGACGCCAGCAGCTGTCACACGGGCCCATCACGGCCTCACCAACGCCGCCTGTCACTCACCCTGTGGAGGGCTGTCAATCAGGCTGCACCCAGGAGGGAGCTGGGAGGCGGGCCACTGCCCGGCCCCAAACAAAGACTTACTTTCATTTGCAAGCGGTTCCAGTGCCACTACTATTTTGAAAGAATGATAGAGTGGTGCTGATAAGAGTAATGACAAAGGACAAAGAGTGGAAGGGGGTCTGGGAGGAGGGGGTCTGATAGTAAAGAGGTGGGAGCGCTTGATAACATTCACACTTTGCTTACATCTCCCCCATTTGTGTCGGGGCCCCAGGAAAATCCCATTAGAGAGGAAAATTGCAGATCTGCGCAGAGACCATCACATTCTGGTCGTCAGCTGTGATTTTGAAAATCACTGGATATACAAGAACGAGTATCCTCTTTTCGTTTTGGTGCATAAACCTGAAAATAACTCCAAGTAGATTCTTTCCGCTCCTGCAGCTCATCAGTCTCTGTCCTCATCTTTCTCCCCGAGTGCTGTAATAAAATAAACTAACAAGCAAAAGGTGTTGAGGAGTTTGCGGATTCTCCTCGGGCTTTTGTCGTCTTCTTCACACCCATCTATGAACTATTCTAATTGCATGTTAAGTCCCTTTGTCAGCTCGCAGGTAGGGGACGGCCCGCCACGGCGGTCACACCTAAACCTATTGTCCCGACCTGTTCACCGGCCTTGTTTAATGTCGCTCCGCGTTTCATCCGTGCTTCATTTAACAGTCTGCTTGAGATATTCAGGGGGATTTAAAGAGAGATATAAAGTGCAGCCAATCTCTCCCCACAGAAGAATGTCTCAGGTGTTTGCAGAGATAAAGATAATTTCATCCTCTCTGCTATCTCGTGTCGTTATCTCCTCTGAGGACAATCGTCTTCCATTTGGTCACTTTTCTCTCCTGTAAACGACCGACATCCTCACAGCAAACAGCGCAAACTCGACCTGTCGGAGCAAGACCAACACCTGCATTGTGGTGGAGCTGCCAAAAGAGGAAGAGAATGTAAAGAAGTCTACAAGATGGACAAAAGCTGCCGCCCAGAGCTGTTTGTGTTGTGAGATGTAGACCACTGATGCCATAAGCCTCCTTCTCTTTGCACTCTGCTCGGCCCATTGTTGCTCTTGTACAAATTTGCTTTAGGCTCTGTGGACCCCACCCAAATAAATTCCTCCTTTCCCTCCACCTCTGCAAGTTTTTATCTGCGGCTATTTCCTCGGTATCTCTCTCTTTACATTTGATTTGACATTATTTGCAAAAAAAATTAAATATATATATATACATCGAAGGATAAAAAGGCTTAAGAGGAACACAGCAGGTTAACCAGTTCATCATGAGGTCTAAAAGTAACTGTATTAAAATCCCAATCACAACTTCTCACAGCCCAAAGTCAAATGTTTAAAAGTCTTGTTTTATTTGAATCATAAAAAAAAAAGCTTTTTTCCTTGAAAAATGGCTGAAACAGTTGTTTGATCATCAATATATCGGCTAATTATTTTCTGTCATTAGCGTAAAGGACAAATCGTTTCATCTGTGACCAGCAACATTTCCCACGGAGGCAAAACGAACGACTCTGACGCTGCGTTAAAAATATAAACGACAGGATTCACACACAAATACACAAAAAACACTGTGACTGACATTAATCCAAAATATAAATGAAAGGAGACAAACGCCTCCAGGTGAAAAAGGAGATCATTTACTAGAGTAAAGGTATTAGTACCACGTGGTAAAAATACTGCATTACAAATAACATTCATGATCATACCCAGGTAAACACACCAGCAGCAAAATGTTATCAAAGTACATAATCCTGGAATTATTATAAGTTATTTATTACGTAGAAATGTGTACGCAGAATTTGTATTCAGTGTTAAAAGGTTAAATTGCAAATGAATTAGTAAAAGTACTATAACTTCCACTCAAATGTGGTGAAGTAGAAGTTTAAAGTAGTAAAATAGTACTTAAGTAAAAGCACTTTTTGTCACAACCTTCATGAATTTATTCACCGTCGTCTGAATCAATTTCAGTTATAGATAAATCTATAGATATGTATTGTAATGTATTGAAGCTGAGTGAAAGTAAATAAGAAGAGTTACCCAGGCTATTATATTATTATATTTTAAATTAGGGCTGAGCACAAATTATTTAAGTCATTTAATTATCACGATAAACGTCACTTTCTTCATCTGAGTGAAGTTTGTGGTTTTAAACAACAACAAAACATTTAACAAATCAGGGTTCGATCACTCCTCACTGTAAATTACTATCGATGCAAATAACATATCGACTATATAACTGTTGGGGGTTTGCATTAAACACAACACAGAAGACGGAATAAACAACCGAATCATCAAATGAGAAAACTGTAAATGTTGTGTGGATGTGTTGGGTCTGGATGTGTCCACACTCATCATTAATACCTTCCCCACTATTATCTCTGAATGAAAGCAGCTGTCAGCACCATCACTGCTTCCTGCTGTGAATATAATAATCATCAGAATGATGAGAGATAACAGAGGTGAGCTCCTTTGAACACAAACACTGAAACACTGAGCTCAATGTGGCTCTTTTGAAGGACATGAAGGGGGGGGGGAGAATAAGAAGTGTAATCTTCTTCTCTTATCTCTAACAACCCCCATCCACACACACACACACACACACACACACACACACACACACATTAGCATCTGTTATCTCACAATTATCATATACATTAGTCAACACCTGTTTCACTTAACCTCGTTTAATTAGGGCCATTGAAACGCAGCTCTTCACCCTAAACAAAACCATCCGACATGTAAAAGGCCAGTTTGTTGTGGTTCGCTCAATAAATTAGCAAATAAAAAAGCTGCAGCTCTGAGGCTCATGAAGCTGAATGAAAACCCCTCACCCCCCCCTTTTTTTAAATTTAATTTAATACGCAATGAAAGAACTAATGCTTGGGAGTGGAACACATCTCGCTCGGTGACTTTTACGCGTGCGTAAAAGCGCATGTCCTTTGTTTATTAGCGCGATTTAATGTTATTCAAATTGTTAATTCAATTCTCCGCAGCGCAGATCTGGAGGTGATGAAGTATCAGGAGCGACAGCAGAGACTGGCGGGATGTTGTTACCTGAATTATTCTAATCTCTGCGCTTAATTAGCGCCAGACATGAGATGTTGTAAAAATCACACCGCTCCCTGGTTCCATCGTCCTCAGTGAAACCAAGTGAACACTATAAAAAAAAAAAAAACTTAACGTGGGAAACATTAGAAACGAAACTCGGATCTGATTTTTAAACCATTATCAAACTTGTTTTTGATGCAAACAGCTGAGAGTCCACCGAGAAGGTGGCGTTTGAATTGAAACTCTGCAGAAATCAGTGAGTTGCGATAAGTAGCGCATATTTAGCCTCTCCACGAAAAACGCTAAAAGGAACAGCGGAGGGCTTCTTTGATGGGATTTGTTGCCAGTGAAAGCTGCGGGTCTTTTGAACGTAGCTGTCAGTCAATACCAGTGGGACCACCCCCCCCCTCTCACCCCTTCTCCTCCCTCTCTCCCCCCTCCTGCACACACACACATGCTAGCAGCTGGGTGTATATAAGTAGATCCAGGAGATTGTGTCGCCACTCACTCAAACCGACGAATAGCTGGGACGCAGGAAAGATGCCCGCATCTCAAACTGGATTTGGAAACTTCTTCTTGGAGCGGAGCATCAACATGCCGACTGGATATCAGATCCCGGTGCTGGGGAACCCACAGAGCGTGCACCAGCAGCAGGCTCAGCATCTGGCAGCGATGGCAGCTGGGGTTCCTTTAACATACTCAGGACTACCGGGATACAACTTTATCCCTTACCCGCACCACAGGCACATCGCGCACATGGTGAGTTGACGAACCACAGAATAATTTCCTCCTGACACAACTCCCTCAACATGTTTGTAAACTTGAATCTTCGGTGGTTGAACATTAAGAGAAGCAACAACTTCTTCTTCACGATTGGACTCTTGCAAACTTAATTGTGATATTTGTTATGTTCATCTGTAAAAGTCTGCAAACAAACTTTATCGGAATGAATATGGATTCATCTGGTCAATAGTTCACTCACTAAGTTGTGCACAGTGAATCCAGAGTCGCCAACACCGTGCGTAATTGCGCACAAGCGAAATCCCCCTGGCTAGCTCTTACGTTTCTTCTCTTTGATTTCCAGACAAACGGTTTCGACTTGAAGGCCGCATCTCCCTACCATCACGCGCTCCTGGCACGCGGGGGGCCTTTCTACCCGCCCTACCGTCCGGGTGCAACCGAGGATCCCGGTAGGGTCCCCAAGGTGGCCACGCGAGAGAGCACCGGGGCGCTCAAGGCCTGGCTGAACGAGCACCTGAAGAACCCGTATCCCACCAAGGGCGAGAAAATAATGCTCGCCATCATCACCAAAATGAGCCTCACGCAGGTCTCCACCTGGTTCGCCAACGCGAGGCGACGCCTGAAGAAGGAGAACAGGGTCAGCTGGGCGTGCAAGGGCAAGTCAGATGAGGAGGATGAGGAGCAGGAGGGAGAGAGCGACGAGGACGACGGCTCTTTGGAGAAATGTCACCTGGATGAGCGGGATGAGGAAGAGCTTCACACTGACCGCGCGGACAGCGACGAGCGCGTCCAGGGCGCGTTGGAGAGCTCGGCACCGGTGGACGCGCGTCTGGAGACGCAGCACGAGGACAGAGAGCTCGCACTTGTGAAGAAAGTTGAACAGAGTGACTCCGATCACACGCCATCCGGACTGGAGAGCAAAGAAAACATCTCCAGTCAAAAACCCAAAATCTGGTCTTTGGCGGAGACGGCGACCTCAGAGACTGTGAAGAAACCTCTGGAGCATATTTACCACCCGGCAGGAAAACTGTGGGCCGACTGGGCCTCAAGAACCGGACTGTTCGTCCCCTCCTGTTACTCCACTCATGACATTATCTGAGTGTCAGACTGAAACCTCCTCCACATCTTTTGCACTTTACTCTCTCAGACCTCAGGGATTTCCTGAAGTTTGACATGAAATGAAATTCTGTATTTTTTTGGAAAACCAAAGACTCAACACGTTGTGTTACTGTAAATAAATGTAGATGTATTTTTCCACCAACGACCTGTAAATTATGTTTCCTTTGTCTCAACATGAAGAAATATTTTTGCTTAAATAAAATCCAGCCTCTGGTGATAATCAGACATGTTTTACTGCTCTGTATTTTTTTTTAATGAATTTATGGTGATATGATTTAAAAGCATGGAAACTTACGCTCGGCTATATCGCAGCTGCAAATTTAAATGCATAAAAAAGGCGTAAGAGAGTTTTGACCTCACGACAGATAAAACTCTATATTTAATTTTCCAAAACAAACGAAAGAACAGATCAACTCCGAAACTAAAACTTTAAAACAGCAGCCTGAGCTTCGTTTGGAAGGTTCTCTTCAGCCCGACGGACAAAACAAAGAAGGAATCGTGTAAAACTTGAAGTTAATTCTGATTCTTGGAGGTTAAAGGTTAAATCCTGGTGTGAGTTGTGAGTTTAAAGTTCCTTAAGAGATTCTAGATGCAAACTTACATCTGCACACCGACACATCCAGACATTATTCACTAAATTCACCATTAACACCACGTGTAAAAGCATAAACGTTTAATTCCAATTTTGCGTGTGGGGATAAAAAAAAAATCCTTTCTAAGTTTCGATCACTTCCTCTTTTGTTTCCTTTCTGACTTTCTGCTTCGGAACAGGAGCGGTGGGGTTTTTAGTCTTTGTGGCCGAGTAATCCTTGACATTAAACTTTAACACCTCACCTCAAAGGAAAAATAAAAGTTTTAAAACCCTGTGTGAGCTCAAACTGATGTTAGGTGTTCCTCTCCACAGGTAAGGATTAGACCTGTTAGGGTGTTAGTGTTGTTTAGCGGTAATCAAAGGGATTCCTCTCCATCCGTCACCCAGGTTGTTCCCATGTAAATTCAAAGGGCTGTACCTCCATTAATCCGGGATAATGAGGGAGCTCCTGGGAGAAGCAGGACCTGCAGAGCAGTTGTCCTCCGGCCAAACCTTCTCCATGCAAATCCCTTCAAACAGAAACACACAGAGGAGATTTATTTTCCTCAGGAACAGAAGAACAGGCCACAAAAGAATCAGAAGTGGTGCAACTGTAAAAAAACAACAACTAATATTTCCAGTCTCAGTTTAATGTGTCTGCAGCGATCCCCTGAGGGCATTTAGAGTAACTACAGCACATTTGATTCCACTCATTCTAATTTGAAGCTTTCATTGGAGAAGAGAAGGTGGAAACCACAGCTCAAAACCACGGATTAGTGATAGTAGTCTGGTCCACTGATCCAAATACAGCTCATGGAGGAAGTCGCACGACTTTGAATCTCGGTTCCTCGTGTTTAAAACACACACACACACATAATTCACGTAGTTTTAGATGCAGTGTCACTCACAATTTCACAGTTTCGATGTCCTGCGTGAGAAAAAGTCCATAAATCGTCTCAGAACGAAGAGGGGAAAAAAGACGCTCTTGGAAATCCAGACCTTCCCCGAGAATTCTCATATTTTAAACTTTTCCTCCGTATTGTACTAATCCAACGATAATATTATCAGACCATTTGCAGGTGAAATGTGAGAGAAACTACTTGTAATTAATTCGGCTTACTTTTGGTGCCAATTTGCCGCAATGGATACAAACACGGGCTATATAGTTTGGGGGCAACTTTACACACTTCCTGCTTTCCTCCCCCAAAGCTTCATGGGAACTGACGCGTTGACCAATAGCAGCCATTGTAAACATCCCTTAAAAAAAACTAATGGAATAGATGTGAATGCAGAAACTTTTAAATAAATCCGTTTTTTGCACCATGTCACAATGTAAACACAAGAATTCACATTTTTAAATTATTTAATTTTATTAATCCAATGACAAAGTTAGTGAAAACCAACACAGACCAAAGTTTGAGACTTTAAAGATAACACGGATATCACGGTGCGTGTGGCGCAGCGTGGACAAACATGGCTGATGTTTGTTTGTCGTTGTGATGAGACATTTAAACTGTGACCAGTGCAGCCTCCGCTCTTACAACAAAACGACGCATGAGGCAACAGACGCCATTATACATTTTATTTTATGACACTTTTAAGATCAGGAAACACATAAAAATACACAGGAGGCAACTGTATCTACGCCTCCATGAGAGGCGCCATAGTTCTGTGACGTCAGACAACTTCATCTTCGTAGATGAGTTCACAGGTCAGAGCTCCTGCCGAGTTCCGTTAAACCTCGGAGGTCAGAGGTTTAACGGAACGCTGCATCCGACTTTGAGTGGCATTCCGTCGCACTTTTTTCAAATAGGTCGTAAAATCCTGACATCCGAGTCGTCTGGAACGCAGCATAAAGATCGCACTTTCACACCCCAAAGCTTCATGGGAATTGTCTCCATTTTGTTTGAGGTGAGGGTCAAGCATGGGTGTACTGAGGTCTAAGGGATGCAGTTAAATAAATTGTATTAATGCCGCACTAGTACTTCAGTTACACACTTTTGTACCACGTCCAAATATCAACACAAATATTGTGTCCAGAATAAAGACTAAGTTGTTGACTACAGCAAAGTGAAACGAAGAACAGGCCCTCAACTACAAAACACCCAATACAATCAGTCAGTTAGCGTGCAACGCTCTAACATCGTGACACTACTGCAGCAGTTTCAATTGTATGGTTCACACTAATATATTTACATAAAGTACATTCACACAAGGAGAATTAAGTGCAAGTGAAATATGAGTCATAACATTAACATCGTATGTAATCAACGATTCCAAATGAGGAATTTTTTTTTTTAGTCTGTGCACATCTGCACTTGTGTCTCCTGCTGGGGCTGGATTTCGTCTTTACCCCTCTCCTGTGTCACACACTGTCCATTGTCACTGAGAACAGCATCCACCAACTGCTCCTCCCTTTGGTCCTCGTGGTTTTCCTCCGGTATCTTCATCTCTTCCTCCTCTGTGAACGGCAGCAGTTCATGGTTTTCGGTCTCATCGAGCGTGGTGAACAACACTAGGCTGGGCTCTCGCTGTAGGTTCTCCTTGTCTCCATGGCACGATTCCAGATAATCCTACAGGAGCACAGTCGAAATAGAGATGTAGAGTTAGAGGTAGTAAGTTTTGCGACCTGGCTTCTTAAAAAGCATAGAGATATAAAAGTGATATCAAATTTATCATCTTATTCTTTGCAAGAGCACGAATAAGCATCTTTCACCCAAAACATTATGAACTAAGACTCTAAAGCGTAAATGTGCTAAATAATAATCTGTTGATGGCTGCACTACTCTGTTACTTATGTATTATACACGAGACAACAAATGAAGAAAGAGAATCAGATTTACCTTTGCCCTTTGTTTTGTTTCTCCTGGTTGGACGAGCACAAAAGGAAGAAAAGACAGAGAACGTGAGCTGAGTTGCTGAAACTCACTGACGATGATGTAAAAGATCAGAGTAGCACAGCGTACCTTTGCAGAGACAAACCATGAGTCCAACTACAGCCAAACTGCCAACTGCAACAACACATGCAATCAGACCTCCATGGTGCCGCGGAGGTTCCACTGCAAGATCAGAAAGAGCGAAAAAATTAACCACACGCTTGATTATTCACGTGGTATCTGATCATCTTTCAAATATCTTTAAATATTTATTCAACCGGTGAATACGACTGGTTGACAAAGACGAGGGAAATTTTTTTTTTTATTTGTGCAATTATTTTTTCTTTAAATGTAAATTCCCTTAAGATACTGAATACCTGACAGATACAATGCAAAACTGTAACTGTAAAAACAAAACACAAAATAATCATGGGTTAGTCAGTGCAGCTACTCTAAGGAATACTTTCAGGATATATATATATATATATATATATATATATATCTTTACAAATATTTCATTCTGCCACCTGAAACTTTCAGGATGTCTAGATGTTGAGATTATCCCAAAAAACACGATATAGTGTAAATTGAGTGGGTTTGAACGCCATCGAACCCACAGTTGAAAAACCACAAACCAACAGATTCACGGGATGCACTGTCTCTTCACCCCTGCAGTTTCGTTTTGAGTCAGACGAAGCCTCTGAGCATGCAGCTGCTAACGTTACTCGAGAAGCGTGAGAATTTATCCTCCTCCACGAAACTCACCGCATATGTTGTCAGATTCGTTTGTTCCACTCTCTTGGATGTGGTATCCACTCTCACATCTGCAAACATAAAAAATCACAGAGTTACTCATCTCACACTGCTTTACCGTCGACTGGTGAACTAAACCAAGGGTTAGGGGTTAGGGCCCTTTACAAGTCAAAACAGTGAAAACTCCATTTCACATTCATGTAAATAAAATGACTCTTCCCATCCTCATCACACGATGTTCACTTTTCTGTCCTCTGGTGGGCGCTACAGGAGCATCAAAGGTCACACAGATAGATTTAAGAGGGGATTCTTTTCCTCTCACGTCTACAATTCATAAATATGTACACATATATATATATACAGTATATTCAGATCAGGAATACTGTCCATTCTGTCCAATAACAAAGAGGCAGCCACTATTTGAAGTATTTATTAGTCCTGTATTTATTGGTTGTGTATTAACGGTTTGAGTCATGTTTCCGTCAAATTACCGGAACTCTTTCTGTCTGTTCATATTTATGTTTAGAGAGTTCCCATACTTACTCAGTCCACTTGGTGCACACGCTGCTCCAGGAGTGGCTGGTGGAGAACGAGCCCTCGGGGCAGTTCTCACACACGGTGTCGTGGGTCAGGTTGCCTGAAAGCCGATAAAAAAAAAAGATTCATCACAGATCTGAACCATTTCCTTCCTGAAATCACGCAGAGGGGCTGATGTGTGAGAAACAAAATGTCCCCGTCAGCAGCTGAGTTTCTCCACACCATGCCGAAAAAACTAGATTGGCGAGGTTTTAATGACACGGGCCGATCACCGGCGTTTATGTGCTGTAAACAAAAACAGAGCTCCTCCAGAGATGTGTTATGAAAACTCCAGAGAAAGTTCTGACCCAATCACACGGACGTCTCCAGGCGTGCATGTCTGAAAACAGCTTGTGAGATAATGCTTTACCTTTGATTTTGGCCCATTGTCCTGGTTTACATGTTGCGTGCGGCACACAGGTGACACACGTGCCACTGGAGCAGTGGAAACCCAGCAGGCAGATGCAGGGGCTTTGCTTCGTCTTGCTCTCTGGCTTGGTCACACGCAGGTTTTTATCTGAAAGAAGAACCAACACTGAACAGTCGTCCCTGGATGTCGTGTTTGGAACAGGTCTGTGTTGTTTGTCACGAGCTCTTACTCGGGTCACAGTATGGCTGACGTTTACACTGGGCTTCCCTGGTGTACTTATCCTGATATTCACGGTTCCCACACTCTGCGCACTGAGGATCCGTACAAGTGCTTTGACTCATCCTCCTGGTGCCTGAAACACACAGTCAGAAACTCAAGTAAACCTTCATCCCAAGTTACCTTGCTTCTCTTGAGGATCACGTTTGTCTCTTAAAGGTCAAAGCTGCAGCCAAAACAGAGCAGCTGACCTGAAGTGAACCACCTCCACCACCGACAGCTCTACTGACAGTTCTCAAAACATCACATGTGGTTTGTTCGAGCTGTACAAGAGCTAAAGAGTAAAAAACAGCCTGTTGTGGTTTTGCATGAGGTTACACTGTTCAATAACATTGAAATTGAAAATATAAATGATAATTAGTCATTAAATGTCTAAAAACAGTTAAACAGTGTTCATCAAAACATTCAACCAGAAGCCTGAAGATATTTAGACGTAAAAGCACTTTACAGACATTTTATTTTGTTGTAAATGATACTAGGGAATGATTCACTGATTTCTGCCTTTGTCTTCCACATGATTCATTTGATGCTTATTTAAAATAGTGGAATTTTATAGATTTACAGAATCGTTTTTTTCTCTTGAAAACAGAAAATAACCACTTTAATTCAGACAAACAGAGCAATACGCATCTTTTCTGTGTTATCCTCCAAGATAATTGTGTTGAATGTCGACTCGTTTTGAGAAATTCGGTCTCAAATGTGAAATTAAAACCAGGGATTCACGTGTTTTCATCAAAGCAGAGTCGGAAAAATTCTCTCCCCGGCTCATTTTAAAACGAAATCGTGACTTGGTTTACCTGGACCACACATCTTGCAGCACTGACCGGCCTCCTCATACTGAGTCAGTGGGTCACACAGGGACTGAGCCCAGGTCTTCACCTGCAAAACAAGAAGCGTGAAGGATAATGAAAGTCCTGCTGAGTGAAATGTAGTGTAGTCTGGGGGGGTTTCTCTCTGTTGACAGTTGGTTCACTTCCTCAGAGAGTACAGTGAGTGGAAAGCCCCAAACTTTTACTAACTGACATCACCACTGAGTCTCTGACATCTCTGCTCTGAAAATGTCTTCATAATTTTTAAAATCACTATTGCTTTTTCTCCCCCCCCCCCCCCCCCAAGCAAAACCCACGTGTTTTACAGCTTCAGCTCTGGGGCTGAGGTGGGAAAGTGAAAGTGAAAGTGACCGAGCAGTAACACGAACAAAGCATTAGAAATAAAACACGAGAAAACAGAAATAAGCTGAAATACACGTAAATAAGAAGAAACGCTCACACAGAGGAACACATTCACAGTGTCAGTGGTACAATCTGATCCAACATCAGTGATCACACGTCAGAAATAATCTTTTCTTTCTTTTTTTAAAACAACATACATCAGTTTACTCACCGTGACCTCCGTGCACAGCATCACCACCACCATGAACAGGAGCATGTTGCTGGAGACTCGCAGTATTCGGTTTGCTCACAGACTCAACGTGTCTGTGCTGCATTCAAGGTCCTTCTGCTTTAACTGTATGTGGGAGGAGTTGGACTCAGGGAAAATTTCCCCCCTCCCCCTCCCTCCCCCACACTGTTCTCCTTGCTTTATCTGTTTTTTTTTTGTTTTTTTTTTAAACTTCTTATTCTCTCTTGAACATTTTCTGAAACATCGACCATTAAGATGAAACATTCTGCTTCAGATCTAATAAAGTTTGAATCACACATCAAGACCCCCAGAGTGAGTCACGTGGTTCATATCATCTCAGTGGAGTGGAGGTTCAGATCTTAGAGAGAGAGAGGGGTGTGTGCGTGTGTGTGTGTGTGTGTGTGTGTGTGTGCATGAGGGCATGGAAGATAACACAAATAACACTAAATGAGAAGGACAGAGATAAAATTCAAATTGAAAACAACACACAGTTAAAGAGATAGTACATTTGAAAATCAATTTTTAAATTAAAAAAGAACAGTTCGAAACAAAATTCAAGCAAAATTGAAAAGATAATAAACTGGAATAAAGCAGGTGAAGAGATTAAAAGAGTTAAAAGAAAGGGTACCATTTGTAAAAATTTAAAACAAAATTTAAAATAATCGAATGAATAAACATGAATATGACCTTGTAGAATAGTTATGTTCAAGGCACTTCTGGATTCAAAGGCGTTCCTACAATAATATTGATTTGTGTGTGTTAAAATGTACTTGGTGTAAAATGACAAAATGAAAATATTATAAAACACCATTTAGGTATGACCTTCTAAAATAGTTTTAAATTCAAGGCACCTGAATATAACTGAAAAATATTCCGAAGATCAGGCAAGTGAAAGCGAAAGAAATTACTACTTTTGTGTTCAAATACTTCATCACAATAAAATACTTGAATGTGTTAAAACGTACATAATATATCAAAAGCTAAATAAATACTCATGTAGAAGAATGGCCCATAATAGAATATTATTAATGTATTATTACTGCAGGAATGTTCAAGCAGCTATTAAATGTTGGAGCATGGATGTAATTTTAAATAGATTTAATTCAGAGAGAGTACTTGAGTAAAGGTATCTTACATCATTTTGACGTTATTTATTTGTTAACGGGATATAAATACTTTTTATTCAGCTGCATCAGTTTACGTTCTGAGGTGACACATGCAACAAGTGGTTTGTATGTTTTATACCAACATTTTCACATTGACACGTTAGCCCCCCGGGAATCTTTTGATAGGAAGAGACTGAAACTCCTCCAGACCGTTGAGGGATTTCCCACAAACCTCTTGCAACGTGGTTTTCCAACATGGTGACTATGGAAGTGACAATGTTCCTCTTTCCCCTTCATGCAGATTTTTTTTGCGATTGAATTTAGGTCAGGGGTCTCAAACTCAATTTACCTGGGGGCCGCTGGAGGTAGAGTCTGGGTGAGGCTGGGCCGCAACAAGTACTCCACAAACAAAGGGGTTTCAGGTATTCCAAAACGTACAACTTATCCAATCTTCTCAATCTTTATGATGAACGGTTCTTCAGAATGGAATCACGTTTCAATCAAGTGACTAACGCTGCTAATTCGCTTTGGCTAACTTGAACGCCACAGGAAGCTCTCAGGGCAAGCACAAGGCCCGCGCAACGACTCGACAAAAAGGTGCGTTTGAGAAAAACGCGCTGGGCGCACTAACATTAAACTTCGATGTCAAGTAAGGGGCCACGAAATATTGTCCAGTGGGCCGCAATTGGCCCGCGGGCCGTGAGTTTGAGACCCGCGATTTAGGTGCAGCTAAAAAAAGCAAAAGCTCTTAATTTCTCATTGATAGAAACTTTATTACTGTGTTGCATTGTGGGTTTATTGTGAAGGGGCTTCAGGCTTCATAGGCCTCGAGGTGAAAAGGAGCCTGGGGAACAGATGAGGAACAGATGAGGAGCAGATGAGGAGCAGATGAGGAACAGATGAGGCCTGCAAGTGGAGACGTGTAAAGTGACGTTTGCAGAGAGCTGTGCTGCTGTGGGTGTGGCGGCTTCACCTGGATGAAGAATGTAACTGGAGCTGCAGCTGGGGGGAGTAAAGAGAGTCAAAAATCCCAGCAACTTTTCTTCTTCCCCGTCAGAGAGGCAGAGCTCTGTGTGAGTCTCATCTGACAAAAACAATCGTACAGATTCATTAGTTTCGTGGATTTTAATGTAGCATCTAAAAAAACACATGATGCCAAATTTAGGACTGAAGAAGAAGGACAATGCATCCAGAATGGACAGATACATGGACGACTTGCCGAAGGTAGGATTTCACTTTACCCCAAGCAATGAAGTCCAGGCTCCTCTGATCATATTAAATCCTGCCATTAGCGGTTCTCCAGATGAGTGACTACATGACACAAGATTTACTGGATTCTTAGTTCCTGAGAAAAACCTCTTCTCACTTCCAGTAACGTCAGTGCTGTCGAGCGAGACCAGACACAGTCATGGTTCAGTCTCTGAAGCTTTTTGACTTTTTTTGACTTCCTCAATTCAACTTCCCTGTTGCTTGTTGTTACCAGCAGCGAGATAGTGACAATAATTATACTTTGAAGAACAGTGGTTCCTCTTTACTGTTCCTCTGAAGCAGGGACAGACACAAATGCCGGCTTCAACTGAGAAAAAAGAACAAGTTTCATCCACATGCATGTCTGTAAGAACAGACTGGACATTTTAAAAAGCTCATTTTGGGAATCGCTGCATTTCTCTATAAGTTCCAGGTCTAAAAATACTACACGGGTCATATCGCTCTACTCATAATACTCGTCTATAAGAAAATAACTTTTTGCACATTTGGCTCAGTTGCTTACTTGCTTGTGCAATCATCCTGTGCCCCTGCACTTCCCTTTATAACATTTCTAAACAAACCACATCTACACATCTATTATATTTTTATTTTTAAGAATATTTTTAACCCCCCTCCTTTTATGATTTGGTGCACAAAAAACAAAACTGAATTAAAAAACTGTTTATTAAATGCGATGATACTTTCTGAGGTCGTCCTTCCATCGCCAACTTTTAGCCGGATTTTAAAATCTACCTTTTTAATCTCACTTCTTGTTTCAGCCTGATTTATGATTCTGCTGATGACTCTCTCGTCATCTTCATCTGATGTAAATTAATTGTGATGCTGTGATTTCAGCTGAGCAACGAGAGGCAGCTCAGCATCATGAACAAGGTGAAGAACGGAGAGTTGTCCATCGAGGACGCTCTGAACCAGGCGAGGAGGGACCAGGAGCAGCTGCTCAAAGAGCGGAACCTGGGCGAAGAGGTAAGAACGTTTTAAACAGAGCTTCCTCAATATTTTTGAATCGGTGGGGATCCTAAAATATTCTCACTTAATTGTGACTGCTGTGGATTGATAGGATCAGGGGCCCCTTCTCATATCAGGGCCCCAGGCCATTCCACTGTTTGTGATTTAAACCGAGCGCAGCATGTAAATTAGCTGCAGAGGTGTGGGTAGATGTCATATTTAACTTTGGAGGGAACCAGCTGCATGTGTTCCTGATTTCAATCATCGCCCTCGGCCCATTTTGTCACTTCCTTAATCGCTGTGTTAATTATGTGATTATAAAATGAAGCTGGAGGAAACCAGACTTTTAGAAAATGACCAAACATTCTTCTGTTGTGTAAATTTACCGCTCAGGCAGCTGGATCAGTTTTGAATTCGTTTCTTTATGCTTTTTTTATTGAAGAGGTTTGTCCAGCTGAGCAGGAAACAATCGAAGGACAAATTCGAAGGTGTTTCCCCGTCAAGTGACATTTGTTTGTTTTTTGGGAAATTTTCCTACGGCAGAAACAGAAACCGTCACAGTACAACTTCAGTGTTCACAAGCACGGACGGTACAGGTGGCAGAAGCGGGTTCTTCAGGTGAGTCACTCACCCGATGATACGGAGATAATACCACATCATAAACTTTCATAAAGGTAGTATTTATTGCCATACCATCGTACTACTGCACTATTTCTTGGCCGGGTGTAGCTAATAAACTGGTAACGGAGTGTGCTACTGAAATACTGTGACTGTGACCATCCAGATTGATTTCAACACCAAGATGCTGTGCAGCATAGAGAAAGGTATCGTCAAGCGACAACTTCCCTTCTCCGTCGTCAAGAGCTGTGACGACGGCGTCGGCTCCAGGTTTTCCCTTTCCTTTAAGGGACATCATGATTACGAGTTGGAGGCCACATCGCTGGAGGAAAAACACAAGGTGCATTGACTGTGGATTCATTTAAACTATAAAAACAAACCAGATGTATAGAAAATGAAGGAAGCTTTTTACCGTGTCGTTAAATCACGGATCATGCTGGTGATTCCTCTTTGTCTCTTTTTGAACAGATGATGCAGCTCGTGAATCGGATCATCTATGGGAACATATACAGCGATAACGAGGAGGGAAATGCAGAAGCTCATCAGCAGCCTCAGGCAGCGCTGAGCCTCCGGGAAGGCGTCTTGTTGCTGCACAGAGGAGGCCTGGCGTCTTTCAGATGGGTGAAGTACGGACGTAAGGCCACGCTTTGATCGGTGTCATGTTCTGGAAGTTGAAACAAATCTTTGTTGCAGATATGAGGTCCAGCTTCACCCTGGGCAGCTCACACTCGTCCCCCTCAGGTGTCGAGGCCCCGCAGACGGCGAGGTGACGCCCGCTGTTCCCGTGTCCACAGTGATCCACCTGTCAGACGGTGACACCAGCGTACAGAAACCTTCCAGCCTGGACGCCTTCACCCTGATCACCCACAAAAATGAATACCAGTGAGTCAATCAATCAATTAATCAATCAATTGAGTTGTATTTGTTAGGGCCATACTCCCAATTCCCAATTTGTCTGAAACGGCCAAACAAGGTGCGACGCCTGAGTAAAGTGTTAATCACCAGATGTATCTCAGCTAAGATATAATAAAATTATTATTCCCACTTAAATTTACCAATTAGCAAAAAGGGAAAAGTGAAATATCCTCAGCAAAGGTTATAAATAAGTAAAAATACAACAGAAACACAAGAAACTATAAAAGATAGAAATAATGTCAACAGTTTTATACATACAATATTAAAGTTGCAGTAAAGTAAAATGTCTTCTCTGGCCTGCATTGTAAAATAGAACCAGGGATGTTGAGTTTAACGTTTTTTAAATTTATTTCAGATTCAAAGTGCCTGTGTCGGATCACACCGGCGCCCGAGGAGCAGTCCAGAGCGAGCGAGATGCTTGGGTCAGTGCCATCGACAAACTCTGTGCAGACTGGAAGAGGAAGTCCAAGGGCGAACACATGTTTGTGGAAACATCGATTCTACGAAACATCAGCATCGCCGAGGACACAGAGGACACAGAGGACACATATACAGATGTGGAGCCTGTGATTTATCCTCCAGTTGAGTATTCTAAAGATCCCACGTCCATCAGCGGAGATCAGTCAGCTGGTCCTTCGAAGGCTAATCCTGAATCCTGCGTCACAGGAAAAGCTGCTGCTCCAGTCGTTGGACCGGACCCTTTACCTCAGGTCCCGTCACTGACCTCACCCTTACGTTCACCTGCCTCCCCTCAGCCCACCCACTCTCCCCTCACACCCTCCCCCACAGGGTCAGAGTCTCCGAAAAAGGAATCAGGCTCGACAGATGAGAAGGGGCCTTCACCTCCGAGCATCCCGGCCCCTCCACCTTTACCCTTCTTAACTAAAATCTTTTCAAGAAAACCTCTCACCAAGGCGTTCCACTGGGACCTGGTGGGCCCAGACAAGGTAACACTGACTCTAACTTACCATGTTTTCACAATTTAATCTACACACGTTCTCATTAGTGAGAATCATCCACATGTACACGCAGCGTTTCGTTATTTCAGCAAACACAGAAAGGTCAGTTCCACATCTCATCAGCGTTGGGAATAATCCTTTTGTCTTATCGTGTTGTTCCTTTTGTAATGTTTAAATTGATTTCCTCACAAAGTGGAATGGTCTCAGCGCCGCATCCATTTGTTTCTCGACAGGTTGGAAAATCTTTTTGGACAGAAGGAAAGAACGCGAGGGTTGTAATCGACACATCGCGCTTATACGAGCAATTTGCCGTCAAACATCTGGGAACGTTTGAGGCGGCCGAGCACAGTAACACCCAGGACATCATGCTGAACCAGAAGATCGCACACAACTTCAGTGAGTACGGCTCAACAAGTGTGGTGGTGCAGTTGAATATGAATATTATCGCTTGCAGATAAGTTTCAGCGTTTCAGGACGGAGATGGAACTTTCTCATCTGAATATTTAGCATAATTTCTATGTTGTTTTTACAAAAAGTGGTTCTTTAAAGGTTCAGTGTGTAGAATTTAGTGACATCTAGTGGTGAAGATGCATGTTGTAGCTGAACACCCCTCACCTCACCCTCCCCTTCCAAACATGGAAAATTACCTGTGGTCTTCTTCAGTTGTCATAGAAACTCAAAAGGTGTTCAGTCTCTGCGGTCTGTGCTACTGTAAAAAACATGGCGGCCTCCGTGGAGAGGACCTGCTCCTGATGTAAATATAAAGTATTTAAATGTCACGGTCCGTTCTAAAGAAAACAATAATTCATAAAATTGAGTAAAAACATCACTAGGATTATTTTATTTTCAATTTCTGCCAATAGATCCTTTCACCTAAATCCTACACACTGCACCTTTAAGTCAAATAAAGATGCTCTTTGCTTTCACGACCACCAGAGGGAGGCAACACATAGAAGGAGGAACCGAGATCTCAGCAGAGGCAGTAACATTGTCAGGATTTCTAATTTGATCAATGAGACTAAAATAGTCCAACTGAATTTGAACCTCACAATTCATATAACTTTTAAAATAAAGGTTGAGCCTCTAAAGAAAAGCCGAGAGATGGCTGTTCCTCCAATGTGTCTGCAGGGGGCAGTGTGTCACCGGCTCAGCGTCATGTCCGCCCATGCAGCGCAGAGCTATTGTGAAGTGGAACATGTTCTATTTCTTATCTAATGACTTTTCACTTTTCATTAACCGAGCGTGGCTTTTATATCTCAAGACCCAAAGCCGGGGGAGAGTGTTTCTGGAGCGCCCCCCTCACAGGTCCTTCAAGAGGCACTGACACGGCAGCGATACGCTGGCGGTGGCGGGCTGCTCAATGGAATCAGAGGGAATGTGCAGACGGGCAACATAATTAGAGTTCACGCATCTATAAAATATGAATCAGGGATCCTGGCGACTACTAGGATTCAGAGTTTGTGCTCCTCCCTGACCTGGAAACTTGGGTTGTGTCGGGAGCAGCAGCTGAGTGACGGCAGCCCGCAGGCAGACCCAGGGCCGAGCAGCCTCCTGCAGCAAATGTTAGAAAAGAAATTATGACATTTGAAGAGAGAAGGAGGAGAAACTCTGAGTTTCTGTCCTGAAAACAACGACGTGACATTTCAGCAGCGGGGGAGGAAACATTTTGAGCGTTTTACGCAATAAGCAATTCTCAGAGATGTAAAAATGAAACACTGAAGGAAAAGTCCCAGTTTGGAAACGACACAAGTGAAACTATGTCAGTATTAGAGTTTATAATCCAGAAGAGTTGCACCTTTCATTGGAATATTATACATTCAAGGTTTTCACCCGTCTGTTCGTTTGTCTGATTGTGAACAAGATTACACAAAAACTACGGGACGGATTCCCACAAAACTTGGTGGAAGGATGTGTTATGGGTCAGAGTAGATTCGATTAAATTCTGGTGCTAATCCATGTCAGCTGTTTGTCTTTCTCTCCTCCTCTCTCTCTCTCTCTCTTTGCTTCCATCACACACACAGTGGAACTCCCTCCCTCCCTCCCTCCACCGCTGCGCTCTTGTTTGCATGTTTATCACCTCAAACCTCCCTAAATTCCTGCTGTTTATTCAGCTCATATCTGATTCTCTGCCACACTTCTTCTTCTTCATCTGATCCCATTACACCGGGAGCCAGTGTGTACGCGAAGGCTCACGTTGTGTTTACAAAGATAGCAGCTGCTCAGCAGTCAGTCAGACTCCACCTCCGTCAGATAATATCACAAGTATATGATCAATAATTTACAAACAAACTCACTACTGTTAATTGGCGTCGGATAGAAGCGCTGCAGCTCGTGCAGCCCCTCCGCACCGACTCTAAAAACACTGCTCCACACTGAGACAGACGATTGTGTTACTGTTGTGCTTTTTCCTCTGGGGATCATCAGCTGCATGTAGAGGACAACGCTGTAATGATCTTTGAGCTTATTTTTAGAAATCTAAGTGCTCTGCAGGAAGAAGATTTTGACTCATTTTGTGGTTTTTGATTGCAATCTGTTGAGAAATGCCCACAGAGCAGATGTGAGAGAGACACAAACACATTTGTTTGTGGGTGTCTGTGTCGTGATGGGGTTCTCTAACACGCCGATGGCTGCGACTGATTCTTCTCTGCATGACAACACGACGTTAAATCAGTTTTAACACTGTTAAAAAAGGAAGAATGTCTTCTCGTCAATAATGGAGGGAGTAATAACATCCTTTAACTGAGTGAAAGTACCAATGATATTGTGTAAAAGTACTTCATAAAAAGAGAAGAGGACCTCCTGCATTTCAAATCCTACAAAAAAATGTAAGCGTACAACATTTTATAAATGTTTAAGAGGTAAAATGACCCATGTGACTGATCCAGGACCTAAAAGTGATGGATCAGTGTGGCAGAGACTTACTGTTGTAGCTGGAGGAGTTTTAGTAACTTCATTTAATAGACTATATATAAAAATGGACCTGTTCAACCAATCACAAGTCAGTCTCAGCTGTCAATCATAATAATATAACTTAGCATAAAAACCGAACATCAGTTTGAGATGAAGTCACGTAAAATGACAGAAACTATCTTTTATAAAAAATAACTTAACGTGTATTTTGATGGTTTTTGTTTGGTCCTTTAACATGGAGGAGGCGGCATATATGACCTTTATTACATCAGCCACTCTCACGCTTACAGGGAGCTAACAGGTCGTCCATCTTTATTTACAGTCTTTGCTTTATTATGTGTTTTATAGTTCCAAAGTTTGGTTGCTGCAGAGGGTGATAAAATAAGTCTGAGGGGCCGGGAGAGTTTGTGAGATGATGAAGTAGAAAAGAAGGTTAAAACTTTACTGTTTTAGACTAAACTAAATATTTGTTTATTGTGAATTATTGTCTAATTTGACCTGTTTTGGTGAAACAGCAAACAGCTCATAAAATAAAAGTACAATCTTTATTTATAGGCTTTTCAAAGTCCAGATTCCAAGACCGAGCCAAAAACAAGCTGAAACATCAACTGATAAATATGTTCTTTTAATGTGGAATCCTAAAACATCATAATTATATATACACTGTTGTCTAATATTAATGTTAATTGCAGCAGATTAAAAAAATAAAAGCAATCTTCTCATTCTGAAATGTGACGGAGCTGAAGAATAATTCAAACTCTGCAGGACTTGAGTAAATATTTCCGCTGGATGAGATTTGTCGTGGTTTTCTAACTTCACTTTTGTGTTTAGCATACGTGATCGTCTAATGTGGGTATTTACCCTGAGAGCCCCGCGTGCACGCTGCTTGTTTAATGAGTGGAAATGTCGCACTAATTAAAAGTACACCTGTGGCTCGGTGCAGCCGGTGGGACTCACTCTTCATCTCCATACTCTAATTTACTGCTCAGTTTGTCTGAGAGCCGGTGAACAAAGGGCTTCGATTTGCACTCGTGTGTTTTTGTTTTCTGTCGGCCAGATGCGACAGCACAGGACTCTGTTAACTCTCGACATTCTCCGGTTATGTGACCTCGAGATTTTCCTCATTACCTCCACCTGCGAGGTTGTGTTGTCTGTTTGGTTATTTGTCTGCAGGATTGTGTAAAAACTACTGAAACAGATTTTCATGAATCCTTGTAGGAGGATGGGACATGGGCCAGGAAAGAACTGGACAATGAGTGTTTTTATTACTTTCTTTAACATTGTGAGGTAAATAAATCTACTGCAGCATAAATATTTCCCTTGAGAGTGTAGTGAAATGAAGAATAAGTAAAATAGATGAATAAATAGATTTATGTTTGTGCAATTTGGTGCAGAACCAAATGAAAATCTGGATTTAAATGTGGTCTCATAGCAACTACAACCAATGTGCAGCTGAGATAATGTGGGTTCAGTATGAAATCAACAGGTTCTTTGTATCTTTATGGTTTAAAAACTGCAGAATCTCACGATACTGCTGCGTCCGAGTGACATTCTGGTTTCAAAATGTGAAAAAAAAGGGAAATAATTAACGTCTCAGGTTGTTAATGTCCAAGATTTCGAGAAACTTTGATCACAGCTTTGTGCAAAATGCTCGGTCGGGTCAGTGACAATCGTTCTTACATTCAGTTTGTACAGAAAATAACAAACTCAAGCTACAAAGGTCGACGAAGTCGGAGCCCCAACGGCAAACTCATAGTTCTGCTGCTGCAAATAAACATTTCAAACGTGAATAATCTGACTTTGGATTGTGTTTGGTTTGATTCAGAACAATTAAGTCTCCACTTCAGGAATGCAACTTAGTCGGCAACCACAAAAATTTGAAAACAGAAAGTTGCGATGCTGAGGCTTCTGAAGGAAAAAGAAGAATACGTCCACTGACGGAGGGTCTAACGGGCTGGAGCGACTATATTTTGTAAAATTCATGTTGCCTTTTACATATGTGTCTAAAACTCCTAATGACTCTTTCTCTCAGCTCCTGAATTATGCAGCGACATTTTCTATAAAAAAACCCCCAAAATAGTCACATAAGCTTTGACTTGATAGAATGCAAATTTGTGCATTTCCCTCAGGCATTTGTGGGGAGAGTAATTAAGCAGAGGACCCTTTGTCTTCACAATGCTTTTTAGAGTCATTTCATCGCTGGATGAGAAGACGATCTGTCAGGAGGAAAAGCTTTCATGTACCATGGCGTGTGTTGACTTCTTTTTTTTCTTTCTGATCTGTTGTTCTTCTAGACATTTTCCTCAAAAGTTTTCCAGTGCAGCCGGGAGAGTTGAAGGACAAACTGTTCATTGTTAACGAGAGAGACGGAGGCCTGTCTGACGGGCACATCACCTCTCTGCGGAGGTAGGACAAGACCACAAAAACAAAACACTGCTTTGTTCTTATCATGGCGCAAGTGAACCTGAGGGGCGAACAACCTCGTGTGCCCGAGTCCGTGGGAGGCTGCCGGGACAGATCCTTTGGAAACCGGCAGCTTAGCAAATCATCCACGAGAGATGTTGAGTGCTCGGTAAAGTCAGGGCCAAGTTAAACGGAGGAAAGCGGTTCTCACTGTGTTCTCATACTAAAGAGTAGATGCCAGAACCTTTTACCAGAGCAGCTCTCTAATAAAAATTGTATATCTGGTTATTCGTGGAGATGGAATCTATTGACGCGCCCTCGGGAATTTAACTAAAACGCTCTTCCATTCGTTCGGTTTGCTCAGTGGCCGTCGACGCTGACCTCCTGGAAGGCCGCAGTGATCTAATGTACCGCGTGGAGGATTTTTATTTATTCCATGAAAACGTAATATATATTTTAATGTGCCGTGGCGTAAGCCTGAGGAATACAATCTAGAAAGCCCCACTCCCAACAGATGCTGCAATATTAATGAGTGGTTCTCTGGTGGCCCATTGCCTGGTTCATGAAAAAGTGAACGCCTTTGGTTTGAGGTCAGGACGCACGGAAATGACAGGAGGAGCAGGTCCGGTTTAGGAAGACGGCGTTCAGAGTCAGTGCGAGTGAGTAAAAGTCTGTTCCCCTCAGCGTCTCGCAGCGTTGTAGAGGCTGACGAGGGCCATCAGCAGTACTTGGCTTTTAATCACCTGCCTTCCTCCAGGCTACAGGAAATCAATGTCATGGCTTCAGTCCAAGGCAGAGAGACAAAAAAATACAAGTGATAACTAAGATGGGAAAAGGAGGAAACATCTTCAACCTCAAATTAATCTTTAAAATAAAACCAGTTAGTCTATGTTTTTATTTTCTGTTTGATAATCAATGTATAGAATTGATCATAAATAATACACCACATGTTGCACATGGACACATGTATGTTTTCTGGTATTTAAAAGAAATACTTTTATTAATTAGACTATATGATTCATTATTGAAATGTAATTGTGAGGTTTTCACAGAGGTTGAGGTGTGAGACTCTGTAATTCGCACACCACCAACATTACGTCTCCATCAGATGTGAAGGAGATATTTATTCATTGACCGGTAAATGTTAACACCCGATGTGTTGATGATTTAGAAATCAAATCTGTAACTCCACGTGAAGCAGCTTGTTAGAGGAAGTCATACATTTACATCTCCATCGTGTTCACTCCTGTTTCGAAGGTGTGATATCGCTGGAGCTCCTCTCGTCTTTACAAGTGTCAATTCTTTAAAAACTTCACAGTTATAGTTTTCTTCACAAACACATACGGAGGAACGCGATGTTTAAAACATTAACAAATCTAATATTTCTCTAAATGTTAAACACTCAAACTCTGCTGCTGCTCCTCTCCTGCTCTCGGCTTTGCTTCGATCAGATTTGATTGACAGGGATCAAACTATCCGACAAGCTGTCACCAGCTTCAAAACGGCCACAACAACACAGCGAGAGGGAAAAAAAGATATCTGGATTTCTCATGTGGAGAAAAACACAACTACTCTCTTTGACAGAAAATGGAGTTTTGACGTAGGAGCCCATGACCTTCGATAAGAGTGTCTCCGTCCCTCAAGAGCAGTGATTGTTTGTTTTCATGTTCAAGGTACGTCCCCACAATGGATGACGTGGAGATGTACAAGTCCCACAAGGGGCCTGTGGCGGAGCTGCACATCGTGGACCAGTACATGATGGAGGTACAGTTCACCACATCGCAATATGGGATCAGGATTACAGGTTCTAGTAATTGCATGATAACACAAGATGGCGGACAAGTTAAACACCATCCCCACTAAAAATCGGCATTTCTATATTCTCTTTTTTAGTATTCTGACGTTAGCATTTAGCTTCAAGCACTGCTGTTGCTAATTGCATCTTCATAGAGCTGCTAGCATGGCTGTTTGTCTTGTTTCCCTTCAGTCAGAAGCAACTGACTGGAGAAAACACTTCACTTCGCTGATTCATCACCACAATTTGGTTTTGGCCATAATAAAAGACCTTCGTTTAAAAAAACACAAAACACTAACTCAACTCTTCTCTTTTCATTCTGTGGACCTGCAGGTACGCAAGAAAAACAAGGTTTTAAAAACATGTCCTCACTTTCAGCCTCGTCCGTTCGCGAAGCCTTGAAAGTTCTTGAATACTGTCGATCACCAGGTCACTGGGAAATTAAATTCTTTGCCACTGCAGAAATCTAATAAGAGCATTCCCTCGTACGGCTCAACTTTGGAGAACGGGAGAGTTTCTGCTCGTCAGTCCGAGAAAAGGCAAAATACATGAGAACGTGACGAATTTAAACTCAGACGTGTGAGCACAGTTTAATCCCAGGAGAAATGTAATTATAAGTGTTACCTTGGTGTGGAATCTGTTAACCTCTCATGAGACATTTTAAAAAGTGTCAGGAAAGGTGACAGGATCAGTAGCATGGCGCTGGAGGACGAGAATAATTTTATACTTTTTTATTACATGGTCTGTATAACTAACACACATGCCAACATCTTCCTCTAACTCTCCATCAGACCGAGTGCCCTTTGGCCTCTGGGCGATGATACCTGTGCAGGAACGAGACGGTCTGACAACGCGGAGTGATTTATTAGAGGTTAGCGCCGACACAAAGGTCGACTAGGCAGCTCAGCCAATCGTTTCGAGGTGTCAAGCCTTAAGTTTCTCTGTTAAATCAGCCTGTCGACAGGCCGGCGGCACTTCACTCTCACCTCAGGTAATCTCGCCAAAGAGCTGGAGTCTGTGAGAACGAGCCGCAGCCGTCCAGCCGCTCTGCTTTACCCAGATAATCCTGAATCATGGGAAAGCTTGTTGCGACGTATGCACACAGCTTCTAACCCGCACATCTTTCGTCCTGATGCAGATGTGCAACATCCCCTACCTGAGCAAACAGCTGGACCTGCTGCTGACTCTGAGGGAGCTCCCGATCAGCATGAGCGACCTGCAGCCCGTGAGTTCACTCCTCCACCTCCTCAAAGCTTTCAAGCAGGTGTTTTAGAGTCTGGTCCTTTCCCTCAACGCTGAGAAAGTGTAAAACACGAGCGTGTCAATTTATTCCGTAATGCAAACACTAATGTTCAGAGAGACGTAAATGAAAAGAACATCTATGGACAAACTGGCTTTAATACACGAAGGCTTCTTCCCCCGTCAGTTTGAATATTTCTGTCTGAAGTGCTGAGTGAAGTCGTTTCTTTTCTATTTGTCGGTTGGTTAAGTGCGTTGAAAGCAGAAAGGTTTGACAGCCACTTTCACACACCTCGTCTTTATTTGATGGAGAGAAGAAAGAAATGAATCTTAATCAAATCAAGTTCCATTTTTCCATGCACGGTGTAAAACACGCATAGTTATTATCTTCATCAGAAACCCAATAAAAAGCCACTCTGGGAGAGCTGAGGGGGAATTTAACTTCATTCTGCAGAAGTTGTGGACTCTCTTCAAAGACAGAAAATTAATAAAGGTAAAGTATGGAGGGAGGAAAGTCAGACAGATTTAAAATGCACATTTTCTTTAGTTTGTTTAGCATTTTGCAAACACACACACGCACACAAAGCGCCAGATGTATTCAGCTTCATCATTACTCAGACTAATTGTTAACTCTCACAGGATTGTAGTCTGCTGGACTGCAGGGTGTGAAGATATTGCAGCCAGACAAAGAAAACCCTCCCAGCTCCTCTGCCATTTTTTTTATTTGATTCTCTCAGGCTTTCTGTTTCTTTCAGCGTCAGTGCTTCGGTCCTATAATCTCTTGTCTGCTGTCGGAGAATGAGGAGAAACACGGGATAAGAGTGATGACGCTGGAATCCATTGACTCTGACAGTCATTTTTCTTTGTCTATAAAACACAGAGACAAACATTCTGTGACTCGACAAGAAAGATTAGCTATTTCATTAAGTTTCAATTTGCTCTCTGCGGTTTCGTCCTGACGTCCGTCCGTCTGTAGCCTCGGGTTTATTCGATCAGATTTGTGTGTGTGTGGTTTTCTGTGAGTATGTGGCTCTTTATCTATAATCCACAGTTTAGAGTGTCACTGTCTCACACCGTAAAATCTGGCAAGTGGATCTTACTTATAAAGAAAATATGAAACCAAATACCTGAAACGTCACCACCTGGGGATTGTCTGTCAGCTCCTGCGTCCTTGTTTGGTTTGACAGATTTTCAGTTTGCACTGCGGACCTGGCTCCTTCTCTCAGCCGAGTGCTGTCTGAACCTGTTTTCCAAATATAAATAAGAGAGTCAAAGACACAGAACCAGAGCCAGTGATGCAGGGGACAGGAAGAGACATGGACACGGAGATGTCCCCTGAAGCCTCGATGTAGAAAATAAAATGTGGATGCTTCAGCGGTTTTGTTAATAGCACCTCCAATAAAAGTCGCAGTAAAACAGAAGTTAAGCCATTGAAATGTGATCTATTTCTTCATGAAGCACAATTTGTCTGGCTGTAGTTGCATGAGGGATTTTAATCAATGTCTTCAGATAAGAATTAGTCAACAACAGCGTGAATCAAATACAGATCGGGAGCTGCAGAGCGAAACTGTCCCGTGGACCTGTTGGGGCCCATCTTCCAAGCTGTCAAACTCATTTGAATGGGGAACAAGGGGCAGTCCAGAGTGCGGGGCTGGGATCAGGGCGTTTGATTCCAGGGTGGCTGAGCGTGACAGGAGAACCGCTGAGAGCGAATGATTCTGGCAGATGAATAAAAACAATGGTTTCAGGATGCAGGTGAACAGTCGCAGAAACCAGTCTGGAACCAAACCAGGAGGCAAAACAAGGTTGTGGCAGAGCAGTGGTGTAAAACACATCTTTAAAAACAGCAGTTGGTTGAGCGAGTTTACTTAACTTTGCGTCCGTGTGCTCGAAGTTGTTGATTCAAGTTCACTGCATTTGTGCTGTGAAGTCGGACTGTGGACAAAACATGGACTCTGTTGACAACATGGATTGTGTTTATGTGTTTAAACAACACGGTGACGCCTCTCTCCAATGTTTGCATCGTAAGGACGAGCAAAGAAAAAAGGATAATTAATATGTAAATGATTTAAAACGTCTGCATTGGAGCAAAAAATGCGAGAGATAGACGTGCACTTTGCAAGTGTGCATGAAATTACAGGTTTAATATAAAGCTGAGTGTTTACGGGAATTTTCCCAGTCAGGAACAAATGTAGGAGAACTAGGAATGAAACAGTAAAAACAAACAGAAACAGGTGCCATAGCTGGAAATAGCCACATCCCAAGAACCCAGCATTACCACCGGTGGGGAATTTAAACCAAACATATGTTTCTGCGTTTACCGAATGCGATTTTAAACGGTATATTTTGGTTTTAACTGACAAAGACCCGAGAGGATGAGGACGGACTGGTTTGTTTTGACTTCACAACATCCAGCGAAGAGCATCCCACAATCGTCTGGCATGAAGCCGTCACAAACGAGGGAGGTGTGTGTGTGACGGAGAGAGAAATTAGTTAATTAGAGCACAACAATCCTCGTGTGGAAATAAAGCTTCCTCCAACTAAACTGTCCAACATCTCGTCCCATGTTTTAACTCAAGGCTCAAATGACCCAATATTCAACTTGGACACGATCAGCTGCTGGAAGAATATTCAGACCCTATACCTGAGGAACACAGATATATGAAAATACTACAAAAGTTAAGTAGTAGTTAAAGTACTCGAGTAGTGGTTTGGTCACTCGTACTGATAAATCACAATATACTGAATCATTAGTGTGTAAACTGATGTGAACTACCTTATACACAGTTTTATCATCATCACATCGTATTTTAATTTACGTACATGGTCTGAAACTTAAGATGATTTATCAGAAAGTAGTTTTAACATCATGTTTTATAGCTGAACAACGAACACAGAGATGTAACGTTAAAAAGTTTGGAAAACAACGTACATCATCAAGTTTTCATAGTAACAATCGAGGTTCTTTTGGGAACTTCCACCTACACCAAAGCACATGTTGTTTCATGACGCCGTGATTCGATAATCTTTCATACTGTTGTTCAACGGTTTGTCATGATGGTGCAGATGGTCCGGTGCAGAGCCAGTTCAAACAAGCCAGAGATCTCCTGTCTGTTCTGTGTAATCCGCTCCGTCCCACTGGAAGGTTTTTGGGAAGTTATTCTTAAAACTGGAGCATACGGTGGGAGTGATGCTGTTGGTTGGCAGAGAGCTGGCTTGGAATTGCTAAATCTTTTTCAAGGACTATGATTCCCACAGCATCGACTCGTTTTACCTCCAACACAGCGCTGGCAAAAACCGAAAAAAACCCCACTTTCATTGCTATTCAGGTTTCCAATACGACTCCATCCATATTCAACAGGATCTGTTCCGAGCGTGTTGAGGAGGGAAAGTGTGCGATATTCTGGAGGGATATTTGTTCTTGACACAATTGCATACCAAATACTAATCCAGCCAAACAACACGGCCCTGATTATTCATTTGATGAGGTTAAATGAGGTGCTGTGCTGCGGCTGTTTACCTCTCTCATGTAAAATACTGAAGCCTGCAGTTTTTTTTTTAGTTTTTTTTTACAGAGACTTAAAAAACAGACTCGCTCCACTTAGATTTCATAACGGCTTTGTTCACATCTGACTCCGACATGCGTCTCAGGTGATCTGATCACAGGACGTCCGTTCACTTCAGGTATTGTTTGTGAGAGAGACTCTGTTCAGACCTGGTGTTTACATCCGTCCAGAGAAATTCAATAAAACTGCACCAAATTGCTCACACTGATATAAATCATTCCCCAAAATATGCCTGGTTTCTTTTCCCATCGCAATCATCATCTTAAAGAAAGTGACAAAAATACATTCCTGGATCTGCCCCCTGATCCAGAGCTACGAAAAAAACCCTCACCAATTAAAAAAGTTACCTCCTTGTCTGAGACACTAATTAGTAGCGTTAAACTTTTAAGAAGGAATTTAAAAGGAGCTGGAGACTTGAGTTTCATAAAGTAAGGGCTCTAATAGAAAAAGCTCATTCAACATTTGTTATGAGTTGTGGCCTCCGAGTAACCAGCACAGCCCCCTCTGTAAATCTCAGTGGTTGTGTTGGCACTCACCAGTTCAATAAATCTGAAAGATATTTGTGTTCAGTGCCATTCAAGGCCTTAAAAGTGAGCAATAGAATTAAAAAATCAATATAAAATTTAAACAGGGAGCCTCGTGTACGGAGGCGAGCGCAGGGGTGACGCGGGGCCACCTTTTAGAACCAGCGATAAGCCGGGCGGCAGCGTGGTGGATTAGTCGAAGATGAATGCGTGGGGCTCATGTGCGGTTGGATCGCAGAATGAAATGACTTTGCTCTGTGCCTCTGTGTTTGTCTTCCAGCTGATTAACCAGAAGATCAGAATGTGCATGCAGCTGTGCCACAGCAGGTCATTTGTGTCCGTGCTGGAGTACGTCCTCGCCATTGGCAATTACCTCAACGAGAACGCCGGAAAGGAAAAGGCCAAGGGATTCCGCCTCGCCTCCTTAACTAAAGTACGACTCTGCCGCCGTTGCCTGACCTTTGATTGAGTTGCAGCACCAGGCTAATAAGACGACTCATTGATATACACTGCAGGGCGTCTGTGCATCTTCTTTCAATTTTCTGCCTCACCCTCCATGTTCCGATCACACCGGCCTCACTCAGGTCTTTGACACAATCATCACGACAGTTGAGTGACTGTATCTCCGCCTGTCTTCACGGGAGACATGAGACAACCATCAGTTGTTAACCATCGTTAGCTGCAGCCACTCGCTCACTGTGGATCTTGTCATTAAGGCAAATAGTCGCTTAGCATAAAGTCTGGAGCTCGAACACATCTGTTCCAGTGTTCATGTTAGAGAGTGACCTAAAATGACAGGAACCATCTTTCCGTTTGTCCCATCTGCGTATCTACGGCTAATAATAAAGCAAAACTATGGCTAACAACAAAGTAAAAATATAGCTAACGAAAAACTTTAACTATGGAAAAGTTTAATTATGTCTCCCAACAAAGTGTAACTACAATTAACAACAAAGCATAACTATGGCTAACAGTAAAGTGTAATTATGATTAGCAAATAAGCGTAAGTATAGCTGCAATAAAGCTTAACTGTAGCTAATGACAAAGCGTTAATATGGCTAACAGTAAACAGTAAAGGCTTGTAACAAGCTGACAGACTTCACATGCCCTGTGGCAAATAAGTACCTTCCCAAAAAATGGTTCCTTTGAGATTTAAGGTGTATTTTTTCTTCTGTTCTCCTTGTGAGAGTATTTTCTTCCTTCCTCTGAATTTAGTTTGAACCACTCCTCACTCTCTACTGGGAAGGTTTAAGGGGCAGCGCTCTCGGCACTTGGCGCCGAAGTAAAACATCCTTTTCTCCGTCTAATGAAGCCGAGGCCTCGCGTTCCCTCAGAGATGTTTCCAGGTCTAATTGAGAAGTGTAAACTGATGCTGCTTGAGACGCGCTCTCATCAAATTAAAGGTTGACTGCCTCCAAGAGGAACGCATCGAGGTTATCTCAGATATTTTTCTTGAGAGGTTCTTGTTTTTTCATTTTTTTTCCCATCAATATTTGGTCTGGTCTTGTGAACGTAGCCCGCCGAGGCTTGTCTGAGCCTTAAATTGGTAAACAACATAACCTAGAAAAAGACTATGAGTGCCTATCAGAGGATTAGAGAGGCCCCTCTTGCATTTCAATTAAATGGCACCATCAAGTGCAATATAGCTTGAGTCATCATTACCATTTTGAACAAACATAGCGTAATAGAAGAAAATGAAAGATACTGCAGCTACAGTTAGTGTTGGTGCTTCTCTCTCGACTATGAGTTTTTATGAGAAAAGGTTCAAACATAGAAACTGTTGTAAAACTTTCCCCTGACCTTCAGTAAGGAAGCTGCACACACGTGTGAGGACATACAACACGTCTTCTTTTCTTCTCTCGTCCTTGTGTTGTCGGGAATGCACCGTGTCCTTTTTTCCCCACTCCATGTTTTTTCTGTCTATCCCCCAGCTCTCCCAGCTCCGCGGGAGAGACAAGACGTTCACCTTGCTCCATGCCCTTGTGGAGCAGATCATGTTGCATGAACCGGGACTGGCCACTTTTACCCAAGACTTGGCAGAATTTGAAACTGTCCCTGGAGGTATTCGCTAATCGAGATTTGATCAAAGCTGCACGGTTCTCTTAAATTAAGGGTCTGAAATGTGTATTTTCTGTGTGTGTCCCACTTTTTTCCTCCCTCTGTTTTGGGAAAGCGTCCATCAAAGGCCTGACCGCAGAAGTAGATGGTGAGTAGATCAAATTTTACTACTGTGCCTAAAGACTGTTTTTCTTAAAATTGATGAAATTGTCATAAGTATGACTCACCGCTTTTGTGCCAACGTAAGTTGTTTGTGAGGAAGTGTGACGCTAACATTTACTAGATCTGTCTGTAAATGTAGTTTCTGCATATATATATATATATATATATATATATATATATATACTTTGGAAACCCCATAATCTCATTGTCTAGGGGATATACAGGCTCAATCCAATATATTGTCTGTGTGATGACTCACAGTTGCCACTAGCACAAATGCAACACTTCACTTTATCGCACAGGAGACAGCATCTGATTTGAAGCAACTTTCTGCTTCAGTGGTCAAATATGATGGATGGTTACCAAGGTGTGTGTGTGTGTGTGTGTGTGTGTGTGTGTGTGTGTGTGTGTGTGTGTGTGTGTGTGTGTGTGTGTGTGTTGCCTCAGTCCTGAAGAACGAACTGCAGAAACTCATCCAGTACAGAAAAACTTCCAAGAAGACAAATGCTGGAGCTCATCAGCCAAACTTCGCCAAAGACCTGAAGGTGATGTAGCAGACCTCACGTTTATTAATGTGAAGGTTCGATAAACAATCATTGTATTCACTATGTTCAGCATCTCGGAAACCAAACTAACCGTTAACAACCTTCTTCTGCTCGTCTCGTATTGGTTCACCTCGTTATTTACCACCAGCACAAGCTGACTAATGTTAGAAATGTCTGAAAGGCCAATTTTACTCTGATTAGCAAATTCGACATCCAACATCTTGTTAGTAAGTAAACGTCACAGTAACAGCGTTAAGACTCATTTATGCTGACTTTATGTATGAAAAGAAATTAATCGGTTTCAAACGATGTAACCCGCCACTTCCCTATATATATATATATTAACATGGTTGTTGAGCAATACATCCACTAGAGGGCAGCACAAAGTTTCTGAAAACATAGGATCGATGGAGAAAGAAGCAAAATTTTATAGACACCAACTCATAAAGTCTCTCCTTAAAAAGTTCAGCCATTGTTGAAATGTCGTCCTTGTGTCTAATGGTCGTCTTCCTTGAACTATTGGCTACACTGCCCCCCGATGATTTCCTGTGGTACTGCTACATTTCATCTGTTGCTTTCAGAAGACACGTATATGTTTCTAACATCGAGCCTGAAAGAGCATTTAAAGTCCTGGATTCAAAATTTAATTGATTGATATAAATATTTACATATATATATATATATATTTACTCTTGGATTTTGTGACAATACTACAATACAAGTAATACAAGTACTCTACATTGCATCTGTGTCTACTCTGAACCTTTCACTTTGAAACTCGGTATGATTTCCAGCTCTGAATGTGGGTGACGCCTCGGAGGTGAATGATCGACTTCAATGAACGTATGAATGAATTAACGGACAAACTCAACTGGAGCTCCTTGTGCTTTTCTCTCACAACCCAGACAGCTATTGAGACGTACGACTCGGCTCTCGCTGCGCTGACCAAGACGTGTGAGGAGATGAAGGAACTCTACTCTGTCATACTGGTAATCCTTGAGTTATTATAGCAATATCTCTTTTGTACAGCCTCGGAGATGGATGGCCCTCTGTCTCCGGCGCTGTCGTGATGGGCCCCTTCAATTATTTGTGATCTTATCTCCCCACCTTACACAGAGAGGCTACTCTACATATATTTCACAGGAAGTTCCAAAGGTTTCTTCTTTGGCACCGGCCGTCCTTGAGGATGTAACGCACCCGATACAGAATCTAGAGACGTGTCGTCCACTTGAACCTTTAACAGCAGGCGCGTCTGATTTGCATCTTTGAAAACCTGTGATGATACTTTGGACGATTTCTTCAGGATTAGTGAATAATGTGTGTGAGTCAGACGGTGCGAGAGACAAGTTCATCCTGACCCTTAATAATGTGTGATGTCACATCCATGAATGGTCGACGGAGTATTCAAAACGAGGAGCTGGATGAGAAGCCCCACCGGGTTTGTGATGTGGTTTGAAAAGACGAGATAATTCAGCCCACATCAAAAATGTTTTCTTTTTTTTGGTTCATTGGTTTCGTGGAGAAGTGTTTGGAGTAATCTTTGTTTTACCACAGGTCGTTTGCTTGAAACTTCACAAAGAGAAGTTGATTTAAAGATTCACAGACTCTGAACTGAGGAATCAGATGTAGTTTCCCCTTCTACTGCAGGTTATTAAAATTGTATTCATATCGAATGTATCACATGTGCAATTTGCACGAAATTAGATTGCGCACATCCTCGAGTGCTTAACAACACATGTGACACATATATATTTCAGTTCTCCACACAGACAGACAGACAGACAGAGATTTCTTGAAAAGGCAGATTGGAGATATCAGTGAAATGGTTCAACGCACTTGTTCATTTTGAAGTATTTGATCTGATGTTTATTCTCGGAGACCCTAAAACTTCTTTAATGAGTTTGGTTGAAAGCTGCATTTCCCCTTTGAGCATTTGACTCCACGTCAGATCAAGACAACTCCTCCGTCGCACACATCATCAGATTCCCTCCTCCTCCTAACACAGTGTATAAAGAGGAACGTTTTCTCCGCTCAGTAACCTGGTTAGATTAGGTTTATAGAGCTCAAGCCTGTATTTGACATCTTAACAGGTGCTATGTCTCTTTTTATGGTGTCCCCACCAAAAACAATCAATACACAGGTAGTGCCCATTTTCTCACCTTTCCCATATCTCTGTGGGCAATCGATCATCGCAGAGTGGATTAAACTCCCCCCCCCCACTGTGTCTGAGCACTGAGATATCAGCACACGAGCTGTGAGCTTCAGGCCCGGTGAGGAATTGCGTTACACTGACAAGAAGGTTTCTGTGCAAGGTTTTTCTGCAACTTGCACTCGAGGAAGCAAAGAGGCAGATTACAGGACACAGTTAATGTTGTGTTATGAAGTAAGAGAACTTAATAACAGGGGTATGCCTCTGGAAATGAGTTGTCACTGTCATCGTCACAAAAAGAATGAAACCAGGGGTAATATCGAATATCGTCAGGAGTTCAAAAAGCAAAATGAAAACCGAGTTTCTGTTTGACCAAATCTTTCAGTTCTCACACGTCCAAAAATGTATTTAATTTCACATTTTACCTGTTATGGTGGCTAAATGTTGTTTTCAGCTGCTCCCAGTCGGTTAATCTCGTAAATTACATCCTCAAGTTGGCTTGTTTTCAGTCGAGTAGAGAATGTGGCAAAAGGCCAAGGAGTCCTGCTGCTAATTTGCGAATGCATCTGCAGATAAAAACCACTCAGAATGTAAATTTTGCCACAATTTCACAAAAGCACACACAAAAAAAAAACGAGTCCCCCATACTGATGAGAGAACCTTCCTTCCTGCCTGCACAGTCTTATTTCCTGTAGCTGAGCTGTGTCGATCGTCTCATCTTTCTCTTGGTCAGAAAGCAAACAACCGTTTTTCCCATAATGTCAAACCTTTTTAAGTGAAACGTCCTCACAAGTTAGATTAACATAAATCGCTCCCCCAAGTATTAAAGCATTAAAAAGTGGTGTCGTGCCTGTGGCCTTTGAAAGTTTAACAATTTGACCTTTAACTGTCGTGTCCCCTTCAGCCCAGGAGTTATATTTTTAATCACCAGGCAGCGCTGCCAAGATGTGCCGTCACCCCTGCACGTTGAAATCAAAGTTAACCCAAAAGAAGAGATATTCGATGTATGGTTCAGGCGATTTCTTTTCTCTCTAATGAATAATAAAGTAAGACATGTTGCTTTTTGAAGTGCAGAATCCCTGTTAGGCTGTTTCGTGTCCCAACACCAGACACGGTCCCTCAAAGTTTAGTCAAAGTCAAACCAATGGACACAGTTCAATCTTCAGTCCCTTGATAGGACCCAGTGTTCGGGACCCTGTTCTAATATTGTGCCAATGAAACGTCCTGAATATACAATCCATCCCTTCAGGAACACGGGGGGGGGGGGGGATGATGGAGGCTGACTGGACTGCTTTGCCAGAGAGCAGCAGGTTGGGGAATAGGCGTCTCATTTTGTCACAGCCTGTCAAGAGCTGAATTCATAATGACGCCTTTGAAAAACCAACATGCAAATTTATGAAACATAGACGAGGCTCATGAAAGTTTTGGGGCCTGAGTTTGGAGAGGCTGCTTTTTTTTTTTTTTTTGCAGTTGTTCCTCTTGAGGCGTGAGTTTGAAAATCATCCACAGCACCAAAAAGAAAGGGGGGGGGGGGGGATTTTTATGTGACATGTTTTTGCAGGAACACGTTTCATTTCGCATCATGCGACTCATCGTAACATCGGCAGTGATGTCACGTTACCGATTTCGACTCATAACATTCATATTTCTAACAGACCACATGAGTAAGATGTCAAAAAATCAATTCTATCTCAGGAGGTACATATTTAATTTCTGCTGTTTGGAATTTGATTCAAAGCGAACAGTTCAAACCTGCAGATTAAAGGTGACGCAGGATTATTCTGGAACATTTCAGGTCCCAGTCTTGCAAATGTATTTGTATTCATAGCATTAATACAACACAATACAACTTTGTTTATCACAATTTGGTTTAGGGCAAATAAAAGAAGACAAAAACGAGACACAGACGTTAAAAATGAAAAGATATTTACTAATTCACTAATAATTAATACTGAGGCTGTAATGATGTATAATTAAGTGTGGTTTTATAAAAATGTGAAGTATTTGTCTACAACAGTAAACTTCATGGTATTATTGAAGCTGTTCTTTGGTTATAAATGTTGTTAATTTAAAATTACTTGAGAAAACTAAACATATACACAGTTTACTTCACTATACTGTGTCATATCACATATTTACACTGTAGCCCATAGGGTTAATGCTACTTGTTTGAGTGTAGCAGTGATAATATAATTGACATTCTTGGTTTTTTTTACGATCATACTTCTGACATTGGTGTTTTTATTTGACCAATTATGTGTCTGACACCAGCTTGAAGATAAATGAGCTCAGACTAACAGCAAACCTTGTTTTCTCCTTTGTCTATTAGCACCGAGGTGCGACACACATGCACCCGGCGATCTCATTATCCTCACTCGTTAAAGTGGAAACACTTTGATTCCTCTAACAAGCGGCGCCTTGATTTATTTTTTTCTCCCCCCTCTCAAAGCCTTCTTGAAGTGCGGTGCTCAACGTGTGTGTGTAAGAATGTTTTCTGATATCGGATGTGAGAGTTTGATATGAGGAGGTGTTGATAATCAACTGTCACTATCAAACCAGACATCTCACGCCTGTGTGAACCTGTCAGAGGTGTCAGCCGACGCTGTAAAACAAACACACTCACCCTGGTACACGCCGAGCCTCAGCAAATATGGGACGTCTCACGGTGTTGAAGGTGTCACATCGATTTAGTGAATAATTCTTAGTTAATGAATCGCTGCATTCATTTATAGGGTTATGGATTTTTGGACGCATGCACCCTAAAAAATATATAATCTACTGCTTATTAGTAATCATACCTACATAATAAAGACATAAAGCATCTTTAAAATGTGTAAAATATTCGGATTAATAAAAAGATCAGAGCGTCGGTTTGACCCTGAACTTTAAGTCGACAGCATACGAGACGCCAATTAGTTCACTTAGTCGTGTTGGCCCTCTCTGATAGAGTGTGACTGGAGAATCACTGACCCTGAACCCACCAGGTGCACGGTGTTAATCCAGCAGCACACGTTCACCTCGGCGCATCAGTGGACTCTAAGAATGAACTGCATGCTGAGGCAGGATATGAAGTAATTATATCAGAAGTCCATCGTTAGGGAGGATGTGCACGTCCCAGGCAGCAGTTCGCTGATGGAGACGAACACAGCAGCTGATTGGAAAATAACTTTTATAAGCTCCACCGTGGCAGAAGGTGTAATTGCTGTCGGGCTTACGTTTGTTTTTTAATGTTTTTAATTTCCGATCTTGTTTGTGTCTTGTCCAGGTGAAGTTCGGAGAACCGCCGGATAAAGACTCTCAGGAGCTCTTCGGCTTGATCTGTCAATTCATCCACGACTTCAAGAGGGCGCACTCTGAAACCTCATGAGTTTATTCTGTGCGAAGTACTTATCGGTGACCAGTGAGACCACGGTGCTCCATTAAGCAAGGTACAAGTTCAAAAAGAACAAGAACGCTAGATATTAAATATAATAATGGAGGAAATTGTTGTTTGGATTTATATTTTTAATGGTTTTTACCTGTTTTGGTGTACATATACTTTATAATTGTGATTCATTGTATTGTGTATAGTGATGCCAATGAGAACTGAAATCATAAAAGTGATGTGTGTGGTGAGATTTGTTTGATTTGCTTTAACTTCACATTTACTCTGAGACAAATCACCAGTGGAGGATTTGAAACCTTGGCTGTGAGAAGCCCACGGACGCTCTGCTGGCAGAGGCACAAAACAGAGGAGACTTCAGAGGCCAGATGAGGCTGGTGTACATCGGGTGTGTGATTATTCTGAATGTGTAATTGGGCCGTGGTCAGGGACGTTTCCTCGCCCCGGCGCCGCAGGAGCAGCTCCAAGGCTGCGTCTGACTCAGGACCACAGCTGCACCGTGTCCGTGACCTGACGAGCAGCTCTTTGAAAAGCCAGAGCGGAATCTCAGCGCTGGTTACAACTGACTGATGTTACGCAGCTTCTGTGTGTGTGTGTGTGTGTGTCTGACATTTTAATCGTCTCTCGGTGAAAACACTGTTTGTGGTTCTAATCGTGTGGTGTTGAAGTAAAGAACACTATTGATTTTAATTAAAACTTTTCATCTGGGGACACTGGTGACTCATTAGCAGGAAAAAAACTGTTTCATGAAACTCAATGATTCCTTTTCACATAATTGTATTCATACTATAATGGTTTTTTATTATTAAATCATGAATTGTAGGTTGTGTAACTCTCTCATGTACAAGAACACTTTATGGGAAATGATTCAAATTCGGTACAAATGTTCACTTCGACTCCAGGATGTGATCTGAGTAGAATTTAGTGGTCAAAGGTCAAAGGTCAAGGTCGCTGTGGGTTTAAAAATTATTTCAAGAAAATCTCAGGGGGGGAATTTCTTCAAATTTCACACAAACGTTCACTTTGACCTGAATCTGCACTGAGTGGTGGAGGCAAACAACCACAGTGGAATTATTTCTACTCTACTTTTGATTCAAGTCACGTCTGACTCTCTGTCTCATCATTTACAGTTTGTCTAATCATTAATAATCAGCTATTATTATTCTGATTAACGTGTATGTTAACAACTGCTTCCAGCCCCTTGGTCCCCCAACAATTTAAGCTTTTCATTACAGAATTAAGATCCGCGCACAACATCAGGAGTTTGAATCCCTGGTCTTTGAGCAAGCCACTTATCACGTCTGTGCTCCGGTGGAGAAAGTTCATTAACCAGCAGCTGGAGCTGGAAGCTGCAGGTTGGAAGGTGTTTGAGTTCATAATTATTGTTCCCGACGTGAGAACGAAATCTGGCACCATTTTGGCAACATAAAAAAAAATACAGTAATTTCACATATAACTGCCTCCGATGGTTGAATGTCTGTAACTGATTTAAAATATCCCCTTGATTTTAGAGTGAAACCCTCTGTTCAGCTTCTCTGCCCTTGTTTATGTCATGTTTTCTTTTTCTTAATCCTCGTTTTCAATTAGCTGCTGATACGGTTATTTCAGCAGCCATGGGTGTTTTTACAGCAGACACTCAGGAACTCACAGGTGCATCAATGGTGGAAAGTATCCGCAGCAGCTAAAATATATTTATTTTTTTAAATTATTTTTACATGAGAGCTGCAGATAGTTTGACTGAGGGCCACAGACCTGAGCGAATATCTGCTCGTGAGTTCACCGAGGTCGAGTACGAGGCCTGAGCTCATAGACGGTGAATAAAGATGGACCACGCTGCTCCACTCGTCTAAAAAAGAAGCGGAGATATTCCAGATACGTGTGTTCCCACTCGTGTTGCACTTTTGACGTCATTAGGAGCCAGAGTCTGCAGCAGTGACTGTGGAGCGAGACAGAACATCGTCTCAGCTTCTACCCCGGCTCCTATTTAAACCGACACCAAGCCTGTAGGATCGATTCGTATGATTCTTTTAATAACTTAATAAAGTCTGGCTAACAGTTATATCACAGCATAAGCCGACACTTGTAGTTCCTCAGTCTGGCGCCTGTTTCGCTTAAAACGTGTTTTATGGTATTTCTACCTGTTTAAAGGATGTGGTTTGTATTAAATACATCTTTCTTATTTTTGATTCGTCTTATTCCTATGTAATTGTGCAAAGTGCTTTGTAACCTTGAGTTATAGAAATAAAACTTACTCATATTCTGATAAAAAAAAAAAATGTCTGACTGGAAAACTGCTCATTTTCTCTGCGCTTCGAAAACGTTTGATGTGAATCTCGTCCGATCGCTGACGTCCAGGAAGGAAACAATCTGAGAGCTTTTTTTTTTTTTTTAGAGAGAGCCAATTTCTAAAACCACAGCTCTCATCAAAAGATTCAAATGTAAAAAAAATTGGAAGTGTCTGGGTGATATTGATTGAGAGGCTCCTGAATTGTTTGACCAATCTCGGCTCATCTCCCCTCAGATGAAATGTTAAAATGTCTGTGCGAAGGAATAAAGCAGCTGCTCCAGTGACAGCGTGATCCTCCGTGTATTTGCTTGCTGCCTGTTTCGTTGCTTTGAAAAGTGACATAAGCTCGACTACTTCAGATTCACGTGTCATTATTGTAATAGTGTTTGTACAATGTCGACGTGAAAACCAGCCTGTGCCTCTCTGAAGCCTCTCATTATGTGCGACAGGGCTGTTGGACATGGTCAGTGAGTTATATGCAGAGTGCAGACGCTGCTTTTGACTGCTAATTAATTTCCTCAGAGACTCGTTCTTTGAATCAAAACCCTGCCGTGGGTCTTCGTTTCTATTCCTTTCTCTTGACGCGTCCTTTGCAGAGGATAGAACGATCCCCTGTAGAGCTGGTTTTTAAAAGGAAATCATCTGTGGGAGCTTTTATATCCATTGTAAGTCAGAATCATCACGTGATTTGTTTCTTATACGTTGATGAATTACTAAACGTTAGCTCGCGCTGACGGTGACGAGGGATATTTGGATAAAAGGTTTTTTGATTCCGTTCCATCCGCTGATCAGACATTAGACTAACTGTGACTGTGATTAGTCCAGTTCAACTTTCTGTGAACCACCTCGACCGCGCTGACCTTTTCGGAGAACGGATCTTATACTTGGAGAGACACTAGTGGAGGCAGCTGTTGAAGATTATTAGGTTTCTGTCACCGTCCACTTTTGTTTTATCTCTTTTGCTCAGGCGCCATAAAAAGAGGAATGTTAGCAGACAGTTTGGGGACAATAGGACATATTTCAATTAAACTGTGTGAACTTCTTGTTTCATTATTAGTACAAATGAGCCAAAATCCAACGGGCCTGATAAGTGAACGTAAGAGAGCGTCTTTTTTTTTAATGAAGAATTCATCATAATTACAAACACTCGTCACTGAAGCAGATGAAGAAAAGCCCCGAAAACAAAACAGTCCAGAGGAAACAAAGCAAAGAGAAGAACTATGGTGACCGAGTGACGCTGTCGTGTGTCTGGCTTGTGAAATAAAGATGGAGGATGCGTCTCCACTTCCTGTTGTAAAGAGATAAAACCAAAATATGCCTGAAACAGGTGCTGCCATGTATCTATCTATCTATCTATCTATCTATCTATCCATCCATCTATCCATCTATCTATCTATCTATCTATCTATCTATCTATCTATCTATCTCTCCATCCATCCATCCATCCATCCATCTATCTATCTATCCATCTATCTATCCATCCATCCATCCATCCCCATCTATTTATCCATCTATCCATCCATCCATCCATCCATCCATCCATCCATCCATCCATCTATCTATCTATCTATCTATCCATCCATCTATCCATCCATCTATCCATACATCTATCCCCCTCTCTCTCTCCTCTGACAGAAGATGTAACCGTGTGTATGTCGGTCGGAGGAAGGACTTTGAAACTGCTCTAGTGTTTTATGTGGATTCTGTTTGGTGACACAGGGACGGAGGTGACGTGCTCACATCTCTAATGTCCCGTCGCTCTTCTCTCTCAGGAAACCGAGGAAGTGATTTTACTGCAGCGGAAAAGAGACGGAGACGGGTGCATGTTGCTGTGGCTGGTGAACCCATGACATCATCGTCCTGTCGAGGCACAAACGTCACGTTGAAATCAAGTTAACAGTCAAACAATATGTTTTTTATCCCTCATCCCCTGTCCCTCATCCATCCCTCATCCTCCTTCCATCATCCATTCATCCTCCTTCTCTCATCCAACCCTCATCCCTCATCCCATGTCCCTCATTCCTTTATCCTCATTCCTCTATCCTACCTTCCTCCCTTCATCCCCTCTACCCTCATCCCTACCCACGACCCTTCATACCTCTTCCCCTGTCCCTCATCCATTCACCCCCTGTCCCTCACCCCTATCCCCTGCCCATCATCCCTTCATCCTCTCCTCCCTCCCTCATGTCTTCTTATTCAGTTTGGTTCATCTTGCATGTCTTGCTCTATAGGCACTGGCTGGGGGGGGGGGGGGTACTTCCTCCCAGACTAGACGCATCTTCACTTCCACCCCATCACTCAACATCCAATGCATCAATTCAATTTCCATTACAACCTTTCAATCGCTGTGTAATGGGGATGTGATCCTCATTAATGAGGGTCTCTATAGAGAAGTGAGTTAAGCTCTTGCAGTTTCAGTGTGAGTCTGTATCCAGTAAGTGTCTCCTGCAGGGACACCACCGCTCTGTGGAACCTGCAGGACTTCCAGTCCTCCTGCACGAGAGATTATGATGAGTCACTGTCACAGAGGAACCAGTGAGAAGCTCATGAAGTCACAAACAAGTGTGAAACTCCAGCTCGAGGACAGATTCACTTCTACAGTTACAGAAACACGGTGTGCGTCTTCACATGATCGTCACCGAATCATTAACCGGCTTCATACATGGTTGGAGGGTTGGTGGGATGTGGATTAAGGGGGGGGGGGGGGGGGGGGGGGAATTAAGAGGCGACAATTATAACTTTTACCACGTGCGTGCGTAAAGTGGATGGCTGAGCGCGCACACGTGCCGCACATCACTGCGGGCTACCGCTGCTGTCAGACGCGGGGTGGGAGTGAGGGCTACGGACGATTCATCCAGCGACCCGCCTCTCAGACTGGATCCAAGTCATTTCACATGGTCCACGTTCGTTTTCAAAATTGAGGGCTGCCTGAAAATGAGACGCACGGATCAGAGAATGTCTCCCTTGTCCTGTTGACTCCAGGATAAGGTTTTAGACGTGATTTTGATTTGTTATTGTCCCACTCGGATACGATGGCACATCTGTGGATCCATTTAGAGGCTTAACCCACAGCGTCAGGCGCGTCTGCGGCGGGAGAGCGCAGTGGAGGGACCGGGAAAACTTGCGTGGCGCAGACGGGTCTCTCCCACTCTCTCTCTTCTCGATGTCCCCGCTGAGAGCCATGGTGAGCCCGCTCGTGCTGGTGCTCAGCTGGGCCGTGATCTCCGGAGCTCAGAACGACACGGAGCCCATCGTCCTGGAGGGCAAGTGCCTGGTGGTGTGCGACTCCAACCCGGCCACGGACTGGAAGGCTTCGTCCTCTCCGCTCGGCATCTCGGTGCGCGCATCCAACTCCAAGGTGGCTTTCTCCGCAGTCCGGAGCAACAACCACGAGCCCTCGGAGATGAGCAACAAAACAAGAATAATCTACTTCGACCAGGTGATTTTATTCAGTACAGATGTTTTATTTATTTTTTTAAAGAAAAAGTGGTTAAATTCTCCTCATGGTGACACTTTGCATCTGTGCCCTGAACCTGCGCTTTGTCTTTACTGCTCAGTTTTGTGTTTTCATCATGAACCCCCCCACCCTGAGCTCGTGCAGTTTGCAGTTTTAATGCGCAACGTGAAGGTGTCAGTGCAGGTTCTGGTGGCACAGTTTTGGTTTTGGAGACACACATCACCTGCAGGTTTGAATGTGGCTGGACTATGAGTGTGTGTGTGTGTGTGTGTGTGTGTGTGTGCAGGCTCTGCAGGATGCACACACACACACACACACACACACCTACATAATCCACCCAAACAAATCCAGCAAACAGCACAGACAACAGAGATCTGATTAGTCACCCAGCAGTGGGCAGTGTGAGGTGTTGGTAACAATATCACTGATCCTCTGCCCTCTCATTTGAATTACATAACATCATCTGTGTGTGTGTGTGTGTGTGTGTGTGTGTGTGTGTGTGTGTGTGTGTGTGTGTGTGTGTGTGTGTGTGGTGGGGGGTCTCGAACATGTGGGATTCAAGTGTTTTGAGTCTCTGCAGGTACCGAGAGGAGCCGCTGCCTCCATCAGTCATCACCCTGGAGAAGTTGATTTTCTGCACACTGTACATGTGGAGCATTAAAACCATTAGAGGCGACATTAAGTGCTGCGGCTGTATATTCTGACTGACATATTGAGGCTGCATAATCTCTGGCAAGCAAACGTGAGGAGATGTATTCATGTGCATTGGTTATTCTGCAAACAGCGTCATGAAGAGAGCCTCTCTTCAGGCTCGGTCTCGTCAGATTTCACCTCAAAGTGGACTTTGTTTACAAACGAGCTTCATTTCTCGTCTATTTTTCACAATCGAACATCATTTTGTTCTCTTGTGAAAATGGGGAACTGAACCGCTGGGTTGACCTCAGTGAGGAGAAGGAGCTGAATGACATATGTCTTGAGGTGACGCACTGACTTTGTGTCCGAACAGAGGGGGAGGCCTGGTGCACGGCTGATTTCTATTTCATCCCAAAGCTTCTTTTCATTAAAATCCTTTGCTGAAGTTTTATCGACACTTTCTCACCATGTGTTTCTTTTCTCTTCCTCTCGTAGATTCTGGTGAATATAGGAAACTACTTCACATTTGAGTCTGTGTTTTTGTCGCCAAGGAAAGGAATCTACAGTTTTAACTTCCACGTCATTAAAGTGTACCAGAGTCAAACCATACAGGTATCACTTCTCTGTATTCACACTGATGTGGAATCGATTCAGATGCAGAACTCTGTCAGTATCGCACTGGGACGATAGGGACTGTATGAAAATGATTGAAATGGGGCGTCTCTGTGAAATGCCCTCTTAGAATATCAGAGTATCGAAGTATACTCAATATTAATAACTGAAACAGAGGCAGCAGGAGAGAATACACTGACCTTAACATAATGATATTTATAATGATAATGACCTTCAATGCCACAACGTGCTTTAACAGAAATAAATGAAGAATTGAAAGCAAACAATGGGAAGAAATTAATGTAATAATAAGAAGAATCAAAGTTGTTTAAGTTGCCAAATCAGCTCTGAGCCTTAATTGGCATGTGGAAAAGCATATTTCAAATCAAAAAGGGTATTATAATTATTATTATTCTTCATTTTAAAAAGTCTGACAACTAAAAAAAACAACATTCAGGACCTCCCCATTAATTTTCATACAGTTCCTTTCTGTGAACATATTGATTTCTTCTCCACAGTTTTCTCGAACAAATAGTTCTCATTAGTAGATTCACGGTGAGTTTAAAACTATTTTACTGCCACAGGAAGTCAAATTAAGCAACAGTCCAAAGTAAACACATCTTTTTTTATTCCTTTTCCATTATTATTTGCTCATGGTTTGTTTTTTTTATAATTTGTTTATTTCAGGTGAACCTGATGCTGAATGGGAAACCGGTCATCTCTGCCTTTGCGGGCGACAAAGATGTGACTCGTGAGGCGGCCACCAACGGAGTTCTGCTTTATCTAGAAAAGGAGGACAAGGTCTACCTGAAGCTGGAGAAGGGGAACCTCGTTGGTGGATGGCAGTACTCGACATTTTCTGGCTTCCTCGTGTTCCCCCTGTAAAGAAGAGAAGATTGTAGACTCACAGACTTCTTCATAACGTGTCGTCACCGTATAATCAAAACATCGCCGCTGCATCGGTCGGATCTTTCCGAGTGGTTGAAAAATGATAGATGGAAATGGATAACATCAGAGGGGGGGGGGGGGGGGAATAAGACTTTGGGAAATCGTTGAGTGCTGAGTCCCTGTCCACATGAAGGAGACTTCAAATGTTCCCAATCCCCACTTTATACTCCTGTCACTCAAGGAGCCTCGGAGAGGAACTCTAATTCATCCCAGAAGTACTTTTCAAACTCGTCGGAATACGTTTAGCATACTGATATCCTTTCGGGTTTAAATTGTATATACCTACTTACTGTATATACATCACCAACGTTTTCAGAGTGCTGCGTGTTTTGGCGGTGGGCTCAAGGCAGAGGGCTGACATTGGTGTGGTCCCTGATAACCAAGAGAGGTAATGTGGTTTAAAAAGTGTGATCAGTGATGGGAGGATTACTGAAGGACTGCAGAGATTCACCACAGCCGCAAAAGAGACGTCAAATAACTAAGAAATGCAGAGGAACAACAAAGAGACGGCAAGTAACTGCAAAAAGACAAAGAGCCACCGGAGGAGAGATTCATCAGGTCACAACGAGAAACAAAATGTCTACAGAAGCTGTGTCCCGATTCAGGGGCAGCCTCCTTTGGAGGACGTGGTCCACCAGGCCCACGAAGGTGTCTGTCTCGTGACAGAGATGGGTCTTGTCCAGCAGAGGATTTCAATGATAGGCGTCATCAGCTCGTCCGGCCCTCGTTGCTATCGCCTAGCAACAGAGCTATGGTTGTGTTTTAAACCTGTGTACTGTTCAGTTGAAGCATGATGCTCCAAGCAGTGGACGTTTCATCGCTTGCCGGCGCCATCACCTCAGAAGTGCAATGAACCCTGGGATAGGTTGGGCTGGGAAGGAGTCGCCTGATGTCGGGGACTTTGAATAACTGTCAGAGACGCTAAAGAGACGCCAAAATGACCACAAAGACAGAACAAGCTGGTTTTTTTAGGGGACGAAGACACGGAGCTGCCGTAAAATCACCGAGAGATTTAAAAAAAAAAACAACTTTGTGGCCATCTTGAGTGTCTTTCAGTGTCTCGCTCCCGCGTTGAGGTCGGGGGCCTCGTACATGAATGTGAAGGGACCCATTGTGACTCTTTTACTCTCACTGCTGATATTTAATTTTGCTTTTTGACGGATTGCACTGGTGAGTTCATTAACCCGTCCACCGTGTCTCCTTGACGTGATGATGAACCCGCGGCTGTGCGGTTCCTCTTAGCGTGATGATTTGAGTGTCTTTCGGCTCGTTGTTTTGGTTTCATGGCCTGTAACTCTTTTACTCACGCTGCTCTCATCAGAAGCAAACAGCACAACGTCAGTGACCGGCTGGTGAACGGAGTGAACGCACCAGCAGCTAGTAAACAGATATATTCCCTCACATGCTGGTGGAGACCAAAACCAGAGCTGAAAGAAGAGCGAATGCTGGACCTACGTTCAACGGTTTCAACCAGAAACAAATGTGAATATTGCTCCGTAGCTGCTGGACGTGTAAATACGCGACTGTTTCTCCTAAATCTACTCAAAAGGTTCCTCAGTATATTTCAGTGTTGTGTTTGCAGCATGTTTCCGCTGCAGAGGCCAGAAAAGTCGTTAATCAGAGGAGGGAGGTCGGAGGAAGATCATTTTCTTTGGTCCTATGTAAAAAAAAAAAAAGTAAATAAAGATAAAAGTAAATCATGTTTTACGTCACCGTTGCCTTTTTCTATAGATTTAACAAACTCCACAATCCTTCGCTGACTTTGTGCCTAATTCATAAGAGCATAGAAAGAGGTTAACGATGCTGCTCCTCCTCCTATAGTACCAGTGAAATAACAAAAACATCACGTTGTCTTTGAATAATATACAGTTCAGTTGGGTGGCATTACATTTCCCTGCTGTTGACCGTGTCTGGTCTATAGATGTAATTTCAACCTGTGTCTTTATAATAAATCTTTCACAAGTCAACTCCTGGTTTATGGATCTTAATAAAGTTTAACGAGAACCTTAATTGGTCAACAGGCCGATAATAAACGGGTTCCCGTCACAGTGGGCGAGCACAAGTAGCTTTCAGCGGGCAGCGCGGAGCAACTGATGAATTAATAAATTCCTTCCCCGTGGCTCAGTGTGCGCTCGCGGTCTCTTCTCGTCCACGGCAGAGTTACCGTCGACCTCGCCGCAGCAGCGCGTGCAGCCGCATTGTCCAAAATCCACCGAGAAGCCTGTGGAGGATTTTTCTTTTCACAAGCTTATTTTCAAATCGCATTTTTCTTTTCAGCCTGAAATGATCTGCAGCCTCATCAGCTTCCTCTCTGAAGTGTTTTTCAGTGTCGACTGTCACTCATCAAATTCATGTTGTTGGCTGAAGCGTTTCTGTCAGTGACTGACGAGTTGCCCTTGACATCACTGTCACTTTTTAAAAAATTTTTCTTTTAAACCAGGAAAACATTTGGAGGGCAGGTGATTGTTCAGGTTTGTGAATAAGGCGGTGGAGGCAGGAGTGAAATCTTTGTGCAGCTCAGTCAGACTCGTGAAGATTTACAGCCACAGTCTGTGTCGCACTTTACAACAACAAGGAAACGGGATTGGAAATTTACCCAATAATACAAATATTAAGGAGATTTCTATTAAATTATCACAGAATTTACTTTGCTGAAGTGAAATAATCTGTTTTTGCTCACGTGACTCATAAGGGGAGGAGGGACAGAGCCACTGAAATGATTGTAGTTTCATTTTGTATATACATTTAAATTTAAAATGTTATAACTGGAACTTTTAACGTTGCAATTGTGTTTAAAGTATTCTGACTTTTAACGATGAATAAAAACTGTGAATTTCATTGACTCGCCATCGTATTAACTCGTTAGGAACCAATCAGAGCTCCTGTTGCTCTATGAGATGACATCATCACAGCACTAACTGATTCCAAACATAATTTAAAAAACAAACGTGACAAGAACATTGTAAAGTCAAGATGCGTGAATGTGTTCGTCCTTCATCAATTATCATTTCAACTGTTTGTACAAACGACTGGTTTGTGAACGTCAGTGTGACGTGATTTTTACAACAATTTCAAAGTTGCAGATGTTTTCATTTCGACTGTTTAACAGATAAAGAATTCTGGGTCGTGGATAAATGTGACAGTTGAACGCGCTCTATCTAATCACTCTAGTTTTCTGCATCGCAGCTGAAACAGAGACAGTGTTTAGGTTTAGTTTTCTTCATTTTTCTTCGATTAATTGTCATTGAAGTATTTTCAGGTTGGGATATTAAGGTTATTTGGTTCACATCAAACGAGTGTCAGGATTATTGTGAGAATATCGAGGATTTAAAAGAAGACGTCACACGTGATTCAAGAAAAGTCTTTAAACGTAACTCTCTGATATTCCCACATTCTCCTCATGTATATGCACAGTTACAGAAATGTTTCAGCCTTCGTCCCTTCTGTCCATTGTTGTACAACCTTGTACGATGTTGTGTTTACATGTCAGCTCTCTGAATCCTTTTCACTTTGATTTCCGTCGCAGATCAACCAGTGACGAGTCGAGGCCGAGACACTTTTCAGAGATTTATCATGAGGCCTTAAAAATGAACCCGATTTTTTATTTTTGCAGGTTTTCGTTATTGTTTCTGGGGGTTGATAAGTTGCATTAATTCAAATGTGCAGAACGGTGTAAATATAAAGTGTAAAGTGATGTAAATATAAAACACGTTGGATGTTCAGAGTTGAATGTTGTGATGTGGCCGTCGACGTATTAAAAAACTAGAATGATCATAAAAAGCAAAAATCTTTTCTAAGCCTGTGATGACACAAAAACCTGAGAACTGAAATGATGTTGTGAGAAACATCTGTCTGTTGTTTTCCATGAAACTGTTTCACCACAGTTCAGATAATAATGGCTACGGTTAAAAAAATTTAAAAAATCTTGAGAATCTTAATCTGTGTTTTGGCTGAGTAACCGTCGAGCAGTCGTGTGAACGTGTGCAGGATGTGTCAACAGCTCCACGAATAACAAACACATCAAACAATTAGAGTAAAAAAAGGCACGCCGACTGTCTCATTAGGTTTTTAATGGCTCACATCCTCTCACATGTTGTGTTGCTCTGGAATTAAAGCAGCTGTTAATGTGTTGAGTGTTGTTTTGTGATGTCATGTTCTGTTTTGAAAAAGCAATAACGCTCTGTGTTAATGAATCAGACCCCACACACCATTTTGCAGGGAAATTATCTGCCTCTTAATTTGTTTCCAGATGTGTTCGGGTCGTCAGAGCGCCTGTCCACGAGATGAGGAAGAAGCTGGCACACAGGAAGTCGTTTTGAGTGAAGTGTATATCTCTCGACGTAACGCGCATTTCATTTGGAAGCGAAACAGAAGGTTATCGGGACGACGTCACGCTCTGTGGTTTTTTTTTTATGGTCGTGGAGCTGTGGGACAAAACTCTGCTGAAAGAAAAGAGGATTTCAGCCCCGAGCGTTCCCACTGTCCTCGCGGCGACACGGTGGCAGGTGTGCCGTGTAGAATTTCAAAGTCAACGCTGACCTTTCTCCTGGCATTTCAGAGGACAACCGCGAGGTGTGATTGAATATATTGTCTCTAAACAGCGCCGATTGTTTCCGGCACTCGGTTTGAGATATGCAGAGCGCTGTTCTCTTTGATTGCATCCAGTGGGAGACATAACCCTTGAACTGAATCATAACTCAGCACACTAGCCCTTTTTTTCCAAACAAGCGTTGGTCCCAGGTGATAAAAGATGTTCACAATACCCACTTTTAAAAAAAAACACTGGAGTTTGCATGAGCTGCATCACAGCTCTGGATTTGGGCTGTTTTCTTGAATGAGCTTGTTAAGAGGACGCAGCAAAACTGTGTCAGTGCAACTCAGCTCTCACAGCTTCGCACAGGAGCGAATAATTCAGGTCAGCGTGAAAAAAACGTCCACGTCAGCAGCAAGAAAACTTATTTTAAGGGCATCACTGTCAACAGGGAAATAGATTTTAGATTCTTCTTTACATTAGAAATAGTTTAACCAATGATTACTTCCTTTCTGTCTGACCAATCACGACAGCTTGGTTTCTGACTGAAATGCATCAGCTATTGGCTTTTTCATTTCTTCTACTCATATGGAGATAGCTATTAATAGACATTCGCACCTTGGGGGCCACTCAGATTTCAGCCGGGGCCAGTGACCCCCTGTCCCGGCTCCTGGATCTTCCCCTCGCTTTGAAGAACATCAGAAAGTCCGTGTTACAAACAAATCAACGTGGCCACAAAACATTTGAGCGTCTTCAGACTCGAACTTGTGATGTGATCACTCAGGGCAGATGTCAACAACGGGTCTGACGGGGTTCACTGAAGAACGTTTAAACAAACATCGTGTTCTCTCATCAAGAATAAGTCCTCATATCCAAATCCAACACTTTATAAGACAGAGCCCAATGTTGTTTGGCTTAACAGCCGGCGAGACGTTCTTTAAATGTTCTCATGTTAACACTGTGACAGCTGCTTTCTCTTTACAAGTTACATCTTCACAGGAACTGAATCCAAAAACAACCAGAGTGTTTCTAAGAACGTGTTAAATCCTCATAATCTCGTCCTTCGCATGACTGGAGGCAGCAGACGGGTTTGGAATAAGTCGACAACTCAGCAGATAAAACTTCGACGTGCTGCAGGTGGCAGAAGACGGAGATGAGAGTAACGTGACTCACGAGCAGGATCTCTGCATTTTCTATGATAAGGGACAAAAGCAGCATCTGTAGATTCAATGAACAACTGTTGTGTGAAACAAGTTGATCTGAATCATGATGACTTGGTTTCAAACTAAATAAGCTGCAGCCAGAGTTCCAGCGTCCATTAAGGACACTCTGGAGATCTGAAGCCTTTGATTTCCTCCTTAGTAAAGAAGCGCCGCCGTCACATGTTTTCAGACATGAATATATACGAGAACGTCTGCACCGCGTCCACCAATGTCAGGTGGTGCAACGAGCAGGAGGCTGAATGTAGCGTGTAAAGTCTGCTGCGAAGATCCCGTGTTTAAGTTCAGGGGTTCGGAACAGATAGGTTCAAATAGTTTTTGGAGTCTCTCATGTAGTATTTTACAGATCGGCTTGTATTTGCTCAAAATGCAAACATCATTACATGCTGTGCTGTTAAACATTGCATTTTTTCTCTTTCTAATCTGAATTTTGTTTTCCTGGCAAAACTGATCCGCTCGACTAAACTTGGTCTTTAATGCTGCTGCATTATACATCAGCCACATGAAGGCGTCCGTCATTAAATAATGATTTGCTTTGAATAACCAAATCACGATTTCCCTTTCAACAAAGTTCCGAACAGTTTCACGAGCATCAAGCGGGGGACGCTGTGAAATGTGTACTGTCATGCACATCGGGAGAATGTGCCAAGCACTGTATGCAAATGAGCTCGGAGCAGAAGTGCTGATTTGTCCGGCTCAAGGATTTTAAAACCATGTTTGCAGGCAGGGCACTTCTGCAACACGCCTCATTCTGGTTTCTGAGCGGTGAATGAAAAGCTCATTTGGCGATGCTCGGAGGCCGGGGATGGGGGGTTGGGGGTCAGAGGGGCTGCTATACGTGTAACTCGCAGTGACTCTAAATGATGAGACTTCAGTTGGTTCAATACTCTCGTTGTTACCTTTGTCAGTGTCCACAGGGAGTCAGAGCTGGGGAGAGGAAGATAGATGTTTTGGGGGGCGAAGGATCAGACAACATGTCCACCGGTGGAGTTCACAGAGAAGGATCTATTTCGAGCTGCATCTGTCTCAGAAAATTACATGAAACCATTTGAAAAAATCTATCGCTCCGAAAGAAATGTGCTTTTAATTGCTCTGAATTCGAGGCTGTGTTCTCCAGGGTGAGAATCCGGAACAGTGTGGGGACAGAGCTGTCACAGGAGGCTCCCCCCGCAGAATAACTCAATATACTACGTTGTATTATTACATTTTACAACTGAGAAATACGCCACCGCCCATTGATCCAAGCAGATTCTTTTGAAATTGTATATCCAAATCCGGTTTTTGCAACTTGATCCTGCAGATGTTTTCATGGCAACGAACACATGTGGAGGATTTGGGTAGCAGTCCGCCCCCTCGTCTTCCTCAACGTCTCGATGACATTAACCACGAGCGACGTGCCCGACCTCTCAGGATATTGTACTTTCCCTCTGAATGCACTCGTGAGTGAGACGAGATGCATTATGTAAGGAAAGGAGCTCCACGCGTGATGAAGACGAACGGCCGTTGTCTCGTTATCGTCATCCGTCTGAAGCAAGGATCAGAGATCGTGGAGGGGGGGGGGTACTTACTGGCATGGCAGCTCAAGAATGACTCAAATCAAAAGTGCATTAGTGGCTTTTATGGACAGAAGGCATGTGGGTCAGGAAGAGGGGGGGGGGGGGGGGGGGGGGTGAATATATAAAACATCTTCCAGAACAACTGAGCGACAGGAACTCAGACTGGAGAGAGAAAGACAAGTTCTCACGTGAGAGAGAGAACTGCACCATTGGATGAACTGTCGTGGACTCAAACTGCAGCTGACACTCTGACGTCTGACTGTCTGATCGTCAGCAGGACTTGGATCAGTAGATGAGGTATTGGTCGTGAAGAACCCATTCGATTTTGGTTTTGGATCTGGATAAAATACTGTATTTCTCATTGATTTGGATCATGATGAAGGAAACTAGGCTTTTTTAAGGGGCTGATATTTGACATGATGAATTTAAATGTGGTTTAATGAGGGTAACGTTCAACTCTGCGACGTGAAGCTGGTGCAGAAGAAATGTTTTCTCCCCATGTACGCGGCGTCGCAGACCTAATTGCCGCGCAGGTCCTCGACGTGATGAGCCCGGAGCGACGATGTTCAACTTCAGCTGATTGCAGTGATACAATAATTTCATACACGTCACACGATTCAGCTTTGTGCTGATGCCGATTGTTTGACTCGGGCGGCGTTAAGAATCACGGGAGGTTCGTGATCTCCAGGCGATAAGCGGGCGGAGAGCTGCAGCGCAGTACGCTCAGACAGACACATCATTACTCCACTCATCCTCCAGCGAGGACGAGTCACACTCAACGCTCTCTCACAAATATTTGCATTTTGAAGTCCCCCCCCTCCACAAATGAGTTTTTTTCATTCAGTCGAATGTGTCTTACACTCGGACGCAAATGCAGATGTCACACGAGGAAAGCTCCAGAAAACAGAGGTTCGAAACACAGAGGCTAAAAGGTAAGGTCGCAAAATCAAGCTAAGTCGTAAACTTATTGGAGAAGATACAAGGAAAACACTTGAACTCTAAAATGGCAGCGATGCAGGGACAGAATACACGCCAACTTAAAAGACAAATCCAAGAACGAATACATTTGAGTGTAAAGATCAGGCTGTTAAAAAACTTGTGAAGTAGAAAGAATCAGAGTTCATGACTTCCGATCACCTCTATGCTCGGGGGCCATTACTCTCAAAGGTAAGTGCAGAAAAGCTTCACCGCAGGCGACCACTTACCGCACACATTTTCACATTTCTCCTCATTCTCAATTAGCACCTTTCATCTGCTTCCTGTGGTTTTCACCAATGTTTTTTTTTTTTTTTTTCCTAACGGGGGCGAAAAATCAGGCTTCAGCGTCGTCGTACTTTAATTACACCGCACCTCCCGATGAGTTCAAACTTTCCCAAACCTCCATTCAGGCTCCGCGACGTCCCGTTAAACTGCGAAGTCCTCTCGCTCAGTGTTTGACAGAAGATGAATGCGAACGTGAAAAATTAATCGGGGGCCGCATTTGTTTTACGTAGTTGTTTCCCGCGAAGACGGGCACGTCAAAACAATTCATTCATCACGCTGACGGCTCTCCCTCGGGGAAACTGACGAGGATATCGCCTCGGTGATCGTTTCATAACCGTTTGTAATTGGATTAATACGTTTTCAGGTGTTTATTCTCTCACCTGCTCATTGGGTTTGCCATGTTTTAAATTGATTTGATTTGAGTGAGAAATAAATCTAAAGGGGCCAAAGCATTTTCCTACTCAAGGTGCCGGAAAGAGCGGAGAGAACACAAGAGAAGGAGGTTATCGAGTGTGGAGCTCGATTATCTTTGGGAATCAGGGTTCAGACTCCATTAGGAACACTCTGATGAAGTGTCCTCCAGCGAGGGGGCAACCAGAACGAGAACCTCCCCGCTGAGAACAATAACACGTTCGTCAGATGATTATTATTACAATCGACAACACAAATACAATTTTGACTTGTACGGTGCAGAAAATGATGTGAGTTCCACTTGGGTGGTTTCACTGTGAAGGCGAGAGGCTCAGCTTTCAATGACAGAGCTGCAGCATTAAGCTACGCTGCGACTCCAGGAGCAGATAACAAGAAAAGCTTTTAGGGCTTTTACCGTATGTGTGGGACCGTGATAACCTCACGTTGAAACATTTGGTGCAGCTCATATTCGGTAATGGAATCCTGGGTGAGATATTTTAAAGCATTTGATAAAAGAGAAACGTGTAAGAATATGTTTGTCGAAACAGGAGGAACCGGTCTGGGTCACTGATGAGAGCAGAGGACATGCAGGTCTGGTTTGTTTGTTATTGAGAAATAAAATGAAAATGTGTTTTATCAGTTCCACTCTGTGCTACAATGATTCCTCATGTCCTTCCACCGTCACTGCTTCGATGAGACGCTCGAAGTCGAGCCGCAGAAATGCTTTTTTTTATTTTATCCGGCTGACTGAGCTCCAGAATTTCTGTTTATCCCAACATGGATATTTGAAACTTTTTTCACAGCAATGATTTAGTGACACAATAATAAGAAGAACAAAAGCTATTCGTCGCCGAGGTTAACACCTGAATCTCGCCAGCGTTAAAGAAAGCGAAAGAAAGAATCTCCTGTCCTGAAATTTTATGTAAATTAATTCTGTCGTTTTTTCTGTCGTCCGCTTATAAAACCACAACTTAACTTCGCTACATCTATCAAATTGCACAAACTCATAAAAATCAATCCCCTGAAGCCTTTCATCGATATCCATGAATTACTCTCTGGGAAATCAATGAACGTGTTGAGAAACATCTTATCTCACAATTTTAAAGAAGGTGAAAATCATTCCTGGATCTGCACCAACATTAAATGTGTTCTTCCCTGACCCATAATGCATCCTTCCGCCAAAATGAAGTTATAATCTGAACAGTAGCTAGAACAGAGAGAAACGCAGATGAACACACGACCTTACAGTGGACGTAATGAAATGAACGTCACACCTGCACTTGACATTAGCATTTAGCTGAGAGCGCCGCAGTGTTAAGCACAGAAGTTTGTCTTCTCAGAGCAGCCGGTGTTGATGCAGACTTTTAATCTTGTTAACAGTCGATCCTCTGGGATTATACTCTGCGAGACATATTGGTATCGTGTTGTTCTTATTAAATCACAAAAGATTTTGTTTGAATTTAAAAGTAATAACGAGGACATTTTCATCTTAGCGAAACGGCCTGATCAAACCGATCCTCATTAAAGTGCTGAAGAACAGCACGATATGAATGGAAATGTGTTTCCCGGGGTCGTTTGCCTGTTTATGAACTTCACAAAACATCAGTGTGAGGCGCAGATTGGAGGAAATTCAACAGTGCAAGCGTGGTCAGGACTTCGCAGTTTGTGTGTCCGACCCAGAGGAAACGATGTGAGTGATGATGCCCCTCCGATGGGGGGGGGGATATCTGGTCTGATCAGCTCTTTCCATAGTCATGAATCAGGTGATGGGATGAGAGCTCGGGGACCCTGCTGCGTCGGGGCATCACAAAAACCAAAAAATAAGCTGCAGGAGAGGGAAACTTTCTGGCAACTTGTCAGGAAACACAAACAATGTCCAGCAACAATTAGGTCTCCAGAGAAGAGAGCGGCAGGATGTGCTTATTCAGAAGACGACCGCGGCTCGGACTCTGCTGCCAAAAACCCAGAGATGGCACCTACCAAGAGATCCGACTGCTCGGCTTCTGTGCAAGCACACAGAATTAGTAAATATCCACCTGTCTGGACGCCTCCGCTGTCCGAGCTGCTGGGAAACACTATTCTGTGTTTGGGTAATAATCATGTGTTTTCACCTTGAGGGGGCAGGTGGAGGCGGCCTCGAGGTGCAGCTGTGTGGATGAACGGTTGGAGAGGAGGACTCACTGCTGTGGTGTGAAGACACTCACTCTCTCTCTCTACCATCCAGGATTCCCTCACTTGCAGACTCCAGCGTTTCATTTCTATGAAGTCATCATATTTAGTTGTTTTTTTTTTTTAGAACCAAGCAAAGCACTTTTTTTTCTTGCTTTTCGCTCAGCGACGACGAGTGAAGCAGGAAACATGGAGGCGAGCGTTTCACGAGGGCGTCGCTGACAGGTGGACTTTACGCTCGTGCCATCAGGAATCATAATCAAGACCTCGGTGGGGTTGTGTCATTTAATTGTCTCAAAGTGCTTTTATTAGCTTATAGGCCTCTAAGTGGGGGTGGTTATCTCTATCGGCTTCATACGCACATTTCAGTCTCCCAAGATCCATCACTGTCGATTGTTATTATTACTTTTGGCATAAAAAAAAAATAAAAAAAAACCTCATTTAGGAATCAGATAATTAAAAAATCAGACTAAATCCAGTCCTGCAGGGGAGAGAGAGAGAGAGAGAGAGAGAAAGAGAGAGCTGCTGCCAGCCAGAGAAACGAAAGCATTATTTATCTACCTATCTATCCACCCATCTATCTATCTATCTATCTTACTATCTATCTATCTACCTATCTATCAATCCATCTATCCACCCATCCATCTATTGATCCATCTATCTATCTATCTATCTTACTATCTATCTATCTACCTATCTATCAATCCATCTATCCACCCATCTATCTATCAATCTTACTATCTATCTATCTATCCGTCCATCTACAACTACTAACGAAACAGTGAACAGGGGGACAGACGTCAGTAATGGTAGAATGTGTGTATTTAACACAGGTAAAAATAGAAAAGGATTACGGTTTGACACCCGGCACGAAGTGAGACTCCAGGATCTTCACATGAAGTGACGCTCTGCAACAATGAGCCAAACCCTAGATTGATTGCAAGAAGCCACAACGTGCTAATAGAGTCACTGGAGGCACAAATTCAAAGTTTCATTTATCCAGAACTACTTTGATCCAGCACACACACATGCACTTGATGCCTGTGGACACAAGGTTCCTCACACGCAAATATATATCAATTGGCCTCGTGCAAGTTTTTAGGAGCTGATCGTGGTGATGGTCGCGTCACAGAGGCAGTTCGATGCAGGATCTCAACCTCAGCTCCTGTAACAGATGTGAGAAGTAAATTGTCTAGAATAAGAACAGGAGGTGGGGTCGCCGCCTTTAAGACAAACCGTGAAGGTGATGCAGAGATATGTGGCGTCGCGTTAGCTGGAACAAACAGCAGCTCGGGCTAACGAACATGTAATCTGTCTTCATATGACATCTGAGTTGCGTAACAGATGGCATCTGTAAGCGGGCGACGACGGCCCTGATCCTCCAGGAGAAATCCAAGTCCGTTATCAGACCCATTTCTCCTGGAGCACAAATCTCCTCACCTCAGACTTTATCCTCTCCTCACTGCAACGCTGCGTCACACGTCAGATCTCCTCACTGCAACTTAATCCGGGACTCGTTGAACGGTCGTGACGAAGCTCCGTCTTCCAACTTCCCTGCTGAATAGATTCAGACGTCTTTAGTTAATATAGAGATCAATCAAAAGCTGGGTTTTTTAATGGCGTCCGCAGGCCGTTTGTAACAGATAATTCCCTCAGTAAGTCAGAGACATAATGGAATTGTGCTGTATATCATTAGTTTAATGATTTTTAAAATATATTGGACTTATACTTATCTAATATAGTTATTTATAGGGATGGTTAAAAGTATTTGGAGTATTAAGAGTTAAAGTAAAAATATATATCAAATAGTGGAATAGAGTTTTAAATAAGTGGACAGGTGTTATTTATCCTTATTTTAAGATTCACTCAACTTAATGCATTAACAGTATTTCTTACCCAACCAATGATATCTGTGTTTCTTGGTTCGTGTTATTGCAGAATCATTATAAGCGTAGTATACGATAAGAGGACTTCTCTACAATTATTGTATATTTGAATTCCGCTATTGTGGAAAATATGATGGTCCCATATTTCTCCTAATTACTCAGTTGATGTTGTGTCCAATTATTTCTTTGACCGAATCCCCACAGTCCTGCTCCTGCACCGGAGCTGGAGCTCAGCAGACGAGCCTCATGGCGTCTGCAACATTTCTACATCCTCAATGTGGCAAAACTTATTTAATAACAGCTCATTCATCCCCGTGATTCCAGGACCGATCTCAGGTGATAATGAAACAGTGGTTATTCTTTCCTGCCTGTTTTCCAGTGTTACAGCTGCAGTTTAAAGGCACCAGTCATCTCACCTCCCCTGTTAGAAACACAGCTTCATCATTCCTGAGCCATGCGAGCGAATCAGTGACCAATTATTCAGAGGGAGGAAGTGCAGAGTCTGCATAATGTCAGGATCCTCACATTTGCGAGCAAATTGATGCGCTCTGTGTGTTGGTGTAGGTGCTCGGTGCGTCTGTGATACTCGTGATTTAATACCTCAGGTAATTGGCCAGGTGTTGTCTTCTGCGATGAAGTTCAGCGGTACGGCCCCCCCCCCCAAAAAAAGCAACTTCCTGTGGCAATGCAGAGAAGATGAACAGTGATTATGTGAGTCAGTGGCGAATCGTGCATCATGATGTATGATCCAAACAACTCCACCTCTGGCTCTCTGACAACCGCACACAGGCGACGGGCATCCTGCTGCAATTAATCTCCACTATGTGGCTCTAAGAGCGGTAACCATAGTGAATGAGACACAGACAGACGCTGCGTGTAATGGTGATTAGTTGCTCCGACATCACTTTGAGGGCGTCGCCAAAGTTTGCTTTAAGTCACATGAACTGTTTTTCTGTGATGAGCAGGACGGCTTCAGTCTCGATCTCAAGGTAATCCCTGCTACACACACACACACACACACAGTCCCGTTCAGAAAAGTAGTGGACAAAGAAATGTTTTCCAATCGGATTTGTTGAGCTCATCCTCTGATGAGAGTCAGCCTTTTTCATTGATCTCACACGTTATCTCAGAACGGAAAAACCTCAAGTCCAATAACGACAGACGGAGGAAAAACCCAGACAGGTTTTGTTATGAACGACCCACAACTTTAAAAAAAAGAAGAAGAAGAAGAAGAAGAAGAGACAAACGAAAAAAGAGTCAAGAGTAAAGGTGTGAAGTTCCTCTGTGAAGTCACCGCTCAAAATGTGACAACTTGTTTCCCACTACTTTAAAGTTTTTATGTGTTTTTCTTGTACAACAATGAATCGAAGGAGATTTAAATAAATGTCACACATGAACCAGAAGAGCACTTAGCAGAGAGAATATCTCCACCAAGGCCGACCAGTCCACTTACACAACAACATTACACAACGATGAGCCCACGTGAGGAGTCAGCAGGAGGTTGACGACGTTCTCAACACGCAGCAGATGCAAACCTGAGGAAATAAAAGAATAGAAACATCTCAGGATGAAAAAGAGAAAACGTAGAAAAACAACAGGATTCTGGAGCTAATGGTGAAAAGAGCCAAGGCCCTTCTCTCATCTCTGCAGTGGAATGTATCTGTGACGTGCTGCCTCCACAATGTTCCAGTGATTTCTGTCTTTCATGGGGGAATGCCAAAGGCAACAGAGCAGAAACGTCCGGACCCACTTGCACTCGCAGGTATTTCCTGCGAGTTCATGACTGAAAATTACTATAAATTCACAAGATCCAGACTTTTATTTGGATCTGCACCAAATTACATGTAGTCTCCGCAACAAGTCGCATTTCTTTCATCTGAGAAACCAACGAAAATGTTGTTAGATGTCCTTTCTCACAATATGAAAGTAAGTTTACTCTCCGGTGTGAAAGAATTCATTAGGACACAGTCAAACAGAGTTTCGAAGGGTTTCAGGAGATTCTCGTGTCACACATCTCTCTCTGTGTGTGTGTGTAGAGTCTCAGTCACACAGGAATATCTTGAAAACAACAATGTTCGTGCCTCTGGTGGATTTCACTCAGAGGCCCAGTGCAGCCTGACAGACCTGGAGCAGCTTTGCAGAGAAGGATGAAAACCTCCAGTGTCTGGGGCCAGTTTCACAAAGCTATGTTACAGACACAATCTGCGATCCGCCTGCAGGAGGAGGCTGCATGCACATCACAGGTCAACTCAAGATGGCAGCTGTCAGTCTGTTTTGAATTCCTCAACGAGACAAAGACTTTCCTGCCGGACTGAACAGTTTGATGTAGTGACTCAATGAACCGTGTTTTTACTTTGAAGAAAATGTACCATCGTAATATATACTCTCTCTCTCTCTCTCTCTCTCTATATATATATAGAGGTATGAAGTTTAAAAACCTATGCGCCAGATGACCTACACACTCTCAAAGCTGCCAGACGTGCATCTAAATACTGAGTGAGCAGGAGCAGGTGGATTCTTTGGCAAACATCCACTCATCCATGCCTGTCTGTAACCAACTGGGGGTTTGAGGTGCGAAGGGGTCTGGAGCCAATCCCATCCGAGATTGGGTGATTGGGTGTCCAGCAAGTTCCAACGGAGACAAACAACCATTCACTCTCACATTCTCAGAAACGACAACCACAGGCCAGACAAACAGATTCCGAACATTCCACACAGCTTAGATTAGAACGGGAGCTGCACTTGAAATCTACCTCCCTTTCGACGCTGCGAGGAAGTGAAAGGTTCTAAGTGGGTGAACGCCTCTCGTTGGAACTGCGGGCTGCAGCAATTCAGACTTTTTGTGAAAAGTGTTTGCGAGGCTATTCCGTTTAACGCCCCCATCAAATCGGCAACAAGCTCGTTTTTTTTGTGTGCCGCGTATGAGAGGAATCACAATCAAGCTGTCATCACCTCCAGGCTGCTTGTACTGGATGACAACAGGTTGGCCAGAATTAAGGCTCATCTTCCTCGGGCTGGTTCAGCACCTGCCTGTTGGCCACCGGCCTAATTTTCCTCTGACAGCCTCAGCAGGAATGATTGATGCCTGAAGGCCTCTGATGGTGTGTGTGTGTGTGTGTGTGTTTGTGTTGTCAGTGCGAAGCTGCTCTCTCCATACACCACTCTCTCCTGAAACTCATTCCTGTCACTGCACACACTGGCTGCTTGATGCGTCCTGTCCGTGGGCACACGCTCTTCAAAGATAAGCCTCTACTGTGCGGCACTGATAATGTTTTGGGAACCTTAATCACCTCTGGGGGGACTTCTGAGGCAATAAAGGTAAAAAGGAAAAATCGGTGAATCTGCTTTGTTTAGCTGATGCTGCACAAAGCTTGTGGCTGACATTGGGGTTTATTAAAGAAGTTCGCCGCTGGCATCGGGCGGCGTAGTTGACAGGAAGCTCCTTGTTTACATTATTTCATGAATACTCGCCAACACGGTGAACAGGGATTCCTACGACGCTCCACTTGAGCTTTTTCTCTATTGTTTGGCGTCGATAATCTCAGAATTTGCCTTGTGTGTGATGACCTGAATGCATTGTGGTACACTGAACTCTATCCTCCTTTTATGCCACACACACACACACACACACACACACACACACACACACACACACAGCTCTTTTAGCTCCAAAGAATTTTAAACCCCCCAGTGTTCTCATACTACGGCATTTTTCATTGGTATTTTAAGCAAAGAGTTGAGGGGTCTTAGAAGTCAGCTGGCATTAATTCCTGTGAGGCAGAGGGATTCAACTTCTCTCTGGAAAGGAGCTTAAAAGAAAGTTCTCCTGCTTCCAAATGAATGAGTTTCTCCTCCCTCACGTATATTCTTATATTCTTTAACCGACAGGGGAACAATAGCTAATTGAATTCAGTTCGTTCTCATTAAAGTCAAATGATGAAGTCGATGAAATAGATTTATATATTCATTGCAAATAAGAAATAAATAAACACTCGAGCAAACTGAGGAGTTGAGCGATCTCATTGTTCTCTGTGGTTGTGGGCAGTCGAGCGTCTGGGGTGCAGGTGTATGCATAAAACATCAAGGCAAGAGGAAATACAAGGAAACTGACATTATTAATGCCGCTTTGTGGAAAAAAAACATGAAATTTAATGTTTCAAACTAGCCTGATAGAAAGCCGGGGGACAAAAGTGGCCAGGTGCCACTCGGCAGAGGGAAGTCAACGAAACAGGAAGCATAAATTAACTGACATTTTCTTCTTGCGCTGTTCATATGAGGTTGTATCAGGTGCCGAGGTGCAAAGTCCGTCTAAATGAACTTCTCCATTCGCATCACGTTAACTCTGGCCAGTTTGGAGAACCAGCGGTTAGCGTGCGTGTTGCTGTGCGATGCAGTTTGAACAAAGCCGATTTTTTGGCACAGGGAAATGGCGGCCGTCTGCGGCGAGCTGACGTCCACAACGAGGCGGGCGTGGCCTCGCTCCTTGCAGAAGTCCAAGGCCTTCTGCATCAGCTGCGAGCCCAGGGAGTTACGGCGATGTGGAAAAACCACGACCATGTGGGACATCTCGCCGTGACTCCCGTCTCCAGCGTCTTGGTCGGACTCCGAACCTCCGCCCCCAACTCCTCCGTTCCTGTCGTCAAACCTCTCGCTTTCTTCCTCTCCCCTCTTCCCCATCACTGCCGCCATCCCCACCACCTTCATCTGGCCGCCTACGTCCGCCTCCGCCACCCAGAAACCATTATCAGGGTTTTCCAGGTAGCTGGCTTGAATGTCGGCCATGTCTGTGCTCAGCCGCCTCGCCATGTAGCCTTCGTAGATGTCGTGGCAGCAGTAATAGATGAGGCCGGCCCAGGCGCTGCCGAAGAGTAACGCTTGGAAGTAGGAGCTGCCTCCCAGCACGTAGCCGGCCATGGAGATACTCAGAGCGATGCCAACGTGGTCAGGGTGGCTCAGGGCCTTGAAGAAGGCCGGGTACACATGTTCGAGTATCCCGTCACGGAAGAGCGACACGACCACGTGTTGATCTGAAGGGCTGTACTCCCTGATGGAGAACTGAACTGTATGATAGAGGGAGAGAAAGAGGGAGGGAGGAAGGGAGGGAGAGAAGGGGAGCTCAGTGAGACTAATCTGCCTGTTGTTGCACTGAGAAATTCCTGCAGGATTTCACAATAGGCTCAATGTGCTCATGTAAGTCGTAGAAAAAAAAAAAACCCAGCGTGAATCAATACACCTCTTATCCTTTTCATTTTTAATTTCTCACTATTCCACTTGAATATAAAAAGCCTGGCAGTTAAACACGTCAACCCAGAGGGGAGGATTGCAATTATAATTAGTTTGCCATTGTTTTTTCTTTAAGATTTCAAGAGTCAGAGTTTTTGTGAGACGCAGAATAATCAGGTCTCAAAAGTGCTAATGAGAAGAATCAAAGGGAGGTGAAGTTCCCGAGGCAACAAAGAAAATAGAGCTTTAGCGAAATGTGTTTTGTGTCACCGAGGCACGTTAGCTGTGTCATTCATTTGCGCCCTCGCCGTCTGGTTAGCGCTCTTGTTTGCAATCAAGTATACTCGGAAATAAAAAATTAAATAAATTTGAGCATAATCAGAACAGGAACTTACCGTTATTTTTCTGGGCCATGACGACTCTTTCCGTTCGTCTCGCTCTCGCTCTGAAAGGGCTTTACGCTGCAGCTCCCCCTGAACTTAAGCAACAGATTGTGATAATCAGCCATTCACAAAAGGGATTGAAATAAGTCTGGGCATGATCACCTATGGGAACACACACACACACTCCACACACACACACACACACACTGCGAGAACTTGCAGACCTTAAATGACATTAAAGTTTAGCCGCTGCTCATAAAAAAAATAAATCCTGCAGTTTAGACGGAGATAAGGTTGAGGGAGCCGGCTTTTACTTTTGGTAGAAATTAATGACGTTGTTGCTCTGATTATGAAACTCTGAGTATTTGAGAAAACTTAATTAGCTTACTCAACAGAGTAAAGAACTATATCATTGGATTTCTCAGGGAGGATGAGCACAGATCCTGAATACATTAAGTCAGAACACCGAGCAGAATGTGAATTCAGCGCCCGTTGGAGCACTTCATGGATATTTCCAGGAATAAAATGTTATTAACCTCTTTCTGGGTGCTTCAGGAGTTGGGGGAGTTCTCTCAGAAATGTGCTGCGGATCTCTTCGCCGCTTCGTCCCCCGACATAAGAGGTGAAAGTGAAATGAATGCTCTCGCCCCTCCTGACATAAAAGTGTCATGTGGCGTCGGTGTCTCGTGCAATAACCCGCCGGCTCTCTGACGTGATTCAATTTCCCGGGCAGGTGAAGGACCTGTTTAAATGAATAGCGCTGCCTCATGAATCCGTGAGCGCTGGAAGGTCAAGACACGAGAACTTTCTCGATTTCACAAGCATCGTGCGAATTCTGAATTCTGCAGACGAGGAGTGAAGACGACTGTGTGCAACCTCATTGATTTCTGCTGTTGTTGCAGTGGCCAACATCATGACCGGATGATAGTCAGAGGTAATGTTGCTGCACGCATACTTGTACTTTCTCAAACTCAACTTGAAGTACAAACTTGTACGTCCCAGCATTAATCAAGTCGAGTCTGAGCATCAAGAACGACTCACGGGGAGAATTCCTTCGGCACGTAACACTCCATGGCCGCGGGCAGTATTCATTTCACTTGATAAAATTAGCCAAGTGTGCTTCATCGTTGATTGCACATTGTCTTGAAACCAAAAGTCACAAAGAAAACAGTTAACGTTGCCCTGGAAACGGACGTCCGTAGGCTACCTGCCCGCTCCGCTCCCATCGGGCCCACGAGATCCCAATAAACGGTGTTTTTATTCAAAGACACTCGCTCGCACGAGGACAGGAAGGGAAAGAGCCTGTTCTGTATGCTTGTCACAGAGCGAAGACATTAAGGGTTTAAACCATTCAAGAGCATTTGAACGCACCACAGACGACTTCATTTCCGACCCACTGCCTCTCCAGAAAGTCCAAATTGAATCTGTCCTACCTTGTGACTCCCCAGTGGCTGAAGATGTCGTTTATGGAGAGCCGAAACACTCCCCAGGGATTTCCATTTAGCTCCAGCCATCTCTCAATATCACAGTTTGGCATTTGCTCTTGTGCAGAATATATGTTTGGAGACGTTTCAGCGGTTATGGCGCGGTAAGTGGCCCTGTCAGTGTGAAACATGGATATGGAGTCAGACTGGTGATTTTCACTGAGTGGAAGCGTTCAGTAACGGCATCTCTGGCAAACACAACAGGAAATAACAAGGATACGCAACTGTGACGAGGTAAATGTTGGCTCTGATAAAGAATCTCGATGGTGTTTGTGATTCATAAAGAAACTCGATGTTTCACAGGAGGAATCGTGGGAGTCACGGTTCATTTACTTTTACTGTACTGTCATGAACATAGCTGCTTTCAGACATGCGCCAAACTCAGGATGCACCAATCTCCTTCAAATGGCTACTCACCATTTAACAGGGGATTTTATGTCCTGCACGATTCCTTCGCCGGGAGCAGCAACTTCCTGGCGTCTCTGCTGGCGGCCTGGCCACCGGGCTCTTGCCAAGAAATCGTTTGGCACACGAGCCCTCTGTAAAATGAGGAGTTGTTTTTTGTTTTGTGTTTAAAACAATCAAGATGTGATGTGTTATTTAGAGCTGGTGGGCAGAACCTGCACAGAGCCCGGGTAACGGTCTTATATAATATTCTGATGTTAATCTTTGGAGGCATAGATCGGCCAAGAATAAATAATAAATCCATTAAGAAAAAATAAGTGGTCAAATAAAAAGGAATAAATTCAAGAATAGATAAATATAAATCAGTCACAGAAATGTGAGCAAAAGCAAGATTTGCACCCAAGGCCACATGAGGGTCTACTGCTCTGATATAACAAAACCCATCTCATCATTTGAGAAAATGTTTTAGCTTTAGAGCGACACAGGAAATGTTTATCCACGGGATCTGTGTAAGGCGAGAGATATCGGATAAAACTATTCTAAACACATAAGAAACTGCACAAATTCAACAATTATAAAAAAAAAAAGAAACCGTGGAGTAAAGGGTGTTTGTTTGCACTTTCCCTGAATACAGATTGAACGACAACAAAAGGCTTTTCAGCTGAACCATATAGTGGCTCCGGCTCATCCTCCGGCTCTCTGGGGACGACTGGGTCAGACACAGACGCTGCAGCTGAAAGTAAACTCCATCTATCACACTTACAAAGCTGCACACCTCCATCTAACCAGCAGTGTGCCAGGAGATGTTATGGGGATTATTTAGGGATTTAGCAGCAAGATAAAGCTGTGAATAACCACTGGCTTGTTTCCATTAAAAGGAATAACTGCTATTGTTTGAGGTTAATCGTTGACTTGGGAACATGGCTGAAAAGACGTGGGCGAAATTAAACAACTGATTTGTCTCAGACGAGGAACATTTTGTTCAGCAACTCCAGGAAACTGTGATAAAATAAAAAGATTCAGTTCTGATGAGAAAGAAATTTAGAGGAGATGTGTGCCGAGGGAAATACATAAAGAAGGATGAATACAGATATTTCATTCACCTAGTTTCCAGAAGCAACTGTACAACCTTGAAAACACAGGATTATAAATAAAAGAGTAAAATGAAAAAAGGACGGTCACGTTTCTTCTGTTTCATTTTTCTGGTCACAGATTCTGTGAGATCAACAGATTTACCTACACAGCTGGTTATTAACAGAATAACCGAAACACTCCGACTGTGATTATCACACATATGTTGAATTTAAATCCGAGTGTTGCTGCTATTTTTTAAACTTATTTCAACTTTGTGCTCCTCAGCTTTATTTCGCCTCCACTGAAACTTGCTGCAGCTCTTTCTACTGAATCCTGAGCTTCTGTTTGACCGTTCATCCACGTTTTTTTATTCCCGTGTTCCTCGTGCTCATAAAACAAAACGTTGTCATTTTCATTTTCCCTCCATTTCCACTGTTAACGCCCCGGTAAATGCAGGTCTTAACTTTACGCAGCCGCGTCCACGGAGGAGTAGAGTCTGTAAATGGCACTTTCAGTTATTTATTTTTCCATTACCTGGTGGAGTTCTATTAAAAGTAAACATCCTCCTGTTTGGTTTTTTTTTTATTGACTCTTCCAAACTGTTTCCACCAAACTGGATTAGATGTGGAGAGGACTCAAGAGTAAACAGTTTTAATGCATCAAATCATTTTACGTGATAAAACATATTTCAGATGCAGATCCCATAACGCACCATGAACATAAAAGCAAGACTCGTCTCTCTCTTGGGAAACGTGAAGACTCGATGTGAGAATACAAATTGAACTCTGGGATTGAAAAGATGAATTTGTGAGACTAACATCGGTTATTTCTGTTTCGGCTCCAGAAACAGGATGATGTTTTAAAAAGTAAAGAAAGTTAAATAAGAGATCCTCATGGTCTTGATGCCGGATTCATTTAATTGAATTTGCGCCTGTCAACAAAGTTGTGCTTAATGAATATCAAAATGAACTATAACACAACTTGGGAGCGTATTTATTCTGCACCAACATAATCGAGCTCACCTGCTCCATATCTTTCTTTCATAATAACACTTAGTGAGCAGAAGCACGGAGAGCCGAGACCAGGGTGACGTCTGAAATGCTTTTAGTGAGGCAGTAATCACTGGGTTTAGCAGCCTGGACAGAAAAAAGAAAGAGATTTCTGAAATGAGTAGATTGACGGTGAATATATATGTTGTGTAAATATACAACAAAAGACACACACAGTGAACGAGGGGGCCCCCGGGGGTCCTGAAGCCGAGGGCGGTTTTTCCATTTAAGGGTTCGAACAACTGGCTTCAAGTGTTCACGTCCTCAAATCATCTCAACCTTCCTCTACAATGTGGCTTCTGCTCACGGCGTCAATTCAAATCCACTGTTCCTGAAAATCCAGGGGAAAAATAAACCTCAGCTGTTTTTTCTTCAAAGACTTTGAAGACATCACACTGAAAAAGACTCCGACGGGAGAAGAGCTCCCTGAAAGCAAATGAGGTTACCGGTCTCTCTCTCTCTCTCTCTCGACTCCAGCAATGAGTTTTGATTTGAAGAAGAAAGAAATGCTTTTGACACACAAATGTGTTTCAGCATCAGAAATAAATGTGTGTTTATCAGCACTGTGACGCGGCTCAGCTGGGATGGAGACAGGAAATTCAATGGGTCGTGCACCACCCCAAAAACTTTTCACCTCATCATAGCGCTACGGTTAGCTTGATGCTAAACGCTGATGACCCTCGTTGATGATAATCCACGATCGTCAGTGAGGCACGACTTTGAAATCAAAGAGCTGCTGTTTCTAAATTTACGTCGAGGGGTAACTGTTAAATTGAATCAGCGTTCGTACGGCACAGTGATTCATTTCAGATTTCCAAAAGCACGACCTGTCTTCCAAGCGTTCCACCGCTCTGACAGGTCTAAATGAAAGCAGGAGGAAGATGCAATAATCCTGTTCAACCCTATTACGGACAGAAGTGATGCAGGAGAACAGAGTCGGGTAGACTACGAGGTAGAACGTCTGAAGCTGTCACCATCAGAGCTGAAATCAAACCATCAGCAGTGTTATTCACATCGCTCACCTCTTTACAGATCGTTCTCTAAATCAGTCCTCACAGCGCTCTGGAATAAATGTGAGATCAAATCTTTGTGTCCTTCCTAAAATGTCCGAGAGCATAAAGGACTCTCACGTTGTTCATTCATTTCACTTTATCTCTACATTTATACATTGATAATTGAAAGTGGTGTCATAAGACGTTAGCCTCGCGTGTGCATCGGCATCTCCAAGACATTCTATGGTTTTCAGACGGAGCTCAGTTTTTTCTTTTTATACATGAAACGGTTTCTTTCATCACACAAACGCAGGTCGGGTCATAAGAAGAACCCTGTGACGGATACACTCACATTCACTTTGTGTGTATGCAACGTTTCAATGGATAGAATGAGTCTCAAGGTCCAACAAGAAATGTAAGGATGGATGAAGACAGAGAGAGAGAGAGAGAGAGAGAGAGAGATGAAAACACCTGAACAACATAATGGTCGATAGCACAAATCAGGTTATACATAATAAAAGTTACATATTTACATCATATATCCATTGAAACGTACAAAGACCCTATAAATACATTCAAAATCTTAATTCCTCAAATGTCTCTTATGTAAGAGTTTAATTTAGTACTTCAGTGCTCCACATGAAGAATGTGTGAGTGAAACACTTTAAAGTTCTGACCAATTAAAACAGCTACGATCAGGCGGAGACTTAATTGTGCTGCGATATTATGCATCCCCCCCCCCCTCCCCCATCACTGTTTTAATGGCGTTCTTCTCTGAGCTGGTCGAGTGGCCTAATTGAAAAAGAAAAAAAAAAAAAATTCAAGAGACGATTTATTTTTGCAGGAGGACATTAGCTTACTGGCACGAATCAAAATTACAGTTTGAGCTGAAGCGTTGAAACCAAAACAGCTGAAGTGAAAACACAGCACAGCTCCGACTGAGGCGTTTGGATCAAGGTGAACACCCGGTGTCAGGTTTTATAATGGAATTCATTAACCTCAGCAACCGGGATTCATGTGGGAATTCAGGAGCACAGATTCAGTTCAGTTTTATCACAAGATAAATTATCTCTGACGTGAGATACAGCAGTCGATTGTTCCGACACATAACTTTGGAGTAATGGACAAGTCTTTCCCTAAACTTGGGCCTGTGTCTTCGATTACGAGGCCAGAACACGTGATGGCGCTAATGTGCACGACTGAAGTTGTGTCTCTATCGCCTGCGGACATCTACTGGTAGTTGGTAAATGAGCAGAAGAGCTTCAAACGTAGATATTCACCATCTAGTCCTGGATTCAAAAATTTAAAAAAAAGCAAGAACAAAACCAGAAAAAGTGACTCGAGAAACGAGCTGAGAACTGAAATGAAAAACGACTAAGGTCGTCTTCATGCCTGAAACTCTGCAGACGTCTGTATGCCAAACCTACATCACCTACGTGAGCTGCGTCTGTCTATACTCTGGTTGCTTTGTTTTTTACTACCAGCAAAATGAACAACCTCATTATAACGTATCGTCAGAGAAGACTGCAGCTGCTTCCTCTCGTTCTTCTTCTTCTGTTGTTTGAATGTCTCCATCTTGGTCAAAAGTCTGAACTATCCCAAAACACAGCAAACAAACCACGGTTCCATTCGATCCACACGGAGAGCACCTCTTCTGGGTCCATTGTTTATTTCGGTTCAGACTAAACTGAGATGTCAGAAGGTCGAGACCCAAAAATCTTAAATCTTGAGTCCAAAAACAAGTCAGAGTTTCAAAAAGTCAATTAAAGTCTCTTATGTGTCTGATTCCTGACAGGAATATTATTACATGTTCATTTCCAGTCAGCGCGAGGTGGCGGGTGAGACTGAAGCAGTGAGTGGATTCATTTCCATGTCAAGAGAAATCAACGGAGCTAAACGCAGAACTGAACAATCACCCAGGACGATGACTTCGTCTCTATAAATCAGATGAAATAATTATTAATGACGTACAGTTTGTTTTTTGTATTTTCAAGATTTGGCCGCGAGAAGTTTTTAAACGAGTTGTTTCTTAGTTTGGGTCGAGGGTTGATTAATAGGCTATAGAGCTTTTTTTCTTACTGCCACAGATTATACAGAATAAATCTCAGTGATAGATTAAATCACTGACTGATTTGTTTTTACAGACGATTGTCTAAATCTAATTCCTCTATTTGTTTGGCTGTGCCATAGAAGTTGTTTCCACTTTTATTAGGTTTGTTTATATATCTCCTGTTCCTGCTTACTTTGGATTTCATTCACTTAGGTGGTCTCGGGGACAGACGCAGTATCTACGTTGAGAGAATCACGTTAGACTGAAACTCTGCCTCTTTGTCTGAACTCGGTCGTCGTCGTGATTCAGACTGTAACCGATGTGAGAGCAGCTCCTCCGTCCACAGAGCAGATGCTGGTTTTGTTTGTGCTTAAAATCTGGATTTAATTGGATGAAAAACAAACGACAAGTCATAATTCATTCAGTTTTTTTTCTTCCCTCTTCTTCTTTAAGATCATTAATTAAGCCATGAGTATGTTTCAAAGAGCAGGGGGGGGGGGGGGGGGGGGGGTGGACATGGAAACTAGAGGGATTATAGTAATAACTGAAAAAATGCCCCCGTATGAAATCTTCCGCGCTGTTATTCGCTGTTGTTGCGCCATAAATTGAAGCTAATTGGACGACAGCGGCGCTGAGTCGGCGCGACACTAATACCACTGAAGGATCATTGGTTTGAATTTCTACTTTGGGAAAAAAAATCCTGCTGGAGTGAAAGAGAAGCATTCACTCTTCAGTCAGTGCAATTAGAGGGAAGTTGTTTGATTCACAGAAGTTTGGATTGAAGAAGAGGGACTGGACCACCGAGACTGTGAGACCCTGAAGTATGTGTGCTTCCAAAATAACACCCCCCCCCCCCTCCTCTTAGTGGGGAAGTAAAATTTGACTCTGACACCTTATTAGCAACAAGACCGAGTGTCTGCAGTCGAGCTGGGCAATCGTCTAGACACAACTGTGGACGATTGAGTTCATACAGATTGTCCGAGTCACATTTGCAAACAAGTGGAAAATCCCTGCAGCGTTCAGGTGAGGGGGCGGCACCCGGGGAGGGCGTACTGTTTAAATCCCACTGCAGGAAATAAGGAGGCGTGTGTCTGCTGGTGGAAATAAGAGTCCCATTCATTGGTCCCATACAAAATGTCCAGCGAGTCCCAGTTTAAGTGCAACAGCTTGGGTCAGCACAAACCTCACAGCTCACCGAGCGGACCGCGTCATTATTGTGTGAGAAGACACAAAAGCTCCTTTGTAAAAAAACAAACCCTTTGTTTGAGAAGTTGTTAATAACTCACAAGGTGTCGACGGCTCAAAAAGCGCTTTACAGAACATTCACACGCAGGACGTCTAGACGCTTCACTTTCTCTTGCACTCACCGGCACGGACCCTAAGGGGTCATTCGGGAGCTGCATCCACTTAAACACTTGAACGTTCGCCGGACGACCCGCTCTTCTGTCCGAGCTCTTTACTCGCTGACTTTTACAGAATCCCTGGAGTCACAACACTGGTCTGGCTGAAACGGTGAGAGCAGGAGAGTCAAACAGACGGCTGCTGAGACCAGATCCTACGTTCACCACAACACGACGATGTGAAGAGAAAATGCTACGCGATATTCAGCGAGAAAAAAAACTCAGAAGGTGTTTAGTTTGTTCAGTCTGGACTGATATAAAAAACATGGCGGCCTCCGTAGAGAGGGTCCCCTCGATGTAAATATACAGTATTTGAATATAAAGGGTCTTTTCTGGGGTAAAGAAAACTTCAATTCATACGATTTAGATGAAACGAACAAGTGAAAACATCATGAGGATTATTCTACATTACATTTCTTAGTTTCCTTTCACCTGAATCTCACACACTGGACCTTTAAAGCATCGGTCGGTTCTTAAGACAAGATTCGAGGTTTGGACGCGTCGGGTTTCTTCAAAGTCTTTGTGAAGTAAGTGACAGAAATAAATTCAGTCTTGGGTAATAATGATATTCTTTGAAATGCTTATTGTCTTCCACACAGGAAGTTATCCGCTCCACTGCTCCACGGTGGATGTGGAAATACCTGTGTGAGGTAATATTCTCGGTTTATTACGGGATCTCTGATTGAAGCAGGAAACCGATGGAAACGCACGAGCTGAAGACTCCCACACGTTTCAGACGCATCAAGACGGAGACTTGATGGAACACGGTGTTTTAATTTCCAGCTCAGCGAATTCATAAATGAAAGATAAACAAATCTTTAAATAAACCAGTGGATGTCAGCTCCGAGGCACCAGTTTCTCTCACACACACACACACACACACACACACACACACACACACACACACACACACACACACACACACACACACACACACACACGGTTCCTGTGCAGCCACAGTGGAATTGAGCTTTTATTGTCTCGGCTGTTCAGCTTGACGGACAGAGATGAGATGAGTGACAGAATATATTTCCTCAGCCTCCGCACGTGAAGCAGAACGGAGTGCACGTGCACAGGAAGTGACGGAAAGGACGTCATCACCTTTTGAGTCTGATGTAAAACTCCATCTCAGCTGTAGATGCTACCTGCAGTTATCATCTCGCATCAAGTATCGACGGCCCCACATGTCTGAGGAGTGTCGGGGGGGGGGGGGGGGGGGGGGTCCTCATTGAAAATTCTTCTTGAGGACCCGTGATGTGACCAAGTTTGACGTAGTTGTTCAATATTTACAAGTTGCAGCCTCGTCTGGTAAACTCACAGCTCGACTCGGTGCCATTGAAAGTATATTTGAATTACTGGGGAGACAGAGACACCCTCTGGTCTGTTTCTGCTGCGTCTGCACTCAGATCGGAGAACGAGTTCCACAAACATCCATCATCTCCACTGCTTATTCTTCAATATCACAAATATACTATAAATTAGATTGTGTTACCTCTCATAAACATTTTGTTTTACAAATATAACTACACAGTATGTAAAAGATTTGTCAGAGGACTCGAAATGTTGCCTTCTGCTTTTTAATCAAGTCTCCAAACTTACTTTTACTTGTTTTTATAATAATTTTAACTGTTTCCACTTTAAATGATGTATTTTATCATTTGTTTTCTTTAATTGACAAATACATTTTGGGTTTTTTTCTGTGTAAATCACTTTGTTAGATGTTTTTTTTTTAAAGGTAATGTTATTTATTTCAGTGTCCAATTAACATTTTTATGTCTCATAAAATCCTTTTATCGGCAGATTCTGGTCGACTGCGGCAACCTATTTGAAGATCAGGTGTTACCGGCTGCCTCAGTGGATAAATATCAACATCTGTGTCATCAGGACGCAGCGGAGGGAGGGGACAGAGAGAGAAATAAACAGATAAAGGCAGAGAGTAAACAAGGACGCGAGGGAAATAAGTCCAGTCATTTCCATGTGTGTTCCTCTGAGCTGGGCTTTAACAAGCTGTGCATAAACACCAGCCTGTGAGGGAGGAGCTGCTCTTTATCGCAGAAACCTTCCGGGAGGAGGAACTTGTTAATTGAGATCTTGATCCTCCAGAGGTGTTTGCTGCAACTTCAAGGTCCCCCTTTCTTTCTTTCTTTAATTCCAGATATTTTATTAGCTGGTGCAGCCCACCCTCGAGGGCCCGATTTAATGAGGTTTGTGCGCTTGTTGATATTTGCGGGAGCCACCAAACCGTCCAGAATATACAGACAATTAACTGGGAAAATGGAGGACAGATGTTCAGAGAAGAGAATCTGCTGCCATTTCACCAGAATCCTATGTTGTTTGGGAGAGGAGCTTTTTAAAAAAGGGCCGTGGGTATTGTTTTTGTAACTATCACTTTATAGATTTTTCTTAATATGTTCAGTTGTTGACTTTGAATCAGTGGTTTCTCGGGAATAAGCTCATTAACAGTATAAAAGTGTATTATCTGTATTATTAAGACCGATTCATTAACAGTTGTGTGCGACAGGCACAAAGCAACAAAAAAAAATATTTTCATCATTGAATAATTTCCTGATTATTTTCTTGACTGATTTAAATTGTTATTCTGTAAATGGGATTTAAAAAAAAAAATCTATTTCATTTGTCTAACTGCCAAAAAGTTTTCCATTTACTTTTAATGACGTTTTGATCCATTATTTGATTTATCAACAAACTGTCCCAGCTGTCATGTTTTAACGTTTCACATGATCATGTTTCTTACGTGAGCTCAGGAAGTGTTTCTCCTTCCTCTGTATCGTGTTTAACATTCGAGGTGACGTTAACCCGACTCCTGCTCGTTCATCTGGTTCACGTGACGACTCGATGATTAATAGTTACGTTTTGTGAGTGAAATTCGTGTCTGGTCTCTTCATCCTGCGTCTTAATATCCAAATCAAATGTTATTTACTTTAATGAAATAAACTTTCATGGAGGCTCTTGTGTCCACTCAGCTGTTCAGACATTTCAAAATACATTTCTGAAACACCTGCCACAGAAGTCTGTGTAGTTGGAGATTTATTTTCTCTTCCCAATTGATAAAAGCTTCTGTCTCTTGAATCCAGACAGTTTGGAAGATTTCAGTATTTTCACTCCTTCCTTTGCTAAATCATGTTTTAAAAAAACAACGTGGTCACAGACTAAGATGAGGTAACTTATTTAAGACATGTTGACGTGTCTCTGCGAAGCTTGTGACGGTATTTCCGACTCAATATTTATTATTTCTTTCATTTATTTTAGAAAGGAAACACAGGGTGGGGGGGTCTCACTGTGTAATTCAGTGACAGAGCGAACTTATTTAATCAACTACAACTTGATTTGAAGTGTTGACACCACGGTGCTCTTTATAACGTCAAGCAGGTCGGACACTTTCGGTGCTTTCATTGGAAAATCACAAATTCACTGAGCACAGAGTCGAACTGAGAAGTTTTATTAACTTAATCCAAAACTTTCAGGGAATCAAATATGCAGCAGGTTCGCAAATGACATTGGTGTTAGTGCAGAATGTTGAACAGACGTTAGACTCTTTTTTTTTTACTTCAGCCTCTATAACAAGTAAAAAAAAAACATTAAATAAGAGGCCGATTAAATTACATGATGTGTATTTATTTATTTTTACCTTTGTGTCTTTGTGAATATCATCTGTGTGAACAAAAGCCAGAAGCTACAAACCTAAGCTGTTGATGCTCGGTTTGGCAAACGTCCTGCGGATGTGACACGAGAGCTGCATGAAAAAGTCTGTGTTGGCGAAACTGTCAAAGTCCATTTCACTGCTCAGCTTTCATCTGCCTCCAGGTTAATGTTGTTACCGAACTTGGCGTAGAGCTGGATCTTCAGATCCCCCAACACTTGCTGTATCCCTGACACTTTCTCCTCGAGGCCTCCGACCTCCTGCTCCAGTGCTTTCTGTTTGGAGATTCAGAAACAGTTAGAAAACAGCCACTGAGATTTCCTCCCACAGAAGCAACAAGTTTAAGACTGCGTGTGAATAAATAAACACACGTCGGTTTAATAACGACGACCAAAAATCTATGAGAGAGATGTCCCATCCGCTAACGCTTCACTTTCGAGCAGACGTCCATCTTTATTTACAGTCTGTGCTTTAGACTTTTCAAATCAAGCAGCTTTGAATACGTGACTTTCAGTAGTGGTGTCACCGAGAACACTTTCTGAAGGCTGAAAAGAACTGAGTGCAAAAATGTGCACGGTGGATATAATGAGTGGTTTCTCATCCAGCCGGCTGCGCCACATCAACCAGTGCAGGCCTGTGCAGTGCTCCTGTTGTGCGACGATGAAGGTGCAAACACAAGGACGAACAGGGACAAGAGACGGAGCGGAGGACAAGGCCTGATGTAAAAATCCCTCTCGTTCAATGCCCCGCCCTCTCGGTGCTGAAGCAGCTATGGAGCGACACCGCCCGGCTCCTCTCTCAAGCGCTCCTTTATGGAAAAATGCCGTCTGGCTAAACAGCATTTTCGGACACACGAGGCCGAACCTGGAGTCGATTCATTCAATCTCACCAGCACTCGAAGGGATTTGTGAAATACACTTTTTTTTTCTGGCTGAAAGTTCAACGAGATCGTCCTCTGCTTCTTTTTAACTGAGAGGATTCCAGAAAGCAAACAAGCTTTTTTTTTTCTTTCTTCCATAAAACGTTGAATGATTCATTTAAACCAGTTCATGGGCACATCTACAGTTTGTACATGTTCTGCTTCCATCAGAATAAACAGTCTGATAATGAAGAGAATCAACAGTCGACACGAGTGAATCTGGAAATATTGGAACACGTAAAGCTTCGTGATTTCTGTCCGCTAACCACTCGTGAAGCTGTCGTCAATCTTTGTCAAAATAATAGATCTGGAATGAAAACGTTGTCAGTAAATGTTTTGAAGTGTTGTGTGTCTGTCCTTGGCGAACAGAAATTCAATTACAGTTCTTTGTGCTGCACGAGGAAGAGAAGTGTATTTTTCACATCAATTCTTGTTGCTGCGGACGTGTTTCCACATCGTTGACAGTGGAATGGTAGAAAGACGACAAACTGTCTTTTCTTTGTTCGTTACTTTGCTGTCTCACCGTTCAACCACAACACACACACACCAGTTGGCTCTTCACACAAGTGAGGCAGCAGGACGCAGCACAGACAAATGAACGGGATCATTTGGTTGAGTTTTGTTTATAGATTGAACATTTTATTTCCTCATAAATCTGAATTTCCTTAGAATCTGGGACAGTTCTCTGGATGAGACCACAGGTGGGAGACTGTACCAGGTTGTGTAAATGTATGAAGCATGTGAAACTCTATTTCAGAGCTTTTTGTGGCTCAGACATCTATTACATAAAACACGAAACTGAGACTTAGCTGAAAGAAGTGACGTATAATAGAACCAATACTTCCAACAGCTAATTCATTTCCAAACATTCAGTTGAAAGAACATTACATGATTATTTATTTATAAGATTTAAGGCTTCACTCACATTAAAGACTTCAGATCAGTAAGTAGCTTAATTCACTGATTAAAAACAGTCTAATTGGTCAAAAAGTAATTTTCAAAAACACTGTTTTGTTCAGGTTATCTTTCACCAGAGGCAGAAATCTGAGCAAATTAAGTTTTTATATTTTATTTGGTAGAAAAAATAATGAAAAGCTTTGAAAATATTTGTCACTAAGAGACTCGCTGATACTTAAATGCTTCCTGATTTCATTTTGCTTCAAAGGAATTAAAAAGGACCCGTGAATGTTTCTCATAAATACGAATATCACAAAAACTACTGACGCCACTTTCTAGAGGCAACAACAGTTTCTGTATGAATCCTTCGATGATAAATTACCTCCCAGTCGTTTAACTTGAAGACTTTGCTTTAATGGGGGTCTTTCACATATCAGTACTACTCTAAAGAGGATGAATGAGCGGTGAACAACCCACCTTAGCCGTCTCCAGCATGTCTTGCGTTTCCTCCTGGGTGTGGCTGACAAACACGTTACCGATTTGATAAGGGATCAACTGACAGTCGTCGTCCAACATCATGAGGTCGTCGCTGGCGTCCTGTAAGTTCTGAAGCGATTTCTGCACAGAGACATCAGCAGACCATTACAGAGCTGTTCACACACGAGTCGGAGTAATTTAGCAGCCGCGGTGCTCTTCACACACACTTAACTGTGACTCAGCTGAACAAACCGAGTTTCAGAGGAATCAGCAGGTGACGATTTAACTGTACAGTCACTTCGGAAGCTGGAATTTGCATTGCTGATTAATTAGATCCTTTTTTAGTGAGGTTGTACTAAAGATTAAATAAAAACGTTTCAGTAAGTAAATAAAGTCTAACAGAACAGCGAATACACATGAAGTTGAATCAGTGACTCTTCAATAGATTCAGTAAAAACTAAACATTATAACTCTGATGACAAAAGGACTTGTATGAAATAGTTATTCCTATCGAGGCATATCTGAAAAACTGGATTGAAACCTAAAATCTGGATCACAGACAGAATACGAGGTCTTAACAAAACGTGGTAATTAAAATCTGACTTTGTAAACTCAGACCAGACAATGGAACCCGACTGTATCCACGTTACAAACATTACTTACTTTCTTTGCCTCTATTTCACTCTTGAGTTCCGACATCCGACTCGAGTTCCGGGCGAATTTATTGATCTTCTGCTGATCTTCAAAAGTGACGTTAACGTCTTCGACCGCCTGCGAACAATGAGACAATGAGCAGCGGTGGAAGAAGTCCTCAGACCCTTACGTAGATAAAAGTACAAATACCACACAGTAAAACTACTCCGGCCAACTAAAGGTCCAGTAAAATAACTGTGCTCACTATGCAGGCATAGCTCTTAAAACACGTGGTTACACATCGCAGCGTCATATTTAAATGCCTGTTTGAAAGGTATCTGTGAAAAACACCGAATATTTGTCTTTTGAAATGTGGTGGAGCAGAAGTGTTAAGTAGGAAAACATTAAAATACTTCAGTTTAATACAAGTGCATCAAAAGTGAACGTCAGCAGTGGTACTGAGAGAGAAGAACCAATATCGGACTGTTCAGACACAACGGCCCCTGAGGCAGAAAACGTTTCAGCCAATAACACAAAGACGTGGACGAATATATTATTTATTTCTCACGGGACTTGAGCAACAAAACACAGACTAACACCATTACTCATTATTACACTTTAATATTTTCTATGTCTCATCTACAACACAATTTATATATATATATATATATATATATGGCGATTATATTTAGTTATGAAGTGAAAAAACAATGAAGTGTTTAATTGATTTGAGCTCCAGCTACTTGTGTGTCCTGTTCTGTGATTTATTAGTTTTGTATGAAACATAAATAGACAAACAAAGAGTGAATAAAGAGTCAGTGCATAGAAATACTCATGTACAAGTACTTCAGGTTTGTACTTGATTATAAATTGAATATGACACGAACACTCTCTCCATTACTGCCTTTGTTCATCTTTTTATATTTCTTACGTCTTGTATTTTAAGTCGTTTCACTCTTGCACCTGCTGCACCATCACGTCGCAGCCTGTTTAGTCTAATGCACAACTTATAGCCTCAGTCGCTCATCTTTAAATCTGTATTCATGTTCAGCTGCCTGTCTGTTCCAGTTACGTCTGTGGCTAAAGCTAAATGAATCAAACCTGTGAGGATGAACGGTCACTGCTGCTAACGTTAGCTAGCTAGCAAGCGGTGGTGGTGGTGGTGGTGTCCTGACGCTGTGGTCTAATATCACAGTGACGCCAACATCATTTTTATTATTATTATTATTTATAATAGTTAGCTCCTTAAGCTAACAGTCAACCCGCTACATCTAAATATAGCTGCTGCATTAGCTCCCAAGCTAACAGCTAACGGTAGCTGCTAGCGGGGCTGCACGAGGGTGTGTCGGTGTTTTTTAAAAATCACCCCCGACACCGGACACGGTTTCTGTTTCCTCCACACGGAGGGTCTCTGTTTGAGACCCCCCGAAGTTAAAGCACGCGGGAGAACATTCAACGCGACGCGGGAGAACACTTAGAAATAAAGATTTTTTAAAAACTTACGACAGGTCCCTTCACGGCGGCTGCCATCTTCACTTCCTCGACTGCGCAAAAGCGGGTAGGAGATAACGCGAGAGCAAAAGTTGTACCGCCATCTAGCGGGAAGACAAGCGATGGCGTCGCAGTGGAGACAAACAGCAGGAACTTGTGAAGTCTCTTTTTTTATTTTATTTTTTTTTTGTTTGTCAGTTAAATATTAAACTCCTGTTGTAGCTCGATATCACAGCTAATGTTGAAATTAATTTAATTTAATTTAGCATGAAACCTATCTCACAGCCGAACACTCACAGATTGAGGATATTTAATTTTTCGTCAGTTTCACTACGAAGTGACAACTCAGTTGTTTGGTTTCCATTTGTCATTTATCATACAAACAATTACAGATATATATGTATACACTTGCTTTGGATAGAACAGACATGTTATTATATCAACCGGAACTGCAGCTCTGTAAATACTTCTCCAGCAAACAGTGCTACGCCCAAATCCCAATATTTACCGAATGCATCTGCAAAGCTGGGGCAGCACCGGTGCAGTTTAGATGAGCTGCTGCGGGAACATGTCAATAAATCTAAGGGAGAGCACCACATCAAAGATTCGAGCACAGAGTCATACGTTGGAAATACTGTTGCTTTCAACCAGACGTAAGATCAATGGGCTTTTTGTCAGCGTCGTGCAGATAATAAAACTAGTAGGCCGTTCTGCGTTGGTACATCATGAAGAGTTTGCTTGAGGTCTCTCAGCTGCATGAAGTCAGACAGACGTGCACAACCCAAACAGGGGAATCCAACTCCCACCTCGATGTGCAAGCTATAGGCTGCACAATCGGAGCACTGTGTGTGAGGATTCCAGGCCGTGTCATGATAAAGTCAATAAATACAGCAGAGAGAAAGAAAAAAAAAAACTCCAATCTTTGGTTCTTTGGAGTCAAAGCAAATATGAAAATACAACATTAGGAGTAAAGCAGCTTCAATCAGTTTGGATCTCTGAACATTTACTCACAACAGTGACAAAGAAAACGTGAAGTTGAGGATAATAACAAATGAGAATGATGAGCTACGGTCACTTTGTGTTTGATGACTGACGTCCTCTGTGTGGAGTGATGCATTGACAGACCCTCAAAGACATTTCAGTGTGACCATGTGGAGGCATTTGAAGACAGATGATTTCATTACTGGGCTCACTGTCTGTCTTGATTAACTGAGATAATGGAGAAGTTTCCTGATTCTCTTTGCAAATAAAACACAGCTTCTTTTTCTTTTTCTTTTATGAAATAATATAAAAGTAATGCAGTTGTATAGTTTCTATGATTTATCATTTACAGAATTTAAATCGGAAAGCTTCAACAACCCCAGATTGTTATCACCTAAATAGTAAAATGCTGACAGTTTTCTAAAACCATAATATTCAGTTTAAAGGAGCAGGGTTGTACTTTCAAACATATTTATCTTTTGTTTTGGCCGTGTGGAAATGTGCCAGGCTCATATCCTTAACACACATCCTGCTACTTCCAGCTACATTTGTCAACAGAGCCGCGATGCAGCCCCTTATCACAGCGTGTTTGATTACAGCAGAACCTCACCGTGATCTTGTCGGAGTGTTCTCAGATAATAGATTAACGTGACCTAATCATGTGCCTTTACCAAAGAGCAGCGACGGGCTCGTCACTGGAGAAAATCCAATTGATCACCTGAAAACAGTCCCACCCATTTAGAGCACACATAAATCAGCCTGCTAAAAACAGCAGGAGCGACTCTCTGACACAGTCACGGACACTTACAGTATCTTTTTCTCCGGGAGGATTTCACTGGACTTGCAGAGGTGGAAGAAGGTAAGTAAAAATACCAAAATGTGAAGGGTTTGCAAATGACATACATGTAGTTGCATGAATACTTAGCCACAGTCAAGTTATTTGTTTGAGGCCATATTTCTGCTTTTCAATGAAAAATAGCAAAACTGTGATTCTGCAATTTTTTCAGCGTGTTCCAGTTGAATCTGAACTGAACTGGGATCAAAATGGGAAACGAGCAGTCCACCCACAAAGGGCTAACCCAGGTAAACTGATGGAAATTTCCCAACAGGCGTGTTACACTACCTGTGAGGTATCTATAACTCTGCTGCCTCTAAATCTGCTGAACTGGGAAAAAGTCGTTTTTCTAAAGTTTCCTGAAATGCTGGTGTGGTCAGTCGTTTGTTTACAGTCACATCTTGCCCTCAGCTCGTATGGGTCAGTATTTATAATTTATTTTGTTCTGTATTATTTTCTTTGTAGAATGGGAAAGTTCCAGAGAAGCATGAAAATGGATCAGCGAACGGCGTCGCTGCAAACATCACATCAACTGGAATTGAGATTGATGGTGAGAGACATTTCCTTTTTTTTTTTTTTTCTATTATTCAGTTAAATAAAAGAAAAATATGAATATGAATAATAGTAATCTTTTCTGAAAATGATGCATGAATAACCCTAACCCTCTTCAAATTTAGAGAATCGCAGGTTGAAATAATATCATATACCACAATTTATTCTGTTTGGTTGTATCTTGCTTCGTGGGAAAACACGTTCATCAGCGTGTGACAGACGAAACCAGATGATCTGCCCATGTCCATGTTGGATTAGTCCTCTGGTCTCCTTAACACTCTGCAAACATAGTAACTCCCAGCTGGATTGTATCTCCAGTTCTCCAGTGTAGGCGTAGTCTCCTGACACTGACACGGAGCGACTATTTGACCTGTCACCGTGTGATTAGTGTTGCAGCAGTGACACAAAAGTTCCTACTGGCACCTGAGTTTGTCTAAGAGCTAATGTTGGCGCAGGAGATAAAGATGCTACTTTCTCAAATTGACCAGCCCATGTTTACATGCTCAAGTACACACAATACACGAGTTTGATATTTTGCATGTGCAGAGATTAATAAAGATGTTAAGCAATAAAAACTGTGAATTAGCGTACCAGTCTTACATATGCTGTTATTCAAAAGTTTGATTTTTGCAATGTAGGCTTGAAATTAGAGAAATATATTTTAAGTTAGTCGTAAAATTACAGAAAGAAATACAATTATTACACGATACAAGTGCAAACACTTCACTTCAAACACGTACAATAAACATTTGTTCCAGTGTTTCCAAAATCTAAATTGTTTCGTCTCATGAAAAATACATTGATAGATAAAATTCCTAAATTCAGCTGACTCTCTATCTATTGAAAAAGTTGTCACCCTGTTTGAATTCATGATTCATGATTCTTTTCTTCATATATTGGTCACTTTTTTGTTGTTGCAGCCAGAGGTGACACCACAATCATCCAGAACAACGAGCCCTTCTCTCTGGACCTCGCCACCGAATCAACAGAGCCGGATTTTGTGGTGGTCGAATCGGAACCTGCTATGGCCGAAGTCATTTCTGAAATCCCTGAAATCCCTGAAATCCCTGAAATCCCCGAAGCCCCCGTCCAGATGGCAGAAGTCAAGAAGAGTAAATCAAAGAAAACTTCCGTCTTTGGCAAAATGTTCAAAACAAAAACAGAAGCTCCGGCAGATGTCAAGAAGGTTCAACAAACAGAGACGTCAAATGAAGATGTAACGGATGAAGGTCCTCCTGCTGCTGATCCACAGCCGGTGAGTATGTTAGCTGGTTAATTAACAAATGTGTGTTAATCTACAACTGATAATAATTCTCAAACAACAGCTTCCTCATGTGTGAGTAACTCCTGCTACACTCTACACAAGAGCCCAAAGGTTTTTAGGAAATAGTTCATCTTGAAATAAAACTTTTATATTTATGGGCTTCATCAATGAAACAAAAAAATGTTTTTTTCTGTTCCGCACTAATCTCAAAAACAATCCAAACCGACCAAACAGCATGAAATCACTCAGATGTTCTTAATACTTTCACATTTAACAGAACATTAATCACAAAAACACACAAGCAAAAAGAAAATCGTAAAAACAATATCATCACTGAGGCCAGAAAATCTGTAAAATGCATTCTAATACATTGATTCTACGTTAAAGAGTGAATTCTGTTGTGTTTTGAAGCAGGTGTTTATTATTAACATTATTAATCATCCAACATCCCACGACATCTATAGATTTAAACCAACATCTCACTGACACGGACACATTTTGATTTCACTTTCATAACAACAAGCTCAATAAATCAAAGATTCGAATACACGACTCTTGTTCTGCAATGCAGCGGTGTTTCTATTCTTCTGGTCATTCACTTTAAACACACAGCGTGATCAAGGACGTGGTCGATATATTTATCCCGGAAACAAATACAAAATGTATTTCATCTAAACATGAATGTCAATTTTTATGATAAAGGAGTTGAACCCTCGAGAAGAAGCTGCTATAACGAGCGTCATCGAGAACCAGGAGGAGGTCGGACATCCACAAAGAGCCGACACTTCGACGCAAACGGACAGAACAACCGAAGTCGACATTGCAACGCAAACAGATGAAGACACAACTGTGAAGTCGTCTGAGAGCCCGGCGGAAGAGGAAGCTGCGATAGAGTCGGTGATGACTGAAGAGTCGCTGGATCTGTCTGTCATAATTGCTGAGGAGGCTGTGGAGGAGACTGCGAATGAGGAGGCCTCAGATAGTCCGATAGCTGCGATCATCGGTGACGAGGTGGTGGTGGTGACGGAGAACGATTTGTTCGAGAGTCGTACGTTCAGAGCAGAGCTGGTGGTGGTGACGGATCATTTTGAAACCAGCCCGTGCAATGCAGAGGACGAGAGTTTTAATGGACCCGAGGAAACTGAGCCAGAAATCGCTACGGAACCAGAATCAGACCCAAACAGATCCACGACAGAGGAGGAAGATACGACTGTGTCACTGGAGGTCATATCCGGTCTGCCTAAAGTGGTGGCAGATTGCATTGAGCTGGTTTTCTCTGACGTTCCTGACTCAATCGACCTCGTTGAGCTGGATGAAGAGTTTACTGAAGAAAATGCAGAAGAAGCTGGAGACATGTCAGCTGATGTGGCGCCGATCGAAACCACCGAACCTGAGGCTGATGTCATCACTCCAGAGCCCGAGGAAGAAAATGGCGCTCCCTCCCTTTACGAAGAGATAGTGACTCTGGTGACGGAAACTATCTGTGAGGTCACTCATGAGGACACAAATCCTGAAAACCAAGACACATCTGGAGAAGAACTTCCTGTCCTGAGCAAGACAGTGATTCTGGTTATGGAGGAATCCGCCCATGTTAACGTCACCACCGATTACGCCGTTGCCCCAGAAACAAGCGAAACAGACGAACTGAGCCCTGTGATCGACGATGAACCCTCAGAGAAGTGTGACGAGGAAGAGACTGTCATCAGTGAGCTCAGCACCACAGAGGAACTCCCTGGAGATGAAGTCGAGCCTGAGACGACTCCTGACGCCATCACTTCAGATGAGAACGCTGAGATAAGTGAGGAGTCTGACGTGGGACCAGAAACAGTTGACGAATCACAGCCAAGTCTTGCCGTTGTCTGTGAGGGTGATGAGATGATACCAGAGGCAGCGATTGACGTCCTCGCTCAGGAATTTGCCGTCGCTGTTCCCGAACCTCAGGAGCCTGCAGCAGATAATGAAAACCTGGTAGAAGAGGAGGTGATCACTGCAACCGTGTTCATGCCCCTCTCAGCAGAACAAGAATTAGGCCTCACAGCTCCACAAGAGCCTGTGGACGAGACAAGTCTCCCACCCAAAGACCAGACAGTTGCTGAGCAGTTGAATGAAGAAGCTATAGAAGCTTTATCGAACGAAATCGAAGCGGTGCCTAAACGTCCAGAGGAAGAAACCACCGTCCAAAAATCTGCCACTGAGGAAGAAATCACAGGGTTTACCATTCCTGAAGAACCTGTAGCAGAAAGCATCAAAACGCCAGAACAAAATCTTCTTACCTCAGAGGAACCTACAGAAGAAAACATGAGTCCTTGTGAAGAAGCTGCAACCACAGAGGAGTTGGAGAACACACTGGAATCAGTTGTTGAAGCTGTTTCAGAGTTGCTTGAAGTCACGGAAAGGATAGTCGAGGAATCTGAAGATGTTCCGGCACAAACTCAAAGCATCGAAACACCAGAACCAATTCTTTCTATCTCAGTGGAACCTGCACAAGAAAATCTGAGTCCTTCTGAAGAAGATGCAAACACAGAGAGGTTGGAGAACGCACTGGAATCAGTCGTCACGGAAAACAAAGTAGTGGAACCCGAAGATGTGGATGTGACCCCAGTGGAAGCCACAGAAGAGTCCGAGCCGAGTGTTTCAGTCCAAGAGGAGGAAGAGGAGACGGTTGTGATGGAAGATTCTGATGAAGAAGCTCCACCTGTGGTTGCATTCTTGAGTGAGCCACAGGCAAAACCCGAAGTGCTCGTGGTTATCTTAGAGACAGCCAAGGATGGAGTTACGCAGGAGATCGTTTATGAAACAGACAATTCTGTGGATGTTCCAGTCGAGAACTCTGAAACTTCAGATGAGCCCGTGGCAAAGTGCGGTGAGGCCGTTCTCGAGACCATCGAAGAAGAGCTCATCGCGGAGGAGGCCGAATGCGACGCCGTGACTTCAGAGGAGGTCGCACCAGACATGGACGCTTTACGCGAGAGGTTGCAGTCAGCTTGTGCTTCAGTTGTCGTAGAATCAGCATATAGTCTCGGCGGGTTAGAGATCCTGACTCAGGGATACAGTCTTACTATCACCGTTCACGTGGCGCCGAACACAGAACAGCAATAAAACCTTGAAGGAATTTTGTGAATGTTGTTTTTTTTTGTTTTCTAAAAATATCGATCTACCTCATTGTGTTTTATCGCATGCGGCAACAATTGCAGCTGGATTGTAAAAAGATATTTTGTTACATATTGATGCAAAGTGCTTCTGTTTTTATATAAATCGTCAACGAAAGGTTCACACTGAAGAACTGACATGTTTTGCAATAAAAGGAAAAATGAAAATTCGAGTTTGTCCCTAATTTATTGGTATTATCTTGTATTCAATGACAAATATACCTTCATCATTTGTAATCAAACAAAACAACAAATTAATTATATATATATACATATATATATATATATATATATATATATATAGAGAGAGAGAGAGAGAGAGAGAGAAATAAATCAGCTCAGTGCTATATTGTAAATATGTGCACCATAAGGACACCGCAAGGTATTTTAGTTTTCTGACATTTCTCAGAGCATAACTATCGCACATTGTTGAATATCAATGAGTGAGGGGTGGGACACACACATTAATAAAAGGCTGATTGTTGACAATGCCCCGAGTAGGCAGAGGCATGGTTGGAATTGTGCTCCCATCTCAATGCTGGCGATTAAGACACTCAGTGTGCTTGCATATCAGCTCCGCCGCTGCAACATAATCCTCAAAGGCTGATTCTTTGTGTGATGGTGTATAGGAGACAGCGACAGAAAACCTACAGCAAGAGGCCCAATCACCACCGGAGACAGACAGCAGTGTGACCGCAGACGCAAGACCGGAGGAGGAAGACGCTCCTGAGAGTGACCACAGTCGACCAGAGGAAGACCAAGAGGAAGACCAAGAGGAGAGCGACTCTGAAAACAATCCAGTTATGAACTTCTTCAAAACACTAGTAAGTGATTCAGATAAAGTTTGATAATTGCTTGTCTTGTGAAATCAGACTCTGAAATTGATGTGGAAAGAAAAGCTTGTTATCCGCAGCTATTACTGAAGCCAAGCAGCTGCTCAAACGACAAAAATCTAATTCACGTTTGCTCGAATTATTGTCTGAGGGTTTGATGCCGAGACGTTTGGTGACGATAGTCTGATAATGATAAATCAACCAGTGAGGATGTTGTGTTTCATCTGTACTTGTCTGTTTTGTGAAAGTGTCAGTTTAAAGGTATCAGTGACACAAACAACAACGAGCAGCGATTGTGCTCCTCTTCATCATGCTGTCTTTTGGACTCCTGCCGTTTTAAAGAGTTACCATCGCCCCGGGCCCATGCTAATCGAGCATTTGAACATGCGGGAATGTGGTGGCCTATTGTTCGGGCCCCGAATGTGAGCTCACAAGGGAGGCCTGTGCGGATGGAAGTGGAGGTTTGTGAAGATAGAGCGAGGGCATGCCTACGCCATCGCCGGAGCACAATGGCCGTCACAATGACAGCGCATGTACTGTATGTGCTCTGTCAGGGACCTCAGAGTGCCCTCAGTGTGCCTGAGTCAGGCCGCACCACAGAGCCCTATGTCTGCATTCATGAGAGGCTTCTGTTTATTGAAATAATAATTTTTCTGTCCCCGTTACATCAACTACATCCTCTGTTCCTGACCGTTTTCAGCTTCACTGTCAGCTACATTCAACAACACAATAAAATCATACCATTTTTCAATTTTTTTAACTTTTATTCCTTGCGAACTTTTTCTTTATGCGCAGGTGACTACCACTAAAACAACCAAAACTGAAACGCCAACTCCAGACGCCACAAAAGATCAGGTGAACCGATGACGTTACAGATTTCACTCCATTACACAACACGACCTATTGCTTTTATTTGATTTGCTCTAATTGCTTTATTTCCAAGGCCTTATCAGTTAATCCAATAATATTAATGATCATTTGATTATCGAACACTGGTGCAAGTCGCTGTAACACACTTCTGTTGTGTTTGAGGATATTTCTGTGACATTTTAAGGGACCAGCATTTACAGGACAGATCTTCATTTGCTTAGGTTTAATTTCACTCACTGAACTGCTTCCTTTTTCTGTTGCCTAATAGTCCCAGAAGGAGACCCAACCAGCGGCAGCCACGACTGTGAGCATATAACCCTGAACTTGTTTTTGTTTTTATGAGAGAAAAGAAAAACACTTCCAGAACATGACTGGGTTCAGTTTGACACTTCATTTGTTCATTTTACTGTTTACATACTAATCCTATTATTAACTGATGATATCTGATATTATACGTTGCCTTTACACAAAATGCTGATAAACGTTTCCTTTATCTTAACGCTCTCTCTCCATCTTGAATAGACTGCACAAGTGTCTGAGCCGCCTGCAGCACCCAAAGGAATGTCCATCCCACCTCCTCCTCCTCCGGAGCCACCGAAGATGGAAATCGGGGGAGAAGCAGCTGCCAAACCTGTGAAGCCGACACCCAAAGACGAACCAAAAGCTGCCGCCAAGCAACCCGAGCCCTCGAAAGGAAAATCAGCCAAAGGCGCTCTGAGCAAACTCTTCCGCCCAAAGGTAAATAAGTGGAGATCACAAGATAGAAGCATTACTCTCAGAGGCAGGTTTTCACTGAGTACAGGGTGTGAGAATATAACGCAGTGTGAAACGTGCTGTATGTGAATTTGAGGTGCTGCTAGAACTCAAGGCTTCCAAAGGCAAGGCTGCTGCAGCACGTGGAGCCAAAGCCCCGGCCAAGACCGCAGCAGTGGTACGGTAGATCGCCGTTTCCTCGAACTGACCGCGGCTCATCCCGTTACTAACTGAACCAGAGCTGATTTCTTTTATTTTCTGGAGGTGGCAGAAACTGAACAATGTGCTTCAGACATTATGTGAAGACGCATCAGTCTCCTCAGTTTGACATGGAGCAATTACTGGACATTAGTCTGAAATCCTTGTTTCTACCGCAGTCCATGTTTTCACAAAGATCAATGTTGCACTGGTGATTCACATTATTTAAACTTTGACATCTTAAACAAATCTTTTCATTTTTGTTGACTTGCCCAGAGTTAGATGAGAAGATCGAAGCGTCGCTCATGTCTGTGCTCGACGTTAGAAGCTGAATCCGGGAAGCATTTAGCTTAGCTTAGCTTAGCTTAGCACGAAGAGTAGAAACGAGGTGAAACTGAAAAGGTTTTCACCCTTCGGTTGGTTTGTTTGATTGTCAGCAGAATTACGCAAAAACTTTTGAGCGGATTTGAACAAAATTGGTAGAACGATGGGACACGGGCTAAGAAAGTTAACTATTTAACTTCTGATATGGATCCAGACCAGGTGGAAAGAGGCAAAAATCAGACATAATGAGCGGACTGATATCTCTGAGCGTGCACGATAGGAGCGGATCCAAATAAAGATCCGGATCTAGTGGACTGAAATGTGTTTTTTTAAGCTACTGTACAAATATGACTTGAAACCTGTAACTCCACCAGAGTGTAGCTGAGATATTATGGATTCACTAAGCAACAGTTTCAGTGAAGCCTCAGTAGTTTGACGGTTCCTTCGCAGATGGACCTGCTCTACTATATGTTTTTCTATGATAGTGTAGTTCCTTTAAGCGGTTCATGCTGCTCGTCATTCATTGTCACGCTAACTCACTAAGTTCTCAGTGCTTCCTGTCCGTCGCGTTGACTTTTCCTGTAACAATATTAACTCCTCCGCTGTCCTGCAGACAATCAAAGAACCTGCACAGCCAGCGGTGCATGTAGACGTGCAGCCGGGTGTAGAAGAACAGGTAAAACAGGGAGTCTGCTCACTCCGCTCAACTGTGTTCATGTACTCTGGTGTGTCTCACCAGCAGCTCCTCATATCATGCATTTAAAGCATATTGTGTCTGTGCTGCACAACAGACACACAGAAAATTCATTTATTTATACTCAGATTAAACAGTTTTACTCTGCAGGAGGCACCTGGGGAGGAACCAGAGCCAGTTGTAGAGGTCCAGGTAAAGACGTGTTCTGAATGTTCGGGGATTTTATCACATGGAATAATCAGATTATATCACATCACCGTCTTCTGAATGAAGTGGATCTTTTGCTTTTGGATTCATTTGCATTTGCTCACTATGAAATTAAGGTCGAAGATCAGGAGACAGCAGAGGAGGGGGAACAGCCTGTTGTAGAGGAGCAGGTAAATCAACGAGAAGCGCTCGGGCATATTAATACTTTCTTTACTTCTTCTCTCTGCAGGCACCTCTGATACCGTTTGATACTGATGCTCATGTAATATACGATCAAATACTCCTTCCTTCATCTCAGTAAAAACAGCAGTGTGCAGTTTGTAATCAACAATTTACTGAAGTTTAAACAGTATTTGAATTAATGGGGAAAACAAATAACTCAACCTTTCCTGCAGGTGGTAGATGGAGAACCAGTGCCAGTGGAAGAATTAGAGGTAAAATAATAAAGGGGAAATATTCTCATTTGCTTTAAAATTCAGATTTTTTGTTATCACAGGACCTGTTTCCTTCTGTTTCCTGTCCTTATGCTAAGCTAAGCTAACCTGCAGCTGGCTGTAGCTTCATATTTAATGGAGAGATTTTCTTTGAGAAGAAAGAGAAGAAGAGTATTTTAAAGCAAGCCCTTTAAAGCAAGACAATCTCTTATTCCTCCCTTTTTCTTTTTCAGATATTCACATTGTTTGGTGCATGGTGTCGTGTGGTTCTGTTTCCTACAGAGACTAGATCTGAGGATTTTTCTGATGTTTCCGCCTCCGCTCTGCTTTGACCTCTGGATATTTTCTTTCCTCTTCTTTCACCTGCAGGTGGCAGATCCCCCTCTCTTGCTCTGTCAGCTTCCATGATGGTCATGCCTTCAATTTGTCAATAGCTCATGATGTGTATTTTCCTTTCTGCCGCTTTGAAAACAGAAAGTGGATCCCTCAAAAACCGGCACCCTGGAGGCTGCTGCGAAGCCAGAGCCGCCGCCGCCTGTTCAGGAAGAAAAGAAGAAAACAGATTCAAAAACATCTTTCCTCTCTTTCTTCAAACCCAAAGTAAGAACCAGTTCATGTCTTTCTGAGATTTCTGTGTGCATGAATGGAGGTGGGATTATGAATCATGAGCATAAATGTCCAGGCAGCCTCCACAGAAGAAGCACTGGAGAAGAATTAATCAGAGTGGTTTTATTAATCACATCTGCTTTAAAATCATTAATGAGTATTTTTAACAACACATCATGCTGCAAGACCTTCGAATCTCATCTCAGAGTCACATCTGCATTTAATCGCTGCAGCACATTAGATGTTTAGAACCTCTGCTGCTCATGATGTTCTCACCACGTACCTCCAATACCTTCAGGCTGCTGAACCCAAGAAGGCCACCCCTGCCCCGGCTGCGGAGGCCGCTCAGACAGTCAAAGCCAAGGAGGAGCCCAAAGCAGCGGCCAAGTCAGCGGACGTGGCCGTAGATAGCAAACAGGCTTCTGTGGCGTCCCAGGCTGAAGAGGATGCAGCCCACGTTCCCAAAAAACTGGAGAAGAGGAACTCCATCCACCTGTTCTTCAAACACCTGGTAAGGAGAGCGTCACTGTTCCTGGAGAACCTTTAAATACAACAGAAACGATGCACCCTTATAGCACACGCAACATACATGCATTTAAACGCAGTCATTATTGTGGTGCATTAATATGTTGAATGCTTGTTATTGTCATATGTGGCCACAAGATGGCAGCAGCAGCTCACTAGGTCATTACAGCTGTGGAGCCATTTCACAGTTGTGGAGTTTTTAAAACCTCACAGTTAATAAATTTGACTTTGTCCTGAGGGAAACCTAATTCCACACGTTTCATGCAGAGCTGCGGGAGACGATTAAGTTTAGTGACATGAGAAGTGAGGACAAGAGAAGAAATTGCTTCTCGTGTGAAGTAAAGCACTTTTGGACGACTTTGCTTTTTCAAGACAAGTGTGTTGGAAAATAATGTAAATGAGAGAAAACACTCTTTCTTTGAATTTCAGGGTCAGAAACGTCACTCTACAGATGCAGGAGTCCAGACAGAGCCGGCCGTTGCTGCAGCAGCAGCAGCAGCAGCAGCCAAATGAAACAACACTGAAGTTTCCTTGTACAGTTTCTCTCACTCAGTCTCTATCTCTCTCTTTCTCTCTCTTTCTCGTCACCCCTTCAAGCTCTTAGTTACTTTAACTTCACTTTTTGTTACGGTTTGGAACGTTGCAGCGTGAAAGGGAAGCTTAGTGGATAAATGGATAAAAGCAAGTGAACAGTTTGCGGCAGGCAGCTGAACTAGTATATATATATATATACATATATATATATATTGGGTCGTATAAATGTCTTGACAAGTATCACAGAGTGACTGTGAAACCTTTTCTACAGACATTTAATGTGGCTTCGATCCGATCCTGCAACCTAAGGTGCCGGGATTCTACGAAACACAAAACCACGCTTTGCTTTTAATGATTAATTTGTCTGAAACATTTAAAACAGAACATATAGTCATACAGCGTCACAGCGGAAACAAAATCATACATGAAAACGTTAATGTGACAAGAGCTTTGTTCTAACAAACTGCACTTTTACACTTTTAATCTACAAAAGCCACATGTAAACTAATGCACGTGCAGAATCATAAGGGGAAAACCACAATCTTTAGTGTGTCTGCAGGAAGCTGATTTTAACTATTTGTGTTAACAAATGCGTCCGAGGTGGCAAAATGGTGTCGTTGTCTTTTGAAGTCGTAGTCGTCATAAATCACAAAAAAAGTAGCTTTTTAATTTGTTAGCAGCACTTTGTGTCGTGTCATTAAACTGAAGTCTCACTGTTTGATAAATGTGCAATTGACATCATGCCCTTGTTTGCCTTCATGTGTGCGTGTATGTGTAACTTCAGTTTTTTCGAAGACAATAAATATGTACGTAAGCATTTGTCTTTTCCTTCATCGGAGCGAACGACAGTGGATTCGTGAAACTCAAATCTACCTTGATATCTGGGTGAAAGAACGTTGCTCAGCAAGTTCAGCAACTAAATATAACATTCCCTCATCAGCGCTCAGATCCCAATCATTTCAACGCACTGGTGAGATAAATACTGTGAGTCCTCCAAGTGTTTATTTATATCACTGAAAGAGAAGAGACAGATACCTGACATCCATCCACAATTCCTGATCGTGCACCCACAGGTCATTCCTGCATATTTTGAAAACAGTTTCTTGTTCAAGCACTTTATGTTTTCAGAAAAAGCTTAGAAAATAAAAATGAATTGCCGCATTTACTGTATCGTTGCAAAGTTAATATCGTGGGTTAAAATTCACCAACGTCAAAGCCACGCCTTGCTCTCACAGATTAGAAGTGAACGAGAGGCGAAGGTTCATCACGGACATTTCACGAATGTGTGTCTGTGTCTGAAGTGACTAGTTGTTGTTTTTCAGGACAGGGGCATTTCAGGGGCCAATCCTATTTCAGCTATGCCCTTGAGGCCCCACCCCTGGGTCCACCCCTGCAGACATGGTCAATAAAAATAAAAATAAATAAATAAATAAAACTGATACCACTGCCGACCATCATTTGCAACTCTGACAGACTGAAAGTTGATGGACATCAATATTTCAAACTAATTTAGGTTTTTAGAGTCTGTGTTTCAGGAATAAAAGAGATAAAACAAGATCTAAGAGCTTGAATATTTCAATCAAAGCCAGACCTCAAATCGTATTTGAACTTTTATGATGTGATTTCTGTGATTGACGACCCAGAGTGTCGTCTTTGGAAGGATGCGTGTCAGAAACCAACGTCTGAGACCCACCGCTCACCCCCCGTTAAGTGATGAGTCGCAGCCCCCGGGGGGGAAAAACTCACACTGCTCCTTTGTCGTCAACGAGACGTCATCGGCTCGTATTTCTCTCTTCGGTAGGGGCGATCAAAGAAATGGCTGTGGCACTGAAGTTGAAGGCGGTTGCACGGTTCGCGTGGGACGACGTCGGTCTTTGTCCCCCTGAGGATTGTTTCAAATGAAGACGCAGTGGGTATTTCTAGTATGAGGAGAGAAGAGCACGTGTTCTTTACCGAACATGAAGTGCACAGCTCGGGGAAGAGGACGAGAGTTCTAATGAGACAAAAATATCGATATCAATGTCAAATCACTGATATCCTGTGAACAGCGTGTGCTCAACAAACTGACAACAAATACTCGTCTGTATCATATTGAGATTATAGAACCTCACAATCACTTCCTGACGTCTCCACTTTCGTATTTATTATTCGAAGGTGCAGACGAGGTCAACAGCTGCATTTGAAGACTTTTCTCTACGTAAACGATGAAAGCAGTTCGATTTAATGAGGTCTGGTCGGTCCTCTCTCCCTCTCTCTCTCTTTGCACTCTGACAATAATGAACTGAGGCTCTTATAAAATAGGACACAGTTGTAGGTATGGATTAAACCCTGCAGACTGAGCACACTGCACGAGAGCTGCTCTGCTCCACCGCCATGCTGCTGCAGTCCATCCCAGGACAATGCATGAAACTGTGTGAATGCCCAGGGCTCTGAGCGGGGGGGGGGGGGGGGGGGGGGGGACGACAGTGTGCAGGGAGGCCCGACAGGAGGCCTGCTGTCAGGACTAATGTGCATCACGGCACTGCTCTGCAGTAACAGGTCCGTTCTGCTACCAGATCACAAATTGAAGCGGACTTAAGCCTCTAAAAGACGGTTTCATTCGCTGTGATTAAGGGAGAACAGGCAAACACGCATGTTTACATGTTGGGCAGGAATTCCACCGCAGGTGATCTCTGTCGATGTTTAAAGGGAGTTTACGTAATGACTCCAGCTATTAGTGAGTTTATTCAGAATACTGACACGTTGGATGTTACCCAGATATTTGCTTGATATTCAAATTAGTGATAGGATTGTGTTTTAACATGACCTGAAAGATGGACTCTGTGGGATTGACTTTACTAATCCCGTTGTAATTTATATTATTAAACGAGGTAAACACTCAGATTAAACATTTCTATTGCCAAGCAGGTTTGCACATACAAGGACTTTGCTATAAATATTAAAAATACAGAAATAGGAAACAAAGTTAAATATAAAAAATGTACTTTATTGTTCTGTAAAAGAATCATAATATCAGAGTCTGACTCATCTATTAGTTTATGTTATCCAGTATGAAACCTGGAATTTTATTTTTGACTGAACGATGCAGTAAGTAAAGTTAAGTTAGTTACTTTATTCAAGTTCTATAATATTGTTTTCTTTTTATTAATAGTTATTCAATTATCAACTAATTAGAGTTTGATCATGAAATCTTGAGAATCACTGTTGGTATTTAACATAAAATATAGTTGTGCTATATTCTTTGTCTTTATTTTTATGGGTCAATCTGAATAATATGAAAATATTCTGTTCTACTTGTTGATTCAAACATTTGTTTATTTGTCGTATTATTTGATAGTACTTGTAATAGTAATATCTTTGGTTTTCCATGTGCACATTAATTGTCTGTGTCCGTCACTGAAAAGCAAAGTGTGGAGAAAAAAAAGTCCATAAGTCAAAGAAGGTTAAAGTGACAGCATGAACCTCACACCAGAACAAAGGGACTCTTCCTTTTCTCAATTTCTCCTCAGAAGAAGCACAAGATTTCTGTGATGATCCACAACACAACAGCTGGTTGCATTGAATAAACATTACCGGCTCAGGGTGAGAGAGGAGATTATCTTTCAGGAGCGACACCAGGATTGTGAAAGACGCCAGGCTGTGAATCTGGAGGGGGAACAATGCAGTCAGCTGCTCCTGACACGTCAAGACAAAAACAAGCCACCGCAGCCCTTTCCCCGTCCGTTGATCCAGCTCCTATCACAGCGCCTGTCCACTGAATACATAACTACTCAAAAAAAACCACACACACAACTTAATCTCCTGGTTAGTGCTGAGTACACACATGTAGGATTTGTTTTGTGAGGAAACAATCTGAGACAATGAGTTTGGAGGATTTTGTGAGAGAAATTAAATTTGCATAAAGTCCCGCAACAGGACAAAGTTAATTAAATCAGTTGGAAGAAAACAATGGTTTGCCCACTTGTTGCTGTCGCTCCTTCCTCTGCACATGATGGACGGTCATTAAATACCTGCAACGGCATCATCATCGAGTTAAAGAAACACACACAAGCTGCCAAACACCGCCGCGTGAAAAGGGATTTTTTTTCTTTTTATGATTGGCTCGACGTCTCTTGGCAGTTTCATCATACTGCCGCTGCAGATTGATAGCCCTTCACTGAGCCTTTGTGGCCACAGAACAATGGGAAATGAGCGGGAGGCCTCGATGTGTCACACGTGGTGCTTTTGATTAACATACTCCACTTGTTTGTGTTACAGGATCTCAGGGTGAAGAGAGAGAAGAGCAAAAAAAAAAAAAAAAAAACTGAATCACAGAGGAAAACAATGTTTTCATTTAAAGCAGCACAAGGAGAGGATTGAGTCAACTGGTTTCGTTTTGTAGGTAAAGACCCAACTGATTGAGCATTAAATAAACTGTCACCCAGAGAGCACATATCATTTCCCCTTATGATACCAAATCTACTATTTAATTTAATTTAATCTAACTTTTATTTAACCAGGAAGTCTCATATACATTTTTAAAGACAGACCTGAGAACAAGAGATATTCACAACCTACAAATAAATACAACACAACATGGATTTTATTAAAACAATTAAAAGAATTCATTTAAATTCACCAGATCCCAGTTTTTATTTGGATCTGCACCTTAAGTATTCACTTTAATATGTCTGTTTTTGTTCCATCAAGCTCCGTGAATTATTCTCTCCTGAATCATGGTGGTGAAAAACCCCCTAAGTTAAAGAAAAAGAGAAAAGAATCCTGTGTCCGCCCCCGGATCTGGATCCACAACTTAATGAAATGGATTCTTCTCTGACCCAGTTTCACAGAATTCAAAGACGTAAAAATATAAAGAAATATGTATAAAACAACAACAGCAGCAATATTCGCAGTATCAGAAAATAACTATATACAGAGGACATTTACAAACTGTATTTACACATTTAAAAAAAACTTGCTAACTAAAAATCAAGCATAAAAAACAAACAGTGAAAATGTGTTTTTATAATAACTCCAAAATTATCTCTCATGTCCATTATGTGACGGACACATGATCCTTTTATTAGAGTTTCTGGCACAGGAGCAGTGATCACATGCACTAACCCTCTGTCTGCCAAACCTGCACATCTACTCACGTCCTCGTCCCAAAGCAGCGAATCTGTCCGACCTGTTTGGTAACGAACGAGGATTTATGAGTTAAAGAAAAATAAACAAACGTATATTTATAAAAGCAAACACACATTTTAATAACACCACAAAGCAGCTAATACTGAGAGGAGGTGGGAGGGGGGGGGGGCTATAGAGTCTACTGTGAGGGATGGTGTTGGCAAACCAGTCTTTGTTCACTGTTCCTTCTCTGGGAGTGGTTACTGATAAAGTTTTTTTCTTTCTTCCAGACATTGCTGCCATTCAGAGGGACGTAATGTGTGTGTGTGTGTGTGTGTGTGTGTGTGTGTGTGTGTGTGTGTGTGTGTGTGTGTGTGTCAGCGAACACTGGAGTGGACTGAATATCTGCATTGACTGAAGCGTGCAGGGCTTTCTGCTGCCGTCCCTGCCTGACGTCTGTGTGCAGGGTTGTGAGGGTGGAGGAGGGGCAGTTGTTTAATTACACACAGGCCTGTGGAAGCTGCTGTAGGTGGTGGATCTCTATCTCACGGAATCACTGCATTATTTGTGTGCTTTCACGAGCGGGCGCTGACTTCACAGAGTCAGTGAATTGTTATATTTGGTATTATCATAATAAAGTTTTACGTGTACTTTCTCTTGAATACAGGGCTATTCCCCCTCGTATTTAAATACACCACCGTAAAGTATTCAGGCTCGTCAGCTGTGTGTTGAGGTGCAGTGTGAATTCTAAATAATCTACCGGAGCTTGTTTCTATTCAAGTTTCATGGAAGCTGTAGGAATAACCTGAAAATGTCCTCATGACTCAACCCGGCCTCTCAGCTTCTGCAAAAAAAAAAAAAAAAAAAAAAAAACCCTCATGTATCTGTGAAAAGTTTGAGTCTCCCCCTCCCCCACCTCCACATGGTAGCTGATGCATGAAGTGAGAGCAGGAGGAGAGGAAGAGGAAGGAGGAGAAGAAGAAGAAGAAGAAGAAGAAGAGAGGGCCTCACTTTGAAGGTGCTGCAGCATTACATATGAAACAGAGCTGTTGTGTAGCCCGAGGCCTCCAACTACACACAGTGAGTGTGTACAGGTCAGTGAACTACAGTGTGTGTGTGTGTGTGACAAGTTCAGATACACTAACAAGTTTTGTTTAGGAGTAAAACAACCACACACACACACATACAGGCGCGTGCTCGCTGTTATTTATTGATTGATTAATTAATTAAGATTAACGTGCACTCCTTTTTTTTTTTTTCTTTCCTCTCTCTCTCTCTTTCCTGTTCCACGCGACCACGTGACTTTTTTTTTTTTTTTTGTTATTTGGGGAAGGGAGGGTTAGTAACTGCTGCACGTGCACGCGCCCCATTCGTTGGTGGTTGTGTGAGTGGGCGGGGGCGCGCACGGCCGGATTCAACAGCTGCACGGAGGAAAAGAGTCCGAACAAAAAAAAATGATCCGGTACAAGGTGAGTGATCAGCGGCGTTAGCATCGGTGTTAGCAGCGGCGGCGGCGGAGGAGCTCCGCGTCTCTCTCGCGCATCGATCCCGGAAACTGCGGCGGTGTGTTTGTTTGGTGAGTTTCTAACATTTCACCGCAGGAACAAACAAACAAACAAACAAACAAACAAGCAAACAAACACGCAAACAAAGCGACGGTTGTTTCGTTAACTTAACTTCGCTAACGTTAGCATGTTGTCAACTCCTCTTATAAACGGGCATCAGTGGAATCACACACACACACACACACACACACACAGGGTCCACGCTGTGTGTTGTCATGATAATTACGAGTAAAGTTAACGTAACGTAAAAAGTTTTGAGATTTGCGTGATTTCTATTGATTGGAGTCAGCGTGTGCGTATGAAGCGCACATAGACGCGTAATAGCTGCTGCTCGATGGAAGTTCAGAGGAAAGTGTCGGAATAAATTGAGTTTTTGGGTCAAACGAGCGTTGAATAACAAGGTGGCTCCTCGATACACAGAGATATGAATGAATAAATACATGTCTATGGTTGCTGATGGTAGAATCCTGGATTAAAGAATCACAGCGACTGAAATTAACAAACAAAAAGTGAAAACAAACGTCCAGTGTTAGAAAAACCACCGATCTTATTATAATAAACTTTTCAACACGACGAACAACGTGGACTTCTCTCGACCAGAGTAAAAATCAATTATGAGAATGAGGACAGGATCAATTAAAGATTCACTGACGTCACGTGTTATAAGATTTAGGTTTTTATAAAGATGTGGGTTAAAAGGGATGGTTCACCCCAAAATGAAAATTCTTTCACTCGTTATCCACTCTCCACTAAGCTGATGGGGGGGGGGGGGGGCACCACAGGAGCAGAATGGAGGCATGTATTTTCTGTTGTTTTATTATATTTGATGCATCGGTCACCATTTATTTCATTTCCATTCGACTGTTTACAACTGAAACTCCAAACGTTTTTTTTTTCTGGCCTTAAAAACTGATATAATGAGTGACTTTAAATTTTTGGGTGAACCGTCCCTTTACCAAAGAGGGAACCAAAAAAAAGTACACTCATGATTTTTAAAGGTCCTTTGAATATGAAACAATCCTGGTGAGTGTGACGAGTGTGTCTCATCTAATTTGAATGAATTGTTGTTTGCTTTACTCTAGAATGAGCCCATTATATTTAAATACTTTAGGTTCTCCTCTGTGTAACAGTAGCCCAGACTGGACAAACTAAGTGCATTTTGAGTTTTTAATGAATTAAAGCAGTTATAATAGGCGGCTCCACTCTGTGTTGGTGTCACAGTCAACACTTTGGCATTGTGATGAACTTGCTAGTCCAGTTTCTCCACTCCTGAGTCAAGTAATACGATTTAAACCGTATAATTTGATGTAAATACCTTAATTTACATGTGAGGAACGTGCATATTTTACACATATATATCGCAAAAGCATCCAGAGAGCAATCGACAGGGGGCAAGTGCAGCTGATAACTGTAAAAGTAATAAACAAACAATAAATAGAGTTAAATGATGATTCAATCAACCGTTAATGTCACTGATTAATGTCTCTTAGTCCTGAATGTGAGTGATTTGATCCTTTGTAACTGAATCTGTTGTGTAATGTGTGGGCATGTGTTGATTATGTCAATATTAGTTCATCATACCTGCTGAAACTGGAGGTAGTGCCACCGGTCACAAGACAAAAGTAAAGCAAGATCATACACCTGAAGCATACCAGGTTAATGTGCAATGTGTGAGTCAACAGGGCAGCTGAGGACCGTGAGATAGTAAAACAAGTTTTCAGTTGACAGATGTCTAGTTGTTGTTGAATACTTTCAAATGGCACCCAAACCAAATCCATTTTAAAGTTTTAATTTAGTGTGTTTAGAATAAACTAGATAAAGCTAGATATTGTATACATGGTTTTATGTCGTGGATTGCAGTATTTGTTAATCCAACTGCAGTATATTGTATTCAGTGCTAACTATCACCATCTACTCTTAAATATGTAGAGGAACAGCAGTATTAACGTTTAACATTTATATTAAAGTGGTCTGCTTGTTGAAGTATCACAGCTGTTGGCGACGGCTCACACATGTACATACTAAGAAAAAAGAGAAATAATGCTTGTGAGCAGGAAAAATAATGTTTTATGCATTTTATCAGTGATCTGCATTTAGAGGAAATGACTTGTCTGTGCAGTTGATTGCTAAAAAAGACACATTTCCTGTTTCAGCATAAGGGAAGTTCTTTGTGCTGTATTATTAACAGATTTTTATCTCCAGTCAGGTAGTAGCTACCTGATTGTAGTTTCACACTGAGCAAAGCCTAAAAAATGTTTTTCCATATTTTCCAGGTTCCTAAAAGTCTGGACAACGTATAGAGCTTTGTTGCTCCGCTTTCACTGAACAATGCCGACTCACTTGCTGCTGCCGTTAATGGAGAGCCCAGATGGACTTGCCCAAGATATTCTGATTGGTAACAATGCAAGCATCCCTGGCTCCAGCATGACACCGCACACCATCAGCTCAGAAAAGGCAGCGTTTCATTTTGCAGGAAGCTCGTCGCTGTCTTGTATGTTCTGTGATGATACTTTCACTCATCAGGATGAGCTCGGACCCCACGTATTAACTCAGCACCCCACCACTTTCTCTGAGCCCACTGTGCTCCGAGTTGAAGCTGAATTCAGGATCCCAGGAGAGAGAGGCCGACCCAAACCAAGCAGTCTCCCTAATGAAAAAGAGGAGGTCCACAGCTGTATCGTCTGTGGCCAGGTGTCACAAGATGCCAGCGAGCTAGAGGCTCACATGAGGAAGCACAAGGACTACTTCACTTACTGTTGTAATGTCTGTGGGCGGCGTTTTCGAGAGCCGTGGTTTCTTAAGAACCACATGAAGATGCATGCTAAACCCGGAGCAAAGAGCAAGGCCCAGCAGGACCTGGAGACCCCGGCTACAGTCAATGACGTAGTCCAAGACCCTGCTTCAGAGCAGGTAGTCACTGTTTACAAAATGTGCATGGTTTGTGGGTTTTTCTTCCCCGACCATGACAGTTTGGTTGAACATAGTAAAGTACATAATAGAGAGGTGGAGCATGGCAAAGATAAAGACAAGGAAAACGTGGATGCCACAACTGAATCCCTCACCACACAGGAAACGTTTCTTCGCAGTCTGAACCTTCGGCCTCATTCTGCAGGAAATAGTTTGCAAAATGAACGATCATCAAAATGGATTCCGCAGTTAGATCCCTTCAACACCTATCAGGCCTGGCAGCTTGCTACAAAGGGCAAGATAGCAGTGGGTCCAAATAATACTAAAGATATTGGCCAGGAAGCCAGCACAGACAACGAGGACTGCAACTCTGATAAGGAGGAGTTGAATAATATTTGGTCTGAAGGCCAAGGAGACAAGGCTGCGAAAGAGGTCCTTGGGAGAGAGCTGCGGTCTCAGCAGCAGAGTGTAGCAGAAAGCCCAGCGCCACGGCGGAGGTCTCTCATGCAAAAAGATAAGGACAAAGAGAGGCCAACCACTTGTGAGGAATGTCAGAGGACCTTCAGGACGTATCACCAGTTAGTTCTTCACTCCAGGGTGCACAAGCGTGAGCGAGGCGGCGAGGAGAGCCCCACTTCCTCCATGGAGGGGAAGTTGTCACGAGTGGGCTCACTGGAGCACGCAGAGGAAGGATCAGAGGAGGGCGCCGAGGAAGCAGCATTAACAGAAAACCTGGGTTTGTGATAAATGTGATCAATTCAAACATTTCTTTGATTCATGCAGAAAAGCTCTGGAACCCAGTGCTCCCTCTGCTGCTGAAGGACGATAACACATCTGTGATTTTTAGTTTCTACTTTTCTGTGGATTCATTTGTGTGTTTGTCTGTTTTCAAAGGTGAAGACGGGTTTGATCGATCAAAAGTCAAATCAAAAGAATGCAGTTACTGTGGCAAATCATTCCGATCGAGCTATTACCTCACAGTTCACCTCAGGACCCACACAGGTACATCCAACACATTTAGCCCTGAATGATTCAAGCATAAATATAAGACTTAATTTATTGTGTCTGTATTTCTAATCCTGTGATTCATTTAAACTTTACTTATTTGTTTGTTTCAGGTGAAAAACCATTTAAGTGTAATTACTGTGACTACGCTGCAGCCCAGAAGACGTCACTGAAGTATCACCTGGAACGTCGTCACAAGAACAAACCCGACGTGGAGATCACCGGCAGACCTGTGCCTTCAGTGCCCTCTCCCACTGATGGAGAACACAGAAATGGCAGCAGGAGTCCCGCCCGGAATCGAACCAAACTCTGGGTTCCGAGCGCCGCAGCAAAACCGGAGGACAAATATGAGAGCGTAGTTAGCAAACTTGGAAAACCACTCGCTCAGATGAACGAGTACGAGAAATTAATTGCGAAGTCTGCCTCCTCGCCGAGTGATGACGTGCTCATAAAGGTCCCTCTACCTGTCAACATGAAGATGGAAAGAGAAGATATAAAAGATGAAAACTCAGAGGCCCCATTAAACCTGTCCTTAAGAGTGTCTCTCTCCATCCCTGCTAGTGTAGAAACCAGAAATGCATTAAATCCAATTACCTGTGCGTTCTGCGCGTATAAAACCATGTACCCCGAGGTTCTGATTATGCACAAAAGGCTGAGTCATAAGGACAAATCAGACAGCGCAAAGAAGAGTGGATTTGGAGGCAGTGTGAAACAAAAGCGTTACACAGGCTGCCCCCCCGCACTCGATGGCAAAGACGTCGGCCCACTTCCGCCGATCGACAGGCGCCACCCTCGTCGAACCAAATCTCCTCCCCGCCAACCGGCAAAACCACAAGAGAAGACGCCGCCTGTTAACCAACCTCAAGGTCTGAAGCCCCCCCCTGTCCTCGCACCCCTAAACAATGTTGTCCAGGAGGCTCAGCGCTATAGAAAGAATTCTGACTCACACCCCAGTCAGGAATCCTCCAGGTTTCCAGAGCACATGAGGAAACCCACCGCAGGCAGCAAGCATGCGATGGACCGACCGGGCCCCCCGGACAGAGTGGGAATCGCGGAGAGGAGTTACCCGGCGCGGAGTGACGCCATTTGGCACTCGGAAGCTGCCAGGCTGTGCCTTTCCAGCCGATTTGGGAGCCTCCCCCAGATGGATTTTGGTGAATCTTCCAACAAGAGACTGAAGTACTCGGTACCCACCGGCAGGGAGGCGGACATCGGCGAGAAGCCTGGCTTCAGAGCGCCACTAGGGGACGCATCCAGCAGGGTGATCATCTCAGGGAGAGGTGTGAGAACCATGGCTCCATCCACGGAGACGCTGGGTCCTGTGAAGAACACAGCGTCTGCTATGGGAGGAGGTTTGGACACTGAGTGGAGCATGATGAACCTCCTTCGCCCCTACACCCCCAACGAACTGGCCTCTCTCTATCACAGCTCGCCAGCGAACCCCAGTCACGGAGGACTGGCCAACCAGAGAGCAGGTATGTATTAGGTCAGCAGCTTCAGTCAGTCTGAGACCTCTGTTTGGAGACAAGGGTTCTTCAGATCTGCAAGTTCTAGCAGGTTGTAGAATTAACTGAAAGGTTTTTTTCTCAGGGGGCAGAACGGTGCTGTACCAACACTTACCCACTCTGCCCATCCTGCAGAGACGAGACCCCTCAGGCCCGTTCCCTCATCAACGCTACGGGGCTTCTGACAAAAGTACCTAAAGTGGCTCCAAAGGTAAAAGGTTGAAGAATATGTTGAAACTATTTTTGGGGATCTTTGAAAAGTTTAACCAGGTAAATGAATCAAGTCATGATTGAAAAACTTTCTGTCTCTCTTTAGATTGAACTGTGCTGCTACCTTATTTTCGAGAGAATTTGTTCAATGTACAGATTTAAGAAGAGACGTCTGTGCTCAGAAAGTGTCTCAACTCCCTTAATTTAATATTTTTTCAATAGCAGGACATTTATGTTGTGTTGACATTTCAGGGCTCGGGCGTTTTAGTTTTTCTTTTTTTTTTCTTTTTGAACGAAAACGTGCAGAGTATCTCTCTTTAAACTTATTATTCCACTGGTGTGCACTGTGATATTTTCTTTCTCTGAAATGTTTTTGACCCACACTAAAGTCCAGATACCTGTAAGTGTCTATGACACAACAGTAAAATGCGTATGTGGGATAACGTCGGTGTATCTGTAGGCTATCAGCACGGCAAATTGTATTAAGTAAAAACCTAAGAAGAAAGATTTGTGTGAAGAATTGCTGCTCAGTTTACTAACTGTCGACGTCCAAGCAGTAATTAAGCACTATTCTGTTTTTTGTTTCCTTTCCCAAAGCACTGGCGGGTGGGGGATTTTCTGTCGAATAACTTGATGGCTTCGGCCCAGTGGTTTACAAACAGGCCAGAGTAACGAGTCCGTCTGTGTTTGCTGAAGTGGTCTACCTCACATTGTGCTCCCCACACTGTTGTTCTTGTTAAGCTGCTGTCGCGGTCACATCAGCTGGAGCTCCGCGTCTCGTCTGTTGACTCGATGGGCACGAATTTGTCGCGCATCACAGTATTTGTAAAACCTGAGATTGTCTGGTAACGAAGAGCAGCTACTACTGAGACCATGTCGACCAACGGCACACGAGTAACTGGTCTCCTTCGATATGCTTGATATTTATGAGCCCAGTGTAAAACACAGAACAGGTATTGAGGTTATTGTTTATCCTTTTTTGAAATGGCAAATGTCTCTCAGCTGCTTTAGCGTTGCCTCAAAGTATGAGCTGCAAAATGAACCAGACCTCATGGATTTCTGTTTGTGTGTTAAATAGTCGTGCTGTATTTTCTTGGGCTGCCTTGGCGTCTGGAAAGTGGTGCTTTGTTTCAAGGGACAGCGTCAGCTCGAGCCGAACGAGGCCTTTTTTTTTTTACATGTGTGACTGTGGATTTGGGAAAAACATGAAACCAGTGACGCTGGCCCAATGTAAACACTGTGAACAAAACAGTCTCAGGTTATTATCTGTTGTGTTATTTAGTATTTCTGCCACAATGAAAGGCTTTGGTTAAGTTATTTGTTTTGGTATTCACATTACATGTGTACTTATATAAAAATGAAAATATTGTTTGAGATTTGTATGACACATTTCAATAATAAAGTGACATGCGAAGAGCTCCGTGGTTTTCTGTGTTATTTAGCTTTAGCACAGTGAGTTAGTGCCCTGGTTTTCTTTTTGTGTGACTTTAATTTGGACATCTGACACGTCTCTCATACCTGGAGCTGAAATCCTTCAGGGTTGTCAAACACTGGCCATTTTTAGTTGTCTCTTGCAAATCTAATATGTCCCTATTAGGTTCACAAAAACACACGTAAAACAAGATCCATGTATTCACGTCTATCAAAGAAAATGTTTGAAATTCTTATCTCATGTATTCATTCTGTATTTTAACCAGGAAGATCACATTGAGTCACTGGAATTGCCCAAAAGTCAACTTATGAAACCACATTTAAATTCACGAGATCTTTTCCCCCGAGATCCATAAATTGTTCTCTGACAAAACAATGAAATTGTTGAAAACATCCGATCTCACAATTCCTGGATCTGACCCCTGATCAGGATGTGCAGCTTAATGACTTGACTTGACCCAAAACCAAATCCTTCCACCTCGTTTCATGGGAATCCGTTGAGTAGTCTTTGCATACTCTGAACTTTGGCAACTTTAAAACAGTTTTTAAACATACAGGACTCACAAGCACAATGTTTCCTGATGTACTGTGTTGAGATTTACACCGAACAAGCCATAAAAAAATAATTCTAACCTAAAAAGTTCCAGTCTGAGGAACCAGTGATCGTCTCTGTGGATCTGAAACACTGATTTAAAATAAATTCAGGAGTGAGAAGTTTTCACAACCTCTACCTAGATTTCAGATTCATCAGAGTAAAGCAACAAGTTCATCTCTTCAAAGTAACTTTATTGCAACATGAATGAAATAAACAATATTTTAATTACTGAGATTGCATCATTGATAAAAACCTGAGTAGACGCGACACAAAGGAATATATTTATATTTCCTGTCCCCACCGATGACTCAGGTCGACCACTAGATAGCAGCATTGACAAAGTGTAGATGACGGCCTCACACGTTCAGTCTGAGCAGCAGAACTTCACTGTGTGCTGCAGTGAGCCTTCATCAAAAATACACGTGTCCAGGGTGAAATTACAATAATGAAGCTCATGTGAGAGATAAACGAGATTTCAATCAATTACAGGATTTAAAAAAAATACACCTCATGTGGCACAATGTCGTAAAAACGCTGCTGCGCTGATCTCGTTCAGCTCAGTAATGACTTTTTCTGACCACACCCTGATCGGTGATGTAACTCAGGTGTTGACCTGCTGTGACATCATCATCATCATCATCATCATCATCTTGACTGAATCAAACAGCAGCAGTGGGACCTCAGTGACTCAGCGAGCTCGGAGACCTGAAGAGGAATAATAAAGGCTCCTCAGAGAAGTTTGGTAAAAGCTTCTGCAGCAGCAGCATCAACGTTGACTTCCCTCATTTCTATAAAAGGAGAAGTCTGACGCAGCCTATCGCAGCTGAAGCATTCTGTAAACAATAAACTGAGAGGGACAATCTTCAGCACATTGAAGACTATAAAGTTGGATTCTTTTTTTTTTTCTTCCCCGTCCCTCCTCCCATTTTTGAGTCGACCACATCTGTTTGCTGTCTGTTCCCCTGGGCCAGCACTGTGTAATCTATTGCATTAGCTCACATTAGTGCATATCGCCCATGGGCCTTGGTAATCACAAACGCAAAATGAGCATTTCACTTAGCATCACCCTCACATTCCCCCCACTCTGGCAAACTTAGTGCAAACGCGTGGCAGAGAACGCAAGTCGACAACAGCTTATGACATGCGTCCCGTTCCCCCTCGATCCCCCGTGTCCAGGGCGCTGCGAGGGTTTTCACGTCAAAAAGCTCCCAACGCAGATACACTCTGAATTTTCCTGATGTTTACTTCTTATTTTTGTTTGTTTTTTTTTTCTCTCTAATCTAATTTGTGCATTTTCTTGTTTTGTACCTTTACTTATGTTTGTATTCTTTGCAGAATGAAGACTGCAGTTCGTCCTCTCACTGTCAGAATCATCATCGTCTCTGGGCCTTCACGTTGTCTGGAAGGCTAAAATAATGTTATTTATCCAATAATATCATGGAGGGGAAGTAATAGATTCATACGTTCACAAGTTGAGAAAGCAGATTTGATCAAACTTAGAACTTTTAGCTTTTCTTTTCCTTAAGACACCTTATTTCCAACTGTGCTCAGTTTCATATAAATTCACGTGGGACGTGTTTCTGTCCTGAGGTCTTTATCAAGTGTCTTTCATCACATTAGGACCCACAGGAGCCATTTTAGTGCACAATTCAACACACAAATAGCATTTCATGCTCGGACTGATGTCCATTCACCTGCTCAGTGTGTTTGGTTTTTAGAAGAGGTTACAGTACGTTGTTGGATTTATTCAGGATGCGTCCAGAAATCCTCTTCCTCTGGCGTGAATATCTTCTACCCCTCTCCTTGCTCACAAACTAAAACTTGATGTTTCCTCCTTCCCCTTAAGTGCTCCCTCCTCTTATTTTCAGTCCTTTCATCACTCATAATTGTCGCCTCCAGAATGTCAACTTGCATGAATTAGCAATTGGGCCAACAAAGCGGACATGGTCAATTGTCGAGTATCCTGTCAGAATTTGAGGCAGAAAGTCTGCTCTGGCTGTGATTGCTCATCATCGTCACCCCATTCCTCTGAGGGAGAGGAGCGATGTAATGGTTCCCACAAAAACAGCCCCTGGCCCGAGGAAAGGGATTTGGGTGTCTGGAGAGAACAGGGGCCATATGGAGCAGGCTGAGATAGCAAGGCACATGTACAGAATAATGGATGACGTGTCATGTTTCATGTTGCCGAGAAGCCATCAAGAGACTTGGTTTGGGGAAATCAAAAGGCTCACGTACAGCAAAAGCGACTGTTGTACCATTTAACATTTTGCTGATTATATATAAACATATATATTATGGCTGTAATACTCCAACACTACTAGTTTGCGAGGTGCAACATGGTTTTAATTTAGTGATACATTAAAAATTATTTCCTTAAACATATATATGTATAAATATCTGGTATATATTTTCTTTTAGACTTCTAGAGTAGATTCTATTATATCTAGATTTCTATAATTTCTATTGCTCTGGCTTCCCTTCACCAAAATGCTGCTGGTAAGATTATTATAGGTTTTAGAAAATGTACAACAATTATCACTGTGGCCTCGCTGCATTAGCGTCCTGTTCATGTCCACATTGATTCTAAATCCTTGTTGATGACTTTTCATAGTTAACACAACCTCTGTGTGTAAAGGATCCACTCACTCCCTTTGGCCTCGCTGGTTGTTTCCAGGGCCTGATGGTGAGTGAAGGATCACAGGCCCCCAAACTCTGGAAGGTTTTACCTGCTGAGATTAGAATCACTTCATATGTTACTGCTTTAAAATCCTTTCTTTAAAACTTTCATCTCTTTGTATTTTAAATATAGACCTGTAGGTGATACCACAGCAGATGCTTTACTATCAGAGTGAATCCATCACCCGTTTACTGAAACCCTTTTGTGAAGGAAAGATCTGAAGTAACATTTAAATAAAAGAGTAGACAACATTTAATTCAATTTTATTTGTAAAGCACCAAATCACGATGTTCATTATCTCAGGGCTTTACATCGAAATTATAGAGAAACAGTTCCCACAATGAGAAAGCACATAAATAATAACTAGCTGAAATGAGCTATATAAATATACCTTCACTACACGGAAAAACTTTTTATCTTAAATTCCGGGCGACAATAGTGTTCTACGAATCTTATCTAGCACACCAGCAGGGGGCAGTGTTGGTAGTGACAAGATGCAGTGCACTGTGGGTACCTGGACGAGTCACTGAAAACGGTCAGAGATTACAAAATGTTGAACTGAGCACAGACTTTTAATAAAGATGGAGGACGCCTCCCCTTAAGTGAAGCCATTGTCTTGATTGCCCCCTGGTGGCGGGCTGCAATATGGGTCTTAAATTATGCCTCTTCCATACTTGCGGATGGGACATGGACCAAACAACAAAGTACACATCAAATAAATCTGTCTCAGAGATTTTAGGTTATTCTTATCTAATTACTTTGCCTTTTTAAGTTTGGTCGTAATTATTTGTTGTGTTTGTTTTAGGGATATTTTGACTTCATTTCTGGAATAAGGGAGGAAAACGCATCATCTATCTCTATGAAGGGCCTACACCCTCAGCAGTAGCATTCTTGGCTACATTGGGGGAGGAGAGTGATAACTAGCCTATTTTCAAACTTGTGAAAATGTCGTCTGAGGAAGGACAACGTGTCGGCTGAGGCGATGGCAGCATTATTTCCACGTTTCATGAAAAAGCCAATTCATTACATTTTCAAGTCAAGTGAGCAAAAGAGACGCCAGATATTTGGAGAGTAACAATCACCATCAAGCGTTCAATCAGTCAATCAATCAATCAATCAATCAATCAAATTGTATTTGTATCGCCCATATTCACAAATCACGATTTGTCTCATGGATCTCAACAAGGTGCGACATCCTCTGTTCTTAGCCCTCGACAAGTGTACGGAAAAAAACCCATCGTTGGCAATGAAAGGTTCAGACACTATTCCTTTAAGTACAAAGTGTACACAGCGCTCTGCATGGAGGAATCTGTGTTGAGACACAGTGTGAGTCTTGTTTCAATTTCAATAAATCAACTTAAATGTCCCATAAATCCAAAATATCAATATCAGGAGAAGCAGATATACAGAAGAATGAAACCCACTGCTGTTAAAAACTCCTGCGTCCAGAGCTCTCCATGCCTGGGGGGGGGGGGGGGGGGTTGGCACTGTATACTTAGTCCCTCCCTATCTGCTCTATACCTGCATGTGGAATAAGCCGAACACCTCACCTCTGTTTTTCTCCCAGTGTCAGAACTACACTTAAGTGCTGTTTCTGATACCCATGAGTAAGCCCCATAAAAGCTGCCCCATCGCTGCAGTGTTATTGTTTCTCGCGGATGATTGATTGATGGATGAGGGCTGACACTTCAATGAAGCCATTTCCACTGGCATCTCTATCCGATGATGTGCAGCGTATATTTTCCATCCACGCCTCATTGCTCGCCTGTGTCATTCCTGGAACTTCATTTACACCATGTTCCCTGAAGGACCTTTTTTTAGCCCCATCTCCCTTTTTCTCTCCCCGGCTCCTCTTTTTATCTCCTCTTCTTCTTTTTTTTTTTTTTCTCCGTGCCATAAAATAATGCTATTTCTCGTCGACTCTGGAGGGGCCTGGAATCATTTGCAGGGAATGATAAAACCAAAGGCATGGAGGGGTTATTTACAGGAAGTGTAACACTGACAGGGTCCCACTGTTCTGCCTTTCTCACTGTCACATGCCAAGTCCGTGCTGAGACGGGGCAGGGCTGTGATATACATTTCAAACGCACTCGACCTACGCCGCACGTACACACAATCGGTTACTGTTATCTCCTGCGAGCAAATGGGGCCCTCACCGATTCCACCCAAACGTTGTCCAAAGCCGCAGCTAAAGTTAAAGTGTATTAGATCAATGACGGAGTGATTGAGGCGCCCTTCTCTGAGACAATTGCCTGTTTTTGCTCATATGGGGAGCAGATGGTGAGCAGGCATCAGTGCGGCAGCCTTTCTGGGATGACAGCCATGAGATTCCCCCTCAGGTGCCATTGGAGCCCCTTTAGAAGAGGAGAGTGATTGGTAGGACATGCTTCCTCCTAAGCAACTGTTTTTTCCCCCCATCAACAAGCTACAGGGCAGTAAATATGTCGACAGTGTCGCCAAGGAAATCTGTGTTTTTTGCAGCTTTGATCGTGTCAAACAGTAAATTTATCTCCAATTATTTCCACGACACTACTCGGTATTTCATCTACGGGACATTCTGGTTTTTGCTCCGAATCGAATCGTCCGGATCGACGTCTTTGAGTTTAAAACAACTCTAAAATGTTGATCATGAAGCGTTCATAACTGGTGTTTTAGAGATTTATAAATGCTTCACACTTATGATTAATACTACACATAAACATAATATATATAATCATACATGTTCAGTGATAATATTATGAAAATATCTTTAAACTGATATACATTTAAAATGACATTAAAACACATTAAAACTATTCTGATTTGTTTAATAAACATTATAGATTATTGTAAAAGCATAATTTATTTTAATATTCATATTCAATCAAACCATTTCTCTCCATCCATCCATTCTTTCGTATTTACAAGAGGTGGTTTATCCACTTCTGTAACCATCAAATAGTCTCCGTCAGTAACTAATACTACTGAATGTGTTGGGTTAATTTATTCTGCAGTTTATACGTTGCTTATTATATGTTCATATATTATCGTATGTTTATGTTCATACGTTTTATATGTTTCTTTTCTATCCACCACTTTTATGTCATTTGAAGCATCTGCTCAACACCTTGAAGTCACATCGTACCTGCAGGAGACAAAAGGGCAAAACAAGAGACACAATGCACAGTTGAACACATGATGCATTTACGTGTGAGTGTGTGTGTGTGTGTGTTTGACCTTGGCTGCTACAGGACATTTTGGATCATCAGGAAAGATGATTGTTTCCTTTAAAAGATATTAGGAGGACTGTATCTAAAGGCAGCTGACATGGCTCCCTGCATCCCTGATGGTTTCCACTCCGTTTCTTTTATAGTCACTCAGTAGGTAAGAGAACAGCGCCCCATCACAGTATTTATACATTAAGCAAGGTCCCCGTCTCTGGAAACGAGAGAGGGGCCGTGATTGGCCCCTGAGTATAATTCCTCCTGTGACTACATTGGCGTGTCATCCTTTATCAATAATCACCTTGAAGGAAGCGCCGGCCTCATTGGAGGAGGATTGACCTCTGTGGTGATTAGGGCTCTGTGGACGGTGGTCATCCGTTACCACAGCCCATACTCGACCCTGTTTAATATCTGCAAATGGTTTGGGTGGGAGGTCTGGGGGCAGCCGTGTTATTGTCGTAGCACATAGAGGAGGTGGCCCCCTGGCCCCGCGACCGCTCCAGTAAACCCATCTCAATCCCGTCACTTTCCAACGACGCCTGGTCGTGAGGAAGAAGACGAACGCCGCTGCCTTCACATGAGAAAAATGTTAAAAGTAAGAAGTGGTGATATACTCTGGCCTGTTTTCCTTTTTTTTTTTCTTTAAATGCATCCATTAAAGCCATTATCTGATTGCAGTGCATTTACATTGGATTATTTTGTTATTCCACGTGGTTGTGGGATGTTCAAAAAGAGAAAAAAAACATGGGAATGAATGAGCGGCTTCATCTGGGAAAGGAGGAGCGAGGAAGTTACGCATCAATTCCACAAAGCAATAGCCCTCCTCTTCTAATGCAATGTGACACTGAATACTACACACAGAGAAACAAGTAACCTCAAATTGGGTTATTCTTCCTACCTGCCAGTAACCCAGTTGATAAGCACTATACATGTAGATTTCTGGGGAGCAGAGAAATCAGATTACCCTGAGCTGAACTGGGATTTTCAATCTAAATTGGCTGTTGTTCCTCAGGTCTCTCATTCTAACAGGATGAATGAGGGGAAATAAATAATTTGACTTTGCACCAGATAAATCGTCTGCACAGCAGGAACACAGTAGTTAAAAAAATAAAATGGTGCTGGAGCTGCGGCATATATGTGCATTTAAAAGGGATTTTGTTAAGAGACGTAAACAAAATCTAAGGGCAACGATTCTTCTGTTTTTCTGCATCTATTATCCAAACACAGGCGAAACTTCTCAATGTGTGATCTTTTGGTTTGGATGCTGCGAGAAGGCGAAAGTGTTACTGAGACTTTTATTGAACAACAAAGACTAATCTGGTGTCGTGGACGACCAGAGGGGCACATGTTTCATAAAGGTGCCTCAGCAGGACTTCGTGTGAGGAGCCCGTCTTGAACGAGACTAATAAACTGAACCAGGATTAATCGGTTTCATAAAGGCAGCGGAGACCCGATGATCGGACCACGTGAAGGAAGCTTTAACACGGCTACAGTCCAACAGCTCCGAGGCTGCACAGCGGACATGCGGCTAACATGCTAATCTTCTTCAGCTCGTGCAATGCAAAGTGCAGCTAAGGCTGATGGGAATTAATACCTCGCCAAGGAAGTTTTGTTTTCAGGCCCGTCTGTTTGTTCATTTCACAAAAACAAGTGAATATGAAACTTGATGGACGTGGGACAGACCCAGAAATAATTCCCTTCACTCTCTTTCACGTTGTCTGAGACATTGTCACTGTTTTCCCAGGGATAGTTCATCGATGTTGATGAACAAAATCAGGCAATTTTAGGGAACAGATCTTAATTTGTTGGATTTAACCTCGAGGGGACGGTTGGGCCTCGGCGGAGATGTGTTCTAGTGTTACAGGTATTTGATGAAAACACATTCAGCTTTGAGAAAAAAGCTCACAAGGACAATATCAGGTGTATCTGCAGAGTTAGTACTTGACAAATGTGGTTGTGTGGATGTAGCTTTAATCAAAACAGCTTTAGGAGAGATAAACCTAATCACCTGGTGTGACCGGTAATCTTGATTATTCGAGGTGAAGGGTTAACACCGTCCTTTCCAACTCGTGAAGACTAAAGTCACAACAGAGATGTTTTCCCCTCGTTTAAGGATTCACTCATTTTTAACGTGAGATATTTTCGGGGAAGAGATGCTGAAAGACACACGGCACAAATCAACAGATTCTAATTTCTAATCTTTTACATGTAACGGTGGATTTAATAATCTGAGAATGAAAACTGGAAAAGATTCAAGCGGTTCTGTGACTCTTGCATCAATGCAAATGTGATTCACGTGTAACATCCCAACATGATTTATGTCCAACAGTATTTTCTCACATAGCGACAGTCTCTGGCTCTCCTCGGCTGTTTCTGTTTTTTCCTAACATGACACGTGAATCCCCGGTGGCCCCGGGAATCAGACAACCCAGGTGCAACACTAATATCCTCCCAGTATCCAAACATTTCCTTTAAAAGTAACTGGCACATTGGGGCCCATAAATTAGTGCTGAACGCTGCTCAAGATGTCGGGCTTCCAATAAGACTGTACCCAGAGCAATAAACTTTGACATTGCAGCTTGAAAAATGCCTGCCCTTTTTCATTGTCAAGTGTTACAAATTGATGAAATGAGTTCATCGATGTTCTCTGGTCATTATCTCTCCAGTGGCACTTTGTTTTACAGACAGTGGGAAAAGGGACAGTGCAGATTAGAGGCCCAGGCACAGTTTATCAAACAAAATCTAATATCATCCATAAGAGTGGAATCTGGAAATCAATACTTCATTACTAAATTGTTAGTGGGGATGAAGAGTAATTGTGTGAGTTCAGAGATGTGTCTCGGCGGCCGGGGCATAGGAAGTTCAATGTCACCCGGGAAGTGATAAGTAAAGGCACTGATGGGAAGAAACATTTCTGTAATGGGGGGTGCAGCAGGAGGGCAGGGGCCTGAGCACAGAACAGACAATAGACACTGGTTTGCCATTGATTGGCTCGGCTATAAAGATGGAAGGGAGCGGGAGAGAGAAAGAGGGGGAGACAGAATGAGGGAGGTAGAAAGAGTAACAGTGAGCTGGATTTACCCTTGTGTTGTCACCAGTTTTTGTGTCTTCTCCTGTGGTCGCTCCGATCAATCGTCCTGCACATTTGCATCATGACGATGAAGCATAACAGTAAAAAAAATATTTTTAAAAATGGAGGACCGCTTGACGACTTTACCGTTGGCCGACGGTTTGTCTTTGAAATGGCTTTGAGCCAGTGAACGTTAATAAATAACGCTGATGGTCAGTCATCGCCGCACGTTCACTGATGTTTACGGCGCGTCCAGCTATCCGTTAGGATCGCCGCCGCCGCGCCCTCTGGCCCCTCTTTTGTTCGAGGTCACATCAGTGCAACGAGCACATCGCCTCCGCGCAGCTTGGCACAGCCTCGTCCCGCTAAAAGCTGGAGTCTGGAGTCCCTCTGACCTGTTCCCCTGCCTCGCCGTGTTCAGCCATGCAAATCAGAGTGCCTTCAATTTGAACATTCATAAGCCGAACCTGCAGCTCGTGTTTGGAGCCGGTGGGAGCTCGGAGGGGGCACAGCGCCGCCTGATGTAGAATACGTAACCTTTATATATCAGTGAAAGGACAAAACACAGAGGCAACGGTAGAGCAATGTTTTTCTTCTAAATGAAATTCATGTGTTTGGTTATTTCATATATGGAAATATGAGTTTGTCTTTTTCTACAGACAGAAATTAGGCCCAACAACTATTCCATGGATTGTTTATCTCGCTTTGTAGACGTTCTCGGTTCTCAGAGGACGAATCAACCGTTTGGTACTAACTTCACAATGTTGACATTTTTGAAATATGCAACAACATGTATTCAAGGTCCCGAGAGGATAAATTCTAATTGACTTTGATGACACCGTCTGACTACATCCAATAGTTTCTAACAGTGTCTGTCCGTGATGGGTGAGATTGTTGAACATAAACCAAAACTAGCTTAAACGTTGAATGTATAACTTGGGGTTCTTGAAACACTGGGTTTGATGACATCGTGTGGCAGTGTCAAGGAAAATCGTGACTCAGGCGTTCACGTACGAGGTCATTGTTTAAGTTTTGATCACGTTATTTAGCAAAGATCCGTCAAGAGTGGCCGATACAAACTGGGAGGTTTGAAAGACGTGATTAAGAGGCGACGTTACCTTGATTTCTCAGAGTTTGAATATTGTCGGAAACACTTTTGTATGAACACGAGTCAACAAAATACATATAACGTAGGTTTAGTTGTTATAAGACTTTAAGAAGTCTTCATACAACTACAACCCTGATAATAGGTGGGTGTGAATCAGTAGAACTATAACATTACGGGAGTCTGGCAGTGTGTTGTTGCACCTTTCATGTGAGGTATTGTACAGATGGAGTTGTTTTCTAATTAACAAAAACACCACCTCGAGACACAGTGATATAACAAGCTGCTAGAATCCACTCTCCTTCCATCACATGTTTGAATGTTCAGCAACTATACTGCTCAATTTAAAAAGAGCCTTTCCCCGTTGTTGACAGAGATAAACATTTTTTATATATTTTTTTTCCTCATCGCGGCGCTTTGACGTCGGTGAAGTGAAGTTGACAGTCCAGTAACAGGGGCCGTTTGCTAATGATTTTTGAGCAGCCCCCAACTGAGTCCTAAATGTCTGCAATATCCATAAACAACTCTATACTGTCCAATTAGGCAGACAGAGATGTACTGGGCTGTCAGACAGATTTGCATGGCTAAGCACCTGAGATCCAGAGGATGATGAGGGGGATGGTTCACCGGCCAGGGAGAGAATGTGCACAATGGATGACTTTCATTACAGCATTACCGCATTACATACACACTCATCCAATTACTGCCTGGATTAATTGATCATCGTACCTTTCTGTTCCCGGCACCGGGGCTGGAGCCGGGGTGTTTTTCTCCCCGTCTGCACCGACTGCACGACCCGCTGCTTTCATTCCTCCTGCTCCACAGCTCCTGTCCCAGGTTTACAGCCAGAGCTCTTCATAAAAAAGTCTAAGGGGACATTTTGAGAGGGGGGGTGGGTGGGGGGGGTGGTTTTGTTAGAGAAAGCCGTCAGCGGCCACCACTGTGAGGACGGCCATTTGCAGGAATCGCATACATTGGGAATAATTAGAATTTATGTGCGCTCGTCAATCCCGCCTCATCCTCGTCTCCGCTGTAGAGCCATCAGTGGTCAGAAGGGTTCACCGGAGCATGACTCATCCCTGAGTGCGTTTGATCAGAATGAATTATGCCTTTTAGATTCATTATGGCACTTTATTCCTCCTCTCCGTCCTCCTCCCTTGTCCGTTCAGCACCGGGAATGAAACGTACAAGACAGGGTACATATTTTATTGTATGCATGCTGTCATGCACGCACAGTTAGGGATGAGAGGTAGGCGGCGGTGGTGGAGTCTGGCCATTTTAATGCAGAAATGAGAGACAACGTGCAAAGGGTGTGAGAAGAAGAAGAAGAAGAAACAGCCTCAAAAATGTGAAATCTGCAATTTCAGTGCACGTCGGGCCTGAAACCTCGTGGCACGGAAAAGATATGTCGCAGCCATCCGGCAGATAATTTGAGGAAAGCACGACTAACCGGAAGATTTTCAAATGTGGCATCTCGAAAGCACTTTAATATGACAAAAAAAAAAAATCTAATTGAACTCACGCTGTTTGGTGTACAGGACTATGACAAGTGCTAATGGGATCATTTAAGATCATTTAAAATACAAACGAGTCTTCGCTTTCTGTTCATTAATTACCGCTAATTATACGAACAGCTAGCCTTGGCGGGGCCGTGCATTTGGCTGCGTCGTGAACATCAGGTCTGAATGAGCGGATGTCCCATTTCCCTCCTGGATGAGTGGCTGATAATGTGTGGTGGCGATAAGACGAGTAAATGTCACTGTGCAGGAAACAATGGCCTCAGTCGTAAATGAGTATTTTTATTTAACTTATTGACAGTTTTTTTTTTTTTTACCTTGTGTTTTTGTGAGTAAGGTTAACGACTTTTCATTCAGTGAATTGCACCAAAGACTTTTTGATATTTTGACGTCAAACGAACCGAGAGCGAAGCTGCTTGCAGGATTTATTCGGAGAAAATATCAAATCCTCCCTCTCGTGCATCTGCGGTTCAACATCCTCAGTCCATTTTTTTTCCTAAAAACTGCATTTGAGATTTCAGGAAAATAAATCCGCAGCATCATTTAGCGTGAGCAGATTGCATCAACTCATTTCTGCATTTTTAATTGTGTTTTTTTTTTCCCTCTGTGCCCCCATTCCCCTGCAGGGAGAGAGACCAGTCTAACAGAAAGGTTAGTAATCTCTGATGCAAGCAAGCTGCTAGATTTCAGATCATGTTAAGTCTTTCTCTGTTAGCGTTTTCAGCCTGGTTAATAATGTAGTTACCTTTCCTCGTCCATTTATGCATGCCAACGTTACCTCTTCAGATTTCTTTTTCTCTTTTTTCTTAACTGATATCCGAAATAATTACCACTCCACTGAGTGGTCAATCTTTTTTTAACTGTTGTTTTCAGCCCCCGTTCGTGGCTTCATCAGTAATCAAGGGTTAATTTCACACCTCAGTGGATTGCCTGCCTTAATCTCTATTCAGTGTAATTAAATCTGTCCAATAAAGTGAGCTCTTTTCCTCTTTGTTCTCCTGCTCTCTCTCTCTTCTTTTTTTTTTTATTGTTTTACACCCATCACATCTCGTCGTCTGAACTACAGGCCGTCCAGCGGCGCCTGACAGGCAGAATCTATCCCTAAAATTAAAACATTCCTGACCGAGATTGTAAGAGGGGAAGAGGGGGAGGGAGAAGAAGGGCGAAGAGCTCGGGAGAGAGGGAAAAGGAAAAGGGAAGGGAAGCTGACACATCCAGTGTCTATTTTACTTTCTCTCTTTTTCTTTTTTTTTGCGTTTCAGCAGAATGGAATGTGGAGATCTGACCCTGTCAATCAGGCCTCGTGACAAGTTTAATCACGGTGTGCCCTCCGCAAAATCATGGCTAAATAGGAATGCAAATAATAGAGCGCTGCAGCTCTTATAAATGGTAATCAAGAGGACTAATCAACTGACAGGTCCACGGATCTGGTTTGAACAAGGAGTCACTCAAACTTCCTCTATTGTACAATTTATTACAAACATGAACATTAACGTCCTGAAATGCCCTCCTCGTTTTTTTTCTGTCTTTCTGTCTCTTATTCATTTTCATGTTGGCTCCAAACTATGTCCCTTTCCCCCTCTGAGGAATATAAGGTAAAATTTAAGGTTATTTTTCTTTTCAACATCGACCAGCAGCAGATTTCTGAACAATGTAAATGAGTCTTGCCAATCCACCTCTCTGTGATCTGCCACAAAAGTCAAGGGCTCCGTGAAGACTTTGAAATGTTGATTTCGGCTGAATGCGGTGACTTCCCTTTAAAAACACAACTGATCTAAGTTTTATGTGCGCTTGGAAGTTGTGAAGGTTGCCTCTCCCTCTCCCCAATTGTCAAGGTGTCAAAGCTAAATATGAAATTCTGTCTTGTGCCGTGACTGCATCAAAAGTCAGGGCATTTTTTTTTTTTTTTCAAGAGTCCATAAGATCAGACCCATGGTAATCCCACTGCTTTGCCACCGGGGCTCTCTGCATTCAGCTCCATCCATCACATCGAAAATCACCCAACTAAAGCAATTAATCACTTTTTGCACAACACAAGTGGAATTGTGATCTAAATCCAGACATATTCTTTGTGAAATACTGCAGTTGCTTTATGTTTCTAAATCTATAATTCATGTATTTAGAAAACCGTACATTCAGAAGGGGTAAATTGGATTTACCTCGCCATAATTATACATGATTTTAGATGGTTTGGTTTGTCACTGGGAATAAAAGGGGTTATATGGCACGTCAGCTGGATCTAACGTTTTAAAGACTTACACTTCTCCGCTCGCTAATGATGGTTTACAGGCCAATTCTCTGGGGGCAGTCTGAGTGCTTCCAAGATATCACATCTTCACAGGCAATCCACATAACTTAGTCTGGCAACGCCAAAGGGAGGTTTAAAGACAAGCCAATAGTGTGAGTAAGAGATGTGTCAGAAAACAGCACCATATATAAATCAGTGCAAACAAAACAAATCCTCGTTCACCTTATCGTTCTTCTCTGAATCACAGAATTTAAAGGGGACCTCTTATGCTAATTTCCATATATTTGTATTCTGGGATTCAATGAGAGACATGATTCACAGTTAAAAAAAAAAAAAAGAAGCACTTATTTATCTAACACTGTCTGTTATGCTGCCTCCGCAGAATCTGAGTGAAACAAGCAAAATGACCTCAGGCCTCCTTAAAAGGACGTTTTCTTCTGATTGGACAGAGGACATCACACCCAGAGCTCGTGAGCACCTCCTCGTCCTCTTACCAGTGAGGAGGTTCTGAAAGCAAACCGTACGACTAAAGCTGCTTTCAAACCGGACTCCGCAGATCCTCCGTGTTTTCCCTGGAGGAGGGAAAACACCGCTCCGCAGTTTCCCACTGACTTTGTCCACCTGGCCCTCTGAGCATAATGTCCGTAGAAGAAGGAATCTGATCCAGATTTAACTTTCAGTCTCATAAAGATGGACGACACGTCTCTACTTCCTCCAACTATCCAGAAATGAAGCATGAATGTCCTGAATACAAAAGTCATCTTGTGCGGAAGCGTTTAAAGCCAGAGTCTCCGCAGTAGGAACAACAGAACCAGTTGGTGAGAGCTGCCGAGAACAATGTATTTTTCCTCTACTTTGACTTTTTAGTTTGGCCCCATGTCCCATCCACCAACATGGAGGAGAGGGGTTTTATAACCTTTTACCGCAGCCAGCCACCAGGGGGCGATCCAGACGCTTCGGCTTTACTTTTGTGGAGCCGTCATGTCGTCCATTTTTAGATTTACAGTCCAAGGTCACGATACACATACGCCCAGTTATTAGTTGTACATGGAGAAATGTGCTAAAATACAAACAGATGTGGAAAACATCTGCTGTCCGTAAATATAAAAAGCAAACAAGATAAAACTGTATTCTACTGTGATGACTGTTCTTTAATCTGCAAAGTCAGGTATTTGTATACTGGTGTAAATTATATTATTATAGTATATTACTATTATACTATTAAATAGACTGTTAGTGGAGAATGAGCTGAAAGATGACGTGAGCTTGATGCAAATATATGTGTATTTCCTATATTTTCTTAATTCTCAGTTTTCTCTGAATATTTGTGTATTCTGTATTTTTGTATTTTGTTTTATTAATTAAAATTAAAAATTCTGAAGAGATGAATCGATCCCCTCAAACACTAAAGGTAATTTTAAATACTTCGATGCGCATCCAGTGTATATGTGTTTATTCTCTCAGGTACGTCCATAGAGTCTCTGGAAGAATCTCATCGCCTGTGTTTGGATTATAGTCCGGCAACATTCAGCCGCCTGCCTCACCTGCAGAGCAAGATCAACATCCAAACAATGGTGCAGCCAAGACCAGACATCATTAGGCTTCTTAACACCTCACAAGCCACAGACAGACTGACATCCAGCCAATTTGGCCATGAGCTGAGAGAGCTACTACTAGTCTGCAACCTCACTATGGACTAATGATGGTCTGAGCCTGTCTTGCCCCCTCACAGGCCCGTTTGATCAGGTACAGTAGAAATCCAGTGTGACGTGAAGTTCACTATATGCGCTCGGCCGTATTTACCTGTTTGAAATGCGTCGTGAGTTTGGCAGACGATCAACAGAAGCGTTATTTAAACTGATGTATATCAGCCTGACAACATGGCGCCTGTCAGACTGTGTAGTAAAATTAAGAGAGCGAGGGAGGGTCAGAGAGGGAGCGATAAATATGTCTCCAAACAACGATGCATGCGGATATGTGAGATGCTGAATTTTCCACAAACACATAAAAAACAAGAATGTTCTGTCATTAGGCTGCGGACGCAACTCCGGGGTTGGTTTTTTGATTAAAAACAAATGGCAGAGGTTGTTTGGCACCGGGCAGACCATCTACTCAGGCTGCAGACAGCTGGATGGATGGTACGAAGACAAACACAAGCAGGAAGGATGCACGGTATTTATAGCATCCAGATAACTCCAGGTTGGAAATTGACAGGCCCACCTAATGATGCTCCTCAAAGTGGCATGGATGCAGACGAGTGGACCTCTTCAAATGAGAGGCCAATCCCTGCTGACACAGGGGATAATAGCCCAGCATTGAGCCCATTGTCTGGGCACCCCACACCATGGCATTTGGAACTGAGCGGCCCCTGTTCCTGCGGACAAATGATCCGCACTCTGCCAGGGGATGTCAGCCATCATGTCTCTCAGTCAGTCAGTTCACATGAGGGATGATGGCAGAGGCCACTTTCTCTTAACCCTATTCGTCTATGAATAATTAGCCCTGTGGCAAGAAATAGGGTGACTATTTTTAATGGTATCTATCTATCTATCTATCTATCTATCTATCTATCTATCTATCTATCTATACATCTATCTATCTATCTATCTATCTATCTATCTATCTATCTATCTATCTATCTATCTATCTATCTATCTATATAACTATCTGTCTATATAACTATCTATCTATCTATATAACTATCTATCTATCTATCTATCTATCTATCTATATAACTATCTATCTATATAACTATCTATCTATCTATCTATATAACTATCTATCTAACTATCTATCTATCTATCTATCTATCTATATAACTATCTATCTATATAACTATCTATCTATCTATCTATCTATCTATCTATCTATCTATCTATCTATCTATCTATCTATCTATCTATATAACTATCTGTCTATATAACTATCTATCTATCTATCTATCTATCTATCTATCTATCTATCTATCTATCTATCTATCTAACTGTCTATCTATCTATCTATCTAACTATCTATCTATATAACTATCTATCTATCTATCTAACTATCTATCTATCTATCTATCTATCTATCTGTCTATCTATCTATCTATCTATCTATCTATCTATCTATCTATATAACTATCTATCTATCTATCTATATAACTATCTGTCTATATAACTATCTATTCATCTATCTGTATATCTGTCTATCTATCTATCTATCTATCTATCTAACTGTCTATCTGTCTATCTATCTATCTATCTATCTATCTATCTATCTATCTATCTATATAACTATCTATCTATCTATCTATCTAACTATCTATCTATCTATCTATCTATCTATCTATCTATCTATCTATCTATCTATCTATCTATCTATCTATCTGTCTATCTATCTATCTATCTATCTATCTATCTATCTATCTATCTATCTATCTATCTATCTATCTATCTATCTATATAACTATCTATCTATCTATCTATCTATCTAACTATCTGTCTATATAACTATCTATTCATCTAACTGTATATCTATCTATCTATCTATCTATATAACTATCTATCTATCTATCTATCTATCTAACTATCTATCTATCTATCTATCTATCTATCTATCTATCTATCTATCTATCTATCTATCTATCTATCTATCTATCTATCTATCTAACTATCTATCTATCTATCTATCTATCTATCTATCTATCTATCTATCTATCTATCTATATAACTATCTATCTATCTATCTATCTATCTATCTATATAACTATCTATCTATATAACTATCTATTCATTTATCTGTATATCTGTCTATCTATCTGTATATCTATCTATTCATCTATCCATCTATCTATCTGTCTGGCTATATAACAATATATTAATCTATCTGTCTATCATCACGAGTATTTTGAACAACAGAGGTTATTTGGAGGAAACACAGTATTACTGTAAGTATTAAGTATTTTCTTATCTTGCAGGATCCATTCATCTGCATTTGTTCATGATGGATATTTAAAACTGTCTCTTTGCCTGGTTTCATCTTTTGTGTACAGATGCAAATGAATGTTGATGGTTGAGATGTTATTGAACGATAGAACTCAGAGTCACTTCTTTATGTAATTCGTACAATGAAAGTTGATTAAGGAAACAGCCTTCAAGTTAAACAACCCAGAACTTTTACATTGAAGGCGAGCTTCATGCATCACTAATCACATATTTCCTTGTTGGATTTTCGTGGTAGAAGTTGGTCTTGGTCTAATATTTCTAAGTAAACTTGCTGCATAACAAAATCTGTGTTTCCAAATAACATTTAACCAAAGCTGCCATCTTCCCCCGACATTAATTAAGTGTTTAAATAAATGTTTTTGTTGCTGAAACTAAACCACATGCTGGAAACCCGAGGACTCTGGTGTCAAAGTGTTTTACTTTACTGCGACCACTGCCCACACTGACCACATCTGACTTCAAACTCAGCGCTTCACTCAGAAACACTTGTTCTAACAACATAATCAGGAGAGAAAATTAGTAATGCATTAATGTAACGTCGGGGGAGACAGGATGAATTACAAGTTGGTCTTAAGTGCGTGGGAAAAAAATAAATGAGGAAGTTACTGATGGAAACGTTAAAAGCTCTTTTCGCGTGTGCTTTAAAGACGGCACAGAACTTCAGCTCGACACTCTTCTACCTTCAAGTGCCAGAATGGGAACAGGGAAGTAAAATGAACAGCTGTGCAACATCAGCCGAGATTTACCCTGCACCGCACAACTCATCCAGAACAAACTCAACCTCACAAAGTCTGATAATCAATCCTGTGTTTTAGATGCTGCTTTACTATCTGTTCACATTTTTGATACAGGAGGAAAATAAACCCAGTTTCCCACTGGTTCAAAACCCACTAACATCTGTCTTTCGTCTGCAATGTGAACAGATACAATCAGCATCCACTCCCAGGTCAAATGGCTCTGCAGCAGATTCAGGTTTTCATCGGCTCCAGCGATGTGGAACATAAATCCCGGGTGAACGGGCTAATTTCTTTTTCCTCTTTCTTTATTTTGGCAGTCCAGACGCCGACGCTGCACCTTGTCCGTGTGACGTTATGACGTGAATTGAACTTCCAGACGTTGGCTCATAATTGGCCGTGAGGGTTTTTTGTACATATTGGCAACGACGTGCAACAGCAAAAATTCCGTGTCCTGCAAGATGCAACACTGGCAAGACAAGTTCTCAGTTGCTTTGTGATTTCAAACATGACAAAGTAAATATTCCCAAGAATAGTTCCGATGGATTCATGAGCGATTATCCAACAGACTTTATATAAAGACGGAGGCCAAAATGCCTGGATGGCCCCCTGGTGGCTTAAAGATTTTCTGTTTGTTCACTTACTATAAAATGGGGTGAAATTTCATAATAGACAGCTGATAGTAACAATCTATCTATCTAATTATCTATCTATCCATCTATCTATCTATCCATCTAAAAGTCTGTCTATCTATCCATCCATCCATCTCACCCTGGATGTGTGTTGTAATTGCGAGTAAACAAAAGAAACACTCCACAGTCATTATAAACCCACCCACAGCTGCCACTGGGACCTCCATTAAGCCCAGTGTTCCTGAGATGCTCTGGTCTTATCTGATTCATCAACAAGAGGTTGGCTGGCATGATTTATCTATGCCACTTACTTGTTTTCATTTTGCCCGGGGGCTGCTGCCAGCATCAGGGGCTTCTTTTTACAACGTGACAGCTCCGTCTCAAGAGAAAAGACTCCCCATGCAAAAACAGTGCATCAAAACAAATAAGGCCCGAGCCACTTAAGAGAAGTGGCGGCGTTCAGGACCCATTTTCTCTACATGTCAACCAAAATGATGCAACGGCACGCACAAATCTGCTTTACTTCTCTGCTTATGCCTTTTGTCTGGAAATCCCATGTACGAGAACGAAATAGGGTTTGAATACAAATACATCCCAGCGTGCGTTTCTTCATGCTTTTTGTTTCGGATATAAACCCTACCCTCAAAATTATGCACAATTATTTTTTTTTTAAATCGATTACCTGCAGATTTTTCATCTCTGCAGGTTTCCATTTGCCCATCATCTCTCTCCACATCCTAGTTTACGTCTCCCGTCCCCTTGTCTGCTCCCCAAATCTACAGGCAACAGGACGCTCTTGTACATTAAATAAGAACTGTCACCCTGGGCAACTTGCAGCAACGAAGCATTTATTCTGCCTCACATTTCCTGGCACTTAGAATTATTTCCTTCATGCCTGATAACCAAATTACAATATGGCAGGTCTCCCCGGAGCCACAGGATTGTTAGTGCCAGCTCACAACATACTTTCAACTGATGTGGCATTTCATGTACAGCTGCCAATCAAAGCCAGCAGAAGGGAGAGATGTAAATGAGGGCGGGCCCGACGGTGTTCAATTACTGCTCTGAGCTCTGCATAATCCCCCTTCCCACTGACTGACTGACTGACAGCTCCACATTCCTCCTCATCCCCGGCTTTCTCCCCTAATTTCACTACCTTGGATTTTATTTTATTTTTTGCTCCATACCGGGACACGGAATCTGACACTGGAGCGAATTCCTGTCATTTTTTATTTCCATTTAGGATCGTGCAAGAATAAAAAAAAAACAGGATTATCTGACATCTGAAGGCCTGTGTGTGTTTTAAGAAAGTATCTCATCGCTTATTACGAATGTCCTACAATTCCAAAGCTAAACAAAGACTCCTATAGGCTGTGTCACTGTCTTCTCCTCTGTTGAATATCATTTTCCATTTCCCATTATGAGAAAATAAGAATTTCAACAGCTGAGTGGGCCGAGATACTCTCAGCTGCCTACTCAGCATCAACCTTTGGTAAATACTCAGATTAAAAGGATCCGTGAATAGTGCCGGTATCTTTTGCTCTCTCCGTCATAAAGACGCCTTTAGATTCCTCCTAATCCCTGTGTTAAAGGTACGCCAGCTGAATGGCTTAAGCGATGTTCTGCTTGTGACTAAGAAATGATGCCATTAGACCTGCAGGATTCAAAATGCTGTGTTTTGTACAGCAGCGCTTTAACACCACGTTGTATCGTTGGACGTGATTCTATATGGTTCGCAGGGCTCCATTTAATTTTAAATATCAAATTGTTTTTCTCCACACTCACCTGATTTTGTCTCACATTGTCCTCCGTCGCCGCTCGCCTTCCTCGTCCGTCTAAAACTGGCACTTTTGTTGCATTCCAAGAGGTTGATAAATCAATCCATCAAAAAATTCTTTGCGGTGAAACTCAATCAAGAAAGGTCATGTCGGCGGGAAAAGAACAGATTAAATTAGCATTGAATTAGACATGGAAAGTGAGCTCTGTCAAAACCATCACTGTGCTCAGCACAATTAGAATATGTTAATTATGCATTTCATTAAGGGGCCTCAGCGCTCTTTGAATGTGAGATGAAATGTCACTGGTGTAGGCAGCCGAAAAATGGAAGATTGCCAGGCACAACTTTCTTTGTGCGATGTGTGACACCTTCATTAACATCAGGGATTGCTAGTCTGATTAGACTTTTTGTATTAGTTTAAGCCTTTAGGCTTTCAAATGCTACGCCTTTTTTTTTTTGCTCCGTTTTGATGTGGCAGCTAAGACTCGTCTCCATTTCCAAAGCAGATATTGTCTACGGTTCAATTCTTTGTTTAAATTCCCCGACATAATGCCATGACATTGGACGTAGCGTCTCATTGTCTTTGTGTAGATGACGGCATTTACCACGTCTTTGTTTCACATAATCTTGGGTCACTTTCAGCGATGCGAGGATTTAAAGAGCCGAAGCGCTGCACTGTGCCCGGAGGCTGTTAATGAACGTGACGTTGATATTAACTCTGCAGGGTTTGAATCTTCAGTTTTTAGCTTCATAACATCGGTATTATTATTTAGAAATGTGGGACGAAGGACAGATATACGATATAGATACGATACCAATGTCCAATATTAACCGTAGACTGTAAATAAAGATGGACGCTGCGTCTCCATGTCCTCTCTTACAAAAATGAAGCCAAAGTATCGAGGACACGGGTTCCTCCATCTTGTCCTGGGGACGTGATTCGGAGCCAGAGTCTGTGCAGCAGTGATTATAACTTGTAGCTTTGGTATTTGAGGTCCTGCCAATACACACACTTGACTACTAATCACGAGTACTGCATTTCGTTGTACTTGTACTATGAGCAATGACATTAAAGCTGAATCTAAATTTAATCTATTTTAAGTTTTACCTCTTTTTTTATTTTTATCGGAAAATGACAGAAACCATCATTGGAGAAAATTAATATCACAAGTACTTTGACATTTCAATCCATGTCCCATCTGCTAATATAGAGGAGGTGGGGTTTATGACGTATGCTGCAGCCAGCCACCAGGGGGCGATAAAGGTGTTTTGGCTTCACTTTCGGGATATGGGAGAAATGCTCATAAATCCAAGCGTGACCTTTAAACTTTTTTTCTCATATTATTCAGGTGGAAACTTTTAAGATTTTTCTTCAGGGTCAGTTTGGCCGTGAACCTTGTGGTGTCACGATTCACAGTCTCATGTCTCCGAACCACGATCGCGAACCGGTCAGACTCCAAACGATGTCCAATGTGCAAGATGGCGGCACCTGAGATATTTTTTTTACAGTGGCAGAAAGAGGAGATGTGGCATCCATGTTTATTCACAGTGTGATAAAGAAACGTGATGTTGATTGTTTGACTTCAGGTTATAAATCATTTCTCTCAACAGTGCTGTTGTTTTTCAGCTCGACGTGTGTGAGACTCTTCATCATCGCAGAGAAAACTTCAGGACAGACTCATTCCTCCGCGCCAGTGATTAACTTCTGAGTGAACTCAGGAATATCCCACACGTGGTGTAATGCTTGACAGGTCATCACATTGTATTCTGTGTGGCAATCACACAGAGAACAGATGATAGGCGAGCGAAAGTTGGACCGAGGCGGCGGCTTACGTTACAGATCAGCCAACTTTTAAAACTTCATTAAAACAAAATGAAAGCACTCCCCGGCACACTTAAATTAAATCGAAATGCTTTGGGAAGAGATGATGAAAGCTGGAAGTGGGAGCTGCCTGACAATTTCAGCGCTCACATACTTTCATGGCATAAGATGATTCTTGTGTGCTGAAAGTGAATCGGAGGAATGATTGTCTCTGGAAGACCCCATCTCACAGATGTAATATAGATGTCTTGAATGAGTGACTACCTGCTGGTCTGTCTTCGCACCCATAACGGAGAATATACAGTACCTGAAGAAGAGCGCTCCCGTAGCTACACCACAAGATTGGCTTCTTCTTATGCCAACCACAAGAGGGTTAAAGAGGTGACACTGAAGCTGCAGATCCAGTTTCCTCTACGTCTTTATGGTTTTTCTATAAAACAGAAGTCAATCAATGCCTGGGTTTTATATTTTAACAACAAGATTTCCTTTTTTTCAATCAAGCACGTAGAACGTCTCCTGCCGAACCCTTCGTCTTTGCAGGCGTGTGACGCTTCATATTTTCTGCGGCCTCTTTTCACTCCAACCGCCTCGCCCAGTCAGCGTTACGTCCCCACATGAGAGATGGTGCGGAGACATCCACAAGGATGAGGGTCCCGTAAACGATGAGGCCGCATCATCCGCCGTCTCCGCTCCGTTTGAGGCTCTGCTTTATGGCGATCCGGCGCTCGCGCTCCGGCCCCTGACATGTGCTCAGGTGGGAGAAATTCAACACCTTCCTCGACTTTGCCACAGGTGTGTCATTTTCCTTCCGCTGTCGAGCGTTCGTCACATTAAAACCTCGGCGGCTCTGACGGCCGCACTCCTAAGAGAAGTGGAGTAATTAAAATGTATCAATCACCTGTTTCGGCACGTGAAGTTTTGATCCGCTGCAGAACGACAATAACAAAACAATGAAAGCGCCGTGTGAGGAAATAATCTACTTACAGAGGCAGCACTGCAGGGAAGCACTCGATCAAAAGTGAAAAATGGAAGTCCGTGTCCAAGGCCTAAATGTATTCCATGGCCGGAGAATGAACTCGCCGCCCATGTGACACATGATTTACACAGGAAAAGGCCTGTGACTCTCTACAATGATAGATCTCTGCCTAAGTCTGCCTGGGCTCACTCTATGACATATAATCCTTCTCTTTTAAGTTGTAAGATAGAGATAGATAACAAAACGCTGTATTGATTTCCCTGTCTGCACACTGGCTGGGTTTTTAAGACTGCACATGTCCACGTCTGAATCTTGACCACAGTGACAACTGCCTCTGCGGCTCGGGCTATCACTGTTGCTTACGTTTGCATCATTAGATGAATTTAGCGTCTCTGATTTCCAGTGCGTGCTCTGCATGGGGATGAAATGAAACAAACGCCCTCAGTGTTGTGCAAACGTATCTGACGACTTCTTTTATTTCACACAACTATTAAACCGTAGACAGCTGCGGTGTTTCCTGTACATCTGTTTCACCAGAGTCATTTTGCTTCCCTGTGATCACGGAGCCGTCGTTCACTCTTTGAATTATGAATGTGCGGCGTTGGTTCACACACGAGACTGGAGACGAGACACATTTCTAATATACAAGACGATTAAGAATATTCTGAAAACATGTTGTGTGTTCTTAGTGAGGACCGTGGTCAGCATTGTTGCCTCACAGCAGGAAGGTTGACGGTTCTAATCCCAGTATAGCTGGGGTCTTACCATGTGGGATTTCATTCGTTCATTCATTTTGATTTATTTCTCAAATGTAAATAAATATTTCTTGCAAAAGGAGTGAGAAGAAGTCTCACCCCTTCTCAATAAATCATGAATTAATAATTATCTTGTGCTTCTTATAAATCTATAAATATGTTTTAAAACTTCTCCTGGTTGTTCGGATACTTTGCTAACTTACATTTATATTTACTTTTAGCCCTGAATGTTATTTGTGCACGTTTCCTCCATGTTTGTGTGGGTTTTTTCCGGGTACTGCATCAGACTGGGGTTACGTTACTGGAGAATCTCTGTGAGTTTGTCTCTTTATGTCGACGGTCCGTCCTTGGTAACACCTCCCCTCCCCCCTCGACCCTCAACAGCAGAAACCTTTAGAGAAAGTGTTTTTTAAATAAGCCTCAGCTGATGTAATACCACGTGTCGTCAATCGGCCTTAAAAGGAAACAAAGAGTGAGGTCAACGCACAGTGAAGCTGCACACACTGTGTCACTCAACTGAAAATATTTTCACTGTCCACTTCTGTCTTTTCTGCTTTTACTCTTAAAAAATGTCAATAAAGACACAAGACCTCGTTGCACTAAACACATGATGTTCACATCAGAGTCTCTGCCGCGTGTTTGACAGGTGGGTCGAGAATTTAGCAGCATGTGATTAAAAAGTCTTTGTTGAACATAAAACAGTGAAAGATAGAGACGGAGACATTGTTTTAGATTTCAAATGTCCAATCACGGTAAAATGATTGAATCCACTCCGATAGTTTCTTGGACTTCAGAGCAGCTCAGGCCTCGGTTGTTTGTCCGAGCTCGTCCGAGAGAAAAGTGAACTCATTATCAACACTATGACGATGTGACCCCCCCCCCCGTCAGGATTTAGTTCGAGGGGTCACAGAGGAAGTTGAGGTGGAGGCTTGACACATATTAATCTGACTTTTTTAAATCTCATTTGCTTCTCCTGCTTTCATTTTTATAACAAATCTTAATCACAGATGGAGCAGAAACTCCGGATAATGTCCACAGCGACTTACTCGGACATTTGCGTTCTGGCATAGAGCCCAGAGAACATTTATCAAAGTCCAGTTCAAGTCTGAAAGCAGCTGCGGTTCAAACTTGTTTATAAAAACATCAGCCAAGCTAACGTCAGCTAACCCGAAACCAAACCCGAGTATCATTTATAAATGTGTGTTGCTCTCTTCCACAGGTTTGGGTTTGATATCCACACTTTACTATACAGAAGAAATTTAAACAAGAGGTTTAGAAATAAAAGAGTGAGAAAGATTTTGAATTAATGTGTATAATATTATTTTCTAATTACAAAGTATATATCGATACTGGCTTCTCTGTAATCGTTCTTCAGCCTCATGCTAAATCCACACCGTGTCGTCATGTGTCAGAGTGACGGGGGATTTACCGCCAGACCCTGGGCTGTGTAAACCGTGTCCTCATGTGTGGCTGGAAAAGTGAGCAGCACGCCAAGTCACATTAACACAGCCTGATTGTCGTTCCACATTTAATTGTAGTTATATCACGAAAAAAATGTCTAAACATGTTCCAGCTCTTATGGGTCATTAAATAAGATCCAGTGTTTTTTGTTTTTTTTCAGGCTGCGTGATGAGGGATGTGTTTTTATCTCTGTGTTGTTGTTTTATTTTTCGCCAGAAGCCCACAGACCCCGGCTGTGTTTACGGACGGAGAGAAATAGCTTAAATCTGCTGGCGTCAATGCTGATTCATGTCAAACTGAGTGACAGGTGACCCGGGAGCCGGCAGCCAGACAGTGAGACGGATTACAAGCGAGCAAAACGCCAACAACCTCTGGCCTGCTGTGGGGCAACAGATGACAGCAGCGGAGGGCAAGAGGTTGAGAGCTCGGTACGCAAACTCCCCCCCCCCCCCCCTCCATCCATCCATCAACCCATCCCCCTGCTGGCCACCATCCACTCAAGCTGACTGATGGACACGGGGAAATGAGAACATTCAGTTGTTAAAATAATACTTCTCTGTCAGGTGCTCCGGTCTGTACTGTGTAGGTGTCACTGCTACTGTGGCTGCATCTGGTTAGCGTTAGCCTGCACATTAGGTCGAGTGATACGGTCGCTGTACATGTGCAGAGCAGCAGGTTGTAAAACTTGCTCGTCAGTCAGGACGGGGGGGGGGGGGTCGTTGTCCCAGCGGTAAATCCGCAGAAAAATGGGCGTGGACTCCGGATGGGGAAAGTGAAGCCAATGAGGAAGGGCCTGGAAACTGATTTCTCACAAATGACCAGGTGAGGGCGTCACCACTGGCTGCAAAAAAAACATATTGTGTAATCCTGCTAATTAACAAACAACTTGACTCAAACTTCCTGTGGTGAATAAACTACTGGTGCATATTTTTATAACTGCACAAATACACCACGGGAAAAAAAAAAACTTGTCTGTGTAAACCTGCTTGGCAATAAAACCTATAACCTATAACCTACTTAACATAACCTCAAGGTAATACGAGTGACTGGCTTCAGGGTTAAACGAGGCTGTGACTCAGAGAGTGATCTAAAAATAGGAAGGCGTGAAACAGTTTATGGAGCTGATGAAGAAGTGCAGGAAAAAGAAAAGGAGATGCTTCCGCTAACACGTTTGAAGCGGCAAAAAGAAAACATCCGTGTTGATTAACGGAGACAACAAATCCTGAATTCTCCGACTCTGATCCAGTTCTGTTTCGCTGCGTCTCTGCACAGTTCTGACAAATTCCTTCCAGGTTCTTTGCTTTTAGTTTTTCCAGTTGTCGTACTTCACTGTGCTGTGATGTTAAAACAGGAGGATTTACACGTTCGCGGCCGAAAGTCAACAAATAAAAGAATCCAAATTGTTCATTTTCTATCATTTGTAAGAAAAATCCACCGTCAGAAACATTGCATTAGTAAAACAAAGTAATAGTAATGATGCTGTCCCCCAGAATGTCCCCATCTGGGGCAATCAGCAGCACTTTATTTTCAGATGTAATTTCCCCTCGGACCAATCAGTGTAATTCTGAGCGCCAGAAAGCGGCGGCGGCGGCGAGACGCATCGTTTTTTTCCAAGTTTTTGTCAAAGTGAGATCAGTCACGTCTGATGTTTTGTGTCTGACACTTAAATGAGCAAACAGATGTTGCGCGGCTCCTCCTTGGCCTCATCTGTGTAATTGTGAGGATCTGAAAACGCAGCTGTGAGTTTCATCATTCGCCATCAAGTTTCTGCAGAATCCAACAAGTAGAGCGAACGCTGCGCTGCGCTGCTCTGCCGAGGGCCACGTTTTTAAAACCCAGCCCGGATGGGGCCAAACAGATGCATCGTTCGCTCATTGTTTCGCTCGTTTGTGTTACTGTTGAACATTATCGTTATTTATTGAAGCGGCTCTGCTCTCTATCTTAGATGACTACAGGGTCACTGATACTGATGAAAGCCATCCTCAGCTCTGTGGAGCCTCTTAGTAACTTTAAGATCTTTGTTTTACGACATATTCACTGTTACTAGAATCTCTGCCCTCGTTTCTAACAAGAAGCAAAAACCTTCTGCAACCTGCTCAGTGGCAGAGCAGAGGCCCAACACTCCACTTGTGACTCCACAGTCATTGGATCCAGATTTTTATATGGATCTGCCCTCAGCTGCACACAGTCTGAAATATCAGTCCCCTAAACAACACTGATTTCTTCCATTGAGATCCATAAATCATTCTGGAGCATGTTGAAAAAGGCTGAATTAAAGGAAACGAAAATAAAAAAAACATGAATCTGATTTGGATCTGCTCTAAAATGTAATGTCACGTTCTTCCCAGAACACTTTGTCCAACTTTTGTGATAATCCAACCAGTAGCTTTTTACGTAATCCTCCAACATAAAAGAAGAAAATGGGTCAGGGAGGAACCAAATACATTTTGGTGCAGAACCAGAACAGGGGACGGACCCGATATTTATTTATTTCAAATTGTGAGACAGGATTGATTAAAACATAAGGCGTGTTTGGTGCAGGTCCAACTCTGGATCTAGTTTTATAACGGGTCTGTTGAGCCTTGATTGAGTTATGAGCCGAGTTCCCCTCTGATTCTGACTGTGGCCAATGTCAAGCTGGGAATTACTCTGACAATACATCTACTGGTGCCCGACCGACACAAAGCTGCAGTCAATTGTTATCTTGTTCCTCTCGGCAGTGGCTGTTTAGTTCAGTTTATCTTTGAGGAACATTTAAAGCCCCCCTGTCACACACCAACACTCTCCGGTATCACACTCTGACAAAAAAAATGGCTTTTCCTTGGGACAGAATCGGACAAAAAAAAAAATGTCTGGGTTTGTGTTAAGTCTCCGTGGTTCCTCTTGTTGTCTGTCCACACGGAGCAGGAAGCAGCCGAGGAGCTCGGTTTCTTCAAAACACGACAGCACAAACTGGAATTCATCATCTTTAGAGTTCCTCCTGCTGTACTTATCATTCTGTATCCCACAGTTTGTGAGGTTGGAGGAAACCTCTGACAGCGGAATCTTTATGAAGTATGTGTTCTACTTCAGCCGCTCCGCCCATATATCGGAACTTTTACGGTCCGTCCCCGTATTTAAATATCCAAGTGATACTTCGTGAGAACGCAGCGAGAGTGAGTGGACATGTGATGGACGCAAAAAGTGGAAAAAACTGTGGGAAGACGAAGATGTCAACATGTAAAGACAACAAATCTTAACGTGTGATTACGACGTGTATTTAACGTTTAATTTATTCTTTTAGTTATTCGCTCTTATTTGCTTTGCTTCTTAGTTTCCTTCGTGTCTCTGCTGAAAGATAAAAAAGAAAATGTGAAACAACCGAATCAAACGGACATCTGCTTCTCATCTGTCAACGGATCCAACGCGTCGGAGTTTTCAGATTTAATCTGTATTTACAGCTCATCCGAGGATCAGACAAAGCATGTTCCTGCTACGTGAGTTACACGTGTTCGTACCAACACGTTAAAGCCTCCTAATAAGCACAGGTGTCACCCCCCCCCAACCTCCCCCCTGCTCCCCCTCGTCTCTGGCCGTTTGCTCCACGAGGCCCGAGATGCTTGGGAGACACGAGCAGCCAGACGGCAAGAATTAGAGCAACGTCCGTGATTGTGCTGACGTCTGCAGGGGGCGAGGCTGGAGATTAAGCCCAATAAAAACGTGTGATTTGTTGCTTTCATATTTGGAAGATGTCAGCTTCAATTTGAGCTAGCACGCTGCCTCCAGGCGGGCTGGGTGACAAATATGAAGGATGCACTGATGAACTGCTGGCAATCAAGTGTTAGTTCTCTCATCCAATATATGACGGTGATGAAAACCTCCACACATTGTTACACAGAGGTTCTGCCACAGCTAATGGCGTCGTTACAGAAAAAAAAAACGTTATATATCAGCTGAATTAGAAGCAGATTTCATTTGTTCATTCATCTGCTGTTCACTCAATTTGCAATTAATCGATTATTCATTTGTTTTTCCTGCTAAAGGTTTCTCCTATTACTAAGAAAATGTGACATGTGATTTAAATCGACCAATAAAATAACAGATTTTGCTCTAAAAAGATGTAAACAAACATGAATGAATGGCATAATACAGTTCTACGGCCAGCTGGGACATATTTGTATAGTTTTTGACAAATAAAACAATCAGTTTATCTTCTAATCACTGTGTTTTAGAACATTTATTATATTTTACTGCTTATATGTCTTGAATATCTTAAATTTTAAAGTAAAGAATTGTCCAAGATGTTAAATTGTAAATAGAAATACATTCATTTACATTATTACTTTGAAATATATCCCCCTAAAACCTTTAAAAGTTATAAAATTAATCAATAGCCCTTTTCAAAGCAAGGCAGTGGTGAATATCTGTAATTATTGAGCAATCATTACCAGTGAATATCCAAAAGTCAGACAAAAAAAAAAAAAAGGGTGGGGTGGAGAAATAATTAAAAAAGCCAAAACGTGCAAAGCGTCGGGAATCGTCTCGACGTCATCGGGAGCGAAGGATCGACGGACTGTTTAAGATTCTGGAAGTTTGAAAACACCTCATGCATTATAAGTGAAGCGCTGCCCCGAGTTCCCCGAGTTTAATCCTTTCCTGCGAGTGCTTCATCAACCTTCAGCTTTTTTGACAAGACAGAAGTTTCAGCATGTATGATTAATAAGATACAAATGTGCAACTGATATTTGATAAATGACTTTGGTTTCATATTCATGATGTACAATGAATATGCAGCACCGGGGGCTTAGGCCTACTTGATTGATCAAATGTATTCCATTCATCACTTATTTTTGCTTAATTAGCATATTTGAAGCAACACCATTAGGACTATGGGCTATTTGGGAGATATGATGTATGTTGGGGAGCAGACATACATGCATTCTTCTTTGTCTCGTAGCTCTCGCAATCTCAGGAGGCAGAATTCATTATGAGGCAGATTTTGCAGCTTGTTATCCGCCCAGAAGAAAAGCAAAAGGTGCAGGATTCCGATCTGCCATTTTTCACCACTTCTTAAGTCTTTGCTCGTCCACATTTGAAAACAATACCACGTCAGGGCATCCACAGGAGCGCGACACAGAAGGACGGCGAAGTGTTTTCCGACGTGTCTCTGCAGAGGACGCACGGCTCTTTCCCTGGGAATATTTCTCAGAGGGACGTGATAACCCCGAAGGACTTTGGACGGAATAAATGGGAGAAAAGGGAGTGAGGATGTGGGTCATTATAGCTATAAGTTCTAAAGCCCTTCATTAAACACATGAGCTCGTCATTACCCTGCTGCTGTGATGAACACACCCCCCCTCCCCCTCCCTCCTCCAGTTTACAGGCCAGATGATGCAGAGAATCCACGCTCGTCTGGCACAGGGGCGAAGCAAAGTCAGGCACAGTGTAAATGTTTTGTGTGAACCCAAGCAGGAACATTCTGATGCACATTTGCCCCATTACGGCGCATCAGCATCAGCGAGACGCACGCTAGTGCAAGCAAGGAGCGTACACTTATCATTATTTGATAGCATGTTTAACGACAGATTGACAAAGGATTTGCAAATGCGAGCTGGCGCCAATTTTGTTAAGGTTGGATTTCACTGCGTCTGCAATCCAAGTGTACTTATGTGCATAATCTGATTTTTCAACTAAGCTATTGGAACTTTTCTATTTATTTTTTTTTAACTAACTGTAACTAGCTGTAGAAATGTCTGCAGAGTCAGACGGAGACGTTTCTGAGGCTCTGATACATTTTAGAATCATTTTTACAGACGGACTTTTCGACTGGCTCCGCTGCGTTTGGACTCATTTCTATGAGAGATAAGATCTGGGACGGTTCCCTCCTATTAATTTTATTTATTTTTCCACTTTCATTAAGGGGGGGGGGACCATGGAAGCAGTCAGGCTTCATCACTGAGTCATCTGCCCACTCCTCTGGTTAATATAAGATACTCCAACATTTCTTTTCATACAGACAGTGTGTGTTCATGTATGACCGTGTTCCTGTGCGTAATATTTTTATCATAATCAATCAGTTTAAAAACCCAGATTATCTGTGTGTGTGTGTGTGTGTGTAATTGCAGAGAGTGTGATCTGTAATTAGCCGTGACGTGTTAGATATACGGTGCGATTAACTGTGTTAATATGCAAACATCCAAAACAGATTAATATAAAGCATCAAAAGAATTATGGGTTCATTTCACTTCATTACCTGAGACGTGTTACCTGAAGTTTATCAGTGTTTAATAACTCATGTGTTTATATTTGGGAGCATCATGATTGTTGTGAAATATGGATGCAGCTGATGTGCACTTCGATTTCCACCCTGCGATATTTCATGCACCTAAAAACGGCGATTGAAATCATATTAACCTTGCAGAGTTTGCGCGGCTATATAACATTTTTGTGTACTAACAATAATTCCCACATTGACTTTGACTTATTAGTGCAAATTATAGTCAGAGACAACTAATTTCCTTCTATGATTGCACTGATGATGGCATTTTTCTTTGGTTAGCCTTGGGCGAAGCTCTACTTGGTTGTGCTGAATCCTCAAAATGTACTTGTAGCCTATATATGCTCTGAATAATGATTTGCCTCTGCACATGGAGAGCCACTGTGGATAAAATGAGCCCGAAAACAAAAATAAATGCTTCATAAAAATGATAAAATCTGTGTAGTGGGCCTCATCCTTTTCCCGCAAAGCATTCTGCTGCAGCCGAAGAACAATGCTCGCTTCAATTTAGAATAAGTTGCTGCTCTAAAACATAATGGCCCTACAGACAAATCAGAGATCCATCGGCGGAGAAAGGCACTAAATAATTTATAGCTTTAATCTGCTCACTGAGGTGTGTGGTCTTTGACAGTAATTATAAATGCAGGCAGAAATTATAGCTGAATACTTTAACTGCATTAAGAGTCATCTGATGAACAACGTGATTGCCTGCTCATTTCCAACAATAGGGGGCAAGTTGGTGTCACAGCATTCAAATCACCACAGTGCCCATGTGCTTTTTCCCATTTACCATCAAATGTCACTTGCCCGTTATAAAATAGAGATTTGATGGGTGGAGGTAATTGAAGACTTGATTGCTTGAAAAGAGATGAATTGCATAAAATGTTTATGAATTTAGAAGGCAATTATTTTTAATAGCCTTGAAATAATAGAGCTGGAGGAAATATGTTTAATTGTTATGATACCATCTTGCAGCAACAGCAGCGGCGTTCACAGGAAAGCAATAAAGGCTGACAAGAAGATATATCTTTGAGGTGTATCTAAAAGTCTTACGGGTGAAGAAGAGAATGCAGTGTACTGTACCGAACAGAGATATTGTCCTTTGTCTCATACATAGAAAGATATTGTGGTTTTAAATATTAGATTAGTGGTTAATGCTTTAGTTTATGAGTCTGCTATATTTTCCTGATGAGCTTCCCTGGAAATAATAATTGTAATTTGGATTTAATTGCAGGTAAAACAGGAATTTTACACATATGCTGAATCGTGTTTGCCTGTGGCATAATGTCCGACTGAACAACAAATTGCAGGATTAATGTAACTGTGGTATTTTTTAATTGGAAGGTATTCTGCCTCCGAAGGTTGCTGAGAACTTTCCAAGAAAACTACAAGGTAATGACCTACATCAGAATAATTTAATCTTAATAATACACTTTATTCTATATCACACTTTTCTTAACAATGTTATAAAGTTCTGGATTAAAAACCAGACAAGGCAGTTGCCTAAAAGGACGTCGGTGTGTACATCATGAGAACGCAAACATAATAATAATAATAATAATAATAATACTTATATGTAAAGTATTTATGTATTTTGTTCCGTCAGTGTTCACATCATCTTTATCTCAACACTTTTCTAAACATATTCCAGCTGCAAACGTCAAAAACAAACAGAGAGACAACTTGAAAAGGATAAAAATAAGAATGCGAGCTGTTATCAAATGTTAACTCTTTATTTGAATAAGTAAAAAAGGTGCAGGTATCACAGGTATCATCTGTCTTGCTGTTATCCTTGTTGCATGAAACGCACTGGGGGTTTTTTTTTGTTGTTTTTTTTCTTCTAAAATATATTTACATGTGAAATATGCTCGTTTCCAAACGGTCTAGTAATTTTTTGAGTCATGTACAGAATCTGAGTCTAAACTGGTGATTAAACATTTATTAAAGTGCTTTTTTTTTTTTTCTCTTCTATCATTGCAACACAAAACATCTTTACATAGCAATTCACTGTACAGGTCTGCATGTGTGTTATCGTGTGTCGGGCTACCTGTTTGGACAGCTGCACGTGTATGCAGGTGTATCACAGAAGTTGTAAAGTACAATTAGTTCATTATTTTGTTTTTGAAATACAATTGAAACTTGACATATCATACAAATAAATAGTAGTCATAGCCGGGGCTATTGCATGCAAACAGCAATTAAGTTTCTTCAAGCAGTAATACATTTCATTACTGGTGATGCATTTGAGCAGGGTGCAAAAGTATCTCTTAGTGTTTCCTTATACAATTTCTAACCAGTGTGTCTTTGCTGTACTCCATGAAATGTTTTAATAATGATTCACACTACACAACGTTAATCGGAGAATGGCTGAAATATCTGACCCGTGTATTAAAAAAAAATTTAAAAAAAAAAAAAAAAAAAAAGGAAGAAAATGAAAAGAAGTGACGATAATATGAAGAAAATCAAAACTACTCCTTGTCCATTTCCACGTATTGTGAATGGTTGTCGGGGGATTTGCTGTGAGTTTTACTCAAATGGAGTTTGACGGCGTGATTACTCGCAAATGTCCGACAGCAGAGCTTACATTTGAACTTTGAGTCAACGTCCTCCTCCGTGACCAGAGCCTCTGTGGCTCTGACACCGAGGACCTTCGACAGCTCTGGCTCGTCTACCTTCGTCTGGTGCTCCACGGGCATTTTGCACATGTCTTTGATTTGGAACCCGAGGTGGGATTCCAGATGGGAAATGAATGCGGCCGGTGACCTAAACTGGGAAGCGCAGTCATTGCAGTAGAAGATGGGGTGGCCCGTGTCCATGTTCTTCAGAAATTTGGTCCCTCCGGTTTTGCGCAGTTGGTATTTGACATTCGCTAACCAATGGCTTATAGTGGTCATGGACAATCCAGTGAACTTGGAGATGTGCATCCGTTCCTGAGGGCCGAGGTCTGAGAGCAGGTATTTCCCTTCGGAAGTCTGGAAGAGGCTGGAGGCAAACTGGGCTTGCAGGATGAGAAGGTGGCGAGGATTCCAGTTCGACTGTCTGCCTTTACGCTTGTGGATGGAGTACACCTCGGCGGACACGTCCTCAAAGCGCCTGACGTCCGATTCCAGTTTCATGGTCGGGATCCTCGACGGGATGGAGGGTTTTGGCGTCGTGGCTTTTGGAAGAACTTTAACCATGTCAGCTATGTCGGACAAAGCATATTTCTGTGGCATCGGGGTGGAGGGCTGCAGTAGCGCTGAACTTGGCATGCTGTGTTTGGATTTCGTCAGGTCTATTGGTTGGTCGTCACCAACAAAGAGAAAGGTGTTATCGGGCCTATTTCTTACGGGATTTCTGAGCATTAAAGATGGTTTCTCGCTGCTACGGTTAATTTCAGCAAAAATCGACTGGGTGTGAGCAGATAGTTTATCTACTCTCGAGTTATTGGGCTTGTTTGCTTTGCCCAGATGATTGTTCAGAACCGACTGCAGTGCACTAAGAGGGTTTATGCCAAGTACATCCGGAGTGTCACTGAGAGGCTCTGAAGTAGCGCTGCGTCCATTGCTGGCAGAGGGACTTGGTGTCTTGCCTCTGTCAGAGAAATCTGGGCTCAACTTCCCTTTGATCGCTTCACTCCCTTCATTCACACAGTCTGCATCCAGCTTTGAAGAGGAAGAGGAATCGTCCTGACAATCGCTGTCATCATTCTCCACCAGATCAAACTTGATATTCTGACTTTCTTTACCATCGCTAATGCCAACCTTTTCTTTTTTGATGTCCACATTTTGATGCTGTCCCTGGGGAGCCTCGACTCCCACAGCACCGTGGTACAACTTCCCCTTTGGGGCAATCGGCCTCAGCTTGTGGTTAAATGTCTGCTTTAGCTGAGTGGGGGGGGATGCTGAGAGGGGGGCGCTTTTGATGATGCCAGAGAGCTGATAGGCAGCGTGAATGCTCGGATAGGCACTCCAGCTCGGCGTCCCCGTTTGAGCTTTATTGATGGCAGAGGCCACGGTGTTGGCTAAAGATTTAAGAATGTCCCCTCCTCCTCCTGAGTCCTGTTCAAGATCTTCCTCACGGAGATAAGGGTACTTAAAAGCCCCATTGTTTGCCTTTTGATCCTCGCTCTCTTGCTTGTCATCCTTAGCTTCAGTGTCCTCCATTTTGTCTGATGTACCTTCCCCCTGGCTATCCCTCTCGCTCCCCCCGGGGGAGGCATTTTTCGGAGACACCTTTTCTCCCTCGTTGTCACTGGCAGCCGGCTCAGCTAAACCCTGGATCTTCTCTATGGCCAGGGGGTCAAGCGCCAACTGTTTGCCCTTTTTAGAGGCTGAATTTGTGACTTTAATGAAGTGTCCGGTAACCATCATATGCGTGGTGAGCTGCTGAAGGGTGTCATGAGAGCTTCCGCACTCCATGCATTTAAGAATCTGAGACTTGCACGTTTCAAACTGCCATGTGTAACTCGCTCCATTCTGATAGCCGTAGCGGTTATTGTTAGCATTTGCAATGGTGGCGGCCCGTTGTGCCTCAGTGTAGCCAGATATACCAGTCGTGGAGTCGGGGGAGCAAGGTCTTACTGTGTCAAAGGCCCGTTTCTTAGCTGGTGGCAACAATTTGGGTGTGATTACTGGGATTGGCTCTTTTAAAGGCACCTTTTGGTAATGTTTAGTTTTAATCATGTGGACGCTCAAATCCTGGAGTGAGTCAAAAGAGTGGCCACAGAACATGCACTTCAAAACTTTTTGTGCGTCCTCCTTCCCTTCCATATCATGCAAATTTCGTTTCCTCGATTTCGAGGACGAGGCAGAAGAGTTACTCTGTTTGCCGTGGTTGTTGTCCTGGTAGTGTCCGCTCTTATTCATGTGGACCGTCAGCTCCACAAGCGTGTCATAAGCTGCGCTACAATCCTTACAGCGGAATCGGCTGGCTCCTGTGAACACCGAGCCGCAGGGTTTGGTGGTTTGCCTGTACAGGTGGACAGAGCTAAAGAGGTTGGGTTTTGACACGGGCTTTGGCGAGAATGTCTGCTGCAAGGTCTTAGAGAGCGCGTCCTGGTGCCAGTCAAACTCACTTTTGGTGCTCCCGTTGGTGCTGTCACAGTTGGCTTTGCTGGTGTTTTTGGCCATTTTCAAGTCCATCCCTATCCCCGTCCAGTAGGAATCAGAAAGAAAGTTTGCATAGGCTGCCCTCATTTTCTCCAAGCTGCTGCCCGTCTCCTCCTTGTGTTTGGAGCTGCGGCTTTCCTCATCCCTCTGGCTCTCAGGTGGCGAGGAGGTTTTGAAGTCTGAGAGTCTGTCACTGCTGTCGCTGAGGCGCGACTCCAGTTCTGCCTCTTGATTGGAAAGGACACTAATGGGAGAGTTCTGGTTGCTGTAAGTGTTAGTGCTCTTGTTGTCGAGCTCTCTGTCCTCAGACAGTTTGGGGCTGGTCTTCTCCGAACATTCCTCCTCAGTTTGAGTGTCGTTCTCTCCGTCTTCCTCAGCGATGGCATCTTGAAGAGCCGCATCTTCATCAGGCATGTACACTAGAAAAGCAAGAGACAGAAATTAACGACATTGAAATGTGTTGTATAACAACAGTTTAATGACTCTATGATTTAATTTACAATATTTAGACGTCCCGAAGCATCAGATAGTAATTTTTTTGTGAGAAGCCATTTAAGACAACATAATGACAGCTGCTTTGTGCCTTGGGAGGTTGGAGCATATAGCTGGACATAATGTCTTTACTAAAAGACCGCTGCTGGTGCAACAGCTCCATGTAATTCACGACAGGCCATTGACTTAGTGCTGCGTCCAAGGTTTTCCTGGCCTCAAGTCGAGATGTTTACAACAATCATTGGCCACTGAGTGACAAAAGAAAATTGATTCTTCAAGGGCCCGTTAAGTGTTATTGCAAATGACCTATTCCATAGTGATTATGGATGTCACAAAACTGCAAGGAAAGTGTTCGCCTTCTGTTCTGGATAAATTCTTCTCCGCCTCCCTGAAGCTACACGTGAGGAATGGTTTCACACTAATCCAGATATTCTAATGTCCCACGATAAATTAAAAAGCATTGACTGAAAAAGATGAGAAAACATAACTTCACCAGACATTTAGCCACTATCACAGAAGTTTCAATATTCAGTAATTCAGCATCAGGAAACTGATTGTGTTGACGGCAGAATAAAAATAAAATGTGCAAATGTGAATACTGATGAAGATGTTGATCGCGCTCGTGGAAGAGCTGATTCAATTATCAGTGTTAAAACCAGACAATTATACAAAATTTCAAAAGATTACTGGCAATCCGTCACGTCATTACATTTTCTCTGACAGTCTCATAAACAGCAATTACTTCTTCCATTATTCACCTGTTCGTTCTCCCAACTCATAGAGCACAAACATTATTGCTTCAATTAACAGATAATTAAACAACAGTATTTCTAATTGACACATTTCCCATCATCCAATTAGGGCAAACTCTGACTCAGCATCGGGGGCTGCAGGGGCCCGCTTGACATAATACGAACACAGCCACAGAAGATTAAAACGTCCTTTCTGACAATAACTGTTTCAGAGTATTTTAAATCTATCCACCCGGAAACCCACGTCAACACTATCACAACCGATGTTCGCGTATCTTATCAAGACATCCTGCAATAAATGCAGTTTGTCAGTGTTGTCACATATCTCAGATACTTTCCGCCTCGCAGACATGCTGGAAAATGTGCATTTTGGGAGAGACGTGGCAGATGTGCTCCGAGTTAAATATGAATAGGACATAACAGCCCTGTCCAGGCACTTATGCATGTGGTTAATATTTCTTTTCTGAATAGAGGGCACTCCGTGAAGGGTTGAAGCCGAGCACTCAGGAGTCCCACACCGGGCGTCCCATAAAATGTCTTCCCTTCTTTGCGCTCTGAAAATAAGACTTTTTTTTATTATCAATATTTCAAAAGAGCCTCAAGAGAAGCCCTGGAGGTGAACTGCTTGCCAGCTAATGGACGGAGATGGAGATGGGATTCGGACTTTCAAAACAAACATGGAGAATGGGGCCTCGTGAACAAGAGCCTGCACACACACACACACACACACACACACACACACACACGCCCCGGTGCGCCGTGACCTTGATCCACCGCAAGAGAGATGTTTTGATTGGCCGACTGAGATCAGTGATGGCCTCCACAACACCCTTGATGCTCAGGGAGAGAGTTGTCAAGAGCACAGAGGTATGTTTTATTTATAGTCTTATATATAGTATTCACAGTGAAGGAGAGCACCAATGGCTGTGACAAGTTGATGTCCACTCTCTTCAAAGTCAGCACTGAAACAGAGGGGCCGGTAAGAACCAGCACCAAAGTGGCGAGATGAGCGTTTTAACGGTCCAGTGGTGCTCAGATAGAAATGGTTCCTGGTACAAACCATCATGCGATTGCTATTTCCTGCATTTTTCATGTTCCTTAAACCCCCCCCCCCCCCCACAGCATCCACTATATAAAATAAACATTTTAAAAATAATGACAGGCACAGCTTTTCCTAGAAAGAACCACTTACATAACCCGTAGTTAAATCAGGTTTTTAATGTGAATGTTTGTTTCTTATCTCGGTATTTGAGTCTGGAATTGACAGAGATTAACAGCTGCCCTTCCTGCTGTTCTATGCCTTTCTATCAGATGCCCTGAGTAGCAGACTTCCAGAGGCAGCAATTAACCTTCTGGCAGGGATCGCTCCGAGATACCCGCATGTCTGAGTCTGTTTGTAACTCTGCTCTGCCGACTCTTGGTCGACCACAGAACTGCTGCCACATCAAGCTGCGTTAGCTTTTAAACACAAGATCAGAGAAAAGAATTCTGTATGATATGCACCGTAAAACAAACTGCAAGAAATGTAAGAATTTGCACGAAACAAAAGTGAAGAGCAGCGACTGCTTGCACAGGAAATGCCTGCTTTGGAAATGTTGTCCACATGAGGCCTCTCCCAGGCTAACTGGCCTTACAAAACAAGAGGCTGGCATGCCTCGCCTGAGATTTAGCATGTCATAAACCGCTGTAAAGCCTCCAATCTGTGTCACTACAAATTTATATCTTCAGACAGAGATATGCAAAGGTCAAAAAACCTGAGGTGTCCATCATAAATCAGACAGTTGAAGTGTTTATAACCTTTATCCGTTAGAACAGACTCTTGGCAAAGCGAGGCCTGGATTTACAGAAGCAGCGGCCTGTTTCTGAGCCAAAAGGCTTTTTTTTTCATTACATCCAGAGAAACTAGCAAACCACATGGGAAACAGAACATTACATTTACTGCTATATTCATGCTGCCCAACTGGATCTGTGCTTACATGACAACACGTTAAAAAGAGAGAGAGAGAGAGCGGTCTTTACTAGTCGACTTGGAGCAGTAACATCTTCATGGAGCTGGATCCCTCCTCCCCCGTATAACGTGAGTCTATTCAGGATGTGTCAATCATGTCAGAAACGTGCGTGCCAGCTGTAGAAGGGCATTCTGTTTCCAATATCAACATGCCAGCAGAAAGTTTTGTGATGGTGAGAACATCAACATTTATCCCCCGGAAGGTCAACGTTTCCTTCATTAATCTGACAAGCCTCGGAGAGTTAGCAGCCTGAGGAGCTTAGCTAATGGACAGCTGCAATACCCAGCGCAGGACTTTGTGAGTATCCGTGGTAACACTATCTTCAGAGAAGATTGGGTAATTCATAGGTGCCAGTGACAGGTCTGCACGTCTGTGCCACTTTCCCCAGCGCTCTCCGGTTGTCTCAAGCTACAGTTTTTGCTGCTCGCAAATCAATATCTCTTTTTACTTCCCATTGATTGCCTGGCAGTGGGACCAACCTAAGCAGGACTGTTATGACATTTCTAGATTTCCCCCTGTCCTTGGAACAATCAATTACACGCACATGGCAATCAAAACCTCTTTGCAAAATGAACCTGCTCCATGACATTTTCATCTCCCGGATTTATGCTGTATAAAGAAAAAAAAAAAAAGGGATGGTGGGGGTGGGGGGGGGGGGGGCCTGGTGGATGGGCGCTAACAACGCAGGTCAGGATCACTGAACAATCCCCAGGCTGCCTCAGGAACTGTCATCTGGTTCCACTCACATGAAAGCAGTGTTCCCACTTAATTGTGTCTGTACATTAAAAAAAACCAACACGTTTAATAACCGTGTTCATCTGTTGTTATAAATAGGTGTGAAATGTCAGTCAAAAAGTACTTGGTGTACAAAACTCTCTCCAAAAGCTCCTTTGTGTCTGTAATGTCGGAAACAGGACGACGTGTTTATGAAAGTCACCGTGATGTGATTTCTTCAGTGAGCTATGATTAGAATGAGACACACATGCCACGAGGTTTAATGTTTGACAGTGATATCTGACTAACTCAGTGAGCAGTGCACGTCAAGATCAAACCGACGCATTGTCAGACATCCTGATGATAGTCCTGATGACACATCTGAGCTTAATTCTGAACCGAATCACATGAGGAACGGCGAAGAGCTAATTCTGAGGCCCGGAGCCATCTGTAAAGATCTGTAAACACCTCTCTCTTCATTGTTCCCTGTCAGGAAACAGTCTCTCCGAGCCCAAGGACACTGCAGAGTAAAGAGAGAACAATCGCGCTCAGTCTGCTCCCTTTGACAAATTTGTCTGGAGGTTAATTGATATCACAGAACAAAATAGTTTTTGACTGGCTTTTTAAACAGGAATTGTGTCATTAGTTCCCGTCTGACCCATTATTTCATTTCAACACTTCGGTGTTAAATGACTCCGATGATGCCTTTGACGAGACAAAACACAGCAGACACACTGACACTGACTTGACCCGGTGTTGTGTTTAGGAGGAAATAGTTCTAACGTTACGGTCAAGATAAAAAAGGACGAAACATAGATCAGATAACGAAAAGTGGGTTTCACAGCAGCCGTGAACCCCCACAAAGTGGTTTCACCGGATCTTTCTGAGGCTTCGACTACAAAACCATGAGACGGAAACACTCATGTTAATTTTTGTATGCATGATGGAGATGTTACTTAAAGCGCATTACTTACTTCACTAAACACAAGCTATTCATGCAGATAAATGCCTTGCTTTCAAACACCCTCAACTTTAATATTTAATAGACTAATATAATCAAATAAAAACTCGCAGCTCTAAAAAAAAAAAAAAAAAAAAAACACAACTTGAGGACAGATTGTGAACGCAGCAAACGGCACAATGTGCTCAGACGGACCCAGAGCCAGATTAATATGATAGGATCACAAATATGACACCATATCCTGCCATCTGGCTGTTCATTTGGGCAAAAATGATCACAATAATTATGGCAATTAATCAAAATGTTTTCACAACCAACATTCTGTTAACTAAAAACACAGGGAACTTTGCAATGCACAATCAACACACTAATAAACACAGGAAATATGCAGAGCCAGTCACAGCCTCGGTGCATGTTTGGTTTGGGTTATGCGGCTGTTTTCTTTATTTAACCATACAAACGTGGGGATTTCTAAAACTGTCCTTGTGTGTTGCACGGAGGCTAATCATGATATTTACTGAGCCACATCAGATTGCCCTGCCTAGCTCCAGGAGCCCCTTCCCTCTGTGATGTCACAGAGCCAGGCTGCTCCTTTTGATGCCTACGAGAAGCTTCTGCTCCGAGACGCATCAGTCGGCCCGCTGCCTAATTGGAAGTGAGCGGTGGGAGAGCATTGCAATCTGCACTCCAGCACCTAAGTCATCACTTTGAACGTGCCACAGCCGCCGCATCACGTGCAGTCGCCTGGTGTTGCATCTCACCAAAGGGTCCCCTACCAGCACCGGCAGACAATACACACACAGCGTTCCCCAGCCTGTCTCACAGCCCTTTACCCACCCAGCATCACAGTCAGGTGGATATTCGTATATAATTAAATATATGAAAAGAAAGAAAGAAGCTACTACATTCCAAGGTACTTTTACTCAACTTGGGTATTTTCCATATTATGCTACTCTGAAGGAATCTAGTTTACAGTGCCACAGCACGTAGAAGAATACAGTGAATACAACCAGAGTGTTAGGTTCAAAAAGATATAAGAGAAAATAGGAATAATAGTATAAAGTGAAATTAAAATATAAAAATAGACTGAAGTATAATTTACATAATCAAATGATATTATTATCTAATAGTACAATACTATGACACTGACAGGAGCCATTGTGCTTTTTAATAACTTTAACTTCTGATAAATCTCTGTCTGTGTCTCGAATATCTCGAGAACTGTTCATCTCATTGGCCTCACGTGTATTTTTCAGATATCAAAGAAGTGCAGTGTTGAATTTGGTGCAATCTTGACGTGTGATATGTTTTAATAAACAGGCAACAACTGATTTTCCGGTTCGGAGTTCTGCGTTCTGAGGAGATCTTCACCCGACAAACCGATCTTTGATCCAAACTGCAGGTCCCTTGCAGAGCTTCAGAAAGAACCAGCGTCACCACAGGCCAAACAAGCTCAGACGGTCGTGCTAACTAACACTGTGTTGATGTGACGGTAGAAATCTCACACAGATATCTGCAAACCTGAGCAACACAAACATCCCAAAGTGTCCACAAGCCACCAGAGGTACATTATATTTTTGTTTTAGAAATTTAGTGAACCGGCCCTTTAAACTAGTGGCTGCGGAACAAGCTGTAATGGGCTGTTTTGTATAAACAGAAAAATAAACTGTGTCTTCTATTCGTCCTCTTCCGCTAACAAGCAAAGGTAAATATAAACCATTTGGTGAGTGTGGAGGATGATGTTACCACTGAAGAGGCTTAAAAGCCTCAGTGTATATTTGTCAGATTATATATGATCTTTTCTGCCCTGACGGATACAAAGTTCCAGTTGGTGGAGCAGAAGCCGGGCGGCTTCAGCTTCAGTGTATTTTTTCCACTAGCGATGAGAGGAGCGGTGGGGTGGGGGTGGGGGAGGGGGGGGGGGGGGGGGGCAGCACCGCTCTGTCACTTGGTTTCTGAAGAGCCCGTGACACCGCTCTCCAGGAGCGACATGATGAGGTCTGATGGTTCCTTTCTGCAGAATAGCAGTTTACCCCTCATTCACCCTTATCAGAGAGAGAACCCATCATCTTACAGCACGCCACTCAAACCGCTTCGCATATTGGAGCTGACCAGTCGAGCAAACAGGGCGGTACTAATAAAAGACCATCTTGCTTCGGTTCAAATTTCCCTGATTGAATGTCAGTCAGGAATGTTTGCGTGTCAGCATGGAGGAAAGTGGGCCATCGTTTAAAGGACCACTGCCTTGAACACACGAGGCCTTTGTTCTAGTTTTATGAGATAGTGAGTGAAAGGTATGATGGCCTACACCGAACGTGCTGTTTGTTTTTCATGCCCACTGGCCCGACTAAATAAAGCGCTTTTCAATTCCACTTCACTCATCGTCTGATGTTTTATAAACACTCCTGTTTCATTTTGCATAAGAGGAGAAATATCCAGGATTGGATTGTCTTTAATATTAAATGTCCTTGTGATCTCACGTGTTAATTTAATCATGATATGATATCGAAGTATCTATAAAAAGCAGCCAGTGGTAAGTAGTCTCCCTCGTTCCTTCTTATACTCGTTGTGCCACCTTTGCTTACGCTGAACCAAACAAACTGGCGTTTTGCAGCCGAGGTGTGTTACTGTAACGAGCATGCAGGCGTTCCAGAATCAGAGGCGTGACGTGGAGCACAGCAGCGTTGGCGTCCTGTCCCGTCATACCAGCTCTCCCGTGTACACAGAAGTTAACTTGGCTCTGTCAACACCTCTGCTGCCGGAATAGAGGCAGGAAAATATTTTTTGCACAGAACGTTGAGGAGGAGGAGGGAAGGTGCAACATTCGCACCCTGTGTGAAAGAGGCTACTTTTAAAGTGGATTTCTCTGCAGACCTTGAGTTCAATTCGTGCACTTTTCTGTTACACTGGATCGTCTCGTAACTGCATTTTAAAAACTTCCACATATTCTTTCCTTACATGTGAAATGTGGTATCCACACACTTCAGAGTACACTGAACCCAGGAGTCACTTTAGTTTTAGTTCTAAATGATGAAGAGCCTTTTTATTATTGTGTTAGAGAGAAAACTGGCAAACTGGGAAATTAATCTACGCAAATTTGTCCCAAAACTAAACCTCCTGGAAAACAAAGATAGAGAAAGGAAGTTTAACTTTTCCTTCATGAAATGTAAAAAAAACAAAAAAACATACTAACAACAATAAAGTTGGGATTTTGAGTGAAGCAGCCAGTTTCAAGGAACTAAACATTCAACTAATCTACGACTACTTTTTAATTTTAAGAGAATAATGCAGACTTAAAAAAAGTAATCCTTTAGTGTAATCTATTACATTTCACCCCCTGGTTAAATTCTAACTCACCCACAACTTAATACAGTAACTTGTATCGTGCATTCTGAATATGTAACTGTGAGTTCTGTTACTCCACCAACCCGCATCATAAACTTTGCATGAACCCAGAACACTGACCCTCCCGAACAACCGCAGCGGCCCCCGTCAAGGCCGGGCCTGGACGCCTGCGATGGTGCAGCTGGAACGAGACAATCTGCATTTCCCTGACTCCTCCCACTCCTCGCTCCGTCCCCCCCGTATGGATCGTTCATTAGATTCTGGACGGGTTCCAGTCAAAGCTTTTCTTGTACAAGCAGTTTTATGCAGTTTTCAGCAAAGGGAGGCATTTTTTTTTTTTACATTCCAAGTTCATTAATAGTAGATTGCCACTTTTTCCCTTCATTAAATACAATGAGGCTACAGAGTGAGTTTGCAGCTGAAGCGTGGTACTGTCAGTTTCTAGTGGGACCAAAGGCGGCTTCATGGCAAGCATAAAGGGGGAGAAGCGAGCCCGCCAAACCTGGAGCTCTGTGGGACAAGACGAGCAACAGTAAGAGAGGCAGAAATGCTTCAAAACAGCCGCGCTCGCTCCTATTCAGATTCATTTTAATGGCAAATTTGTTGTCAAGTGTCCTCTGCGAAATGATTAGGGCCCGCTGCTTTCTGAAAAGTGCAAACTTCTGGATTTGCCTGGTGCGCATTGTCACTTTGACAGCCCACTCCGAGAACAATGGCTGCCCAAATCGTGAAATGTGTTGGCACCGAATAGTTGAAAGTTTCCCCCTCGAAACAGGCTTTCCGCTGTTTGTGGGTATTCCGCTGTGTTGATATCTAGATGTTGATTAGAATGAAAAAAGAAGCCGGTGAATCGAGCCCCCCCCCCCCCCCACAGCCGGCACATCAACCATTGTAAGAGATTGACAGTCACTCCATTGAGCCAATTATTTCTGTTCATAAGACCTGTTCCAATAAAAACTGGTTAAAGAGCGCAGTCATTGTTCGAGTGTCTGAAGTAAACCACTGGTGGAATCCTCAGAAAACCAACAGCACTGCCCACTTACTGCTGCTACACATTCTAATTACCGACATTATATTGTTTCCATTAACAGCTGAACGTTGAATTCGGCGCTCCTCGGAATGAACGCGCGAAAGTAACAAACGTGAACGCAGTCGACTCGTTGTTACCGTGCGCTCACATTTTGCCAAATTATCCTCGAGTCACCTTCAATAAAAGAAAACATAATAAAACCCCATGCAGTGCCTCGGTACGTGTGGGATGTGTATGTTCATTAATACCCCAACGCAAACATCTCCACGCTGTTCAAATATTGCCACTGGAAAAGTCAGCGCAACAAAAATATTTTCTTTGCGCCATATCCTCATTTAGCCCAGGAGTCAGCGGCGTGACATTTCTAAGGTGTGCAGCTGTAATGGAGGAGGAGGAGGTGCCGACTGCGAGACGAGCGCGGAGCCCTTTTTATTCATTGCATGGGAGAAAGTGGTTAATTTATTGAAAAGAAGGTAGGCGGACGAGGCAGCGGAACGGAACTGATACCCTGCGTGGCTGTAGGTTGTTGGGGGGGGGGAGGAGGAAGAGGAGGGGTTGGTGGGTGGTGAGGGAGACAAAAAAAAAAAGGGAGGTTGAGGGAGGTGGAGACCAGAGCGACAGAGGAACGGTTAATGGAAATGAGTGACAGGCTTTCAGAATGATTTACAACGGGTGGCGCTGCGGCAGAGCCAGCGCTTGATGGATGATCCTGAAAGACGGAGACGAACCATAAATCATGTCTTTGAATCATTGACAGAGATAAAGGAGGGGGAGAAAAAGCAATGGCATTGACGTTCATTCTTCCAATAATGTACATTGACGAGTTACACTACGGAGCCTTAATTAAAAAGTGAACACGGGTCTTCTCCCTCTCTCGACTCCCCCCTCTTCACTCCCCCGCCGCCGCCACCATCACCCCTCCCACCCTCCCCTGCCGGCTACGCTCCCCCTCTTCTCTACTGCGATATCAATGGTAATTAAAGATGCAGTATCCCCGGCCCCTGTCCCATAGTCACTTCCTCCGGCTTCCCACAGCAGCCACATTAGATAAGTGCTCTGCCAGAAGATAATGTCACCCCTCAACAATATCAATACGGCTGTGGCCATCTTGTTTCTACATCTGTAAACACATAAACTGAGACGAGTGGGTCGACGGGATAGCCGGAGAGCGGTTAGCTTTATTTCTTTAAAAGACAAAAACAAACAGAGACGCAGATCATCCTCAGTTACATGTGTTACCGTGCTGGTTTTAACCCCAACACACACACAAAAAATAACCACATCAGATTTTTTTTTTTCTCCCCAGCGCCATCGAATCTATCTTCCTAACGCGGCGCTCTTCTAAAATTGTGTTGTTCCGTCTTGAGTGCAGATGGCACTTTGATAAACAGGAGGAGCCCTGTAGGAGCACGGAGCCTGAATGAGTGGCATTCCACATCAGCTGAGCTCCCTTAAAGTGCACACAATAGAGCAATGAGGTGAAAGTAATCCTAAACATCTGTCTTATATGTCCTACACGCACAGGCTGTTTGTTCAAGTTCTAGGAAAGACATTAGCGGGAGGGGAGAGGGATGGAGAGAGAGGAGGATATATCAATTCATGCACTAGTTCTCCAAAGAGATTAAGCAGGGCCTCTGTTGTCTGTGCTCCTGCAGCTCTGCCAAACAAAATGGAGAAGCTGCCCTACTAATGCAAATACCCTCTTTCATGAGATACTGTAGCGAGCACGTTTAAGAGAATACTTAAAACTACAGTGCGTCGCCGTGGCTGTTTTTAATTAATCAAAACTTCATATTTTTTTATAACCTACTTTATGGGGCTTCTGTAGAAACCGCAGCACGACGGAAAAACTGCTCGCGATAAAACAATTCTGCGTGTTCGGGATCAGGATGCGGCGTCGCTCCTGGGCCTCGTGGAGGAGGAGCGACGAAAGCGCGGCCGGGCCCCGGTGCTCCGTCCCTGTCTGACGGCCGAGCAGGGAGACAGGGGGGGGGCGGGGGGGGCAGGCGGTCGGACCACTGTGTACGAGGATATCCACCGACAAAAAAAAACTGAGAGACACACAAAGCTGTCGCTCTCTCCCGCTCTCCATCCCTGTCCTGCTGTGAGGAGACATTTTGGCAAGCTAAAATGGAAATGAATGCACAATGGTCATCTAGCATTGAAAAGATGTAGCAGTAATATTTGTCAGGGAAAAAGCTGTCCTGCCCAATGTGTGTGTGTGTGTGTGTGTGTGTGTGTGTGTGTGTGTGTATGAATGATTCATGTCCCAGCACAACACAAAAGCTCACACTCAGGCTTTGCACGATTTGAGAATCATTTTCACTTGAAGGCTTGAAGTTGTTCATATCATGTTTGATCGCATCCTTGCATCAAAACACCGTTTGACGGACAAGGGAAATAATTACTTGTCATTCATGTGTCTGAGGTTCCTCTTCTCTCTTTTGTTGCTGTTAAACATGTTCCCCCCGTTAAACACTTTCCCCTCACCAAACTCCAGAACGGCTCCGACTCCAACTTTCAAGTAATAAAAATGAAACAATTTCATTGAATTCACAAAGGGAGGATTGAAATCCGCTCACATTTCATGATAAGCGAGTGTTCAGCTGAATGAATCAAAGGGGTTTGAGTGTAATGAACTTCCGAGAGTCTGCGTCGTTAGCGGCGATGGCTCTCGTTGATCTTAAATGGTCTTAAAAGATGATCCATACAGTAATGAAGCCAGCTCTGCCGCTGGCCCGCTGCCCGAACCAGGACATAATCAAAGTCACGGGGGGATTCACTGGAGCTACTGTTACCAAACAACAACCCCTCCGCTTCCTTAGTGTGCGCTAGTTTGAAATGAACAGCGCTACATGCTGAACGCTTAAGATTCAAATTCATAGCATGTGTTTCGGGTCCGTCAGCTGCGACCACAGAGCAGCAGGACGGCTTGAAAGCGACCGGGTCTTTTGGAAAAAGCAGCGTGTCGTGTCCAAGGCCCACCCTCCTCCCGACTCTTCTGCCTGGACCACCCTGCTCGCTGCGTTACACTTCATGACAGGACGATGCTGCTCAGTCCTTGGACCCATCGCATTGTTTTTCTTGGACCGTGGTGAAAGCAAATAGCAGCTAAAGGGCCCCGGCGCTCGCAGTAAAAACCAAAAACCCGTGCAGTCATTCATCAAAGCTCAGACAACTTGCTGCTCCCCCACCAACTACCAACCCCCCCAAGGCACGGCCGCCCCCTCCCCGCACCACCACCACTCTGGGTTTTAACTAGGACTCCAAATAATTCCAGAAATGACAAATGATACTTATATCTCTGGCCTGTGCTGAATCAATAAGCATGCAGAACAACTATCCATCTTGAGAGGTATTGACAGACGTGGCTCGACATCGGCGGAGAAGCACTTGGTGGCTTTATTCAGGATTGTGATGGGAGGGACGCGGCAGAAGCGGTGCACTCACTTTTAAATTACAATGAACAACACAGCACAATCAAAAACCTATTAGAGGAAGTGCAGCATCCGTAGATTTTTTTTATTTAAAGATAGAAAAGACGAAGGAGGAGGAGGAGGAGGAGGAGGACGACGCGTCCTCGCAATGAGAACGCCGCCTGACCTTTTGCTGAAAATATGCACAACCTCGTGAACTGGGACGAGGGTAACTTTGACAGCAGCACCTGCACATGTTTACATGGCAGTTGTGTGCTGAGTATGAGCTGATGGGTGGCGATACGGCCCCACTCTGGTCCCCGGGCTGGATTGGAGCAGCTGACAGATAGCACTTCAGAGCAGCTTTAGCTGCAGCTCCCCTTGAGGGGCTGTGATTGATGACTCGCGCCGCCACCTAGATCCATTTTCTCCTCCAATCTGACTCCTCGCAGGTACAGAGCAGCCCTGCCTCTCTCTCTCTCTCTCTCTCTCTCTCTCTCATCTGCCTTCAAATTCAAGTGGGCTCGTTTCTGCAGAGTTTACCAACAGAGCGACTTCAGAACACCTACTTTGAACAAATTAAAAACAGAGTCACACAGAGGAGATGATTTGAGCTAAATGCCTCATGAAGCCATTTTGATCCTGAACATTAGACATCAAACGTAAAGATAAAAAAAAACAGAGTATGAGATGTTTGCAGGCAAAATGTCATTTAGAAGGGAAATGTTAGGACCCAGGACCCCTGCAGGTCCGAAGGCATTTAAGAACAGTTAGCTTAGCCATCTGGTAGACAATTACACAGGAACAAACACACTGCCTCAGCAAATAAAGCCCGGCTCATCAATCACCAGAATGGCCAGAAGTTGGCCTGTTATTCCCTCTGATTTAATAACCCTATGAACCGCAGTGTTATCCACAACCACGCTTCAAATCAGCGAACAACATCCCAACGCTCGCCAACAGCTTCATGTGGCGGAGGAGCTCAAAGTGTGAATGTACTCGTCCTCGCAGAAGCGGGAGATTATTCTTTATTTAAACATTTCCAGCGTATTTCATCTGCTGTGCACGTTATGAAATGTTTCAGCGCTTGGCTAAAATTAAAAAATAAAAACTCTGATTGCATCTCTAAAATCATTATTACTGTAATTTGCACCAGGCTGCGGAAATAAATGGAAGAGGAAAAAAAGAAGATCGAGGTTAAAAGTAAAAACATTTAAAACAGTTGCTGTTTCCAGTTTCAAGTAGTTAACTTAATTAACATTTGCCCCGTGCTTTTAATTGCAATCATCCTTCCCCATGAGACCTGAATGTGAATTGTCTTGTAATTGCGGATGTTGATATGAGCTGGCGATACAGCGTCGAGACTCTGAATGACCCTGAAATTCACTAACAAAGGGATTTCATAAACTTAAGGAAAGAACTGACCCAGAAGAATCGTCCAAAACACACGAGCGCCAATATGGAGCCAATTATAAATAAAAACATAACACCGATACAAACAAGCATACAACCAAAATAACATAGATTATATTATTTTATGTGAAATGTAAAGATTATTATTTCCTGCATTGTTTATTCTGTAAAATTGAAGTTTTCATTTTGGCTAAAACAAAAGTTGATTTGTCCGTGAAAGGCTCATATGGGCGAATCTGCTCTTTCTTCTATACGTTGAATGCTTTGGGTGGGGGGGGGTTGAGGGTTGGTGTTTAAACGTGGATCTGAGTGCTTCAGTGTGGAGTTAAATTAATTTCACATTTTATTTACTTTTGCCAGGAGGAGTGAGTCCACTCCGACAGCCGAGACGGGTCAACTCCCGTCCTCCTGTGCTCGTCTGCTGGTGCAGCTGTAACAGCAGGAGAGCTGCTGCTGCTGCTGCTCCTCCGGCCAGGACGAGCTTCCCTGCTGTTAGCATCCTCGCTACTGTCGCCACATTGCGTGCGTGCGCCGACCATTGTTTCGGGCTAACTTCAGCATCTTTGTTTTTTTTAAAAGGGATTGAGGTAATGTGTTGGGAGGAGCTACGACACATGCAAGGTCAAAAAGATGGAAGAGGAAATAAATAAACAAATAACATTAATAAAATACAGTTTTTTTTGGTTCTTTGGTTTCACGGCGCTCTCTGAGGCGTGTGCCACGCCCTCCCCCAGGGCAACGTTACGGGAAACACTGCGATCACGTCCTGGTGGTGGATGAAATGGATCTCTGAACATAAAAATGCTAAGGTGCAGCCTGGATTTCACCTGGATGCAGGTCGCTCTTTGTCAGTTTCACCAGGGCGTGTTCTGAGCCGAGAACACACTCGTCTGTGTTTCTGGGTTGTGGCCTGCGTGGCCTGTGTGGAAGAAAAGAAGTAGGCCACCGCTGCAGTCTCCGATTCTCCTCAGTACACGTGTCACCTGCCAGCTCATGTGGCCCAGCTGAGATGTGAACAGGTCTGGCAAGAACCAAATGTTTTCATTTACCTCAGGGGCATCTACACTCTTCTTTAGAAGGCGGTGGCAGGCTAACATGTCAAGATGCCGGCCCGGGACTGTGGGCCTCTGGGAAGAGGTCACGCATCGAGGAGGAACTTTCAGGAAACAAGAAAAGCAGCATTGCACGCTGCTGCAGCCTCAGAGCTGAATATTACCAAATGTCAGCGTCCGTCGTGTTATTGGTTTAGTCTAAAAGATAAAGACAGAGACGGTGGCTCCGAATCGCACCTTGAAACCCGAGAATGTGCCTCGTTACATCTTCACGCTCGCATTGTTTGATGAATCTACGTTGTCCTGGGCAGCGGGGGTGGCTGTGTGCTTCTCAGGCTAACCTCAACACGTCTATTTCTAGCTGAGGACTTGCTGACAGCACATTTAACTTTGTGATCCGCACATGAGAGACAGCTAACAGTTGCTGACAGCTGAAACACACCGAGCCCCTATTTCCCCGTGCGGTACCTTATTGACACTCTTCATTTGATGAGGACTTCAACTAACTTTCAAAAACAACAAAGTTGGGACGGCGGGTACGAAAAATAAAGAGAAAGGTTGATTTCCAGCCAGCTCATGGAAACCTAGTTCCTCTAAGGGGGGTGAGGTAGTGGGAGGGTGGGTGGGTGGGGGGGCAGCGTCTGTCTGTAGACGCCTGATTTATGATCCCCTCAGTTTTGCATGTGTGTTCACAGGTTTCTGGGAGTTACACTCAATTAGAGCAGCAGGGGTTAGGAGTATGTTTTTTCTGTGGATAAGTTAAAGCTTGACACGTCGATTTCTGCCAGTGGAACCGAACAGCTGGTGACAGCCCATCAAAAGTCGTCGTCTTTGATCACCCGACTCAAAATGTGGGGAAACGGTATAACTGTCCCAGACGAGCGGAAATGAAAAAAAAAAATAAAAAATCCCCCCAAAAAAAAGGAGCACAAAATGTTTATAAAGCAGAAATCTTAAAACACCAGTCAACGGAGCTGAGAGCGGAACAGAGCCGCGTGGATGAAGATGAAAATGTCATCACTTAGCAGGACAACAAGAAGCTGACAAATGCAATGCTAATCAAATTTGTAGATTCAAATTAGCTTAAATCTAATTCTTGCAAAGCATGACCGAGGGAGCTCGCGTCAAAACCAAAAGACTGAGCAGCGACTTAATGGATTCAGCAGGACAAAAATCCCCAAATTACAAGTTAAATAGCATTTCCCTTCACGATTCATATAAAACTAGTAAATCTTATTTTTGAGTCTTTTAACGATCGAGCCAACGCAGTGAAATTGGGGAACAAAGTACCAGCGCGAGGAGTTACTCATATCCCTGCTGAAAAACTCCTCCGTTTAATGATTCACCACTAAGGAGAGTCCACACACTTCCAGAAGAATTCAAATCCCTTTTCCCACAGCCTCTTTCAGTCCGTATGATAAATGACACCCGTCATTCCGCCGTTGCCAAACAGCACAGAGGGGAATTGTACTGATATATGATTCACAAGAACAGGAAATAAACTCTGCCTTTCTCTGTAGCTCTCCCTCTTGCCAAGTAGGGCGGACCTGGACAGTGTCAGGGCTCTCATGGCGGAGGCAGTGGGAAGGCTGACGGCGCTGAAACCCAAAAAGGGAATAGACAGTGGGTTTCCAAAATGATCTCTCCCCTCTCTCGAACAACCGGAGCTCCTGATGAGCGACGAGAAGAGCCACCGAATTAAAATGACGGCAGCATCTACGGGAGCGAGCTTAGGGAGGATCAAAAAAATTAAAACGGAGGGCACGGTAAAGTCTGCAATTATCAAACGGGAAAAAAAAAAAACATATAGAGTGGGCAACCTCCGTCTGCCCCCAATTACAATGCAGCAAGTGAGGCTAATTACCGCGCCTTGATTATTTCAGATTTCTGAGTGAGTGGAAATGACAATGACTCCGAGAGACGGGGTTCAAGTTCAGACACAAGTCCAGCGCACACAGACATAAATGAATGTATGAGATTAAAACAAAAGCTAATTCAATACTTTCTACCATATATTCTGTTAAATGGCGGCGGAGCAGTGGCTCCAAGTTGCTGCTCTTGTGTCAGAGTCACATCCTGCTGCTGAGCGGCTGCTCGCCTTCAGGCTCGTCCCTTCAGGCCAGCGCTCAGCGGTAGGCCTCCCACTCGGGCTCGGAGTGCGGGGATGTGCCCAGGGCCAGGACCAGCAGCACTCAATCACCCAGACAGCGACATCCTTTCGCCATCACCATCAGAGAGGCCCCTTTAGGGTGGCGTGAGGGGGTGTGTGCGGTGGTGGTGGTGGTGGTGGCGGCGGCGGCAGCGAGGGGAGGTGGGGGGTTGGGAGAGATATTTATGAGTGGAGCGTTCATACACACGCCCATGCGGCTGCGATTCCGCTGATATACTGTCGGCTGGACTGTGGGATGGAGCCATATAGTTCATCTCCTCCTCATTTTCAGCCCCTAACCAGACCCCTGTAACTGCTCCTCTGAGCTTTCCAGGTCGGGTCTGATGCAGGGAGCAGACGGCGCATGTAGAATCTGCAAATGTGAGAAGCGAGAAACAGGTTTTCGGACGGGACTGTCGTTGTTCAAATCTCATTATCAAAGATTACAGAGACGAGCGCAATAAGAACCAAAATGCACCAGCGTGCACTGCCCTGGCTCCGTTCGTTACAAAAGACACTTCCGAGTCGGGGGGCCGCCATGATGAGCAGCACATGTTTACCTAAGAGGAGCATTTTAATGCCTCTTTACCTTTGATTTCGGGGCAGAGTAATTACAGAGGAAGCCATGTAAAACCCCGTGGCAGATTAGGGAAGTGAGTTGGAAATGGGTTCAAATTGTCGTTCTGAAGTAAAGAGGCTACTTTGCACCACAAGGGGTTTCTTTCCTCAGGCAGGCCAGGGGATTAAAAGAAGCCATAAAAGGTCCCTGTAATGGCATCAGTAATGTCTTGCTGCCATTAAAAAACGGTGAGAAAAACATCTGCTTTGCATTTTTCACTCCCTTGCTACTCATTTGTCTTTCAAACTATCTGAGAGAGTGCATTTGGTTTCAGCGCGCTCATATTTTTTTCAGCACACGGTCGCTTTACAGACTTCACCCGATTAACATCCGCCTAAAAATCTGGACTGCGTCTGACGATTATGAAACAGAGCGGTCCGTATACACGTTGTCCGTTAATCTCGCGTAGATTTCCAGCGGAACCTTTTTCTTTCCCAGATTTTATAAACCTGCGTGTTCACACCCAGTTCACATATAATGGGAGCCAGCTTAGAGTAAACACCTTGATTGCTTTATGGCTGGGCCCCGAACCATTAGAGGCGCATGTCTCCTCCTTCCCCGGGGCCTCTGGGAAGCTGAGACCCCGCAGTAATCTTTTCTCTGCTAACCCTTTAATAAACCACAGCCTGCTTCATTAGCTTCCCCTCACTGAGTGATTGATCGGTGCCAGTCACACAAACCCATCCTCGCTCTGCCCACCTCTCCTCAACCCACTAAATAAGCCACTCTTCTTCCTCTTCTTCTTCTTTTTTTTTATTTTTTATTCCTGCCATCCGGCTACCACCCATCACACGATTAAAGGAGAGTATTCAGCGAGAGCCAAAGAGGGAGTGGCAATGCAACAGAGTTCCTTTTGTTCCAAGACTGGGTCAAAATCAATTTATAGGATGCACTGTACTGGTGCGTATATTAGATTGTGATGGGTTCAGACGCTGAGGGAGAAAAAGACGAGAAAAGAAAAAAAAGGTTCAGCGAGATTTCAACGATGAGTTTTTTTTTTGGGGGGGGGAATTCAACTGATAAAAATACACGGACGGAGAGAAAAGTTTGATGGGACGAGAGGTGCGGTCCACAGACAGGATGACTCATCATCGGGCTTATTGCTTAACACGACTTCGTTGAAAAATGATAGACTGGAAAAAGTTTTTCGACAGATTTTGATAATGACCTGAAATTACACATCGGACCACAGATTGTATTATTATTATCATTACAGGGGAAAAACGGTGAAGTGAGACATTTTCATAACAAGATCACAAACTGCACTCGGAAACAAAAAAAACCAAAAGATAAAAGATCCAGTTGCAGGAGAACAAACAACGAGACAAACACTGAGATAAGATGCGACAGAGGAGAGAAAGAAGAAACACATAAGATTATGATAAGAGTGGATAATACAGCGTTACTGTAATAATGACGGATCATTTCCCTGTCCTCCATTAGGACTCTTTTCTCTTCACCTACAGTGTCTGTGTGGTGTGATCGCTCAGCGCTCTACAGTGGAGGAATAGAGAGATACAGAGGGGGGAGCTGCTCCACGCTGCTCAGCTGCAGTGATAAAGTCAGTAATATCACTATCTCGCCCTCCTCTCCCCAGAATTGCTATAAACCTATTTCGAAAATTGCACCCATATATTCAGCGAAGACAGTTAGCTCATCCCAGTGACAGTGCAAACTTTTAGGGTGAATTATGCCGGCGTCATTCAGAGGGGTTTATCAAAGAGGGTCAATAACTCACAGACCCAAATCTGAGATAGGCCGGAGCAGCTCCTCTCTCTCTCTCTCTCTCTCTCCCCCCCCTCCCCTGACTACAGGCAGCTGGTTGTGCTGCTGCTGCTGCTGCTGCTGCTCAGGACACAAGATGGTGCCCAGTCACACCAGAGCATGGCAACACCGGAGGCTGCACGGCTCCGGGACAAGCAGGGACATGAACGCAATCGGAAATACTGGACAAGTCATCACAAATACCAACCGAGGAGATATATATATATATATATATATATATACACGCTAACTAGACAGAGCTGCAGGAGTTATTATCTTCATCACTGGTTTGCTTGGTTATTTAATTTTGTTCTTAAAAAGTCAGGAGAAGTTTACATGTACAAAACAACCAGATATTTATCATACACACACAAAAATGTCTGGGAAAAAACTGGGAAAAGTGAAAATTTGACGGAAATTCTTAATTTTTTGTGAGCGAGTCATTTTCCGATGAATTATTCGTGTTATTCTTCGGTGGTATTTTTCCGTTTAAAACATTTAAATACCAAACAAAAGGAACTTTAATTATATTCGTAAAGAAAACAGGAAAAAGTGTGATAATAATAATTCCAACAATTATTTATTTTCCACAGTAATTCATTAACTTTTATATCAAATTGTTGTTTATATAAGTTTATAACGATAATTCCAACTCATATAATTAAGTATGAATCGGGAAAATTGATGAATTGACCAATAAATTCTATTTTTTTACGTGCATTTCGTAAAAAGGGACATTTGCTCATATGTAAGTCTGTGAACTTCCTGGTTACTGAAAATAAAAGATATTCACCCTAAGGCCCGAGGAGCAGAGCCATTCAAATATTGTTTTACTTTCCAAAACAGTTTTCGACTGTTTGTCTTGAGAAACAAGCAACGATCCACTTTTAGCTCCTCGACCTTAACGACCTCGTTGATTCAGTGCCGACGAAAACATTTTCCAGTTTCTAAACGAAACTGTAGAAAATCTAAGATTTGCCACGTTAATGAGCTAAAAACAAAAATACATGATGTTGTTTTGCTCCGAACGAGCGTCAGTCAACTCTTTAACAGAGTTGGATGTTTGCAGTTGTGCAAACACTTGGTGGAAGTTTAGTCATTTGATTCTTCTGGGCAGTATTTTTTTTTTCCTGTAGGCTGTTGCATGAAAAAATCATTTATCACTTGGGGAGCAAGTAAATTGGTATCATTTATTGTCAAAACAGACATTTAATATATCCCTCAGTGGGTCAGACTGGATTCTAGTGTTACAGTAAATCCTCAGCTCCTCTGTGGGACTTCTGACCTCCTCCGTCTGTAGTCTGAGGGGTGATATCACCTGCAGCTGTTTACAATTAGCCGAATTGTGTCCCACAGCTGTACTTGAGTTTTACTCACCCTCTTTAAAACCTGTACTTTCCAGATGGCCTGACACCGAAGCTTCTCTGTAGATCAGCCCGATGCAACTCGACCTGTTCGGCCCCAGGTACAAATTTAATTTATTTCTGAAGAACGTCACGGGTCGACTTCCTTCCTGAGCGTGACCCGTGTGGTTGAGAAGACCAGCGCTTGAGGAGGTTATGTTTTCACCCCTGTTTGGTTTTTTTCTCGGCACGATTACACAAAAACATCCAGACGGAGTTTCACAAAACTTGTTGGAAGGAAGACACCATTCGATTTTTTTTATTTCATTTTCTTTAAAATTGGGAAATTGTGAATTTTCCAACATTTTCACGGATCTTGATGAAATAAATCAGGCACATTTAGGGGACTGATATTTATGAGTGCGTGAAATCTGGTGCAGCTTGATTGAATTTAAGGAGCCTGTTGGGCCCTGGTGAAGGTATGCGCTCTACTGTTTTGTTATTTAAATCTCAGCCTCTACAGTTACATGAGTTATATTCATTTTCGGAGGGGATATTGCATTATATAAATACACGCCCCGGCCGGTAAAATATGACCTGCCCTCGCTGTGAGAGAGACAGGCTGCTGTCAACAAACTACTCTGCACCGCTGGTCAGCAGGAAAAGTGCGTTTGAGCCGGAGCGTTTCGTGCCCACACACTCTCACAGTGCAGCTCACTTCATGAGCCGATCCAGAAAAGGAACGGAGGTCTCTCAGACGCCCACGGCCTCAAGCTATTTAGCATCTTGCAGGCCTCAGATGACAGACAGTTGCATGAGTATCAACACGCTTACAGTACAGAGGGATAATACTGTTATCATATGTGGCCCAGATTTGGAGCCCAACAATACAGACCAACTTCTGAGCTCTATAAATCCACTGGTGTAAAATAATACTATCAAAAGCCCTTTGTGAGTGAGCTGTCACAAAACAGCAAGTGTGTGATATGTAGTCGCCCAGATCACCACATCACAGTGTTTTTACTTTTCAACCTTCAATTACAGAGTGAGAGGCAGAATGAAAATCATCCCTGCAGCTTTAATCTATCAGTATTTTTCAACTTATTATCATTTATCACTTGAATTCCCACGTTTGGCACAAATCTTAGCTTTGTTGCTGTGATCGCTTATATCACAAAATATTATGATCTCACTTCTTATTTTCGTGCAGAGCCCCGTTAGGTTTCCTGAGACTGTAACGTAGACGTGTTGTACAGAACCCACAATAAAAACCTCCGTGCTCTGTGCGTCATCAGTAATGATCAGTGTGGGATGTATGCGCCTGTAGGGCAGGAGCGCATTCCAGCGACACCACTCTTTATCCAGCCAGAGGTGGAGATGATCCTCTCTCACCGTGGGGCCTTCCCTTTGTGTACATGTGTGTTTAGGGTTGTCCCGGCAACTGCGAGCCGGCTCCTTCGCTGGGCCGGGTGGCCCCGCCCTGAGCGCCGTTGTGCATAGCAGAGGGCAGGATCCTGCGAGCGGAGCTAATAGCCTACCTGAGGTTTAGTTAAACAGGCGCATGTGTGTGTTGAGTATATATGGCATCATCAAAGCATGCCAATAATTACAGAGCCGGGTTATTACTGTATGTGACTGTTATTTTCATTAACATTCATTTCCCGTCTCCGGTTCGAGTAAATACCCACCCACCAGTTTAATCACAGGTTTATTTGAAACCAATGCAGTTACCTCCATGATATCATCAAGCCTTCATAACCTGACAGTGCATGAGATATTCCTTTTATGAAAAGCAGACCTCGAATTCTGCACAAAGTAAATACAAACAATATGAAACTTCAGTCATTTAACAATGAGTCAGTTTTACGACCAAAGGACCATCACTGTGCAATTATCCACATACAACCCTGACGAACACAGGCCCCTCCGTCTCCCCCCTTTGTTGTGACATGCTGTGATACACATAACATGAAACTGGTCAAGTCCAAATGGCAGCTTATTTGCAGGTCTTTGCAGATTTATGTTGCATTGAAATGCAGGCAACCTTGGCAGGAAATAGGAGATTGGAAAAAAGCCAGCCTTTCATCATTTTCCTCAAATCAGAGGAGGAAATGAATATGGATGCCCTCAGGCGTGAGGGGAAGGAAATTCAGGGGCTGATGAGGTCCCTAAAGGATGCGTCTGGACAGTACCGGAACTTTTCTGCTGGGTGGCTGCCAGGGCGCGAGGTCTCACCGTGGAACATGAAGGATGCACACACAAACACACAAATACTGGCACATGCAAACAATTAAAAATGACGTCTAAAGCAAATTAAAGATGCACCGTGAAAAGTGTCCATTTGGCACCTGGGTTTATTTTAACGAGACAATCTGAGAGGTTTTCCGAATGAACCAGAAAACGAAAGGAACTTAATCAACCCCTGCCTCAGATCTCCTCAATCACAAGTCTGGAGGTACAAAGTCTGTTATCACACCAAGAGGTGCTGCGTGCGTCGCTCTGGCATGTGACGACAACGTGCCAGGCGAGACATAAAAAAAACATAAAACGGTCAGATGCACTGAGCCAGCAGCCCTGGGATGAACAGCGTGACCGGAGAGTGAGAGTGAGGGTGCCTGCCCCCCCCCCACCCACCCCCACCCTGGAAGCTGGGTGCAACGGATCCACCACATCAACAACTAATTCACCGAGGGGGTGAGGAATTCCTGGTTGGGGATTATAGCAGCCTTCAAAGGAGGCTGTTCAAGGTGCTAAAAGGACCGGTGGCACTGAGGGAAGAAGGGACAAACCACATTCCAAAAGAGGAAGTGTGTATATCACGACACAAAGTGCATTGTGATAACTGATATAACTGTTTTACAGCGCTGAGGTCACCGGTCGCTCGTTTTAATGAGGTTGTGGCGTGCGAGGTCAGCTGCTCAATTATGCTGTTTGTTAGAGACCTGCAGTGAGATGAGAAATAATTTGGTGTTTAGGGTTTGAGTCAGAGCAATCCACTGTGCGGTGACCCCCCCTAAAAACACAAAAACTGTAGGTCGACCTACCGCCTCCCTGTGCCTAATGCCCCCCCCTCATAAAATAAAGGTCGTTAGATTTTAGATTTTAATAGTTAACAGGCAAACTACAAAATGAGACCACTGACTGTTCGGGTTAATGTGCAAGCAAACCGGTTTCTGCACGTTTATAGTTTTTTAATCATTAAGTCTTTTGACTCAAAGAACAATCGAGTCAGTCATTTTCCAGCCGTGCACGTTGCAGCTAATTAGCGAGAAAGCTACTGACCTACAGCTAACGCTAGCGGACAATAAAGAAAATACCTTCTGAGCACTTCATATTTATTAATCTTGATGATGTCCGGACATTCAAGGCCGAGCTGCAGCTTTTCCATTCTCTCTGTGCAATAGAGCTCAACGGTGTAGTTCCAGAAGTAAAAAATCCCTCTTTTCCTTTTCTGAATAGAGATTTTAATCATCAGCCGTAATATTTTAACCATCCAAGGTAGACTCGCCACAAGCCCCGAGAAAGTATAATGATGATATATTCTCTTGCGGAAGTTTTAGATATCAACTGTGTTGCAAGAAGAATCGGTTTTATTGGTGATGTCAAAGAGATGTACTACACTACCCACAATCCTTAGATGAGAAGCAACGTCTCTGATCGGCGGGGCTCGCTGTTACCATGGAGATATTTACCACAACCGCAGAAATAATGTTGGTTACAATCGGACCAGTCTACACTTGCTTACCACACTACATGAACCACTGTATACGAAGAAGCAGCTGCAAGTCGGTGGACGGGGATCATTCGCAATGGTTTATGGGAAGTGTAGTCACTTAACACTGTGGTTCCTTCACGATTACAAACATTTCGGCTTTTGCTTTTTCAATTTTTCCGAGATTTCTTTGCTCTGAATCAAATGATGAGAGATAAAATGGAGAGAATGAACATAAGCTCTGCAGATACAGAGCTGGAAACATGTATTATAATCTAAATATACATAAACATCAATAAAAACATTTTTATTTTCAGCTTTAATTGACTTTCGTCTCACAATGACCCACCTACATGAATAACATTGCACTATGTATGTAGTTGTTATGAGCCATGCAACAAATCGTCTTTTTTTCCTCCACATAAATTAATTTTTAAGTTCTGTGAAGTCGACTTCAACGAGCAAAATGTTAATTAAAACAGGTTATTTCATTTTCACCCACATGATGTTAGAATCTCCTTAAAAATCCTCACTTGTAAAGTGTAATAAAAACTAATTAAATATAACATGTCTACAGTTCCCGAGACGATCTCAGTTCGACCTGTGAAAGTAGCTGAGAGTAAACAGAGCAGCTCCGATCAAACCCCGAAAAACATCTGAGATGTTTCCGTTGTTTCCACGATTCTAATAAATCTCGTATAATTCAACTACTGTCAATCCCTCCGATCTCATCTCTGCCTGTCATCCGTTTTACACACGAGTGAAAACAACCAGACGCTCTGCGATAGTGATGATGGAGCAGATTACATTTGTGTTATTTCCAGATCCGTCACCGACCAGCCGCCGCACCACTGTCCTGTGCGGGGGGGGGGAGGGGGTCACCCTCTGTTAAAGTCAGGGCCTCTGGCAAAAGCAATGATCTGTGCATGACCTCTGTTACATTTTAGGGATGAGAGGACCCCGGGCGACAGCGACCAGGGAAACACAGCTCAGAGAGGACGTGTCAGTCACCGACGCAGCGGATGAAAAGGTAGATATCCAGAATGACGAGCAGCTAAATATAGGTGGAGCTACTTTCAGCAGAAGGACAAATGACCACGCAATGAGCACATTTCAACAGGGTTCCTATAAACAAGTTCCCATACGTCATTTCCCAGCGTAAACTCGACAGCTGGGTCGTCTTCGGTGTGCGTGAATAAAAGTCTGGAGATCTGAAAGTAATCCGACAAATGTTTAAAGCTTTTCTTCCAGCGGACTGAGTGCAGAGAGGAAGACAGAGCACGTCGGACAAAATGTCTTTAGGGTTCCCAATAGACTCTGTTTCACCAGACTGAATAGCTTTGCTGACTGCCACAACACTGACCTCCCACTGACACAGAGAAAATGACCACTTTCTACAACTTGAAAATGGCCTGGGGGGGAGCACGAGATACCAGCACTGGAAATACAACAGACAACTGCTGACTCAATGTTTGCCAGGATATGGGAGGGAGGAAAATGTGTCCTTGACAACTTAAACGGTTTGGGATTGAACACGACTTATTTTGACAGTTAGTTCTATATCAATGACTTTCTGGCGACTTGGCAGACACACACTCTTCCGAGACAAAAAAAATGCATTCTTCAAGAGGACGCTCAATGTATTGAAAACAAAACAAAAAAAATGAAAACAATGATCCTGCGCCCGTGAGGATGACCGGCTCCGACCACGCCGATGTCCACGCCTGCGTCGTTATTATCAGCCAATGAACAACAGTGGTAACACAACACCATTACTTTCTGTTATCCCCCGAGGTGCTATGCAGCTGATCCATCCACACACACTTGGCCTCACGCACGAAAAGGCCATAAAATATGACTGTAACATATTGTACTATTATAGTTTGCTTTTAGAGGCCTCCTGTCACTCAGTTAATCTTACGAATGCTGTTCTGCTTTACAAGTAACAGCTGAAAAACCGAGCAACGGGGAGCGGAGTCTCGTCTGTGATGGACAGGATGACTTATCGCCGGCCTGGCGAGCAACCTCTTGAATGTCTGGCCCGAGATATATGCGATGAACAAGCAAACGTGGGAGGACGCGGAGTCCGTGAAATTCTTGCAAAGCGGGGCGGGTGATGAATCTGCATCTGCTCTCAACAGTACAACAAATGTGGACATAGTGCAGTTATCGTCAGTGGGGTCATGGGTGTCATCATGTGAGAGAGAGAGAGAGAGAGAGAGAGAGAGAGAAGACAAAAAGAAGGGAATACGCTTCCCTGCTGGGTTTTTTCCCGCTGAAGCTAAATCCCATATGCCAACAGAGTTTCTGGCCGGTCGCTGCCAGCTGGACCCAAGAACGCTGAAAATCCAGAGTTCCCGCGTTTGCTCAATCGGTCGCGACCTCAGCGTCACGAAATCTGGGATGACATCACCCCGCAGCCAACGCGAACCATTTCTGTGACGTGTCCGTGTAGTCCCCCACCCCCCCCACACCCCCCCACCGGCAGCCTTCAGCATCATGTTTGCTCTCAGTCAGACACAGTCGGACCATAATTAGACACGCGGCTTCCTGTAAAAGGACCTCCCTGTGTAATATTAATCATGTGAGGATAAAGTTGTAAATCCATCCTCTTCGGAAATTCCCCAGTCTTTCATGCACCACTCCGAATGGAGAGAGAAAAGGGAGCGTCAGTTTATTCTGAAGCCACAAAGGCATTTAAATCTGCAAGTGAAACAGATTTTAATGTGAAACTAAACAAACAAAATCCAAAAATAAATTATGATGACTTGAGTATCCGCCACATGTTCTGATGACCTGATCTCCACTGTGAGAACTAATGTTGCTGTGACATTGTAAAAAATATTATGAGTAGATTTTATGGGGTATTTAGTGAAATGAGTTGATCTTCATGGAATATCATGGCGGATAAAACACCGCAGAATAATATTTTTGGTTTCCCAGCATTCGTTTTCTTCTCTAAATTATACCATTCGTCATGCACTCATTACAAAGACAGTCAATTTTGAACCAATTCCAATTGCCTCTAATTTCTAACTGAAATAACACAAGACGCGCATTTTTCATCTGCCTGAAACCCATTGACTTTATTATTGCAGGGAAATGCCAGACTGTGGCTGAATAAACACGGAGACAAGATGACATAATTCACATTTCTAAATGCAGTTTACTGCTAGGTGTTACACTCCCCGAGTTATTTTTAATCTGCATGGGAATTTTTATGAAACTTCTTCATTTAGAGTTTGGAAAGTTGTTTGTTTCAGCCGCTGGCTCCATTGTAAAAGATAAAAGTGAGAGTGCGGGCCTGCAGGTAGCACGAGAGAGAAGGCCGATCGTTTCAAGTAGCCGGTTAAGTGCAAACAGGCCGAGCCAGGGGCTACAACACTGACACGTCCTGTGCTTCTTCTTAATCAAGTTGTAAGGACAACAGAATTATTCTACATTCATCACGGACACCTAAGCTGTCACCGCTGTTTAATGAGTATCAATTAAGCTGTTTCAACAGACTAGCTCAGCACATAGTGTCGACACAAACAGGCAGACACAGCCCTGAGGAGCAGACTCCAATCACGATGCCGTGCACAGTCGCTGAGGTCGTTCGCCGACAGGATTATGGGGTTAAAGTAAAGATACGGTGGGCAATCAAAGGAAGAGTCGTAACAATCACATCTTTTCTTCCTAAAACGTTTTTTTTGTATTTATTCTTGCATGTTTTTTAATGACATGAAAGGAAGAGTATTGTAGAATATATATATATATATATATATATATATATATATATATATATATGACTACTTTACATTTATACCCTATTTAACGATGTATTTGTTAATGCAGAGCGATAACATTTATTATTAAAATGTCTGTCGTTGACGTGTTGAAGAGGAAGCACAACAAACTCTTCACTCACTTTATTTTTTTTCTTCAGTTTGACATTAAAAACTTGTTTGCAGCTCAAAAAACAAAAAGATCAAATGAGCCATTCAGGATTTGAAAGCTTCACTAATTGGAAAGCTGGAAAAATCTCAATTCCCAGAATCACTGAGAGGAGAGTTTGATAGTTAACAGCACTCAAAGAATTAACAATACACAGGACGATTAGCCCGATAATATACTGCGAGTACTATATAACTATTGTATGGTATCAACTGTGAGTGGAGCTCTATGTAGTTCTTTGAAGAAATCTGTCAAATTAATTGTAATAAACCAATAAAAATGTTAATAAAGTGTGTTTTGTTCAACAGCTTGGCTTCTTGTATGTCTTCATGTTACATCACAGACTACAGAGGTAAATAAACACCATCACACGTATTATCAACATACAACAGAGATCAGAAGCATGGGAATCGTTCTGCTTCGCAATATGGTGGAATTTGGAAATTCATTCGTTTGCTTTAACTGATTCATTCGGACTGACGCTTTGCCAACGACGTTTGAGAACAAACCGACAGCTTCTCCCCCGACGAGCAGCGAAAACAGCCGCACGCTCGAGAATACAAAAAAAAAACAGCACGGCGTGCGAAAACCTCTGTCTGACCCAGGTGGAGAAGACGGGGGAGATCACAGGGCCAGCAAGGTCAACAGAGTCGGTGGGACATTGACTTGATTCATCAAATTAGGTCCTGTGTAATTGCGCTGCATGACGACTCATAAAGCATGTGAGCCGTAAAGCTGTCAGGAAGCCATCAGCCTCGCGCTAAATGAAGTTACAGGGGGTGCAAGGTTCACAACTTCATACCGAGCTGGAGTAAAGTGTCCGGCAGCACTTCCTCTGGTCGTAACCTCGCTGTGTGCGGTAACCGTGGTGATGGGAAGACGGAGGCCGACTCAGTGGAGGTGGGTTTTTACAAGCAGGTTGGTGTTGGTGGCTTATTTCGTTTTGATGGAAGATGGACATTTTTCGCAGCTTTTCTCCGTAAAAATCTTTATTTTTTTCATTTGAATTTAATTTCTACCGTCACGACTTAAAAACTGAGACTTGATAAACAAATCAACGTGGTCAGCCGACCCCTGGATGCATATTTTAGCAGACTGACCTCTCGCAGACTTGCAGCCCCGTGCACTGTGGAGGCGGTTTACCTTTTGTAATTGTTACAGATCACACCATTAGCACAATATTGTCATAGCTCCTGCTCCTGCAGTCGGTAGCAGCTGAGGGTTAATTTGCATAATAAATCTTAATTGAAGCTCATTACGGATTTGATAAGAAGCAAATCAGGTACAGCGCGGATAACTTAAGATTAATGTTTTCTCTGTTTTTCCGGGCGCTCACGTATTGAAGGGAAATGTCATATTCATTTATTACCAGGCACTCATTTGCTATATGATGTGATTTAACTCCAACATGTGATTAGTTTCCTTATATTTAGCTTCGCCAGCTGTTTGTGAATGAAAGCTGCACGTGAGCCTGAAATCAGAGCGCAGACGTTTATCTTTTGTTGATTTTTTTTCTGTGGCAACCTCATTCAAAAGCATCTCAGGTTGGGTTAACCTGATCCGGCAGTGATTGTTTTTAAAGACTCCACAACCATCTGGCCAACGTGTTCGCTCCCTGACTGAATGTACATGTAGGTCAACAACTACAAGATGGATGTCCTCGCTTAAATCTTCTCGAGTGTATGAGGGCGGGGGGGGGGGCAGATGACGTGCTCTTGATGAAACTACACATGATATAAATTACAAAGATATAAACTATGCTGGGAATGGCTATCATTACAACAACACACGGCACACGAGGGGCAGTGCGTTTTACCATAAACCATGGAAAATATACCATACCACCTCCGTGTAATCAATACCAGGCCCGTGGAGCTACTGTATTAACTGTAAGCTTGCCTTGCATTCTTATCCTCTAAATCCACATAAATGAACAACCCAGGCTGTAAAGTCTCCTTCCCATTCTCCCTCTGTAAATCATTATATCTGTAGGGACCTGGACAAAATACCATAACATAATTTCTTTTGTACTTGGGATGTCTAGCAGAAAATAATGAGTTTTAGCCCGCTCGCAATAAACTCTCCCAATATTCCGGTTATTGTCAGACGTAATGAGTGAAAAAAAAAAAAAAAAAAAAAATCATAACAAGAAATCGTCTCTTTTCTGCAGCGATGATCACATGGAAACATTATCCACATGAATCACCCCGACGGCATATCAAATTGTGTCATTTGCCTGGAAACTAGTGCAGGTCTCAGAGGGAAGGCAAGGTGAATGAGCAGTTGCTGTAGAGAGGTGCAACACTGCACAGGCACTTTTGCCTTGAGACCAATCATAACAGGCTGTTTTTTTTTTTGCACACAGGAGAGCGCAGAGCGGAGGAGAGAGATCACTGTGCTGGAGGGCACAGGAGTCTTGGTTCTTATCACCTAGACAGTGCACCACCCTGTCTGCCTCACATGCAAACAAAGGCCTTCGCAAACTATTACCTATCTACACCTGTCACCTTACTGCCATGCAGGAGAATCTGCACCAACACGAAAAAACCACCTGACTTAATATCACCCCCCCCCTTTTCTTTTTCTTTTTTTTTGGGGGAAAATACAGCATGAAAACTAGCTGATGAGGAGAAAGTTATTAAAGGGGTATCTCTGTGGAGAGCGCCTGCAAGTTAGAAAATTGCAAGCATTGCAACAAAGTGGGAGTATATGGTTTGGTGTGCTCATAAGCCGACGAAGCAAAACAAAAACATTTGCTTTGCTGACATCGATCCAGAAATACAGAAAAAGAAAACAGACACTTAATGCCCACTAATGATAATATCGCTTGAAAACCTGATCTGAGATCAGAGTTTCCCAAAGATGAATTCTCACAAACTGAGCAAATGCACAAAGTCCTGTTTCAGCCTTGAGAAGAACATGATCTTCACAACAACGAGATTATAACACGAGCATCAGAATGATCGAGATCCAGACTTTAAACTCTTTAAGCGGCGGAAAAACCACGTGATTGCAAAGATAACCGAGGTGCTCATGCTTTGTTTCTTTCTCTGGAGGAGCAGGTACGATGACGATGACAACTCACAACTGCACAGTTCAGAGATAAAGACTGAGGCTGTCACATGTAATTAGATTTTACAATTTCATTCTAATAGTCGATTTTAGATTTACCGATATGGGGGTTGATGTTGACACCGGTATTTGGGAGTAAAAAAGTGATGTATATTCAAACCCTTGTAAGTCAGGCTTGATATGTAAACAGTTTATCCAAAACCAAATAAAAAGAAAACACACATACGCAACCAAATATATAGAAATTGAAGTTGAAACACAAACACAGCTACGTCTGAGCGGAGGCTGATATCGGCCGATAACATCAGCAAAACGATAAACCGGTCGAACTCGGTTCGACTTAAATATTTCAATGCTGAACTTTAAAGCAAGAGTGAATTCTCACTGAATCAAATCATGAAGGAAAAAGGAAAAATGTCAGAATAAAAGCTGCAATGCTAAATTACTAAAAGAATAAATAAATAAAAATCTTTCTTATGACTGTGACGTAGTTATCAGGGTCGAATCTTGACGTCTGAGTCGAGTGAGAGCTTCTCTCTCTCTCTCTCTCTCTCTCTCCTCTGGATCTGGATTCGGAACAATTGTTTAAATAAATTTGAGCAAATCGAATCAGAACGATGTTAGAAAGGCTGCAGACAAAAGAGAAGGGGAACACAGGGAGGAAATCCAAGAGGGTGGTAATCTGGTATTAAAAAAAAAAAAAACCTCCCAGTTTTTTGTCATTCAGAATGCACTTCCCTTTTCTACCTAAACTGGATAAACAACATCTGCCTTGATCGTAGGATGTTTCCCCGAACAAACCACTTAGGAGGAATTTCTGCTCGCCAATTCCCACAAGCTGCTGTCAGTCACTATCTGGCACTGCAACACTTAATGCCTTTGTCTGTTCTCCAATTTTTCTTGTTAACAGCAAATTGGGCTAACGGTTTGAGGCACGGAGCTATTGTAAAAAAATAAAAATAAAAAAAAAATAAAAAAAAGATACTCCCACGGCCCAAAACCTAACATATGGCTCCCCTCACTCAAAAACGCATCCCGGGCACTTATAGGACTTTATGTTTACATCACGTATATAAAAAAAAAAAAACCATTGCACAAATTTCCTGCGGCCTGATCGTCCTCTGTCTCCGTGATAAAGCAAAGGTTTAGAACCTCCTATTCTGGACCACTGGGTAATTGGCATTTTTTAAATTACCATACAAACTATGTATGCAAAGGAAGTAAATCAGAAAGAGGCAGCCTTTACTCCAGCGTCTGTGGTCTCACGTTTACAAATACGCCTATTAATAATACAATTCCCACAGGAGCATACAAGCACCCTGGATGTTGAATGTCCTCTGAATTAATGCTCGAGCTGGGGATGGTGTTTCTATTTTTTTTGTTTTGTTTTGTTTTTTTTAAACACGAAATACCATTTCCACCAGGAGGGATTACTGCATCTTTAAGAGCCCTACGAAGAAAAGAAAAAAAAAAATGAAACCTATTCCTTTGCATCTTCCATGCTCTTATTTCAATACTCCTCTCTCCTTGTTCCCCCTCCACACATCATTAAACATATTATTATAACATGACTGTCAGCCTGCGTCTCTCTCCGCTCCATTCTTGCTCTGCCAGGTAATCAATTTGTCGTCACTCTCTGTAACCCCAGTAAAGTCATCAAGTGAAATGAGTTACAGCTGCAAAGAGCCTTCAAGAATACAGGAGGAGAGGAGAGGAGGGAAAAAAAAAAAAAAAAAAAATGAACGCGAGAAAAATGACAACACAGCCCAGGAATATTCCACCGCTTGATAGCACATCCCAGGTCTTGAAGATGAAATATTAATGCACAATTTGTTTATCTGCAGGCCCACATCTCTCCAGTGCCGAGCTGTTAATTTTCTATCGGCACAGACAACGGATCAGTCAGTCATGAACTCTTCACAGCCATTACCGGGAGACATTTTGATTAAGTATTCCTAATGTAGTGGATAGGAAAGAATGAAAACACTCTGCCTGCCAACTTTTGATTGACCATTAAGCCACTGATGAATGTGCCTGTCAAAGAGGAGACAATTACCTCAACAATGAAGAAACTCTTCTGGAAGGCTTATTTCTCTATAGGGCTGACACATTTACCAGAGTACAGGCGAGGCAGCTGAGAGCGTGTAAAGGGATCACTTAGGCATCTGCTCTAAAGTTCCCTGAATAAAAACTGGGGGCATTGTTTTTAAGAAAAGGGGCTTTTGGAGGCTGAAATGTGGGAAAAATATTTAGTGTGCCACTGTATGGCACCGGGTGCATGTGTGTGTGTAAACTGAGAGTGTGCCGGGCCAGATAAGGGTCTCGGTATCTTAAGCGGGTATAAAGAGACGCTGTGTTGGCAGAGAACAATCGCCATCTGGTCGCTACATCCGCAACCGCAATAAAAAGACTGATAACTTCTCGACACACCACAACCAAGTGACTGCATCCTCCAGCGGTGGAACACCTTCTGATCAATCCAGTTTTAATCCACCATCATAATGAGGCCGTTACAGGGAACGCTGCGATTCACGTGGAATAAGAAAGTGGCCGAGGCCGCGGAGAATGGGGTCAAGAGTCTAACGCTGATGCTGTGACCTTGTGGATTTCTTTCTTCCAAGTTGTTGTTGTTGTTGTTGGAATTGTGGGTATAAGGAAGTGCTGTGATTGAATCGTGCAGGTTTTTTTGTTTTGCGGAGACACAAAGTAAACACACGTTCACACAGATGACCCGCTGGGTAAACTGTGTGTGAAGGCCTCCTCCAAGATTAGATTATTAATTCATCCACAATCTGACGCACAAACGCACAAACAGGACATTTTTAACCACATCACCCTGCGGCACAAAAATTTAAAGTGTGTGTTGTGGAGGTGTGTGTGTGTGTGTGTGTGTGTGTGTCTGGCTTCAGTGTGGAAGGAGTGTGTGTGTGTGTGTGTGTGTTTGTATATGTGTGTGAGTGAGTGAGTGTAACCCATTCTCCATTTGTCCATAAGATTATGAGGAGTTCACACAGAGTTCATGTGCTACGGATACAGCGGCTCCACATATTTCAGCCGCTCTCTACACTTCATGAGGGTCAAATCAAACACAGCCAGGGACGTTTGCTTTTTTTTTTTTTTCTCCTCTTTTTTTTGGATACGTGAGCGAGAAATGAAACTTTCTGATCAATGAATCCAGAAATGGCCGGTGACGTGTTGGAGGAGGATTATCGAGGGGGGGGGGGGGAACTACACGGCTTTTATTGTGTCTATCTCTAAACCCTGATGATCACTTTTCTTTGCAGTTTGCATTGTTAATGTGACTAAATCCAACTGCACCTTGTGATGCTGCAACTCCCTCCTCCTCCTCCCTTCTCCTCCCTCCTCCTCCTCCTCCTCCTTCCCTATTGTTTTAACATTTGACTTTCTTGCACAAGTGAGGCACCGAAAATTGGAGTCCCGGGCCCCTGCTGGAGCCAAGTGGGTTTTTTTCCAGAGGGTCCCACACCAGCTGGGTTTGTTTTTTGTTTTTTTTAAATTACTAAAATTCACAAAAGCACAAATGATGCACGAGTCCTTATTATCAAACACACTCCAGTTATAAATAAAGAAACCTGCTCACATGGTGCACAAAGAGGGGTCTGATTCTTATCTGACCAGGGGTCCCACATGATAAAAGTTTGAAGGGGTTGGGGGGGGGGGGGGGGGGGGCCTTGCGTTAAGGACAAGAACCACAACAAAAACAATCACGTTGTTACACAACTGCGTATTTGAACAAAAATATAAGGAGAGTAGAAAATACATGAGTCTTACCCGCAGCCCGTTTGGGCGCCTGCTGTTTCCTCCGAGGCATTTCTTTATTTCTGGAGTCGCAGTTCACGACTGTGCCCAGGTGGAATCTGAATGCGGTCTACGATAGTCCATGCATAGAGAGAGAGAGAGAGAGAGAGTGTGTGTGTGTGTGTGTGTCTCAGCTCTCGGAGTAGTTCAGTCTCTCTCTCACTGGTACAGAAATCCAGTTGGAATGGTTTTCAGGTTGGATCGGTCTTTATTCTTTCACCTTCTTCCTTCTTCCTCCTCCTTCTCCTCCTCCTCCTCCTTCGGGGGACGAGTCGTCTCCTTTCACCATCCGCGTTTGTCCATCAGTGCCTCCGCGTCCGCTGATCGACGCGTGTCACTCAGTCCCTCGGTCCCCGGTTTGTGGTCGGCGGGTCTAAAACGTGGAGGGTTTTGCGCGTAAAAAGGCGTCTCGGTCGCGGCGGTGCGGCGTTTTTACGCACGGTGCGGGCGAGAGGAGAGATGCGGTGCCAGCAGACATCGATCCCCAGAACAAACTGAACATTAAAAACTCCTCCCTCCTCGCCTGGACTTGATGATGGCAGCGAGACATTTGTTACACTAGATAACCATGAGTTTATTAAAGGAACAGAGGCCAGAGAAGAGAAGAGAGAGAGAGAGACAGAGAGAGAGAGAGAGCGGAGCTGCTGCTCTGCTTTCTGTCCTCTCTGCTCTCTCTCTCCTTTTCATGCAGCTTTCCTCCTTTTTTTTTTTTTTTATTCCTCACAGTTTTTCCTGCAGCTTCCGCTTTGCTCGCAGGATGAAAGACAGAAAGTTTGTGATTTTTTATTTTTTTTATTTTTTTATCTCCAACACGTGGATGAAGGAGAAGAAGCTGGTTCACAGGAGAGACCCGAGAAACACACACACACACACACACACACACACACACACACACACACACACACACACACACAGAACAACTTGGGAGGCCTGTTCAATATCCTCAATCTTAATAAAGTTACTTCACTTAAAAAACTACAGGCAGAAACTTCATCCACATTCATGCCAAATAAAAAAACTAGCATTTGGGTAAATAACATCAGTAATAATTAGGGTTACAACCCATTAAAGATACTGCGTCCTTATAAAAATTAATTTATAAAGTACTCTTTACTTCAAACTGCAGCCAGATCACAGTATTTCTGTGGTGTAATCCGATTACATCTGAGTTTCCTGTTCTTTTATCCTTTGATTGACAAAAATCCACATTCAGTGATAATGAGGTTTTAAAGATGCGCCGTTCATTCAGGATTCATTCATATTGTTTTTCACTGGTTCCACGTTGTTATTTTAAATTAAAGGCATCACCAGAGTTGACTAATATTAGATTCTGGAGGAGATAGTTCATCCGCGTATTGATTTATGGATCATATTATTTCCGGGTCACGGCAGCGACAGAGGAAGAGATTAGAAGTTAAAATTTAACAGAACGACAAAAAAAACAAAACATGAGCATCACAATAAACTAAAACAGCTTAAAGTGCAGAATGATTCATTTCATAATAATATATATTATATAACTGAGTTATAATCATTACTAGAATACTGCACAGACAGTGTAAATATTCACTTTACAGTTGAGTCAAAAGAGAAATGAATGGATTAATCATTCGATCATATTCCCTGAGTGTAAATGCAATAGAGTGTTTTACTCCCAGTCCAGTAAAGGTCACATTTCAGTCTCCACCACTTTGAAGAATAGGATTCTGACCCATGTGTAAAACGCCTCTTGCTTTTAATCCTGAAGTATATCTGTCGCACTTGAGTGAAATCTGAAATTTTGCTTCTCATCAAGTACTTTTACTTGAAGTACTTCATTACTACATCCTGTGTGTTTTGTCATCGCATTATGTGAGCGCAATACTAAAGCCTCTCTTTCTCTTTAAAAGCTGCTCATGACCTAATCAAATATGAAGTTGAGGTGATGGATGACTTCATTTCAGAGAGACAACACCCCTCAGAGATCCCGGCTCGCCCCGCATTACAAATGGCTTCCTGATAATATTCCATCACCCTATTTTGTGTCTGTCACTCATCTCGCCAATGATACCAGAGACCTCCCGTGAACTCCACCTGAACCTGTGCAATCAATCACGGCTCGGATCAAGCCTGAGCCGTCCCTGTCTGACAGCTCTTAACGCCCTGCGTGTACACAAAGCATGCGTGTGCAGTGACAGGCGTTACACAAGCGCCCACCACCTTATCTCTCCTCGGACGGCCTTCCTCCACCGCTGCTCACGCCTACTGTACCCTGACGTCATCTGCCATCGCCACGCCGCCCTCGCCTCCACCTCTGTTGCCAAACTGCCGCCGAGAGACGTACCTGTACTGCCGAGGCAGGTGCACGCGCTCATCGTGGACTTCGTCACCTCGTAAGTCGCCTGAGAGCTTTTCCTCCATCGCGTGGTTGCAGTTCTCGAACCTGGAAGAAAATGTGACAAACACTTAAAAAAATAAACACCTGTGGACTTTAGGAAGTACGCAGCACACTCACTCAGAGAAACAAAGTTTAATCGAAGCTTTATAAACTCAGAGTGGAGGTGAAATCGTTTATTTGAAATTGAAAATCCTCCCAGTTACACATGCAGATGTTTCCCAAGGCCTGAAATCAGATGAATGATCCTTTTGTCTCGTATCTCATCAAAATCTGGAGCTGCTGCTCAGACAAAGAACACAGGAAGTGGAGTTTGTGCATTCTTCGAATGTTTGTTTGAGCTTTTACAACCATGTAAGCTCGAGTTCAGCTCTGAAATAATAGAAAAATATGCCCACATTCCTTGGAAGTCACCCATGACACTTCTGGAGAGTCGGCAAAATCAGGCTTTTATTTATTGTCAACAAAGCGTCTCCAGAAAGTGTCTTCTTTTCTCTCTTTTTTTTTTTTTTTTTGACGGCAGCCGGAGTTTCGACCTCTCATCATTTCAGCTTTGAGATACTTGGATTCATCTTCACAGTCTGTTCTGGACGTTTCTAACCTTGAATGTTACGATTCACTTACAGTCAGTGTTGTAACCTGGGATAAAAGAACGGGACAGACTCAACAGGAAGTCAGTTTGTGTCTGCAGCTGCAGCTTCAGTCTGAATGTGACCTGTGAAAACCAAAGTGTTCAATGCTCGGAAACGACGGCTGCTGGTACTTGATCATATTTGTATTTGTATTTAAAAGCAAAACTTGTTTACATTGTTAATTTGAGACACTATTAAGAAGGTATTGCTCATTTTGTATGGCACCCTCTGCTGTGTGTAAGAATGTACTTTGGTAATTCGATACCGACTGAGGTTTAAGTCTGTTTCCACCTGTGTGAATATCTGTGAAGTTCTGAGCTCACACAATGAAAGTGATTTAAAAGTGTAGAACAGAAAACGCAGGTCGAAGATATCATCAGTTAATCTGTGCAGGTTTGAAACGAGAGTGAAACTCAGGCTGCGGTCGTCCGCCCAAGCCTGAGAGAAAACTAACCTGTCCGACCTGAACCCGGCATGCACTCTGTTTTTTAGGACTGACGAGACGAGCTTTCCTGAATATTTGTGTATGAATGAATATTTGCCGGACTCAGGTATCCACACTGAAACAACTGATTGTTTGTCACAGCCTCATGGTTTAAGATTAGAAAGACGTATCGGGCATTTTTCCCAGCTCAGAATTTTAATTCTAGAAACAATGATTCAGTAATTACAGCTTTGCCTGACGAATATTATCAAGAAAGATAAATTGCGCAGCCTTTTCAAACGTCTGACAGCGCAAACAGCTCAACGTTTTTAAAGTGAAGCGCAGAGCGGCTGAAATTATGAGACGCACACAGTCTCTGCGGATCAACAACATTTAAAAACACATCTCCACTGGACAATTATCCATCTCAGCGAAATCAGGACTCCACCTGAGAGCGTGGTCGGGATCATAAATCTGGCCTCGTTGGTGCTGCCTACATGAGGATGCACTTTTTCAGTCACTGCGTCGTTTGACAGTTAACGAGTCTAAATATAAAAAAGCTGCAGTCAGGATCAAAGCAGGGACGGTCTCCGAGATCCAAACCTGTCTTTAATCCAGAGATGAGATCTCATGTAGAATGGACAGCCTGTGATTGAAGTCTGGTTTCATATTGTTCAAAGTGGAACAACAACACGTGCGTACAGTCAAAAGCAGCTGCTTGATTTTTACGATGTAATTCATGTGATGCTTGTGAGACGTAAGCTGCAAACAAAGAGCTGTTACAAATTCACACGACGTGGAAAAAAAGAAGAAGAAGAAGTTTCCAGTTGAGTGATTGACAAGCAGTTAAAAATAAAATATCCTACCAGTGGTGCTACATCGCAGTAAAATAATAATGCAAGTCTAATATGAGCTTGTTTCAAGGTTGGTGGATAAAAAACAACACTTGAAACAGAATCAGCGCTCGTCTGTGATCATGTAAACACAATACAAACTAGTTTAACACAACTTGAAACGAGGCCTCGGTCGCACAGTTGTTGTTCTTTCTTTTGATGACGGTATTGAGATTGGAGTAATTTTCACTTTGTTCAAAAAACACTAAGTGCACTTGTGGTTTTTTTTACACACGGACGGCGTGTGGTCCGATCGGCTGAAAGCAACAGATGAGCGATCGCTGGAGCATCAGTCTGAACCTTTCACGATTATATTGTGTGTTACTGAGACACAGACGCCATTGTGACGTTGTTGCACAAGTGGCTACTTGTTGTTCTCTTGCCGACAGACGCTAATACCTTCCTCCTCCATCATTCCAGTGCTTCGGTGCTGGCTGCGATTCTGCACCTTCTGGGCATCGCGTGCCGGCGGTGAACAAAGTCTCCGTGTGTAGAAAATGAAAGTGAAGCTCCGACGCGCTCCGACGCTTGTGTATCGTGATAACATCCCTTCATGATGACAAATGATTGGCTTATATAAATAAACTGCGGATTGTGATTCTTATCCCATTGGTCGCAAAAAAGTGAATGCATAATAGCCTATGACGTCATAGCGCGTTAGCTTTTACAACCAATAAGACGTCTCCGTGACATCATGATGACATCCTGTACTAACATATGATCATAATTACATTTTCCATCTTCATAAGCTCAAGGTCTCGTTCATCGTCCTAGAGATAAATGTTCGTAACGTAATGATCTGATTTCTCTCGTCTGTGTTGGTTGCAGGGATATTTATCTAAACACACCGTGAGCAACTTCAGGAGAGCTAAACATTTGACGATTACAAATCAAAGACAAGCTAACCAGTCGTCCATATCTACTTTATGAGTTGACGATAGAGCAACGCTGTGTTTGAAGCTCGTTGTGCTGCAGCCAAGAGGTAAAAATAAATAAATAAATAATTAAATTAAATCGATTAAAACATGATTTACCTGCTCGACGTCTGAGGAGACCTTTCAGGAAAAACATGTTTGCTTGTTTACTTTAAACTGCTGCTGTGGTTGAATACCAAAGTTAGGACGTCAGACCTGCCGCGTAACAAGTTACTTTATGTGTAATTATTATTATATTATATTTGCCTTAAAAAATCATTTCCTCTATAAGAAGCCTCAGGAATCCCTAATGTTTAAAAATCCTTCTTACACCCAATATAATGATTCTTTTAAAAGGGCTTAAACTAAGTTGAATTTCCTGTCATCACACTATTTCTTCCATATTTATGATCTTTTTTTATATCGATTCATTTCTTTAAAAAAAAATATGAATAAACTACGAAAAAGTACAACAAAAAAAAAAACTCACATAAAAATACACATTTATAGTTTTGCTCGTCAAAGTCGTTCGTGTGCGAAGCGAACGTCATCTGCGGGTTAAAGCGGATGTTTGACCTCTGACCCAGATGTCACCTGAACCCTGACTGTAAAAACACACTGCACCGCACCAGACGAGGTTTTCTTTAATATGAGAACATGAAGTAAAGCTGCGGCCGTCAGTCATCCTGCAGAGTAAGTACAGTATGTGGGACGTGAAGGGAGGGAGGTATTGTTCACCATCTTTTTTTTTTTTTTTTTTAACCCAATAACACCCATTCAAACAATCTTTCTAACATTGCTGCTTGACCTATTTCCTCTCGTGTAATATATCGTTAAAGCAGCCTTGTGAAATGGCTTAATTATTCATGCTTGATTTCAAAATGAAGAGCTTTGAGAACACGGCTCCACGGGAGGATTGACACACGCAACGGTGCTCTTACAAGCACACACACTGAGGCGCACTGGGGCCCGGTTTACTAAAAAAAAAAAAAAAAAAAAAAACTACACCCTTGACTGACTTCATCCACTGTGTTGTGCACGGAGCATTAAAGCAAGAGTGAAGATAAATGCCCTGTCAGCGCCTTTAATGATTTATTTCAAACATTTCACTTGATCCAATAAGGTTACAATCTATGGAAGGTAATTGTTTATACAGAAATAGAGGGCATTTTGTTTGTTTTATTGAGCACCGAGCGGAGTGAACGCACCAACCTCAGAAATGGATGCACCGTCAGAAAAATATCAATTTGCTATTTTAGACAACGCTCTGCACTTGCAATCCCGCTCGCACGTTAACATACAGTGCGGTCGCCCCAACGCTTTAGGTTTTGAATCTCCTTTTTTTTTTTTTTTGTGAGGCCTGTCCGTCCATATGGACGAGCGTGCACGTGGGTGTCCCGTCCGCCACACACACACACTCTGTTTGCCTCCCCTGCGTGCACGTCCTGCAGTTAGGTGAGGCCTCAGAGCAGCCTGTCACTTGTCCCTGGGTATTGCTTTAGTCTGCGTCGACAGTGTGTCCACCCTGGGTTTGTCAGTGTCTATTCAGACCTGACCTGTCTTGTTCAGCACATGGCAGCGGATGCTGATGGACATTTCCAGTTCTCCTTCTCGGTGTCCATCACTCGGTGCGGGATGCATCCCTGACGCATCTTAGTTTGAGCTCCTGAAATTTGTTGACAGTTGCAGAGGGTGGTCTGCAGTTCTGCCACCCTCAATTATGGGAGATGTGATCTGATTCTGACTTGAGGGATGTAGGTTGCCTGCTGTGCATAAATGCTCAATTGTGGTCGATCGATATCTCGCTAATAGGTTTTGAAAATTGAAAACAATGCAAATAGAAAAGACGCGTAAACCCCGCTGAGGGATTTTGAAACACAAACCCAAAGGGCTAAGCAAAAGGTTGGGTAAGTGACACTGTGTATTTATTTATTTCCCGTCCTGGTGGATTAGATCCATTCATCCTCTTTCATGTCTGTTGCTTTGCTGCCACTCAATCTCGTGTTTGTTCTCTTAATTTCCTGCGATGAAAAAGAAAGAGTATTTAATTAGCGCTCCCTCTGTTCAGCTGAAACACTTTGTGTATTTTTATAGGACCAGGAACAGAGCTCGAGTCTGTTTCTAATGGAGATGGAGGCAATCAGATAACCAACACTGCCACCCATGCGCTCTTTCCCCCCCGTCTTGAAGAGGACAACTTCAGCTTTTAATAAACATGTAATAAGAAGGAAAACAGCTGGTAGCTGCATCACAGATGGTGCCGTTCTTGGCATCTCCAAGGAAGGGACCACACATACAGATGGCTCATTATTCCAGCATTTGGTTATGCATATTGCACAAAATTTTATTCCAATGCTTAACAACCAGTATAAGCAATACAGGTGTTACTCTTTTTCATGCACCTACTCCCCCCCCCCCCCCCCCGCCCTCGTCCATGTGAAGTAAGCAGTGGGGTTCTTGTTGTGGTTCCATCTCGTGATGCGGATCACTCACACCGGCGTCAGAATCCACCTCCTCCCCCATCGGTACTTCTGTTTTGCGAGCAGCGTTAACCTGCGCTCAGGTGTGATTCATAGCTGAACCAGCTGTCAGTCTCGCCCGGGCTGCGGCTCTGTTTTCAAAGTGCACCTTTGTGTCATTAAGGCAACAGCCCGCAAATACCTCAACGGCTCGTTGATTAAGACAGAGGGGGAGATATTGATCACCGAGCGAAGGTAAAAAACAAGCCAGCGCCAGGAGCGAGGCCAAACGCATCAGCGCGCAACCTTGACCTCGACGAAATCCCTCCGACCGCGCTCTTTCATCTCAACTGCTACTGTATCCCGACCATCTGCATATTCGTGAACTTGAACGTCCTCTGTGGATTATTTGTATCCGATCAAATGGAAAAATATCACTGCAAGAAAAATAATTTGAATGAAACCGAGGCAAAGGATTCAGTCCCCGTGAGGATGTGTTCTTCGCCGAGTCTTTTTTTAGGTTGACTGTTTTAAATTACAGATGCTCTCTAATTGGCCACGGTCAAATAAAACCCGCCTAATGAGGCATTGCATTCATTTGCTTATTTCCTTTCAAGTTGTTTCCCTTTGTATCTCAGAGCAAAAAGTCTGCTCTTGTGCTCGCTGCCGCTCTTCGCAGGGTATTCTTAGTCCAAAGACTATTACGCCTCAAATGAACATGTAAATATATGTTTTGTTTTGTTTTTTTCCTGCTGCAGAATCGCTGAAACTGTGGATTTAATCATTTGCTGCATAAACAGCTGCAACAATAAACCCCTGAACTTTAACTTTAGCGTCCCGCCTCCTTTGCATTATTTTGATTTTGGCGGCAGGTTTTAAAGTAAAAAAAAAAAAAAAAAACTAAAAGGCTGCTTCTCACTCCCTGCGTCTCCATTACACGATGAACTCGGAGCGGACTTCTCCTTTAATGTGATGATTAACTGTGCTAATCACAAGTGAGAGCGAGATGTAGACACTTTTATACGTCCGCCTCTCTGCGAGTGTGTGTGTGTGTGTGTGTGTGTGTGTGTCCTGAAACATCCGAGGGATTTCCTTTCAGACCTCCTCACACTTGACACTCCATGTATGCTGGAGCTGTCCTGTCCAATTTATAACAGGAGTCAATGTGACCTTTATGCTGGGAATGACTATAATGTACTTTAGCACATGTCAGTCTCAGGTCGGGATCATCCCCCGTGTCATATGTTTTGTCTTGCATGTTTTACAGTCAGCGGGGACGCTCCGCTCTGCTCCCGCGTCGCAGCCCGTTCGACTTTGAAGTCAACATGTGACGGACATGTGACGCGTCGTTACCGCACAGGCCTATTTAACGCAGCATGATATGACGCTGCCATTCCTCCACTGCTGTTGTATTTTGGAGATATTTAGAGTTTGCATAATGCAGCTATACGTGTAATAATTACACAGTGATGAGTGTTTTGAACCCCGGCTGCTTCTTTTTCTTTTCGTTTACTCTGCTCTCATGCAGGAAACAAAGGAAGCCAAGTGATTTAAAGCGTTTAAAAGCATAGGTAGGCTGCACAAAATAACTGTCACATGTTTTTGGCTCTAATTTCCCCCCCCACCCCCCCCTCACGCTCGTCTTATTGCTCATCAGCTAAGTTGTCAGGTCTGCTACATCCCTTTGATGGCATCACTGACAATTAGCAAGACGATGCCACACAAAACCATCTGGACAGGCACATCTCTCGTTGCTGAGGGAGACAGTTTCTGGTGTGACAAAAATAAATCTCAAGGTCAGTCGCTGTCACTTTTTTAAAAGTATCTGATTCCTTCAGAGGTAGATTTATGGGATTGGATTTATTTTGAGAAGGTTTACCGGCTAATGATAAGGTGTCGCAGACACTGTTGAGCGGAGCCGAGGAATTAAATCAGTGAAGTAGCTGCACAGCTTCGCCTCTGGTTCCTCTGCCTGATCCGCTCTATTGTTTTATACGTTTGTACTAACCCACCATAACGCACAGGGAGGCAGTGCCTGTGTGTGTATATATATACATTATTATATGAATACATTGTATAGATACATATTTATATTAGATATATACATTAATTAGGTTTATTTATTATATATTAAACATATATAGCAACATTAGATATATAGATTAGATATATGCAGACATTAAGTATATTGCTCTATGTTTGCCATATAAGACAAATTGTATCTTATATATATATATTATTGAGACATTATACACTATAAATATAGATACATTTGATGGATGTATAGATAGATAGATAGATGTATAGATAGATAGATAGATAGATAGATGTATAGATAGATAGATAGATAGATGTATAGATAGATAGATAGATGGATGAATGGATGTACAGATAGATAGATAGATGTATAGATAGATAGATAGATAGATAGATGTATAGATAGATAGATAGATGTATAGATAGATAAATAGATGGATGAATGGATGTATAGATAGATAGATAGATAGATAGATGTATAGATAGATAGATAGATGTATAGATAGGTAGATGTATAGATAGATAGATGGATGAATAGATAGATAGATAGATAGATAGATAGATGTATAGATAGATAGATAGATGTATAGATAGATAGATAGATGTATAGATAGAGGGATGGATGGATAGATAGATAGATAGATGTATAGATAGATAGATAGATAGATGTATAGATAGATAGATGGATGAATAGATAGATAGATAGATAGATAGATAGATAGACAGATGTATAGATAGATAGATAGATAGATAGATAGATAGATGTATAGATAGATAGATAGATGTATAGATAGATGTATAGATAGATAGATGTATAGATAGATAGATAGATGTATAGATAGATAGATAGATGTATAGATAGATAGATAGATAGATAGATAGATAGATAGATGTATAGAAAGATAGATAGATAGATGTATAGATAGATAGATAGATAGATAGATAGATGTATAGATAGATAGATAGATGTATAGATAGATAGATGTATAGATAGATAGATAGATGTATAGATAGATAGATGTATAGATAGATAGATAGATGTATAGATAGATAGATAGATGTATAGATAGATAGATGTATAGATAGATAGATAGATAGATGTATAGATAGATAGATGATAGATAGATGTATAGATAGATAGATAGATAGATGTATAGATAGATAGATAGATGTATAGATAGATAGATCTGTCATGTCATCTTTCCAGTAAACTCTGGGTGAAAAAGATCAATTATCAAGAGGAGCGGGAAATTGATTTTCTTCTTCCCCACACGCAGCAAATATTCCACATAAATATGTGATGCTTTGACAAACCTCTTTGTATTAAACCTGACGGGCTCCTGGCAACGAGGGTCAGACTGAATCTACACCGACTCAACTTCGGGCCCCGTTACACCAGCAGGTAAAACTGTGTGGATTCAATTCACCGGAGTCATCACCGGAGTCAGAGCTGAGGCAAAGCAAAGCCTCGTCTTTTTTTTTGTTGAACTGTGCCACACAAATTTGCCGCGTTGACAAATAAGGAGTCGTCCTGACAGAGTCGACCTTTGAGGAGACAGAGAGCCACACAGTCAGAATGAAGGAAGCTACGTTAGCTCGTTAGCTGCCGCCCCACTGAGTTTAATTTCAATAATAGGCTTTCTTTATTAAATATATTATATATCATGTTAACCTGTGTTGTGCTCTATCATCTTTCTTTTTACCTGTTCATGCAGCTTTTGGTTTTATGTGATTATTCGATTTGGTGAACTCATTTTTTTTTATTTTCTCTGTTTAGGGGTTTTCTCCACCAACAAGTTGACGCTTCCATCTGTATTTGTTTGTCTGGATTAGCAGGAACTATTCTTAACCAGGAACAGAAGCAGTAAAACTGTGGTGCGGATCTGGATCAGGGGATGAATTCAGAGAGATCGGGCGTTTTTTCAGTATTTTCCTTGATTTCTCAAAAAAATAGTTCAGGGACTGATATTTATGAGTGGGTGTACTTTGGTGCAGATCCAAGATATAAAAATCCGGATCAAGTGAATTTAAATGTGGTTACATGAGGGAAGTGTGGGGCCTTGGTCAAATTATTAATTCTGCTGTTATATTTTTATTTTAATATCTTTGTTGGTCTGTGAGCCTACGACTTCATGACCTGTCACATTAGTTGTACATCCATCCATCCATCTATCTATCTATCTATCCATCTATCTCTCTCTATCTATCTTTTTATGTTTGCAAACAAGAAATAGATGAATAAAACAAACAAAGTGGAAAAAGAGAAGTGTTGTTGTTGTTCTAGCATGTAGCTGTTAGCCACTCACTCAACTTCACCATATTTTCGGAGGAAGCCACGGTGAACGCCGCTGTGCCGCTCCGTTATAAAACCAGACCGCCGGTTATCTCCTCAGAACACAAAATCAGCTACGTGACTTTTTCTTTTCCTCTGACCACAAGAATTCGAGCCGATTCTGCCGAGGCCGCGGGATAAAACCCTCTCGTGTTCATTTTTAACTGCTTCATTTTCGCCGACAGGTTTTGATCAAGGTTACGGGGGTGGGGGGGGGGGCATACGGATCGTTAAACAGAAACTAGAACATACTGTTGTTGCTGCGAAGAGCTTGTGTTCGACGCTGCTCCAGCTACAGTGACTCCTCTGCTGCTCTTCCATTGTGTGGTCCCATGATGCCTCTCTGCCTGTGTGTCCATACATCATGTTTGTGCGTGCTGTACTAAAGCAGATCCCCTACAGAATAGGCTCCAGAGTGTCATCCGCACAGAGTTATCCCTCACCACTGGCTGACCGTGGCATTATTCCGATGGGGACTGTTTGACTAATAAGCATTTTCGCTTCACAAGTGCTGGCTCCAGTCAATGCTGCTGCTGCTGCTCTGGATATACATGCTGCATAGAGGACACCTTGAATTGGAAAAAGAAAGGTGGCCAACACTATTAAAAGCGCCCACTGGTCTGGAAAACACACTGTGATTTCATTACAAAAATCATATAATGGTCGTAAACACAATAAAAGAGTTGCACTTTTGCTCGGGGAATTTGCAGCGTATGTAGAAGAGAAACGGTCTCGTCTCCGGATTATTATTTCCCCTCTTTTTTCTTTTTTCTTTGACACGCTGCGCTTGAATGTGCACGATTTATCCTTTTGTTTGATTTCAATAATATAAAATGGCTGCAGAGGTAAACAAATACTTTACTGAGCAAACGTAGAGACAATCTAATAAAGAGATAATATAAACACTGTGTAGCTCTCGGTTTTAAAAGCGTTGTGTCATAAAGAGAAGCGGAGGCTCAACACATTGTCCACACATCAGTGGGTCAACCCAGAGTCAGTGATCCAGCCACACTCGCTGTGATTACTCTTTTTTTTTTTTATAAGTGTGCTGTTTTACAGGTATTTCCATTTCACTTTCAGAAAACTGCTGCAGAGGTTATATGACTATTATATAAATATAAAGGGAGCGAAAACAGAACTTTTGCTTCAGGATATCCTCAAGTTAAGTAGATTTATTTACAAAAACTTGGAGGTTCTGGATTCATAAGCAACAGTGCACAAAGAACATTCCACTGTGCAGTCTGAGGAGAAATATTATTATCTCCACCAGGGAGGTTGATCTGGGTTGATCGGTTTGTTCGTTAGCGGGAGTTTTGTGGATTTGTGGAGGGGTGGAGCCTAAACATTAATTGTATGTTAAGGGATCGTTGCAGCCCCTGATTTCTTAAAAAATATATTTTATAAGGGAACTGTTGGGCCTTGGTGGGGGTACTTTTATTTCCTTTAAGAGAACGTATCTGCTGCAGATTTAAAATAAATGTGTTGGGGGAAAAACTGTGTTTATTTGCTTTGTAGCCTCAAGTTGAATACATGTATTTTGAAAAACGAGTGGTTGTGGATTCCTGAGCTTATATATTGTTAAAGGAACCTTGCAGAGCGGTGCGCTTTGCATATTAACACTTCTCCTGTGCAGTCTGAGAAATATCACAAATATCTGCAATGGAATTCCTGTGCAGTGTGTTTCATGTTGACCCTGAATGGTCTGAGCCCCCTCACTGACCCCGTCTGTGCTGGTGGACACTGCATATTTTGCAGAAACCCATTAAACGCTCTATGATGCTACCTGAGCGTCTACCTCCCACACACAGTGGGAAAAAAATATACACACTGTAAAATGACCTCTTTCTCTCCGCTTGCTTTCTGCAGCAGTCGCACACTTACTTGCAAATTTGTTTTCTGTCTATATTAATATTTATGCCTGTGCTGTAAATAATATCTGTTGCATCCACCAAAACAAATCCACAGCAAATTCAATAAACTAATCCAACTCTGGATTCTGGAGTTCTGCCGCGAGTCGGGTCCGAGCCCTTCTGCCGCCGTTGCCACGTAAAGCAAGCGCTCACCTCGGGCCGACCACCCTGACAACCTCCTCCTCCTCTGTTGTCAGACGTCCCTGCAGAAGGGCTCGCAGCAGCACAGGGATTCAGTCTGTGGAGGTTTCCACCATCAGATGGTGCACAGCAGCGTCCCGCAGTCTCTCACGGCAGAGCTTTGGTGGAAGTTCAGCTCACAAGAGACGCCATCATTTGAAAAACATCTGTCACTCTGACAAATAATAAGTGCACAGGGCCTCCAGGGAAAAGGGAAGTGCAAGCTCCATATTTTATTTCTTTCTGTACAACACTGCGACTGACTGCTGTTTTTGTGTGTGGTGAACTGTACTTTACATCTAATGCAATTCATGCTCACACTGACAATTGACATTTTAAGGGCATTACCCTTGACAAGGCGACCTGGACAAATGAAAGGAAAAGGCAGGATGATTTATCAGGTGGGGGGGGGGGGGGGGCTGGCGAAATATTTTGATCTACATTTTTTTTCTTTTCTTTCCCCCCCCTGTGCTATTTGAAACGAATCCTGAAGACGCACACCACCACGCCCCCTGCTCCGGGCTGTGTGAGCTGTCTGCAGAATAGCCTGATGACCTGAGATCAGGTAGGGCTATATCTCCCCAGGGTGCTTGCAAAGCCAAGACAAGACTGCACTGCTCTCCTTTTTCTAATTCTGCCAGTTCCTCCTGGCTTAATTGAGAATTTGAACAAACAAATTAATCATTGCAGCCCATAAAAATGACAGGATTCATGCAGTAGCATTCTTCATTCTCTCTAATTTGTTGTGTGTTGTCGTCCTCCCACCCCTCTTCCCGCGCCTTTTCTCAAACCCCCACAGCATTTTTTGTGCTGAATCTGCTGGTTTACCCCCTTATGAAAATTACAAATACTTGTCAAGGTTAACGAGTTAATATTCTCATTCAATATTTATTTTATGGGCGAAAGAAAGCGTCTCCCTTCAGCGCGTCCTCTTCCAGAGCGAGGATGGGTTTGTTAATCAAAATGACAAGGACAGTGTCCTTTTGATAATCCCCTGAATCATCGAGAATAAAAAATGAACTTTATTAATCAGCGGCCTCTGATTAATTGTTATGAAGTGTTGCTCATCCATTTCCCCTGCATTTCCGTAATTTTCACAGAAGCCTAACAATCTCCCCAATGATTTGAAGCCTTTTGAGCTGGCGTTGCATTCAGCAGCAAAGCAATAAATAGCCGGGCAGCACAGTCTTCTTCCAGCATGAGCTTCTGCACAAAGACTTTCAGCAGAAACACACAATGCTTATTTACCCGCTCTGCTTACGGCGTGACTTTTTTTATTTAATCCAGCTTCTTTTTCACCTCTGCATAAAAAAAAAAAAAAAAAGAAAGAAAGGAAAGTGGCATTCACCAGAAACGTCAATACTGACACTAACATCAGTTTAGTAGCAGCCATCAGTCTGTTTTTATGTTTGCATCCAGCATCAATACTGGAGTTTCTGCCCACTTAATCCTTGAGTGTCACGCACGGATGTATTATCCATTGCTCTGCAGGTGGAAACAACGGTGCAGCTCAGAGCAAAACTTCATATCAGATCAAACATTAATGAGGAGGTGGTTGCAGTCAGTTAGTAAATGAAACCACCTCGTCAACAAAACAGAGAAGCACGAGCCCCTTTTTACTCTCTTGAAGAAGTGTGATGATTGAAGCTGCACATATTGATAATATCTATGATGAATATATAACATATACGTGGTTGGTGCGAGGTTGTGCTCATGACGTCCATGAAACAGGAACGTTCAACACCAGAAGGGCGTCTCTCTCTCTCTCTCTCTCACTCTTTTCCTTTCTGTCTCATCCAGACGTGCTACTACAGAGGATATTTCATGATACACCCATTAATCAGCAGCTTTCTGTGTTACCGTGTTTACCTGCAGTACAGTGCAGTCAAGTTATTGTGGGGGGGCGGGGGGGCGGGGGGTGTTTTTCCGGTCAGCGTGAGGAAATTATACATTTAACGAGTGCACGCTGTGAATTTCAGCCTCTTCCACAGATTTAAGGGGGCTGGGTGGCTCACATGCAATTAATTGTGGAGGTGTTTTATCCATCAGAATGAATAATTTAAAGGGAGTGTTAATAGGTATCCCAGACTTGGCCAAAGGAACGGAGACAAAGTGTTGTTGAGAGACGTTTCATTACTTTCCCTCTGATGCCGCTCTTCATTTGTTCTCCTGCGTCTTTTTAGGGTCACTGCAGTCACAATTAAGGACGGAGACAAAGCAATAACAATAATAAAACAGTATTCATTGTTATTACAATGCGAATACAGGGGAGAATACATCACGAGGAAATGTAAGATATCAACTGTACATGGCCATTAATTTGATTCATTTCAAAACCGGATCCGAGTCAAAATGTGAATCATTACAGCACAAACCCAGAAGTTAAACTTTCCCCATAAATAAAGGCGAGTGTGGTTCTCAGCACATGGGAACTCAAGTAAATCTGAGCCGCAGCTTCTTCCGCTGCAGAATTACCTTTGAGAAATCTGCTTTATGTTACATAAATTGTTAAGGGGAGGGCCATTAAAGCCACAATCCGTCTTTTCTCTTTTTTAATCCACATAAATGTTAAGTATATTCCGATAAATAACTGAGGACTTTGATTTAAACAAGAAAAATCGCACTATAATTAAAATAATGGTCGTATGTTGCAAACTTTAGTGTAAACAATCCTTTAACAGCAACAAACGATGTAAAGAAGCAGACGATCAGACTCTGAAAGTTAATGTTACCTCTGCGGAGGAGGTTGTGCTTTTACCCCTAGTTTGTCTATTTGTTGTTTTGTACGGTTGTTTGATTGTGAACAAGATTACGCAAACAATACACAACGGATGATGACGGGACTTGGCAGAAAGATGCGGTAAGTGTCAGGAAAGAAGCCATTTAATTTTGTTAATCACGTCTTCAACGAAGTAATTTAGGGCGTGTTTTCATCATAATTACTGATTTCCCAGGAAATAATTCCCAGATTTTGATGAAAAACAAAAATCAGGCACATTTTCAAGACTGGTATCGATCAGTGTGTGTAACGTGCTGCAGCTGGAATTGATTTAAGGAGACTTTCTAGTTTCTCAATATTCCAGCTTGGGCCTTAAAGTGACTGGAAGAGAATTATATGTATTCACAAGTTGAAAAGTTTTGCAGATACTCACTAATTCATCAAATTAAATGAATAAAATTATCTTGTCCTGAATTAACATATACTCTTTAAACACAAAAACCACAGTTCCCCTTGAGAGAAGTGTTAAATTGATGATGTCTGAGAGCTGATCTCAGGACGGCTTTGACTGATCCTTCCTCTCATTCTGTGTGTGTGTGTGTGTGTGTGTGTGTGTGTGTGTGTGTGCGTCCTCTGGTGGGACACATTGTGAACCTCATTGACAACATGCACAGAGGCACGACATCAGAAAGAAGTCGTCTCTGTCGGCTGCATTAAAAGAGACGTCCACATGCTTCCCCATCCTTCACACTTTGTGTACACGCAGGCCACATAATAAATTAGCCAAGGTGACGACTCTCGTTTCGACAACCATCGGAGACAAGGACATTTGGAGAGAGAGAGAAAAGAAACTAAAAAAAAAATTTAAAAAAGACGCACCGGGGATGTGTCGCGAGGTTTCCCCCCCCAAATTTAAAGAGTCAATTCAGACGAGATACTGCAAAATTATTTTTCTGACACTATCCTTCCTCCCCTCTGTAACATGCGTGTGTTAATTTTTCACAAAAGGATTCACAAATACATGAGATCCTTTGTGCGGTTCCTTCAGATGGAGATCTATGGCGTTGTGAACAAAAGACACTCCTTCAATGACAAGTGCCAAGTACATCAGCCAGTCCTCCTTTTCAAGTAATTCCAACCCTGGCTATTCAGGGTTTGCCCTGTGGCGAGACCGAGCACTTCGTTCTCCAGAAATAGCCATAGCTCATCTTTCACAAGGACTCAGGTCGTCTTATCACGGGGAGAGAGGTTCATTTGAATTTCTGTCTCTTCAATATGCCTGGCAATCATGATGGCCGGTTAATATTGAAGTATGGGGAATGCTTGGTGTTGTTCTCCCCCCAGGCTCCGTGGCAGGCACAAAGAACTTGTAACTTGCCATCAAATATCTTATCACATGACTTTATCTGCCAGCAGCGGCAGGCAGCTGCACCTGAGCGGCTCATCGTCGTCGTGATCCACCACACGTTTGCTCTTTCCTGCCCTGATAGCATTCAACACGGTTTATCTGCACAAACAAAACATTTTTTTTTTTTTCGCACTGAATGCTGAAGTGCTGGAGGCTGAAAGCTCAATCATTTTTTACGCCACTGGCTAAAGACAAAGACTCGGTTTGCTTTGCCCGGCTTCGTGTTTATTTGTTGTGCACCGCACTTCGTGAAATCTGAATTTCCCCTTTGTTCCCTGTTCACAGCAGAAAAGCAAAATTGGCTTACTACATTTAATTAACACCCGAACACACCTTGACAACTTCTGCATGACACTCACTCAGCTAAAATCCTCTTGGAATAACAAAAAAAAAAAATCTGCACTTCAACTGAGAAGAGAGGCGTTTTTCTTGATAAATTTAAGATAAAGGACGTGGCAGTCATTTTCTCCCGTGACATATTTGTTCTTTAACAACAAATCAATGGCTGTGAAAGCTTGGCACCTGAATACAGAACAATGGGGAGATGAAGCGAAGATTGTCTTCATTAGGCACATTAATATTCATAGAAAGTAGAAAATCTGACACCGCGGAGGACTTGGTAACCTTTTCTCATATTAGATTTTTTTTTTTCAACTTCTTAACACAATTAAAGTCCAGCAATGACTTAATTAATGCGGCTTTCTGTCAGGCGCTTTAAAGAACTGTCAATTTGGCCTGGGTCTGCCTGTCAGCAGGGAAGAAAGACAGTCATCCCACTCTTACGGGAGACAGTCGGAATCACAGTGCCGGATAAAGTCACATTTTCAGACACCTTGCCAAATTGATTCTTTTAAGGGTTTTCTTGCAGATTACCATTTCTTCCCTCCCGTCTCTTATTCTGCACGAGTGTCAAATCTGAGAGAGAAATCTAAATTCAGTTTTAGGTTCTGGTTATTGCCTATTGTTCAGGTAGCAGCTGATACCCTGTTAAAGTGATGTGAATGAAGCCTTTCTTGGGCACGACGGTGGCCTCAGAGATTCGGATCAGCTCAGACACTGGCAACAATATGTTGGAATCAGCAACAATAGCTCAGTTAATCATTTGCACGAAGTTATTTAATCACGGTTTACATTTTTTAACGATATTTCATCACGACAGAAACATCAGTAGTGTGTCATCTGGGTCGAACGGTGGGTTTCCTGGTAAATCAGCCTTATGTGGAACGAGGCTGGTGCATTTCCCCTGGAACCAGAACTGTCGTCAAGTGGGAGCCACAGGCTGTCCAAACAAGATGACAGTGCAAATGTCTGCTGCTAATGACTGATTCTCCTCTCGCCCGGGTTTTTGATCAAAAAATAGCTTCTTCTCCTCGCTGCTTCCGAAATGGCAGAGACCAAAATTGAGGTAATGGCCCTCAGTGAAGGAGCCGACACGGCTGCAGGATCTTCTATCACTCTGACCGAGATCAGTCGCACGTTATCGTAAAGCGAGCTGAGGGTTTTCAAGAAACACTGAATTATAACGCAGGGACTAAAACATGCACAGTATTTGTTGCAGGTCTCTTTATAAATGTAAAATGAAGAGATGCACCTCCACCAAGAGGGGTCATGACCTCAGGAAGGAGTAGAGCGGATCTGGATAAAGAAGCGGACGCAGGAATGTTTCAACATCTTATCTAATTTCCAAAAACTATACGTGGGACCTGATCTCAACAGTCTGCCGTCTCCGAGCGCCCTTCTAGTTAAACCAAACGGCGTAAAACCAAAGTATCGATGTCCCGCCAATACAAGCGTTTGACTAATAGCGAGTTAGTTAATCATAACGTTTTTTTATAGGAACATATACCCAATTAAAACCCGAACATGAGCCAACCACCAGGGGGCGATCGAGACAATTCAGCCTCACTCGTCGTTAGCTGCCACTTCCTTCATCTCCACACAATGTGACGCAAAAACCTATTCTAGCGAAGCCCCCCCTCCCCTCCCCCCATATTTAAATTATAAACCTGCAAACGAGCAACACACCTATAATACGGAGAGAGAGAGAGAGAGAGAGATAAACGCATGCAGTCACAATCGGATTTCAACACTCGTTTTCTCATCTATCCGCTCGGTGTGACCGGGGGGGTTCATTCGGTGCCATTCTCTGAACCAGTACCTGTGATCATCCTGCAGGAGGTGTAACTGGCTTGGCAGGTGTGCTGCCGCTGGGAAACAGATTAAAATAGTCAGGGTTCCTTTCAAGGCTTGTAGAGAAAACAATGGAGGCTTCACAAGGTAATCATGCCATTATATGAGACGGAGGGACTAATTGGAATTATACTAGAACAGGCAGGAGCTCATTAAAACCTTGAGCACTACCTCATGATAAACAGTCACTTTAAGGGTTGGCACTAATATGATGAGGCAAAGTCTTTATTTCTCACTTTCCAATGAACACATCTGATGTTTAAGCTCCTTATACTCACTCAGCAGGTATCGCGTGGAATGTAAGACTCTTTAATTACCACTGGAAATTAGTAGTGTGGTTATGTGGAGAGCTTTTGTCATCTTGCAGAAACACTGACTTGCGATGATGCCGTGCCGTCTCTCGAGGTCTGCATCATTTGGAAATTCTCCCGACATGATCGCCCCGTGCTTTTCATACTACTTTTCATATTAAAATGTTCACATTTTGTCATCTGCTTTTCAGCGTGCATTCTATCATTGCAAATTGAACCGTGTGTTAATATATTAATTGTTCAACTTTGCTCATTACAGCCCTATAAAACTTCCCCCGATACAAAACCACAATAACGCAGCGAGCTTGTTATGTGCTCTGACAACCCGTGATTAAAATCGGACTCGTTTTGCTTGATGAGAAATTGGCTTTACCCAAAATAACTTTATATCCCTCTGCTTTCCAACACAGTTCATTAGCTCCATCTTGCTCAGGCAGGATTCTTTGTGCCATTTTGACTGTATTCAAATCTCTTTAATGCCATCTCATGTTTAAAGACTGGCCATAAATCCCATATCAGTTCTTAATGACCACTGCCGGCCAGCCAGTAATATGTCATTGTTCGCAGGCGATCACCCAGCGGGGAATAGACCATGCCAGTCTTTGTAATTGCACACCCAGAAAGATTTATATTGCCATTATGCACACCCATAAGAAATAATTCAAACATATCATTGAAAAAAACAGCCTGCACATTGCTGATCCCCAAATCTCCACTGAGCATCTCGCTAGTATAATATTCTACTGCCTCTGCTAACATGGCTTTACGGTCTCCTAGTAAAGATGTCTTGAACGCTCATATTCCATGTCTATTTATTAGCAATACTGTTTCTCCATCTGCAGGGTGCTTTGCAGGAGTATGCAAAGGCGGTATAGAAAAATGCAAGGTGTCATATAACTGCTAGAGCACTACAGTAGCTAAGTGGCTGGAATATTCCTCAGACATCAATCAGCTGGTGCAATATGCATCCTAAACAAACTCCTCCATGTGCTCCCCCTCCCCCCCCCACCCCCACCCCACCCTGTAAATGCCCGCAATCCTTGGATGGCTCTGAGATGTGGTGATTGAAGACGCAGTTAGCCAAACTCCCCAAGTGTGCCGCCGCAGCTTTGTTGTGCAGCCTGTCCTGGTTCCTCCTGAGAGGGGAGGCAGGTGTAGGCTGACGCAGGTTTGATCACCTTGGTGAATGTGGACGTAAGTGGCTCCTGCGTGTCCCCGGGGAGGACAACAGCAGCCAACTGCAGAAGGACGAGTGTTTGACTTGGGCTAATGAATTGCCTGGTTGAACAGAATTACATCATGCTTGTTTTCTTTAAAGGGATTTGACAGGTACTCAAATACGCCGGTTGACGTTATAATTTAAACTACGACACCACGCGAGGGTGCCGATGGAAAGTGTTGCTGTGGATTGATAAGAATGTTACGTCGCTCACGACGCGCCGCATGTTTATTCATGAAAAGCTCACATTAAGTGAAACGCTCTACCTCGTGTTCTTGAAATTTAAGAACATCTGCAGCCATCAACGCCAGAACAATGGCAGCAGCCTCCTCTTCCCTTCGTTTTTCTCTTTGTCCCTGGCTAGGGGGCCGGAGAAGTGGAGGGGAAGGTGAAATGCCTTGCTGAAGTCAGCCATCAAAAGCAGGCCAGTCATGCAGACTCCTGTTTCAGAGTCTACTGAGACCGCTCCCAGGGACTCTTTGTTCCTTTTCTAGCAGACTGCTGCTGTCTCCACGCTCAGGGGGCTCACTCACCAGTGACAGCCACAGTCAGATCATATCCACACAATCAAATACAGTTTTATTAGATCTGTCTTGCAGAGCGGCACTCCACTGCAAAAACATGTTTTGTTCTCTTTAACCTATTCCACCGGGGACACAAACCAACAGTGACACTGTCATTTGTGAGCAATGCAGTATGACTCCCTTGTGGTACAAATGTCAGATTATACCGTGCAGTACTAGTTATCCTCCCTAAATATAGCCTCTCTGGTATCATAGCCTGTCGCAAGAAATTCATGGCTTCGCACACATGGCCTTTAGTGGAACCCAGACACTGTCACAAACCTTAAGAAGTCGCCACAATGAGACTAATTGTAAATTCATATCCGTCTGCAAACTCCTTGTAATTCTGAGAAGAGAGGCACCTGCCCCCAGCTTGATCCTGGCTCGTAATGTGTGATGTGCACTTTTCAGTCCCTGTAGATATCAAATTGATTTGCACATGGAATTGCCACCTCTTATTAAGCTGGCATTTAAATGGCGTATTAGATTTGAATAGGCGCGTGTACTTGGAGGTATGAGATGGTTTTAACCAGGCTTAAAGCCACCGAAAAAACACACTTAATCCCGATCATTGTTTGGTCACTGTCAATCTGATCTGATCTGCCCACGACCACCGAGCCCCGACGAGGGACGGCAGCTGCATCTTCAGAATAATCGCACCTCATTGAGACAATTGTCGTTGGACACAAAATGGAGATTAAGCTTAAACCCAGTTTCATTCCCGGACTAAATATAGCCAATAATGATAATAATAAATAACTCTACCCAATAATGATTGGAGGATGGAGAAGTGGTAGCGAGGTCCTGCCGATACGTGCGCTCAACCAATCGAGGGTCAGTCTCAGCTGTCAGTCATTTTACCCAGTTTTTAAATCTTTAAATAACTTATTAAAACCAAACTTATCAGAATTATCGACACTTAAACAAACAAAGTGATTAGAAGAAACTAAATGAACCTAATCTTCCTCGGACCCCAAGATAAATAACAGCTAGCTAATATGGTGCATTATCCTAATATCATGAACGAAACAATCTTTGAGAATTTTTTTGTGTTGGTCCATATCTCATCCTAGAAGCTGGATTCAGTCACATGTTCGCTAAAATGTGAATCATTGGTTTAGCCTGAGAGGAGCTACGAAGCTAAATAGCTGGACGTTATTTCTTGAGCCACATCTGGAGGAAGACGAAGCGTCAACATCTGGCCCCTGAAATTGATGCGGGCATTGAATCATTCCTTCCAAGTAGAAACACAAATGACACCTAATTTAACGTCCACAGCTCCACTACCTGATAATCTTAAGGGTTTAACCGCAAACATATTCTCATTTTAATTATTACCCCTTGTTAAGTCTTTGTTTTTTATAAAAATGTGTATACATTTTCTATAGCCATGAAAATTCAGTTTTATGGAGAGTTACTGCTGGGAGGTCAAACCAGAGCTGCACATCAGAAACTCTCTATGTGAAATGAAAGCAGTTAATGATCTGAAGGTTCTGAAAACCAAAATCGCTGTGACGTGATCACGAGCTGCTTGTTTTTCTTTCTCCTCTCACACGGATTAGAGTAATTCATGGGATTTTCATGGGAAAGAACTGAACACAAACAAGCAGGTGAGATCATAGCAACACAGTGAACACAAACACAGTGAGTCCGTGGGAGCAGCGTTCTCATGACAGTCGCCTGACCGGTATCGCTCAGATCCCGTGAACTGAGCGTAAGTGGGAGACAACTCGTCATGCACCGTTAGAAACTGTCACTCAGAGAGGACGTGTTTAATTCACCTGAAGGTTCAGAAAAGTTTTATATCACATTTAAGACTTTTGTACAAAAACATCTTCAGTCTGTGGGTAATAAATAAAATCCTTATCATTATTAAAACACCAAAAAAAAAAGACTCCAGCGTACATCACGTCTGATTTTGAAGACCAAAGACTAAAACTTAAAACCATAAAGAAGAATTTTTTAAAACAATAATAATCTTGTATTATATTATTACTGACAAGAAATCATCCAAAGCAGCATATAGCTTCTTTTTTTTTTTTTTTTCTCCTTTTCAGACATCCAGCCCTATAAATAATCAAGGCCTTCTCTGATCCCTCCGAGTAATTATCTGTGTTCTCTGACAGCCACAGGCAGCAGCAAACTGACAGGCCTCCATGAGGGAGATGTTGTGTAAATTTTATGAGTGACAAAGGAGATTAGTAGAGTGACTTTGTACATGTAACTTTGACCTCCTTGGAGCCGTGCATGCAGGGAGGTGAACGGGAGGCGGGAGGGGAGCCGCCCCGAGGACTCTGTTTCATTTTGAGCCAAATTTCCATCCAACACTCGGGATAAATATCCACCGACTAATTCCACCAACGTCCGTCCGAGACGCAGATATCGCCAACCGCTCATCTCATCGGCTTCACAGGTGGTCCAGGGAAGTGCAGTTAATTTAAAATGAGTAAAAATTTAATAAACATGCGACCAGCACTTTGCACCAGACAGTAGGGGCGGAGCCTTTAGTCTGTGGACGCAGTTGTACATCTCGTCTTCTACGTCCACGGGTCGACCACAGCAGCGGTCGACAACCAAAAGTCGAAATTCGAGCTGATTTATAGACGTTTTATTGTGAAATGTTCGAATTGCGGTCTAAAGATTGTGTCGGCTGCTTAACAACCGGCAAAAAGCTCAACTTGTTTAATAATACAGCAAATTCAGGGTCATTTTATGAATGAGACTGACTATATGAAATCTTTCCCTGCAGATAAACCAGGTAGGATGAGCATAAAGTGTTCTAACTTCACTCCGCAGTGTTTTTGGACGACTCACACAACACAACATTACAAACAGACGGGTTTTATGTTCTGAACAGAGTCGAGGAAGAGAAAAATTAATTTATATTACGGTGAACAATGTTGATCGGACAACAGCGATCTGAGGTCAGAGCTTCTTGCGTACGTCAGGAATCTCAGGCATTCGTCCCAAAGTGTGTTTACATGAGTGTGTTGTCATATTTCGGCAGACGGTCGGGGTATTGTGTTGAATTTGGGTGAAAGCAGCACTTTTCCACAGATACAGTGATTCCAGGCACTCATCAGTTGAATAGCAACCTGCCGCAACGATTTCTGTCTCTGAAAACTCCCCCGTTATCAAACTCCTATTGTGCGCCGCCGCCGACCGACTAACCCCGAGCATTCTTCGCTCTGATTTTCCATTGATGCCGTTTCATACAACGACTCTGCACGGGAGAGGCTTTCGTCCCCGTAATTACAGGGCCTGTGATTTCAGCACATACGTATGTCTTGCATCCAGCTCTGTGATTGTCAAGGAGGTTTGACGGAGGCATCGAGCACGAGCGAGTGAAAGGGAACACGCCATCACACCCTTCTGTTTACTTCTGAGTGTCAGAGGGCTGATGTCACCCTGAGAGGGAACAGAAGAGCTGGGCCTCGGCAGATTCCTCCACGTCTCTCGCTCTCCGTCTGCCTGCCTGCCCGTCTCTCTGCGGACATGTTGTGGGAAGCGACGATAACAGGGCGGCGCGCGGGGTTCAGCGGCCGTGCAGCGTTGCAAATCTCCCTGGCCATCTCGCACGGCTCACGCTGTTCAAACAGGTTCCACGCCGGCTTGTGTCTTGTCTTGTCAAGTGGCTGACATTCTGATTTAATCAACATCCACGCCTGCCAGAGGAATTAGATCACTATCAAAAATGCACAGGGAGCACCATGTCCCTCACTTGTCAGAACCAAACTCATCTGCTCATTTATTTATTACATTCTCCATGAGGAGGAGCATTGTCGCGCTGTGTGGGCTTAAGGTTGCCTGTCCTTGGTGCTTTGTTAAACTTGGATGAGCCCCGGGGACTTCTTTAATTTTTATCTCCGACTCACCATCATATTGAAAACACATAATGGTGGTCCGGAGAAGAAAAACAAACACGGCATTCCTTCCGCCTCTCTTCTGAAACATCCGCTGCAATCTTGTTCCCCACTATGTTTTAATTTCCATCCTGTCTGCTTAATAAATCTGAGGGCCAGGTACTCCAAATAGATACTGAGACGCTCTTTGTCTTTTTTTATTTGACGAATGACTCGGAAATGTTTGGACACGCACGTTGATTGTGATTCCCACGGAACGCCACGCCTCAAGTTGCTCCCTTGTTTTTTAGTTTGCCGTGGTGATTAAAATAAATGGGTAGGTTGAGAGCATGCTGGCAACGCGACTGAGAGCAGCGTGATAATGTAGTAAGAGCTGAAAGAGACTGATGTTGTTGTGTTCACTTGATGGTATCAACGTTACTCCGCTCCTTCCCTAGATGGAGATCTCTCCTGTGGTTATGTTGGGTACAGGTCTCTTCATTAAATCCCATTTCTTTCTTCAACAATAAAAAAAGAATGGGACGATTGTATTTCCCAGTGATCGCCCCCCCCCCAAAAAAAACCCGTCCATTTCATTTGGCGTTTAACAGAATTACTGAGCTCTGATGTTTCCTGTGTATCACTGCAGGGAGGAGGGGTGGTTCAGTGTTGTATGAATTATCAGTGGGAGGACGGCAGCAGCAGCGGCGGCGGCGGCGGCGGTGGTTTAGCTGAGCTGAAGAGATTCAGATTGAGATGTCCACTCACGGCTCACTGGGTTGATATTTCCATCATCGACAGCAAAGGAGACTCTGACAGTTGGGCTGCACAAAGCCAGCTGTTTTCATGGTTTGAAGCGTCCTGAACGTGCACGCGAGTTGAAGGATTGGTAGGAGATTATTAACCAAAGTGACACCCAGAACACGGGCATCCACAGTTGGAAAATCACTGGCTCTCTCCCTCTCTCCGTCTCTCTCTTTCTCCCTCCATCGTTCTTTTTCTCGCTCTCTAATTTTGGAGCTGCGGCAAAGTGCTCCGGCATGTTTGCATCAAAAGTCCCAAATTGAAAAGTGTGATAAGGTAGAAGGGGAAACATTAAAAATAGATAAACACACATCTGTGGACTAATCTGGACAAAACAAACAAACAAACAAGAAAAAAAGAAAGCGAACAAAGACGATCACAGATCCTCGAGAGATCTGAGAGGAAGAGAAGCACAGGTTTGATCCAGCGACAGATTGATGTCACGAAATGATTGTATGATTTCCGACGTGTTCAGACACATGAATCCAAACTGTCTGACCACATCTGGTCTCCATCAACAGACGGTGTCGAGCAAGTTCACCGACGAGAAACAAACCGGGAAATTAACCGCATTTAGTTTGACGATGATGTTTTGTTAAGTAAATCTTTCAGGTTATGAGAATGATTCAGTTCTAAACTTGTTTGTGGGGTTTAATTACGTTTATACATTCATTCAGTAATTATCTATAGCGCTGCCCATGATGCCTTCTTTATAATGCTGAACAATAGCAGAAGTGGGAAAGTGAAAACGATGACGTTCATTTAGTTTGAAGTTAAAAACATAATTATACAACAAAGAAGGGAACCAGTTCATCCACTGACAGAGACTCGTCTCTGCCCAACTGACGACAGCCCCACGCCCGAAAGTCAATCAATCACGCATTGTGTGTGACAGACGTACGGTATGTCGGACACATTCTTTTAGCGAGCTCCTCAAATTACCCTGTGAAACCATAACTAAACCAGATCAAATGGAAACAACAGAGCAGAGTCTCATAGACGACGATATCATTGTCGAACTGAAAGAAAACACATCTTTGTTTTAAAGTTAACACAAAGTTAATAATTGTTTTGTTGTGAATAAGTCAAAGCAAGTCTCTACAAAGAAATTCATATTTCACGGGGAGCAAAGTTTCTACAAGTGGAAGTTAATCATTCATGGTCCCAGATTTAATTTCCCACATTGGGCATACACTACATTCAAATCTCTACAACATAAAACCAGAGAGACTTTTTTTTTTTTATATACGTTAGATTTGAAAATATAAACAACTTGCTTTACTTAGTGAAACAGGCAGAAAACATTACAAAGCTGAGAATGTTGTTTTCTGTGAATTTAAATGTATTGATTACTTAGAATGATGCATGTTTACTTTTATTACTATGATTAATTTTGGTCTGAGCTCCTGAGGGCCACAACCTTAATCGATGCACTCACAGTGTTTCCAAAAACATGTTTTTTTACTTTACTATACTACTACGGAGTATTATTATGCGTCAGTTAGTTAAAGGTCTGTTGAAAGTGGGAGCTTCACTTCTCCACTGTTCTTTTACCGAGGTCAAGCTTGGGTCTAAAGCAAAACATTTTAAGGAACTAACAATTTATTAACCTTCAGCAGCATCTCTTATATATATAAAAAAAAAAAAAAAGGTATTTGACTTCCTGCATCCTTCCCAGGCCTGTGTGGGAGTGAAAATACTATATTGCTCTTGGAAGAATCCTCACGTTCTTCTCAGATTGAGCATCTAAAAACCTCACAGAGAAGAAAAAGAAAAAATCCGGAGGTTTGGGGAGAAATGAAAACCCCCAGCGCTGCTCACTCATCTAAGAAACATTAAATGTACGGTTTGTTTACCCGCATGTGCACTTATGAATCCCAGGGGTGCCACAACCTGTGTATAACTCACCCTTAGGGCCTCGGAGTATTTTTCACTATGAAATGAAATTTTATAGCATGCGAGATTAGCCGACACTAATGCAAGGTCAAAAATAATAGAATCAATAGGCAGGCTTGGCGATGTTAACATTTACAGAAAATAATGGGCTGAAAAGCGCTGTTGACAACAGAATGAAATGAGTCTCTGCAGAATTCTTATTGATGGCTTTTCATTATTTCTAATAATTTGACTTTCTGTTGTGTGCTGTTGCCGGGGGTATGGCCCTCGCTGTGGTGCCACGGTTCATCTATGTGTGCGAAGGTGTCGCTCTGTGTGTGTGTGTGTGTGTGTGTGCACTTTTATTTGTGCGAGTGTAAGCATGTGGACGTGCGTTTGTGCTTTTATGTGTAACCGCACATGTTTTATGGTCAATAAACTGCTATTTTCCGCCCAAAGTCGTTGGGTGGCTGATCAGATCTCTGGCTGTAATGCAGCGGCGGCAGTTTGGAAGACGAATCTCTGCAGATCGGCCAACTTTGTCGACTCGGGGGTTGGTCTCACGTTCAGAAACATCTCAAATCGCAGAAAGTTTTTTTTTTTTTTTTTTTGCATCGACATCATCAAATGAAGTGTCCAAGATAAACCTAAATGAGTGTTCTCTGTGACCCCATGTTTTATAGCCTCTCGGAGTATTTGCAGTATCTGCAGCTAATTCAAGTGTGATTACAGGGGGGGGGTCTGCGATCCCTCTCCAATATAATCCCACTCCCTGCTATTGTCTTTCCCTCAGACTAATGAAAATAATGGTTATGAATGTTTTTGGTGCACTTTGATTGTCACATCAACTGTTTTTATTGCTGTCATTATGGTTTAACATCGCACTGTTAATTCTGTTAATTAAAAAGCTGATTGCTTTTGCTAGTCTGTGATCTCCATTTGGCGAGTCCATATGGTAGAGATTGCTCGTTGTAAATTTCAATGAAGCCTTATCACAGCGTCGCTTTGTATAATCAAGCCACACAAATGCTCCGAGTGTCTCGAAACCGCCGTCGTCATCCTCCCTCGCAACTCGTCCGCAACTTCTTTCAAAGTATCGTTTCAGCAAACTGCTTCTGTTTGGAATCGTTACGGAGATTACGAGGGTCGTTAAATGCACGCGGTACAGTACATGATATCTGGTTACATTACAGCGAGCGCCCCAGTCTGAGATGACCACGCTTAATGAAATAATTTACTGAAAATGCAAACTGTCAGAATCTAGATGGACGTTATAAAAAAAAAAGAAATGAGGTGTATTTTACACACCAGGAGGCTGGAACACCTCAGACACAGTTTCACGTACCTTTGTTTGCTTCTGTGAAAAGTCTCCTGATCTGATCCTCCGTCTCCGAGTGAATCCCTTAAAAAAAAAAACAGATTTGTTCTCATAAGCATCACAATATAAATATATAATATATCACATGAAGAGCACAGCGACAAATTGGCTGAGCAAGAAAAACCTCTTCAGTTTGCTAGAAATTAAAATCCAAACTTGTGCCAATGTTAACACAAGCATGTTTCCTGCATCTGTCCAGGTTTGTACGTAAGGACGTGAGAGTGTGGCTGCACTGGACGTTGCTAAACTGGGGATTAAAATACCATCGGCACGTCTTCACGACATCGTGGTCTGGCCAACTGCAAAATCTTGAACTTAAAAGTCAACGTAACTTTCCCCTGCGACCACAAAACCACCAGACTGAGCTCAGAGCCCGTTCCAACAGCCGACCGTGTAACATCCTCCGTTTAGAAATAAAGAATATTTAATATCTTTGTAAACTTTGCAAATCATTTTTCTTCTAATTTTGTTAAGACTGAATGTTGAAGGGGTCCACTGATCATTTCTGCAAGATGTATGACAAGTGAAGCCAAGGCTTCTTGATCGCCCCCCGGTGGCTGGCTGCAGTATACGTCATAAAACCTGCCTGATGTCAGATGGGACATGGACCAAACAAAAAAAATCTTTGTTAGTTCTTATGTCGCACTGATGCAAGTTCGAGTTTTCATGTGTCGAATAAGTTTGATGATATAAAAACAGGTTTGTCGAGGAAACATATCTGCAGCTCCTGCGTGGGAAGATCACGGACGCTGACATGGACGCCGAAGTCCATCTTTATTGAAAAGTGTCTCAAACGTGAATGTTTTTATTGTGTGAGGGACAGAAACTCAGGAAGTTGAACAGGTTGCGCGTGAACCAGAAGGTCGGTAGTTCAATGCTGCGTGTAAAGTATTTAGAGATTCAGTCTCCTCAAGAATCTGGAGCTGCAACTTTTCTTGAAAATGTCGACTTGTTCAAACCTCTTCGTTCTCGCCGAGTTGCCACGCCTCCTCTAATCTGACTGCATCTCTTATCCAAACAGAGGACATCTCATGATTCACGGAGCGACGTAGAACACGCCATTCCTGGTGAGCCACATATCTCATGTCATCGCAGGCCTTTGAATGCCTGACGAAGCTTTCGTTAAATAATGTTCTCATGCGTGTGGAATGCCAGTGTTTACAGAGGAGACGCTGGTGGGGGGAGGGTGGTGTCAGAGAGAGAGAGAGAGAGAGAGAGAGGGTGCACTCCCGGACACGTCTGCCCCCGTCAAGCGCGCTCGGGAGTGGACATCTATCAGTTCAGAAGTCAGCAAACGAGCACGAGTCATCCATTCCTCACCCTCATCCCCTCTGACGGGGCCCGGGCTCTGTCTCTTCTCCGCAGTATTTACAGCGCTGGAATCTGTTTATGTCACACAGATGTAAATGTTTATACTCGACGAACGCTGGCTGGAGTCTTTACAGTCCGAGAAAAGATGTGCACAGTTTTCGAAAGTGCGGAGATAGTCGAGGCTTCATTTACTGTCATCATTAGGAATGTGGGATGTGTCTCAGACGCCGGCTATTGGTTTTTAAAGCGCGGTGCCAGGTTTACATGTTTAATCGTGGCGTGTTTGTAGTGTCCGGACCCGGCAGCGTCCTTGTTAGGCTCTCGTTTGCAAATGCGAGCTGATGTCGAATAAATTAGATGGTTTATGGTTTGTTTTTGTTTTGTGTTTCACACGTGAATAACTTTCTTCAAGAGTTACTCTGCGGCCGCAAAACTCCAATTCAGTTTTCTGGAATTTAAGTAATAATTGAAGCGGCTGGTGGCGTGTGCAGTATGTTTATATGAGTTATCCATAAGTGAGCGTGATAACTGGACGCAGCGTGGTTGCTAATTGATGTTGCGGCGATAGAAGAGGGGCAGTAACACCCGGAGGCTCGGCACGATACAGTCTTACTTTGTTGAAGCCATTGTCCTGAGCTCTTTTCAGGAGGCGAGCTATTTGTCATTTAGGGCGGCCGTTATTTTTAATGAGTCTGTTATCATTCATTTTAGGGCATTCCACCTTTCCCTGACACGGATAGTATTTCTTTTTAAATAGGACATAGGATTTATGTCTCCCTCTCCTCTCAGCCTCCCTTCCTCTCTCCCTCCCTCCCCTCGGCTGGGAGCTGTCAGCCGGACGGCGGTTTGGGGAAGGGGTGGCAGCATGCTACACCTCATACCCCCCCACCCCCCACCCCGCCAGCACACGGGGGCCACGGGGCTCGTAGAGCTCAAACTATAACCTGTGACATCACAACAGGAAAATGTGCTCATTCTATTCTTTACAGAGGGTGTCACCAGCAGAGACGTCAAGTTTTTAAAGAAACTTACGTAAATGTGACGTTTTTTCAGTGTAACTAAAGGTGAAAGTTTGGATTTCGGGAAATCAGCTTTGCCCCGAAGTGTAAAAGTGCCTGACTGGCAAAGATGGACGACATGACAGCTTCCAAAAGGATCACCCCCTGGTGGCTGGCTGCAGTATAAACCCCACCACCTATATGGGACATGGATCAAATTTAAATTTAGAAAGAAAGAGCACGTCCATGTGTTAATGTTTCTGATAAGTTTGAATTTATTTAGTTATAAGCTACGGGGTTAAAATTTCATGATTGACAGCTGGGACGGACTCGTAATTGGTCGAACATCTGCGGACCATGAACCTGTGGCTCCACGATCAATACTTATTGACGGCCCCCCGGTCTTCAAACAATATAATTCGCTGCTGGAGATGAGATTCATGAATTCTCATCGGACTCATCAGATACAAAACACTTGGTTTTTAAAACTCTGAGACATTATTATATTATTACTAAAGTGACAATCATTTACCTTTGATTAATTTCTCAGGGAATAATACTCTGATCTGTATTCCTACTGTTCTTTATGACAAATTGATAATTGTGTTTATCGGACCACTTCCTATTTTCTTTTAATTATTCATAAGAACTAAACAGTAGCATTAGTGAAGTTATCCACTCGGTGCTCTTACAGTTGGTTTTATTTGTTAGCAGGATTAAACCAGTTACAACCGATGGGATGGGACCTGAGAAGAACCCACAACATGTTGGTGCGGATGAGGATTAGTCTTTTTTAACTCCAGACGTCCGTCTGTGTTTATTTGTTTGACATCATTACTATCGACAAACTACTGAACAGATTTCCACAAAACTTGGTGGGAGGTTGGGAGAAGAGCCAAGAAAGAGCCCATTCAATTTAGCACAAAGTCTCAGATCCAGGGTTTATTTTCTTTCTTTAGCATTTAGATTTTATTTTATTTTATTTTTTTCCAGCTATTTCCCCAAAAATATTGGTGCTTGTTACCGAAGCGTTGATCTAGGTCGTATATGTGAAGCTGGCAACTGCAATGGCAGGTGAAAGAATGTGCACTTGGCATCTTGCTCACTCTCAAATGCTCAAACACACACACACACACACACACACACACACACAAGACTTTGGCTCAAAACTTCCTGCTACAACAGAAATGACCCGACAGGTTTTGCACAGCAAGACGTTTTCTGCTCCACTACACTTTCTGGGCGGTGGTATCAGGATGTCCACTCAGCGCCAAACACCGCCTCAGCTCCTCACATCATCATGTGCCACCACCACCACCACCTCGTCGTCTGCTACCATATGACGGCCTCGACGGAACTCACGTGTGCAATTCCACACGTTAAAAAACCACGTCTGTGCGATGTGCCAGGTGATGCTCATACAGCGAGGGCCCGAGACGTGAAGTGGGATAGAGTAACAGACGCTTTCACTGGATAGGTAAAGCGCCCTTCATCGAAAGTTACTGCCAGGCAGCCGGGGGTAATACATCACAGCTTTTGTGAGGACAATGCAACGAAGCCGAATACAAGTACAGATGCATCATAGTTGCACAGTGAGCATTTTGTTGCAAATAATGTTGTCATCAATTTTCATCTTTTGTTTAAACATATTAGTCTTTTGGACAAGATAGGTCATATTTCAGCAGGTTGATAAATCCCCTTCCCTTTCCTCTTCACAGAACGTGCACTTAATTAATTACACAACCTTTAATTGGACAGATTATTCCTAATGGTGGTACAGTGCTAAATGTACAAACTCTGAGAGGGCTCACAAGTAATTATTTTAATGCCACTTTCTGGGCTAGCTGTAATCAGTATATTTCAAATAATTAGTATTTTTCATAGGGTAAGATACAGATACTCTAAAATAGACAAATTACATTTACATCCGTGTGTTGAGAGTTTCTGCAGCTGATCCCTCATCGTCGGCATCATTTCCATGTGCTGAGGCTGAACAGTGCAGAGGGTGTATGATCACCCCTTGATATTTTACGATATCTGGCAGTATTACCTCCTGTTTAATTACCTCAGTAATGTGCATTGATGTACATGATGGATTTTTACGGAAGCCCACTTCTTAACTATCGGATGCGGTGACATGAATGATCATCACTGCCGCAGTGGTCTTAAGAGATAAATTAATAATTGTGATGGAGGAAGCAGAATACAATTAGCAAATGTGTCTGCAGTTAACTGAAGGAGGCAAACATGAGCACAAACATGCTCACACGCTGCTGCGTCACTTACATCAACACATTTCTTTTTTTAAGGGTTAAAGCAAATAAAGTTCTGAATTGTTGACTTGGGGAATTCAGGCAGAAGCTCCTGCATATTAGCACACGAATAATCTGTGCATGTGATCTGTCCACGCTGCTGTGGAGTTTTATAGACGACGCTGGAACTGTTTGTGAAATTCTGGGCTGCGTTTTAGTCTGAACGGACACAAACTGAGATCTTTTTGGTCTTTGCTCATCACGTGACCCACTTCCAGAAGAAAACAACCCCGGCTACCCGGTGTAGAACACAACGTGGTGGATCAAGCTGTTTGAATTCTGCATTTTTCTTTTCGTTATTCGCCGCCTCTCATTTGCAGCCTCGCTCTTTCTGCAACTCACAACCGAGCGCTTCCTGTCCACATGAGTGGTCACGTGATAACCGTCGGGAATTAAAACTGCATTTCCAGCCAAACTGCTTGTGCGGAGATGATTTTAACAACAGAAAAACACAGATGTATGGACGGAGCCTTAATTTGACTGCAATGAGCCGTCCTTCTCTGAGGAGGTGGAACAATTTAGAGAGGAGGAAGGTGGAATGATGGCACAGTAAAAACTTCACAGCTTGACTCTGAGATAAGAGGAGAGCGGTTGAACTAATGGCGGAGGCCTGGTTTGAGGGTGCCCAGGCCTCAAAGTCATATAATTCAAAGCATGTATGCCAGACTTGCACTCATTACCATGACTGATCATACTGTCTGCCGGTATCCTGCCCGCCTGGCACCCAGGACCTGCAGGTGGTACTTTATCTAACGTCCGTGTCGATTTCTCACGGAAATTTTCCTCTGCTAAGCAGTCTGAAATCACATCTTGGCAAAAGAACAAAGAGCAAAAAACAATGTGCTCAAATGAATAGTTGAACAACTGCATTCGGCTTCTGTTTGTCAAAAAAAAAAGAAAAAACGCACAATGCAGCTGCACTGGGGTAAATCAATTTGTTTTTATTGTTGGACTATTCTTTTTCAGTGGTAGTGGACAATGTAATACAACAAAATGCTTTTCATGCATTTTTCATGTCTTTTTTTGTCGTGAGCGGCCAAATACCACATACCACACACCCACTCCACCATGACAAAGCCTGATTTCATATATCCAGGCGCTCAAACGACCAAAAATCATGCGTCACCGACCATCATTCTTCCCTCTCCGGCATCCATAGATTTTTTTTTTTTTCTTCCTTTTTTTTTTTTTTTGTTGTTTTCCCCTCATTCTCCCCCTCTGTCTCTTGTCCTTCTCTTTTATTGCTTTGTACAGCAAAGCACCATTACTGATCCTTTCCAAAGCACAAACTAAAAATCTATCCCGTTGTCATTTGCTGCACCGTGCCATCTATCATCAGGGGTGCTTGGCAGCGTCTCCATACGAGAGAGGAGGTGCTGGAACAGGAGGCAGAGTCAAGGACTTTCACGCGCAACAAAAAAACTTGTCACAATTATTTATGGCTCTTGCTGGGACACATAATAGGACACATCAAACTGCTGTTTTTTTGTGTGATGAGCACCCTCACATCGCTGGCTCCCTTGTCGAAGTGGGTCACAGGCATCTCTTGCCTTACACATACAATTTCCAAGACAATGGCGGAGCACTTGGGGAAGTGACAGTGACAAATACTGGAGCCCCCACGGAAAGCTGGGCAGGCTGTTACATGAGTGATTGCGCCAATAATCATGCGGAGTTGTCACGTGTCTGTGGAGCAGGAGGGAGATGGGCAGCAGGGGTGGCAGGGGGTGGGAGGAGACGGAGCAAGAGAGGAGAGAGGGAGAGAGAGAGGGAGGTGGGGGGAGCGTGTGTGAATAAGACAGGGAGGAGCTGGGGGAGCAGCAGGCCTGTGTAGAGAAGTGGCTAACAGGTCCTGGCAAATCATTTTTTATTTCCTTATCATCCATCTCCCACTTCCTCCCCTCAGATGAGTTGCTGCTAAATGACTGTCACTTTGGACGGTGCTGTGATATGTTCTGCTGTAGCGCCCGTAATTGGGAAGGGGTCACCAGTGCCTGTTTCTCGCTGTGACCTTTCTTAAACTCGGCCGCCCAGGGAATTGGGCAGAGCCTCAGATTAAATTACTTCTCCAGCGCCTCGGCCCTTCACCTTAAGTGCTGCCACTTGGCTCCAGTTCATGGGAAAGAAGCCCCTCGTTCTCGCTTCAGCGCTTCAGGCACCGAACGCAGACTTTTGCCCAGTTTGCCAGTCTGAGCTAAGAGAGCGGCGGCCCGTGCTGCAGATGTGTGGTCTTTATATTGCACCTGCAGATTCATTAAGATAAGATTAGACTGAGATAAGATCTAAATCAACATTAGAAGGTACACACAGGTTTTTTTAAAACATGAGTAAATCTTAAAATAAAGTAATTAACTCCAGTAGAGGAGTTTGCCTTTCTGTTTTTTCCCCATCGTCACCAAAAACTGAGGCACTCTGTCACCGTCTCGCCAAATTAGAGCGTTCACCTGGGTTACAGGTTTCCATCGCTGCCGATATAAACCCGAGTCTACCGCAGAGGCCTTTGACCCGGGCCTGAATGCCGATTGTTTCCATTCCTACCGCAGACTAAAGCCTGATGTTGGTGGGTGTTCTTGGGTTTTTTGACCAGTGGAAAATGGATTTGGGATGAACAGTCCCTTCATATGATGGATCCTTGTTACCTGCAGCAAAACTGCAATAAACCCTCAGTTCTTTCGGCCAGAGGATTTTGGATGTAGCATAATGTGCAGGCTAAAGTCATTTCTTTGTTTCCTGTGTTAGTTTCTGCTGTTGGTAAACAACAACAAAGAGTTAAGTGTGAAATCATCATCTCGCTGTCAACAACAAACCCCCACCGCCTCTCTCCCGTCACCACTTAAAAAATGGCACATTGACCTGACACAGCAATGTGAGGAGAGAGGCAGCTATTCACTGCTCTGTTAGATATGATATAATGAGACGCCACCGCTCTGAAAGACTGACAGAAGAAAAAACACCGCCCAATTGTTCTCCAAACATTGTGGGGACGTCTAAATAAAAATGTCACATTTTGGCTCGCTATCATGCAAATTAATGGCATATCTGGCTGTAAAATAGACATTACGTGAAATCAAATCATCTCTGGAGACATAAAAATGCTCTGATCAAGTGCTCGTCCTCCCCTTTGAGAGCCTTCAACGGCTCGACTACCTCCTCAATTACTTTGGGTGTCAACAGACAGCTATCTGCAATGAGGGCATGTTTTCCCACATAATGACAACTGATAGCTGGTGTCAGACAGGTTATGCTTTTCAATTTGTGTCGAGCAATAATAACAATTACAGCTCATGCAAGTCCTCATTACCTTACAGTGCAAATTCATTTCGCCGCGCATATTTCCCAAAACACTCATCCACACGCCCGTCATCTCAGACAGGCAGCAGGTAGAAAAATATAACTGGTAAACTTTGTTGTAGTTGACCTTTGAGGAGACTCGACCGGGGCCTGGGGTTTGCTTTGGCTACTTGGGAAATTGTCCCCGAGTCAGATTTTGTATCATCGCCACCTTCGTTTTGCTGCGTTCACAAAGATCAGATAAGATGAACTGTTATTCATCCCACAGAGGGGACATTTGCAACGTTAGCAGCAAGAGAGCAAACAAAAATGTATACGAATAGTGAAAAATATGCAATACTATATATACATATACATATATATATATATATAGTGTCATGTACAGAGATCAACAGCAACATTTCCAGGCTCTTTGCAATTTGCATAAAACAGGTGGTTTGTTTGAGGTTTAGATTCAGAGCGGTTTGATACAGACAAATATCTCCATCGTCTATTCCGCTTATCCTTCGCCAATCCCAGCAGACACTGGGTGAGCGATGAGGTTCAGCCTATAATCAATTATCTTATTACTACATGAACATGCACAAGATATTCCAGTTTTTTCCGCTGATGGCCTTTTTTCAGGTAGAAGCAGGACATGTGTCAGACAGCGGCCATCTTTAGGGTTCACGGATTATTCTATCGAGGATTCTTTATGTGGTTCGTCTCTGTGAGAACTAGAATTATTTCTGGGGAGAGATTTTATCCCCTTGATCACCTTAATCTACTAAATTCAATCAGAGTTTATCTAGAAAGATCGTTATCTTATGTTTAGTTAAGTTTAATTTTGTCCTAAAGCCTAAAATCTTGAGCTGCGTGATAAATAAAACTTTGACGGGTGGATTCTGGCAGCACAAACTCAGCGGCCTCAACCCTCTGGTTTTCCCCAATGGGAAATACTGCCAACTCTCCCTTAATACATGAAAATATAATGTAGTGCAGCGGCTGAACAGCTTTAAAAGAGGGTCGTTATAGCAACAGCACATCCGTAAACAGTAGAAGATGGTTGAGTTGAGGGTCATTGCTTCTGTCACTGAGCTGCAGCCTCTCATTTTCTCTGCCTGGCATCTCGCCCTACAAGTCGCTGCCCTCAGTCTGGAGACTGGCTTGGCTTATACAACAAAGACAGACACGTCTGGGCTCCATTCAGCGCTCCATGGTACAAGGCCCACCTACTCTGAAGAGCTTGTTTTCATTCTATGACACGAGGGTATTGACGTGAGGGTATTGTCCGTCTGACAGATATTTCCCGCAAAAAACGTTCCTCCAGGAGAAACACTTCCCCGTTCATTGAGTTTCTATCCTTCCATCTGTATCTCTAACCTCTCCGACACTCGGCTGCATGAAAACTTTCATTTCTAAAACTTCCACTCCACAAAGCATTACGTTTAGCTGGACATGTCAAGTTCTTTTGGCCCCAATCGTCCCTATTTTCACTCTTATAAGTTATTTGCAAGAAAAATGTTTGCACCGTCACAAAGGAGCAGGAGGAAGATGTGGACAAAACCCAGTGGAGCAGAGTTAAGAATGGATCTGATGAGCTTGATATCTCTGTATTTATACCTTGATGTCATGCATATGGATCAGGACATCCTCCAAACTACAACCAGACAACATCCATGCTCGCAGCTTTGTGCAGCAGCACCGCTAAAGTGACAGGTAACGTCTTTGGGAGAATATTTATTTGCAAACACAGACGACACAGGGTTTATGACCGAGCCAATCACCGGCATTAACTTAAGACTAAACCAAACCTTTATCTACCTGTTTGTTCCTCTGCTCGTCCCTCAAACAGAGATGTGACCTTCTGACCTCACCAATAACCCAATGATGAACCTGGGGGGGTTTCTGCTCACCACTGCGCCCTGCTGTCCAGGTGCTGTAAAGACCACACGGCTGTAATATGGTTGCGGCCCATCATTTATTTATTTTTTATGATCAGACCAAAGCAGAATTTATAAAAAATCTCCTCAAAAGCACAGATTCTTCAGAATATCTTGTTCTAATGATAAATGTTTTTTTGAGAAGTTAATCTAAAGTGAATAGGATTTATTTTTAAAATCAGCGGTAAATGCTTCAAGTGGTCAGCCACCACGAGTGGTGTTTGGGGGATTTAACACATTCCGCCAACGTCTTTCCTAATTCTGGTCGACATCTTCCAGCGGCGGGATCGCATTGCGCTGGCATCTGTGTGTGTCTGCTCCTTTTAAATACCATCCATGTGTGGCCAGAGCCGCACTTGACAATGACGCAGAGTGATGCCTCCTCAAAAGCAGAGGGGGAGAGAGAGAGAGAGAGAGAGAGAGAGAGAGCGGAGATCTGTGATGAATCACGTCCCATGGAGGGAAAACGTGTTAAATAGTACTTGGACACTGCAGCATGATAATTTTCTATCACAGCAGCCTATAAGTATCTGACAAGCCCTATGCTGACTCGGCAGTCCGTTACAAAATGGCAGGCGTGGCCTTTTATCTCGGTACATGTTTCACGGCAATTGGACAATCAGCCACTGCAGTGAAAATCCATAGTATTGATCGGCCTGTATCTTCTCTATAATTCTCCAGAAGGAAATCCCTGATGACAAATTATATCTGCACCAGTTTTTGATTGGTGCTCTGATGTAAGCGATCTCCAAGGGCAGGCCGAGGAACTGGTTGAGGCTTTATTAACTGGGTCTAACGTGGCTCTTCCTCGCCGCGCACACATGCCCGAGAGCCGAACCCCCTTTTTTAACCCCCCCGTCGGTACGTTCGCACTCGCAGGCGGCCAGTCAGTCAATCAAAACTAATTCAGAGATTGTGAATTTATAGCAGGCCACCCAGCATCACCTCGTGCACACACACACACACACGCAGACTGTACGGAGGGATATTGGGCTGTGAAGGTGACCGTCTACCTCCTGTGTCTAGACTCGAGGAACACACACACACACACACACACACGATACAAGCGTGTCACAATAAATCTTGCATCAAGATATTACACAACTTTTTCCTGTTTATTTCTGGATCAGAGGAAAGTCATTGTTGTATTTCATTATCCGGAGTTAGTTGCAGTTTTTTTTATTATTTTTTTTTATATGTCTTTGTAAATTGTGGCGCAGTGTTAAATTTCAGTTTACCGTCAATGGAAGAGGTCATTTCATTCAAGTAGGCCCCGCGGCGTTTCCCCCTATATCTGCCATAATGGTCCTGCCACAGCGGAGCTACAGCACCGCTCCTCCAATCCTCCAGTTTATGAATGTAAAGATGGAAAAGGCGGCACGAGACAAATTAAATGTGATGGTGTTCTCTCTATTGATTCCAAACAAACACACATGCGCTTTCTCACTCTGCTTTCGGCACTTGATGTGTATAACGAGCCTTATCATTATGCACTATGTACTGCTGCCCCCCCCCCCACCCCTCCTCAGTTGATAAACCTGACCACAATGCACTGCTCGACGCACTGGAGCGCACACATCAAGAGGCCTCTTCTAATCCTGCCGGGGTACTTAGCAGGCATCAAAATTGGCGGAGAACTTTTCCGAAATCCACTGTCATAAATCCGATGATTTTTGAAAGGGGAAGGAGAGAGAGAAAGAGAGAGAGAGAGAGAAAGCCCTTTATTTGAGTGTCGGGTGCGTTTGGGGGGGGGGAGTGAGAGAGGGGTGTGGTGGTGGTGGTGGGGGGGAGGATAATGTTGGACATAATCCAGCCTCTGACAGAGGAGGAGGGGGAGCCAGCATCGTTTACAGAGAGGCATATGCTCCCTCCCTTCACACAGACATGGACTACAGCAAAGCAACCTTTTACCAGCCAGTCAGAGGAGGATAATCTTTCCCCTCGCAGCACAATGCCAGAGATTACACGGGGAACGTGTCAGTCTGCACTGGATTTGCTCGACACTAGATCTCTTGTCCCTATCGATTTGCAGGCCGCTCATTCATGTTTTCACACGGGTCTCACAGGCAAGAGAGGCCAAAAGCATATGATTGAGGAAGCAAGCCTTCTCTTCTCTCCTCTCTCTCTCTCTCACCCCCTTTTTGTGATTGGGTGCTTCACTCATGCGTGTGCGTGTACATATGTGTGTGTGTGTGTGTGTGCACCAGCATTTGCACATACATGATCGTGACGGTGTCAATGTAACACCTGCTCCCGGGGAAAATGCGTTTTGTAATCACAGGACAAGTTAACCTCGACACCACATACTGCAGATGTTGTAATCCCTGGTGCTATTCTGTCGCTGTTGATTTGCTTCGGCGCAGGCACAATCATCGCCCTCATTTTAGGGGTTACAGTTTTCCCTAAAGCTTTGCATTATTAATCAATTATTATATTGCACGGCCCTCACACAAATAACAGAAGCTGCTGCGGTTCACACACGGCTGGACCCAGGTGGTTAAAGTGTTTCTTTTTTTTATGTGCTTTTTCTTTTTTAACGTTAATGCGTCACAGCAATTTCGCTGATGGAAACAAAGCACTATTGTTGTTTAGTGAGGCAGCTCCTCGCCTGATTGAACACATATGTGCGTAAACACCATTTTGACAAGTTAGCAAAGCATCCTTTGATATGTTGGCCAGTAAACTGCTTGTTCCGTAATGAAGCTGTAAAAGCAGAGAAGGAAAGTAGCTCACAGAAAATGTCCTAATGCAAGTTAACTACATGCACTTATTTAGTTAGAATTATTGCACAACGAGCCAATAAACACAACAATAATAAACTTGGTTGAAACTTTTACCTCCGGAGAACTTGACACAAAGTAAAGTGGCAGGGAAAGTCTTTGGTGAGCTGAATGACAAAGGCCCTCCATATTTTATGCAACTTTGAGGAGGGCAGATTAAGGCCCGCAGCGGTAGACTTTGACAGCGGAGTCCAGTGGACTCACAATGCCCATTTTAAGGAGCAGAAAACAAGAAGTCCTCACTCATGCGTTTCTTAGTGATCAATATGCTAACTCTGGGAATGCTAAAATTGAGGCGGGAGCTTGACAAAGATGGATAGATTTGCACCGTCCGTGAAATGTCACTGATTCAGTGGAGGATGTCACCTCCGGATCGCTCGGCTGTGTGATAAGCCTGACACATCAGCTTGGGGTGGAAAGTGGCGTGGCGCCACTCGCTCGCTCTCCCTCCCTCCCTGTCAGAGCAGACGGATGACAACGACCACCGCCGCTGCAGGTCCGGTGGGACCCAGGTAAAAATGAACACAATTAAAAAATGGATGAGTTGCAATCTGTGGAGAAAAGTCAATGTGTGAGGTTTCGGGTGGTTAGCGACTGAGTGGTGGCAGAAAAATAAAATCATTAATTTCAAGTGAGCGTTGTCAGTCTAGATTTGATAGAAACACTCTGAAGTGCAGTAAGTTTTTTTTTTTTTTTTTTTATTCCATATCTGATTACTCGTGTTTCGTTAAACCAGACACTGAACAATACGTCCACTTGGACGGTTCTGTATTCACACTGACATACATCACTTTCATTCTCAGCACATCAGACACTCCTCGAGATTTCAGCGATAATGGGAACAAAGCTCTTGTCATTTTCCATAGATAATGTAATTGCCATAGGGAGTGAAGCCATAAAGACGGCAATAAAGGTTTTAATTTTACTGCCTTCTTCCAGAGTTTGACCCTTTGTGATGCCCATATTTCCTTCTGCCCCGAGGTGGCAGCTCTGAGAACCTTCTCACTATTTGTTCAAGATCGAATGTCCGTCCAACAACAAGACGCACTGACGGCTGGTTTTGTTGTAACAAGCCCCTCTATAGGACATAGGGAGGGTTTTACCTCTGTGTCATATGTGAGTGTCAGGAAGTAACTGTCGGTGTGTTATCACAGTCCTGGGCCAGTAGAAAGATCCAGAACTCTGCATCTGATAGTTGATGTACGAAGATACCGCAAGAAGTCAAACACACCGGAAACTGAGAAGTTCTGTCGCCTCGCCGTCTTGCAAGTTGTTCCCAAGATGCAAAAAAAAAAACAATATAAACAAACCGGAAAGTTCAATGCAAGTGATAACGCTGAGAAAGGAGCAGCATCAGCAATTATAGATGAAGAAGCAACGAGCACGTTACGAGCACCGGTGTGACGGTTCCATCGAACGGCGATTGTTTCCATTCACATCGCAGACAAATCCAGGTGCTTTGTTAGAACAGTGGAAAAGGGGCTCGAGAGAGAGAGAGAGTTCACCAGTTCCCTTCTTTCTCCAGAGAGTCAGGTTGTGTGGTCGAAACAAGAGTCACACCGGAGAGAAAACAGCAATCACCAGAGTGGTGCTTTACACTGACCCAAAGCTCGACCTGCTGTCAACCCCCCCCCCCACACACACACACACACCCCCACACCCCCGTTCTGTTCAGACGCTCCCTTTTGGCTGATTTTGACTGATTGGTTTTGTTTCGCCTCACAGTTTGTTGTTCCTCTGCCCCCGCCGTCCTTCCTCCTTCTCACTGCTCGGCGGCAGGTATCATATCTCATATCGTATCCCAAAGACTTTGATTGTGATCCTGTTGCTTTCCGAAAGGAAAAATACCACGAGCTGACAGGAGACAAAGCACCATCCACCCTCAGGATCCCGGGTAACTAATAGCCCAGGTCAAAGTCTGTCCTTTTATTTATAATCCTCAACAGCATGAAATATGAAGGGGTAGATTGAGATGCATAACTTCACCCCGGTTTTTTGAAGCAGGAAGCCCTCAGACACCAAAAATGATGAAATGCTTTGGCGGAGAGGTAAACTATTAATAGACTCCTCCACCTGAAACTGTCACTGTGATCCCGACTCTACAGCCCCACATCCACACCAGGAGCACCTTACAGGGGCCTGTGAAGGGCTGCCGAGAAGCACTATCGCATATGCTGAGGTGCACACGGCACCTGCAGCACAGAAGGAACGCTTTGTCCAGAGACCAGCCTGGTTTATAATTGATGGCAGCTTGCGTGCGTCAGTAATTTCATGATGGCGAGTCCAGATATTTCACATTGTGCCGATTCGGGGGTAGTATGACTGCAAAGCTGCCGCAAAAGCCCAAAGTGTCATTGAGTCAAACAGCGGATGATAGTAAAACAGGCACGCGTACATTTTTCATGACCAACTAATTAGCCATTTCCCCCAAGAAGCACAATAAGAGCTCTTGTGTGTGTCACCGCCGTCTGCTGCGCATCATGAATAAAACGCTCATTTTAAATATTTTGGGGACAACTTTCGGGATGTAAATCAGCCGGCAGTAAAGTTATGTCAGAGGAAAAGTCACTGCTGGTAGCAACCGCACTGCACAAATGATCATTTATTACCCAACACTATTTTTAAGGGGGGAAATGGCAGCCTCCCTTTGTCAAATCTAACAAGGGAATAGCTTTCAGGTGCTTATACCACTATAACTCATCTCAGTGACCTTTTGAGCAGGAATTAGGGCACTTTCATCCTTGCTCAGGTGCTTGTTGGGAGTCCATTAGCATTTTTAAAAAGTGCTACGGAGAGTAAAGAAAAACAGAGAATCTTTCGTTAATAGACCCGGTGAACTTTAGCATGTTCGGCAAATTAGGATAAAGAATGATTACAGAGCTGCCGCAGACTTCGCGTTAAAGAATTAATATCTTCGGACCAAAGCCGAGATCACGCCGCAGCGATTTTCAAACCGGTCGCTGATGAGTTTTACAGACAAAAGCCCCGGATCGGCACTTGATCAGCGGTTGTGTGAACTCGGACGTGATTAGAGAGGGTGGCCGATGAGTCGCCACCACGTCAGAGACTTGGATCAGACTTGTAACCTGGCGTCAACTAAAAAACAAATAACCATGCATGTCAGGGACAGAACACAAACTCATTAACTGCTATTATTATTATTATTATTATTAACATTACCATCATTGAATCAATGGACAAGGAGATTTGACCGTTGCCGCTCTATATTCTTTCACCTCCTCCAGCTCGATGCGTCATTCTGCAGGAGCATCAGTGTGATTCAAAGTTTGTCTCTTCTCACATGTTTTCGTAATTAAACGTAGTTTGGGGAGGAGTTGGGGGTTTTTCTTCTCCTGGTAAAAGATGTTGTGAACTCACAACGGCTGCAAGACCCCCGATCGCAAAACAGCAGGTTTATAATTTTATTTTCTAACTCTGCTCCTCTTTCTGCAAAGTGTCTCATACGGGAGCTAAAACCCATGACAACTTCAAGCGCACGTAGCGTTCACAAGTTCATATTTCCTGGCTTGAAACTGCTCAGTTCTCCCTTTATCATTATTCTGCAAATTCAACATGCTCCTTCTTCAGGGAAATTACATAGCCAACCACCTAATCCCAGTTGTGGCGAGTGCTATTCCACGCTAGCAGACCAAATTAAACATCTCACCGAGATTGCTGAGAGAGACAGGACGTACAGTCGTCTAACCCGTTCTCTATTTTTGAAGCCTCTAAATAATTCATAGATAAAACAAAACACAACAAATACCTTGAGACGTGTGCTACCCAGTAAGTTAATCCCACAAAATGAAATAGAACTTTATCTTGCAGCTCAAATTGAAGCAATACCGTGATATTAAAGTGTGAAAGCGAACACAAACACTGCAACAAATTACAAAATGCCAGGGGGACCGGCAACAGTATTACAGAGGACGGACGAATACCATTTCATTTTGGAGCGCGGGACACGCAGTTCATCGTTATTGTCAATAAATCGTAACATGCAAGCTAGTTAGAGTCATCACCAGCCAGCGTCACGTTTGAAATCATGATCCAGTGCAGCTGCATGATTGTGCACTGTCAGAAATATCACACGAGACGAGAGAAAATACTGATTATAATAAAGAAAAGATGATGTCAACAGATGAATCCTAATGCGAGAGACACGTCCGCTGCTCGTTTCGTGTTTCCCTCTGATCAAAAGCATTAATCTACAAAAATATCTGGGATATCTGAGTGCAAATATCATCTTTATGTGGCCATTACTTATTAATCTTTATGTTCATTGCGGGGCCACTCATGTCACCTCGATGTCCTCTGAAAGCAAACGGCCCGACACGGAATATATTGAATTACACGATCCTCTATTTACTGGAAAAGCAGGTTCTTGAAGACACCAGGAAAGGTGATATTTACAGTGGCCTGCAGAAAAAACTCACAGCTCAGGTGGGAGCAGCTCCGTGACTGAGCCGCAGGAGGAGAATGCTCACAGCTACAGATTTTACCCAAACATTAAAAACCAGGTGTCGGTTGTCTCTGCACTTCCTCGACGTCGTTCTGTCGACATGTTGTGTTTTCAGAGCGCTTCCCATTAATGCTGTTGTGCTGGAATTGGTTCAGAACTGAGCGCTCAGGAGATTTCTGCATTGTTGTGACCGAGTCTAAGCAGAGAATCTCCCGCTGCGTTGTTCATGCGGAGGAAGGCCGGACCCGATTGCGCGGCCGTCCTCCGGGGGCCAATGTCCGAGAGCAGCTCCAGGGGGCGGTAATGCAAAATGACTGAAAGAATAATTTACACCTGCTTCTAGACAAAAAGCTGTTGATGCTACAGAACTGATAATATTACTGTTCAGTTTAATCATTCATTTTAGTGTCAAACTATTTTACAAAACAATTTAAATATCCATGAATTTAAATAAAAGGAGCAGGAAGAGGAAACGTCTTGAATAAACAAATAAATAACACTTTATTATTTTCTTTGTTTTCGCAAACCACAAATCAATTATTCATTAATCAATAGATCGCGTTAGTAACGATTTAACATTGAGTGACGATTCACAAATCTAATGAAAGTAGATTTACTGTTACTGAACTTCTTCCCTTAAACCCTAAAAAGCTCCATAAGCCCCCATTCATTTTTGGACCGCCTCACTAGCGCCCCCCTACACAGAGAGTGGAACTCCTCCCGATGTTAGAAATTCCCTACTATAATTTTTCTGCCTTGATTTTTCTGTTGACAGGTCCGTTCTCATGCTCGACATTTTGACACGTCACGGCAGGAAAAGCACCGGAGTAAATCGTAAAATTAGTGACAGCTGAATTACATTTAGCCGCCTCAGTTTCGAGGGTCCCGGCGTCGCACGTGTGCACGTCGCTGTCACACTGTCATGGCGTATCGGGGGAACTTAAATAGAACAGAACCATTGTTCCTGTTATTAGTAACCTGTGCTTTTCCTGCTATGACAAGTCAAAATGTCTGCGGTGAAAAAAAAAAAAGACTTATTACATTTCAGAACAGGCCGTTTTCTTTGTTTGTCAGTTTCTCCATGGCGACCGGCGCTGATGAAATACTGAGCTGCTGTTACGAGGAAACTGATTTAGCAACAAATACAGACTCAAAAGATTTAATGGAATTGCTGATGAGGTTCTGTGGAAACAAATATAATGCGATGAAGAATAATATCCTCATTTTTAATAAAGAAGCTTAAATTTGTCATTTATTTTGATTAATATATCAACATCCAGGTGTGAGACGTAAAAAAGAAGATGCAACAGAGGAAAAACTCAATTAGAGCCTCAATTATTAATTGATTTTTTGATTAGTTGCTTGAAAGTAAAATGCTTTTATAATCATTAACGTGTTCGACATTTTTTAAGAAATAAAAAGCCAACAAACATTCACTGGTTCTGTCAGTAAACTGAAAAAGCACTTTGAAGACGTCTGAAGAAACTGAGGTGAGGATGTTCTGACGCCGAACAATTAATTGATCAATGGAAGAAAAAAAATCTGATTAATCAATGAAAACAATCTAAAGCTACAGGTTTTCTAAAAGATTTATTTGCTGGAGTTTCAGATTAACAGCACGTGGAAAGATTTCAGCTCCAGTTAAATCTCCAGGTCAATGTCACATTCACATAAATAACTTTTACATAATTAACAAAAGCACGTTTACATTTAAAAACATCACTAAAAACTAATAACCACTGCTTCCTGAGCTGGTTTTACTCTAATTTGAATCACTACAAGCATCAATTTGCAAACGCAGATAAATGGAAGTTTATCTTTTGAGCAGGACACGCTGCATCTTCCTGGTGAATATGACCTCTGCTGCATGATTTAATTACTGCACGATGATATGTGACTGTTGAAGGAAAACACTTAAGAGGCAGAGACGGAGCGGCGCACAAACAAGAAGGCTTTATGGTTAATAAAGTGTTTTGATCATGGTATATGGGAGTAGGGGGGGGGGGGGGGGGGGGGTGGGGTTGGGGGGGGAGAACAGCTGCAGATGAAACAACTGGAACACATGGTGGAAGCCAGAAGCTCCGCACACCTGTTCCCTTCCTGCTGAACAGCCTCGCAGTGGAGCGTCTCCGGAGCAGGAAACAACTTCCACCTCACACGTTTCTCCGATTCCAGCGGCACGAGGACGGAGAACAGACATTTGTCCCTTTTAGGGCCAATAGCGATGGTGATAAATGAAAGCAGGACTCTTTCTCTGTGCTGCTGGAGGATCTTAATGCCTTTTTCCCCTGGTCTGTGTGGAGGGGAGCACTCCGCAGGGAGGGCGGGGAGGATAAGTAACTATAGGAGGTGGTAATGGTGTTGGTATCGGCTGGTGTTGTTTGCCCTCGCCGTATTGAAGCGATGGTCCCTGAGGAGCCCGGCGCAGGGAGCTGGGTTTGTCAACCTTGTCTGAGGGACTTAATATGAAAACAACACTAATGAGAACCATTTCCATTGCTCTGTTTATTTTCAGAGATGCATTGAGCGGGGCGTACGCACGGCTCAGTGATCGCACGTTGCATTGCATTCATTATGGGGCCCTGGATGGGCTACTGATACATTACACACAAACACACTTATAATTGCATTTTTTCTTCATTGTTCAGTGCTACTTTTAATGCTGCGCCGGAGCAAAACAGGCTCCATCGGACCAAACACATTGATAAGGTTACGCATCCGACTGCCATTTTTCTTCTTTTAAAAAAAAAAAAAAAAAAAAATTCTGACTAAAAGCTAAAAAATTACACTTAATAATAAGGATTCCTCGACAGGCGCACAAACACTATGTATCCATACCCACAATGCACTGGGGATTCTACGGCATATGAAGAGATACTCCTCTTCATCAATAAATGACAAGCTTCAGTGGACAAGTATCATTTCCTCAAGCAAAATGAATCCTCCCATGTCCATCTATTCACTCACAGACATGCCATTTTGAAAATCCCTCTAAAGTGACATTACTCCAGAGATTGAAACCACTATTTCATTGAGCAGAAAATTGCTATTGAATTTGGAGCTGAATAATTGGAAGCCATGTTCCAAATGCAACCCAGTGAAAAGGCAGAGTTATGTTTTACTGTCACATTCAAACCAATGACATTCTGAAGCTGAGCGGCACAAATGGTATGGGTATTGTTGGATGGGACATTGCTCTCCTTTGTATATGAGCCATATCAAGCACGGGCTGGGGAGGCAATTTGGAAAGGATGCAATTCACTTTGATTTGATAGAAGGCCATGAATGGAATAAAAAAAAAAAATATATATCAGCATTTTGAAGAAAAGATAGAAGCATTCAGCTGTTACGTTTGTTGTATCTGTCAGACGGTGGGACTGTGCGTCGGTTTCAGGAAATATTGGCCGTGTTGGAATTAGAAACGAGGATGAATTCAACTCCCCTTTGCGCAATTTTACAGAAAAGCGAGGAGAACTTTTCTCTCTGCAATCTGCAAGTGAAACAATTATGAATATTTATTACCGTGCACATAAACTGGGATGTTTACATGCATCCACATCGAAAGCATGGACCCTGCATTTCCACAGGCCTCTTTAAAAAAAAAATGCAACCGCAGCCATTCAAGAGAAGAATAACAGCTGCTCTTTATCGGTTGCTGGATTTCTTGTGTTGAGGTTGGTGGCGCTGCACCCCCCCCCTGCCCCTCCCTTCATCCAGTGATCGTTTTGTGAACCCGTTAGCCTGTCATTGGTTTAGAGACTCCAAATGACCCTGTGTTTCTGCAGAAGACTCATTCATCCCCTCCCTCTCCCTCCCCAGGCCACTGGCAATACTGATGACCACCAGAAAGACACACACACACACACACACACACATGCACCTCTTGCAGACACACATTAGCACATGCACGCACACACACACACACACGCTGATGGCTGGTGTGGTTTGCTGGTGTAATGTGCTTTGTTGTGTGGAGGTATCAATCAGAGGGGAGCAGATTATTAGAGTGTCTGAAAGAGATCAAACAATGTTGCCGTCTGCACCCACACATGGCTGATTTACAGGCAGGCTGATAAAGTACTGCAGCTCTCTGTCAGGGGCTACATGACGGCTCGCCGCGCTCTTAGGATAAATTATTACAGAGGCCCGCGGTAATGTCTCTCCACCTAGCAACCAGCCGCCCCAGCCGCTGCCAGGGGAGCCCTGCCTCGTCTGCCATAATGGCACTGTGTCCAGGGTCAGCAGTTACTGTATCGTAGCAGGGTGGGAGGGATGTACACACACACACACGCACACACACACGGTTGGATGCATGCTCGTGCACGCTCGCACACCGTTTCTCGTTTGTCTCCACACCTGCCATCGGAAGCAATGCCAAAAGACACTCGGGGATGGCTGCAGGAGGACGGAGTGGACACAGGGGAGGCGCTGATGTCTCGCTACAATTTTGCAGTAGAGCAACATTTTGAAAAACCGCCGCCGCCGCCGCCGCCACAAACAAGACGGTGCCGCCATTATCAGAAAATAAAGCTTGGCACAAACATTACAGTTTGTATCACTAACTCCGGTCGCAGTTGTGCAATTGGCCGAGAGGCGATTTCGCAGACGTGTTATTTCATACTGAGGCGTCTCTGACTGTCTCCGTCCTCATGCAGGCCGGCACAGAAACAATGGCTTCCTGACGGCCGACACCCTCAGAGGGACATTTTTATATCGCTGATGGTTTTTTTTTTTTTGTTGGTTTTTTTCTTCAAAAGACAAAACACAGCTTCTATACTTGATCCACTTTCCAAAACAAGACGGCGCATTTGAAGCTGCGCTCTCGCGGCCGGCGACAAAGATAGATTTATAGATAGATAGGCGGGAATCAAAATGAATAAGTCACCACACGGAAAATGGATTTCACTTACAGATGACACATGACTATTTTATATCCTGCGGAGTTCCAGGCCTTTTATTTACTCAAGATGGCATTTTTTCCCTCTGCACACGGAGCAAGGTCAGAGACAAGAGGAATTCTCCACTGAAATTTTCAGGGAAGACGCGGGGCTGCGAAGAGCGGCTGGAAAAACCTATACTGAGATGCTAAAAGATAGATGCTGTCGATTGAGCGTAATGAATATTTTACAGAGACTTTCTCCATTAGAGCTTTTCAACACTATCTTTCTTTGCAAATAAAAAAAAAAGAAAGAAAGAAAGAGTGAATATAAGAAGTAAAAAAACAAACAACAGCTCGCAAGTCGTCTGCCATTTTAGCAGTGACTGGCGATCACCTCCTCCCCGCCCCCTCTCCTGTGTTATCTCGCTCAAAGCAGTGCCATCCCTCCATTGTAATAACGCCGCTTCCCAGCAGCCCTTGGAATGACCTTTCTTTAATTAACTGCATCTTGATGAGCAGATCTACATAGAATGTGAAGGTTAATTAATGAAGTATCACTGCTTGGTCTTAAAACCATCACCTAGCGAATGACAGCCAGCCCACCACTCTCAATTTTACCCCCCGATCTCATTAGCAATGGCAGACCAACGGACAGCTCGGCTCTGGCCAGTGCATCTCAAGTAAATTGTATCAAAGACAGCGCCTTTGATTTCCTTCATATGGCCACGTTAGACCATATTCTGACTCCACACTTTGAATAATATATGAGAAACGCTCACAAACACACACACACGCACACACACATTCTTGCATCACATAATGTGTTCGTGTTTTTCTCTGAGGTATGAATCTAGTCAGCAAGCCCATAAATAATTCAAATGAAGGTAAAATAATATTTCAATTAAGATCCATGTAATCTGTTCCTGCAAACAAATACATGACGGATGGTGATGGATAATTCTTGTATTATTGCACAGTTTCATCTTGATAAGCTTTCGGTTTCCGCGTGATTTCATTTCAGGGCACATTTCAGCGTTCCTTATCGCTGCGATTCGGAAAGAGGATCCACATTAGCGAATGTTGCCCAACTACTGAAAGTGTCTTCGCGTGGCAGTCGGAGTAAAAGACGAGGAACCGCGAGGATCCGGATGTCTTCGGTTACATCGCATTTCCCAAAACTGGCTCCGCTCACGCAGCTTTTTCGTCTATCTTCAATCTATCAGACGGGAGGATACGGTGAGCTGTCACCTCCGCATGCACAGCACTTAGAGCACAAACACTCGGTGGACACGCGACACCATCCGTCACCATGGATGCTGGTTTTTGTTGCTGCAGACTGCAAGGTTTCCCTCGTGGGTATCACAGGCCAGGCGAGACACCTGGGCTCATTCACCCCCCTCCCCCCACCTCGTCTGGATGCAGGGAAACTAAATCCAAAGTGTCCGAGATGACGACCCTGGTCTGGGTTTTCTCTGGCTCTTCTCATGTTGAGTGAAACGGGGGATGATTTTAGATTTCATAAAGGTTTTTGCAGCCAACTGGACATTGTGGGGTTCTGTGGTTATCCACAGGGTCAAGTACCGAAATCCATTGCCGTTCTTAAAAATATGAATCCGTCCACGGCACCAGAACCAATTCAAAAGCATCATTTGAGCACTAGTATCAGATTAAAACCCGAAGATCACCTACAGCTGTAGAATCTACAGATGTGCATGTGAATCTCCTTCCTGCATCACGTTGTCTCAGCACCTCTGAGACACGTCAGAAACATCAAGGCCTCGGGAAGCGGCAACACAACAACAACATCAAACCGGAAGACAACAGACTTTGACGAGCACGTGTCTCTCCAATAATCTGCGGAGTGAAGAATAAAAAACACGACGACAGGTAAACCCAGGCCGTCCGGACACGACCTCGGTTTGTATCAGTTAGCGCTGCAAAGTTATTGATTCCCACCGTTTACCACAGAAACCTTCGGGACGCAGACACAACCTCGGATGTAGATGCTGACAAAGCTGATTTAATGTCAAGTGAAGGAAGAGTGAACCATCCCCCCCCCCCCCCCCCTCCGCTATCTGTGGATCTATAGAATAATCACTTTTATTTACACATCTGGAGTGACAGCGACTCTTAAGCCTCGTTTATGGATCAACTCCTAAAAAAAAAAAAACGATGCAGTGAATCCCATTTTGTTTCTCATAAATTGTTGAGCTTTTGCCAGAGTAAACTTGGTCCCTAATTGGTGTAGTTTTTTGCTACCAGTGATACAGTGTCACGCCTTCACTTGATGACTGTCAGGTAAACTTTCCGTATAGAAGTGTTCCCCCGTTGAAGTGTCTGTCTGATTTCCCTTTCAGCCCCTGGAATGACACCCCACTAAGAGCCGGCACGATGCGCCTCCCGCACACAACGCTGTCACCAAAGACGACTTGGGAGAAGCGAGTGTTTTGAGAGTTTGAAACAAAATAGCTGGTGCAGCATTTCCCCTTTTCCGTCTGAAATCCTTGACACCAGAGGATTTACAGTGAAGTGAAGTGAGGTGGGTGCTGCATGGAACGAGCTGTGGGGGCTGAGTTAGCTGAGGGTGGGTTGTGGAAGGGGGTGGGGGGGGGTGGGGGGGGGGGTCCACGCTACGCCCGTGCTGACAGGGATCCTCCCTGTAGCGCGTGCTTTTTTTTCCATTAGTTCCTTACTCACTCTCTTGCCCTCCAGACCCGCAGAGTGAGGAAGATTTAAGTGGCCAGTCAAGTGAAATCCCCAAGGTTTGGCAGGTGTGAGGTCTGGCTTCATTATCTACAGACACCTCTGTCCAATTATGAGCCTTGCTCCCCCTGTGACGATGATGATGATGCTGTGTGTGTGTGTGTGTCTGTGTGTGTGTGTGTCTGTAGGTGTGTGTGTGTGTGTCGGTCATGAATAAACCAGCCTCGTTGTTATCTGTCTAACGATCAAGATTCCCCTCTCCATCATGACATCATTGACAACTTAACAGAAAAAAAAATGCACAACACAGTCACACCTTTACACACACACACACACACACAGACACACACAGACACACACACATGCACGCAAAGACCTTTTGTTTAGATTTAGCTCTGTACATCTGTCTACACCAAAAATACTCAGTGGCCTCGTTTCCCTGCTCCGTTCTACCAGGGAGTGAAAACACGGTGAAGGTGAGTTCCCGGTCGACGATCATTAGGATTTACTAATGAGAAAAATAAAATCATAAAATAAATTACCCACAACCACCCTGTGATCAAAAGTCTCGCTGCTTTTTGATGCATCTCCGCTGCTTCTCCATTTTGCTGACCCACTGGTTCCAAAATGTCAGCTCCAACAAACTGGAGCACTGCCTGGTAAGCGGCTTTAAACAGGCACGGGGTCGCTTGCTCTGCCCGTAGCCCGATTTTGGACACCCCCTGCTGACACTACAGCGAAGTGCAGGGCAACCGCGGTGCGTTCGTGCCAGAGCAAGACCCCACAGAAGAAAAGACAGGAAGCTCATCTTACAAAACTACCATCAGAAAAAACTTCACCATTAATATGTAGAATCTGACACGAGAAGAAAACTGTATAAATTCTGTCTTTATTTACATCCCAGCATGTTTCCCGGGGTTGAATACTCTCCTCCGAAGGCCCTGCTATTGTCCGTGAAGCCACATGTAGCCTCTGGTCTCTGGTTAGCCTGCACTCGTCTGCAGCCCTATCATCTGCATCAGTTGGCAGATACAAAGAGCGTGGCTCTGATTTGCGTGTGAGCATGTGCACCTTTTATGTGTAGCGCGGCTGCACTTGCTTGCACGTGCACGTCTCTGCGTTTTGCGTGCGCGCGCTGGTGCACGCCGTCTTTCTCTGTGATGAAGTGGGAGCGGCGGAGGCATCTGATGGTTCCCAGACTTTGGCTCCGTTTTATCTGATGCTGCGATGGCAGCTGTTGACCAAAGGAATTCATACATGTGTGTATAATTTGTCTTATGGCTCAAAACAAACACGGGACCCGGGACATCTTTTACTCATTCACTTCGACGTGACACAAACAGAAGGTCACTACGTGTGTTTGGTTTCCGAGTTGCTTGATTATAAATTTCAGGGCTGCCTATAAATACAATGGACCACAAATCCAAGCACGTTGGCCGGTACTTTCTCGGAGCTGAATATATACAACGAGCTGCAAAGATACAAATGTGGGGCTGAAGCATGTTGCTCCGTGGCTTTGAACTCACCATTTTATTTGCTTCCTCTTAATGATAATAATCTTGGGCCTGGCAGCGGCTGAACGAGTCTCCCCTGAATCACAAAGAGGAAAAAAAAAAATGACATGAATTAATAATGAGAAAAATTACTCAAACTCTGCACACCACGACCTGCCGCAGCACGGTGAGCGGCGGGCCCTAAGGTGACAAAGATGGATAAATATTTTACGTCTAAATATGATTTTTTGGGGGGGGGGGGTTCTGAGGCTGCTGTCTGAGAATCCTGCAGCACTTGGACGAAGCGTTGCAGACTTTGGGGTGTCTCTGCGTCTCTGCGTCTGGACAGAGGCAAAACTCCAGGATCAGGTTTGTGTGCTGAGCTTGTGTGAGGCCTGTGTCTCGCCAGTGAGGAGAGTCAGCGGCGTTCTTTGGGTGCCCTCAGGTGGAAGCCTGGTATAATTGCTGTTGACAACCTACAAGTCATTGTGCAATTAAAGCATCTGCCGCTCCTGTGTGGCAGCGGGCCGTGATGCCTTGTGACAGCTCGTAGCCATTAAGCAACTGTAAGCAGCTGGCGTGCCTCGGTGGGGGAAAATAATGTGACAGAGGCACTCCCCCCTATTGTTGCCCTTGTCTCATTGGGGAAAAGAGGGACATTACATCACTCACTGAATACTGGGGCGTCTCCATGAATGGGGAGGGGACACATCTACAAATGAGGCCGAGCACAGCTGGATGTTGGAAGAATACTTTGGTTCTGAACACTGAGATCGAGGTTATTGGTTTAAAGGGATGAGGGGAAGAGGAGAGTACCAGAAGAGACTGGTGTTATTGTGACTAAGTTCTTTAACGGTCAGTTGATTGATCGGTCGAAATTAATTGGCAACACTTCTGATAATCAATGAATCATTCAGGTTTCTAAATGTGAGGGTTTATTGCTTTCTATGGTTTTGTAATTAATTATATTTGAACTGTTGAAAGTGAATACATGTGGGCGATACTGTATTTTGGAGATTAAATGATTTATTGATTGGTTGAGACAGAAATCAGTCGAGATCATCGATGACGAAGTGACCAACCGGCTCGATCAGGATCTCCTGAGCTGTGAAAAGTGAAATAAAAATAAATGTACAATTCTTTTGATTGTAAGAAAAGAAGTGTAGATCAAAGTGGCGAGCACAAACTGGTCTGTCCTCTGAGGGGACGACATAAGTCTTTCTTTAATTACCACATATCCGAGTCATTTGTGAGTCTCATGCAAATGTGGTCTTTTGATGTACGTTTAGCTGCGGCCGAGTTCGCGGGGGATTTGTGTGCATGGGATTTGCGTGCTCTTCGGTCAGATCTAATTATTTATTTAAACATCCTTGTTTCTTTCAAATTTTCAAAAATACGGGCCGAGAAATCTGTGCGTTCTTTTTGATTCACTGTGACGTTTAAACAGTTAAAAGTGGAGAACTTTGTGAATCCGTGTGGAGGATTCGGGAAAAATTAAAAAATCTGATCTGAATTATCGATTAATCAGATTCATGTAGTCAAGTTGTGAATATATTCTCGTTTTTTTTTTTACTTCTCTGGGGCCTTTTCAAATATGAGCACTGACCTCAAGGGAACGGAAGCTTTGTCTTAATGATGCAAAACTTAATTTCTGAGGTAAGATGTGAATTGTTATTAGGTCACGTTTTGGTTCAGCTCTCCACAGTGAATGAAAGTCAATACAAAGTCTTTGTAAGGATAGCTGCACAAATCTGTGTGTGTGTGTGTGTGTGTGTGTGTCAGTACATGTGGTCCAGGTATCACTCACATTATGAGGACAAAACGCAAGTCTGCATAATGTAATAATTAAGGTGAAGACATTTTTAAGGTCACGATTACGTATTGTAAATAAATGCAAGTCAATGTCGTGTGTGAGTGTGTGTGAGTGTGTGTGTGTGTGTGTGTGTGTGTGTGTGTGTGTGTGTGCGTGCCTCATGTCTGACTCTGAAGGATTTGCTGCTTCAGCAGGGAAGGAATCAGTCCTGTTGCCTTTGCCATGCAGGAAAGTCAGCGTAAGGAAATTCCTGAGCTTCACAGTGGCAATCAGGCAGTTAAGGAGCTGCCAGAGAAAATGGAGCTGCACGTCAGTCACTTTCATGGCTTATTCACACCAGCACAACTGCTCCGGCATAAAGAGAGAGGCCTCCTCACTCACTCACCCCAACAAGCCGGTAAATTGTCCTTAGCTTCACAGCTGCTGGAGTGTGTGTGTGTGTGTGTGTGTGTGTGTGTGTGTGTGTGTTTGAGTGTGTTACAACAGAAAGCTCACCTCCATTTGAAGTATCACAGCAGGTGTTGTGGTTTTAATCTGAAATGTGCAAACGCTGCTGCAGCTTCTTCCATCAAAGAGTCGGGAACAAACATTTTGTGTTAGTGGGTCAGTCTGTACCATCTCCAGACCACCAGGGGGCAGCAGGGCTGTTATCAGACCTGTTTTAAAGGAGTCTCTGTACACCTAAATTTATCTTTCTGAAAGAAATGTGATAATTTACTAGTTGAAGTTTTCTCTGTTGTTTTTAATTTGTTTAATTAATTAAATACTTTTTTTTAAAAACTGCTCAATACAATTCTTCTGAGTGTCAATGCTGCGTTCAAGAGCTTGTAAATCCCATAAATATATAGAAAAACACGTTTTTCTCACTGTAAGAATTCCTCCTGTTTATACAGTTCATTAAGTCCTTGTTCTGTACATAACATATTCTTATTTTAACAGACTTATAATTGATGTTTTTTATTATTTGACTCTCAGAATATACAGTAAAATATTTTATGATATAAACTTTCAGAACAACTTTTTTTGTACCCGGAGGGCAAATACAATTATTATTATTATTATTTTATACAAAATAAAATTGAATAGAAATGAAAACTTAAAAAAGAATTAAATAAAAGTAAATAAAAAGAATCCCAAAACAGGAGGGACTTGTTTGTTATGTTCAGCTTTGGACTCAATTATTATTTTAATATAACAAGCAGATCTGTTTTATTTGACTTTGAACATAAACAACTGACAAAATATGAACCAAATAAAACAAAAACAAACATTTATTTTTACGAAGTTATGTTTTTTAATTTCAATTTTTCCCACTGCCTTTAAAAGCAACGCGTGACGTCACCGGGACGACAGAAACGCATGCCTGTCCCGCTGCCGTAAACCTCCGGAGGGGTGTCGCAAAGCCGCTCCGTGTTGTCAGAGGAGTAAACAGTTGTTTACTTCCGCGCAGGATCGAACGTGAAGAACCGCGCGGATCCGCGTCACGTCACCTTCCGAGCCCGTCGCCTCCGGAGGATCCGGGAGATGAGCTGATGTGGAGGCGAGCTGGGAAGATGTCCGCGTACAACACGGGAGGTAACAAAAAAAAAAAAGAAAACAACCTCACGACCGTGTGTTTGCTGTGTTGTTGCCAGGTGTGTGAATCAAGGTGAAACCACGTGTGTGTTGTTGTTGTTGTTGTGGTGGTGCAGATGCAGCGGGACACTCCGTGGTGGTGGAGCTGAGTCCTGACATCCACATCTGCGGCTTCTGCAAACAACAGTACAACAACGTCGACGTGTTTCTGGCCCACAAGCAAAATGGATGTTCGCTCCCCTCCCCCGACCCGTCAGCCTCCACTGCGGCGTCCGCTCTCTCAGGTCAGACTCTGGAGGAGTCAGCGATGTGCACGCACCAGGTTATAGACTGCGCCCGGAGCTCAGGTTCACATCACTCTACTGTGCAGCTGCTCAATGTGCAAATCAACTAAATACTCGATATGTAATCATAAAACATCATCTTTACATCATAAACACTGCAATATATAATATATATTATAAACAGACTGCATACAATCATGTGCATCCCTTACACTATATAATCATGTGCATCTCTTTCACTATATAATCATGTGCATCCTTTACACTATATAATCATGTGCATCTCTTACACTATATAATCATGTGCATCTCTTTCACTATATAATCATGTGCATCTCTTACACTATATAAACATGTGCATCTCTTTCACTATATAATCATGTGCATCTCTTACACTATACAATCATGTGTGAGCTGTTAAACTGTATATAATCATGTGCGTTTCCTTACACTATACAATCATGTGTAATCCATCATAATGTTTATATTTTAACATTGTATATATCCTGTTTAAATTGTTTACTTTACTTTTCACTGATTGCATTTCGGTAGCGTGTTTGCTCATTATTAATTCCTCTCTGCCATTTTGTCGTCCCGCTCAGATCCCAGTGCTGAGTTTGTTTTCGAGGAAACTTACCAGACGTGTGTGATGAGAGGCGTCAAAAAGATCCTGACCAAAGCTCAGAAAACACCTTCCAGAAAATTAAAACCCACCCTGACTTCAAAGAGACACAGCTGCTGTTTCTCAGGTCGGTTCCCCTCCTCGTTTACGACTCTGACACATTCCTGCCCCTCAGCTGCCGAGCAGAGGGAACTGTACTTCCTGCCAGTCCACGTTAAATTAACTTTTCCACGAGTGCACAGGCTCCAAACGCACCTTGTAAAAAGCTCAATTTCGCTCAATCCACAGGTTGCACTTTTAAAACGCAGTATGGCCAAAAAGACATGGAGCGGCATCTCAAGACCCACACTGGTACGTCACCACCCTGCACATTGATGCTCCTCTGCATTCAGGTTGACATGTGATGCTCCGTTGCTGGAGTTAGATACTGACACTAGTTGTTCTTACCCTCCAGGGGAGAAGCCGTTTGAATGTGAGCTGTGCCACAAGCGCTTCAGCCGGCGGGACAAGCTCAACATGCACAGCCGCTTGCACACGGGCGAGAAGCCGCACAAGTGCAAACACTGTCCCTACGCGGCGGCCGACAGCAGCAGCCTGAAGAAGCACCTGCGCATCCACTACGACGAGCGGCCGTTCAAATGCCAGATTTGTCCGTATGCCAGCCGCAACTCCAGTCAGCTCACCGTGCACCTCCGCTCACACACCGGTAGGCAGTTGCAAATCCTGAACCCTCTGCAGCAGGTGTTTGACCACTGAAAAACATGTGTCATTAGGGGGCTAAGTTGTTTTTATTGCCGTTATTCTTTCTTCTTATTCTTCTGTCCTAATTTCCAGCCACTTCCCAGACACCAAAAAATCACAATTAATAAAGGTGGAGCTATAACAATTAATGTTTGTTCAATACACCAATCCGTTTAGATTTTACAAGAGGTAAGAATGTGTGAGGAACCCGTGTCTCCCTGACGGTGCAGTCACCTGCTCTGGGGCTACAAAGCATGTGCCATCTTAATGCTCACGAGCTGCTTGGACTAAGATCGCTGAGCCATGTTTTTACACTATATTTTGTTTTTATTTTTGAAAGGGGACGCACCATTCCAGTGCCAACAGTGTGACGCCAAGTTCAAAATCAACTCAGACCTAAAGAGACACGTCCGGATTCACTCTGGTGAAAAACCCTACAAGTGTGAGTTCTGTGATTACCGCTGCGCCATGAAAGGTAACCTCAAATCTCACATTCAGATCAAACATGGCACCGAGAACTCCTTCCGCTGCGAGCACTGCGATTTCAAGTGCGCCAACAAGACCGCTCTGCGACAGCACACGCAAGAACACCAACCCCTTCAACCCATGCAGTGTGCCAAGTGCACTTACTCCTGCTCCAGCAAGGGGGCGCTCAAAGTCCACGAGAGGATCCACTCAGAGGAGCGACCCTTCAGATGTGACTTCTGCAACTTTGCCTCCAAGCAGCGCAGCAACCTTGTCATTCACAAAAAGAAGTTCCACTCAGATAAGCCTGAGAAAGGCTGCGGCGGGAAAGGCGGCAGGGGAGCAGGGAAAAGTGGAGGAGGTGAGTCTCCAAAGCCCGTCAGCTCCCGGTACCGAGCCAAACTGGACGCAGCCCGGGCCTTCAGCTGCGACTCATGCCATGCTTCCTTCGTCAGGGAGGATTCCCTGCGGAGCCACAAAAAGCAACACAGAGACACTCAGAACGTGTTGCAGCTCCAGCTCTCCGCCCCGGTCGACACAGTCAGCCTGGTTCCCGTTACGTCACAGAGTACCACCCAGCTGGAAGTCCCCATTCCGTCTGACTCGATGGCTCCTTACGGCAATGCACAGCTCAAAATCATCGTATCTCACCCACTGGGTCAACAGAACCCCTTGATCCCAGCAGGTGTGGACAGACTGAGTAAGACCAACATGGTCCTGCTGAGCCCAGAAAACCAGGACATGGTGGTGAACTCCATGATCCAGCAGGTTAACTTACTGGCGCCTATGCAACCGCTGGGGTCGTCTCAGACTGCAGAATCTTCCCTTGAACCTCAAACGGTTCTGCTGACGCAGCTCGGCACCGGACACGCCGACAACCCGCTCCACCAGGCTCTGCTGCAGACGGCCATGAGCGCTCAGGACTCCAGCAGCGGCACCAGCACGCAGACTTTCATCACCACCTGCTCTGAACTGGACGGCCTCAACGCCTTGATCCAGGAGGGCGGCACGGAGGTAACGGTGGTGACAGAGGGCAAAGCCGCCACCACGGTGACCACGACAATATCAGGGGAAACGTCTAACCCAGGGATGACAGTTAAGGTTGAGGAGAACGCCTTACCCCCTGAGGAAGGTGCGTTACTGGTGCCAAATATCGGCCTGAGCGGACAGAATGTGGTCATCCATGGCGTCCCGCTGATTGTGTCCACTCAGCCAGAGCAGAGCACGATAGAGCAGCTTTCTCCTCACACACTCTACACAGACTCACACTCACTGGAGGGAATCCCACACTGAGCAGAACCGGGTTTTTCTTAAAATGAAAAGATTGTAACGGCATCATAAGCTATTTCTTTGCCAGTAAGAACTCTTTATTCTGAAAGATACGTTTGTGCAGGCCATCGACAAATAACAGTATTTACTTTCTAGCATTGAATTTAATTATCAACCACTGAAATTTAACAACATCGTTAACTTTATAATTGCTCTAGTTTCCACATCCTAGAATAATGAATTGTTGTCGTAGCACATTAGATCGCTTCAGACTATTTTAAACACTGAAAAGCTTTTGAATATGAGAGTTAATCATTCACATCTGTCGTTTCATACACTCTATTTTCAATTATACAACGTGCAGGCATCGCTGCTAAACTAACGAGAAAATATAAAGTGTAAGAGAATAAAAGTCTGAAAATAATGCTCACAGCTTGAATTTGAATTTGCTTGTGTTGTGGTTTGTCTTCCTCCCATTTGTCCATTAGGTGGCAGCAGAGTGATAAGAGTAAAATGGGTTATTTACTCAAACTGTGGATTGTTGCAGTCTTCTGCAAATGCTGAATTCATGTAGTTATTTTTGTCGTCATTTTTGTAAATAATCATTTTCTGCTCCTCATTCTGAATCAACGCGGTCGTCAATTGTACATCAGCGTCTTATTTTCTTAAAAGCCAAGTTGCTCTCCCGATAGATTTTTCAATAAAGTGCCCGTCTTGCTCGCGCTGTCCATTATTCTGGTTATTTCTACACTCAGACCTCAGCACTTAGTATTTGCAGAGAGTGAAGGCTGGACCTGAATGAGAGTCTCCTGTGAACAGTTGACCATTGATTGGTCTCTGTCGGTCCTCTGCACTAATGGCTCCTGATGCAGACGCCGCAAACTCCGATGAAGTTGTTCGACGAGCGACTCTTTGCGATCACCTCAGAGTTGGTCTGTGCTTCATCAACGTGAACGTTAAAACCGGTGACTGGTTTTGACGCCGTGTCCGACTGGTGTTTAACGACAATGCCGCCTTTTGTTGTCACATATTTGAGCCAGTGTGATTTATTAAATGACTTTGTCTTTGAAACATCACATACATTTGAATTAATTGTGCGTTTTATGGAGTGAAATTCATGTTTTGTTGATGTAGTACAAGTACAATTACTTGAGATGCCTGTACTTCTTGGTTTTATGCTGTTTCACCATTACGATGTGAGAAATATTGCATTTTCTCCTCCAGCTAATGTTAAACAGCTGTCACGTTGAGAAATTTATGTTTTGAGAAATACACATACGTCCTTGCTTGATGCGGCTAGGCTGTTATTTCCGAAGCTACGGACTTATGCCACATTTCATTAAACCTTGGTGCTCCGACTGCCGACCCCCGTGTCGGACGTTACAATCGGAGCGCCCCCTCAAGTCGGAATTTTGACTCGGAGGGAATTCCAGCACGAGGCTACTTTTGTTTCTTCTGTAGAAACCAGGCTAACTGTTTTAGCATGTTTCTAGCTAGGCTTTAAACTATATTCAGGTTACTTATAAGAGACATGTGGGTGGTATTGTACTCTTAATAAAACTTTGCATTGAAAGTTATCCCACAAAACGTTTATAGATCTGCTTATTAAAAATGATGCATAGTTTCAGATAGAAATGCCCAACGTATTTGGCTGTATCTGTTAGCTTAGCTTAGCATAAAACCTGGAAACAGCTTGCCTGTTGTTTTATCTGAAGCGTGGCCCGAAGGTACAGAGAGCAGCAAGCTACTTATTTTCTTGCTTCTGGAGGAACCAGGCTAATTTCAGCACATGTCTGGACAGGGTTTAAAATAAGATAAGGTAGTTAGCTGCTTGATGTAGCTTCATGAAATATTATTTGTTTTGGTTTTCCTTCTTTATCTGAAATCTAACTAAAAGGAAACTCGGTCGAGATTTGCCTTTTTTCTTCCGCTCACAATAATTTACTTAAAAAAATAGGAAAATAAAACAACCGGTTTATTCTGAAAATGTAGTTTAGCTGTGATTCTCTGTGACGCTCTGACCTCGTCGTGACTGCACCCTCATTTGTCTTAATCTGCGACATCACCATTTTGAACAATTTGTGTGATTTGACGACCGCATTCTGTCGTCTGATCTTCAGGTGGAATTGTGGGTATAAAAAAAAAAAAAACCCTGGAATTCCATCACGTATGAAGATGGGCGTCACGTGGGAAAAGCAAGAAGAGCTCTCCGCTGTGTGGCTTTGATCTATTATCTAACAGACTTCCAGGCACTAATCCTGAGCACTCTTGAGGAGGAGGACCCCCCCCCTCCACCCCCTCCACCCTACCTCCGTCCATATGTGACATCACGGCTGAGTTCAGAGCTTGTTCTATGCGCTACAACATCTGTAGTGATTTGCTTGAGGAGCTTTAATCGTTTTTTTTTTTTTCTTTTGCGAACGCTTAATTTATTTTGTGGAATTAATAAATAAACAAGAATGCCACAGAGTCGAGCTCGTTCCTCTGCCAAGGCCCGACCGTCTCCTTCAATTCAATCAAGCTGCACCAGATTAAACACAATCTTTGAGATCAGTTTCCTGAGGGATTCAAGATCCGTTAATCATTCCCTGAGAAATCAAGCAAAATGTTGAAATCACACAACATCTGACTCAACGGCCCCATGACTCCGACCCACACCACAAAAAAAAACAACCTCCTTGGTGAACGTACTTCATGATGGGACGTGAAGGCCTCATTTAAATCAAACATCATCAATCCATTGTCCTCAGTTTATTCAGACTCAATCAGAAGGTAGCTGTCCGAGTCCCAGACGTTATGTTTAACTTAATCGGCATGATATCACACAATAATACACAATATACAAGTTAAATAAAAAGATAACAACAATTCTCATCCTTTCATCTAAAGTTCTGTTTTCTCGGTGTCTGAAGCTTCGTCCCTCTGCAGAGAGGAGGAGCAGCAGTTCTAAACACATCTCTGGATACTGTATGGCCCTTCTCAGTTCCTTCCTTCCTGTGTTTGAGACGTCGGCCTTTGAATGGGGTCATAAACGTCTCCCCAAAAAAGCAATTTCCACTCACAGCTGCTTAAAGAAATCCTGAATTGCGATGCATTCCTCCTGGACATGAACAGATCCAGAGAGCACCAGGTGAGAGGAGGACAACGACCGGGAGCAGATCACACGTGACCATTAGGGAGACGAGAGCCGGCGCTTTAAACGGTGTGAAAATGTCAAATGGCCCTAAGTGAATTTAGCATTGCAGTTAATTTCTCTCATCAGAGGTGGTTATAAATCGTTCAGACAGCCACTGAGTGCAAACTGTTTTCCAAGATACAATCTGTCACTCGCCTCGACAAAACATTTCTGACCTTTGCTTTGTTTGCGCACGATTTGCTGTCCCCAGAGTAAATGGCACTGAATGCCTTAATGAAATTAACTGATTGGTAAAGTATTGATATGGATTTGTTTTCCAATGCAAGCATTTTCTTCTTTTTTCTCTCTCTCTCTCTCTGTGACACTATTGACATCTTAAGTGAGTTTTGATTCCTCAGTACACTGGAGGCTTTTATCTTGTCTTTTGTTCAATTCTTTTTTTTTTTTTTTTTTTTGTCTGTGTGATAGAAATTCAAGATGATAGAGCGAGACGATGTGATCAGTCCCTTCACCGCCCGGCCACAAAAAGACACCTTTGTTTGCTTTTCTGAAAAGCAGCGTGATTATTTGTTAAGACATTATTCGGCTAATGTGCCGAAGAGTGGAATCAATAGCATCACGTTCGGGGCACATTCTGTTTGTAGGATTATTTCAGCTCTGTGGGTGGGTGTCCATTTTCTTTTTCTTTTTTTTGCTTTTTAGAAAGAAATATCACAGCCCTTCTTTCTGGCACCTTCTGTGTGTGTTCATTTGGCTTTCGAGTGTTTACGGTGTAGTTTTTGTCTATCTTTGGGTTGTCAGGAAGTATTACCCTGACAGGCTCTTTTGTTGTTGTTTCTTTTAAGATTGAAAGCAGCAGTTTTAAGACCAGTCCTCGGGGGTCAGAGCGGTGGGTTGAGTTTTGAGCTGCACTGTGGACGCTCATAAACGTCCTTTTTCTGTGACAATGGGACGCTACAGTATCTCCTGCTCTGCTGCACTGAGCCAGTGGCTTTTATAACAACGTCCTTTATAACGACGTGGGCTTCACCGTTTAGCAATGAGCCCAGAGTGTGATCTCGTGAATGCAAATAACCAGCTATCAGCTTTTGTGATTGAGCAACAAAGACATTTAGCCATTGTTTTCCTGCCCTGTTTCTGTGCCACTAACCCTAAACAAATGAATGTTTTGCGAGTTTTGACCGTGCACTCGGTGCCACGCATTGAAAGGGGAACAATCACTCAATTGTTTTCTTTTATTCCATATTTTGTGGGATGTAAGTTGCTGCTGGGAACGCTGGATAAGTGTCGGTCTTCGGGCCATCAGGTTTAGCTGCGCACGGATCCTGGATTTGTTTTTTTATGCTGGGTTTTTTGTGACAACCTCTGATCATTCTCACATGTCAGCATGTTGCTTTGTGTTTTCTCTGTCCGCATTCTCATAGTTTGGAGAGCAGGACAGTGACTTTCTGTGTGGTGGAGCGGTTGTTTACTTTACCAGCCTGTCATTATAGTGTGATCAGATCGTTTGTCGATAATTTAAAACTTGTGCTGGTTCAGTTTAAGGTATAAAAAAAATAGACAATTTAACTTTATTAAATGGATTAAATTAATAGAATATGATATTGTGCCAATTAAACGTATTGCGTAACATAAAGAAAACTATTTTCAATTTTAGAAATTCCGCTGGTTTCAACAGATGGCTACGAGCAAGCAAAGTATTTTCTTTGTTCACACATGCCTTATCCTAAGAAAACAAACATGATGGAAATCTGATCTTTACACATACAAGCCATTGTTAGTGTGTGTGTGTGTGTGTGTGTGTGTGTGTGTGTGCTTAGGTCAGTGTTTACCTTTCCTGCCTCCAAAGCTTTTAATGCTCACAGATTCGTCTGCTGCCAAATTCATTCTTATTCAACGTGGAGGGAAAAAGAAAAACCCAGGGTGAATATGATGTAATGATGCTGATTACATCCGGAAACTTTACAGGTTTAAAAAACAGTTTCCAAATTTTCAATTCATGCACTGCATCAGAAAACTTAATTTAAATTCTCACTCACGTGGTTTTATTTTCATATCTGCTGGGGTCTAGTTGAATCGGGGTCATCTCAGGTACTTTCAGTGTACTTCATTTATTTTTCCTACCGGTGATAATGCGGTACATTTTTAGCCTTAGTCGGCAACAGACGCAGGAAATGTCCTTGTTTTCATTTTGATATGGTGAAGAGGAGGGTGATGGGGATGTGGGCAGAGAGAGAAGATAAGATTAATGCTGTGCTTTAACTAGCATCACCACAAAGACTCACTTCTTTGGCTGCTACTAGTAAAATCACAAAATGTGGCCTCTGTCCCCTTCTGCCTTAAATGAAATTATCTCCCTGCCACCATAATGTCAACCCAACCCCAAGATCTAAGTCATAGCCTGTCCATATTTGCTGTTTGTTTGACCCCTTCAGGGCACGAACCCTGGCTGATCCTTCATCTGAGGACAAAGCTTATGTTTGCAGTGACATAATAAATGCCTGTGCGGGGGAAACAATGGCTGATGAATCCAGCGGGAGTCGGGCACAGTGGACAGCAGAGACACAGAGACGTGGCCCGAAACTTCCAGTGTCATGGAAAGTTTTCAGACAAGGGCCCGCACCTTGGCCAAACACACAGAGTGCTCCCAAAATGAGCGGAGCCGGAATCCAGAGGGATCGAATTGCTTGTCTCGGAGACGGTGGCGGGGAGGGAGCAAGCGTCGCTGCTTATAACACCAAATGTTTATATGAAGCTTTGTGACTGTTGGAGACAGTCGGAGATGGGGCTCTGCTCCTTGAGGAAGAAAGACGCTTTGTTTTTATTGGCTGCCTGGAATGTGTAGAGGACTGTGGACATCTGCTTTATTAGCATATGGGATTCAACCCCCAGCTATGAAACTGCTGGTGGTCTGATAATGTGTCGAACTGATATCTGTAAATACTCTGCAGACCGATCACGGCCTCGTGAATGAATGGGCTGCGCTTTTTTTTTTTTATTGTTGTGTTTGAAAATCATTTACATGTCAACCTGAGGCTGGAACACAGGAAGCGGGCTTTTGATTTGAATGCAAAAAAGTTTTTTTTAGCACCATATGAATGTGTGTTGCTGCAAAGTTGTAGTCTGGCTCTCCTGCAGCTTATTGGTGTGAAAATTCCTCAGAGTCATTCTTGGGTCATTACAGATGCACCCCACCCATGCACTCATACTGGCTCATGGATTACCATTTTCTTTGTTAGGCTAATTGCATTATTGCGGCTTTAAAAAAAAAAAAAAAAAAAAAAATCAAGTAGGGGGTATGTGGGCTTTTGTACCAGTGTACAATCAGGTATAGGAGGAGATTTGAATGGAAAAGACTTTTTAATGTGGACGCTTTCTTTACAAGTTGAAATAGTTAATGATTGATTTGCTGATTTTTATCAGAAAATATTTAAAATCTCAGAGTAATATTACCCTGGATTCACCTCAACACACGGCCTCGGGCTACTTCCTGTTCGCACAACCTGATCACAGGTTATAGACGATTTCTCAAAAAAAAAGCTGACTGATAACGATCACGTGACCAAATCCCCCCTCGGACAGATATCATCTATTAAATAGACCAGGCCCGTGTAACCTAACACCTTTTGGGGAATGCACTCAATCAGGCCTATTGTTTCTGCTCACATACAGTTCCTCCAGTCAGATAAGTCTGGCCTGGCCTCTGAGATAACAACAACGCCTTAAAAGCATGGATGAGATGTTCACTGTCAACACCTCCGCTTGTCCGATTCCTGCTCAGTGTCCTGCAGCGACTCCATCAAACTATTTTACTCAAGTATCCCGGAGTAATATTCAGATAGTTACTCGTGATGTGACGAGCCGGTTGTGCCGCTGGAGTGATTCACTTGGCGATTTGATGACTTCTGAATAGGCTGCATAAATATTATGGCGTGGAGGATGTGAGTCAGGAACAGAGGGAATCCAGTGCATTGAGCCATCGCTTGAGTTGAAAGGAAGGAGAGGAAGTCAGCTTGAAGATTTGTCACCAGCAGATCTCTGTGTTTTAGGAAAGGGGGCGGCTTCTGCACGGCTCAGGAATGTGGGAAAAAAAAAGATCTGAGTGTTTTTCTCTCTCTCATAAATAAGTCTCACTTGTCGGACTCGTCGAGGGATTCAAAAAATCATATTTATCTCGTTTAAGTGTGTTTTTATTTACCACAACACAATGTCCGATAAAATTTTATTCAAAAAGGCCCAAACGTGTTTTTTTAGCTGATCAGTCACCGCCCCTGGTTTCTTTCATCCTGCTCTGACTCATGGTCTCACTTCATATCTTCTGACTGTATCTACATTCCCACTGAACGATCATTTGGCTCCGCTCACACTCTCATCCCCGGTGGCTGATGTATCCATCTGCGCCTGCGACGGGCCGCTAATCCTCGACAACTGTGCCCCTCTGGCACCATATCCGTTGCACTGCTGGTTGTGTGATACAATGGGCTCCCCTCCTTTGTCCTTGAAATTGTTTTAATTAGCCCCACGGTGGGGGCGGGGGTCGCAAACATAAGACTGACTCAGTGGGGACTGAGGAAATTCACAGGAGCATGATACCACAGAGACCTGGAGGTGACAGACACGCGTTTGAAACAGATCAGACCAGTAATGAAATAGATAAAAGTCACACATCAGGATCCAGAGCAGCTTTTTCGATGACAACACATTAATTCGATTAACCTTGGACCTCAGTCTGTAGCGTACATGCAACTTTTTAGAACATTTTTATTAAGATTCATTAATTTCAAACAAATCGAATCATTCTGAACTTAACGTCAAAACTGTACATGTTTGTTTCTGGTGTAAAATTCATAAAAATTTTCTTTTTATGAGTTTACATTAATGTTTACGCACGAACATACCACTGCAAATTCCTTATCCCTGTGAACCCACCTGGCAATAAACCCCCAATTCTGTTTCTGGTGTTGAGACACTTGGACACTTGCATCACCCTCACAGGAGAAATGAAATGTTGTGTAACACCAAGAGGACAATTTAAGAAGGAGAGAAATATTTCCAGCCTGAAAAACCTGCTGCAGAACTCACAGTGAGACACTGGTCCCCCAAAACTAATTTCTCAAATGTTATCTGCAGCTCTTATTGCAAAACTCTCAAACCTGTTGTGCTTGTTGGTCCATGATTCACTAAACAAATGCAGTGTGTGTGTCTGTGTGTGTGTGTGAGAACATCCATGTGTAGCGTTAGATAAGCCACAGCCACATGCGATCACTTGTCCCACCACCACACTCGCAGCGTGGACCACCAGGACCTCCCAGCAGCCGGTCGGTCGGCCCGCAGCGAGAGGTGACGAGGAGCCGTTTCCAACAGGATCATGTGACTTCTTTAACGCCACTATAATCCAATATCCAAGTTACTTCAAGGAATCTCTGTGAAGTCACATCAGCACCGAGAGAGAAGCAGCTGTGATTCAGAGTGTTTGTGTTCGATCAGAGTAAATGTGTGTGGATGAGAAATGGAGGCAAGAAACTCACTTTGGTCTTTTTATGTAACCCCCCCCCCCCCCAGCCACCACCACCTTCCAAAATCAGCTCTCCCAAGTCAAACACACCCATCCCCCCCTCACGCTGTCCTCCTCTCCCTGCCCCATGGGAGGAGGGGTGGTGGAGAGAGAGAGAGATCCCAAACCATCTGAATCCCTTTTAACTAAGTGGCCAGAGAGGAGTAAGGGCAATTATTCCACCATGGTGCATTCCTTTTCAAAAGAGGACACCATCACTGCTCAACACATGGAATGCAAGCTGTGTTATGGGCACTGAAGGCATGTCACATCCTCCCGCTGCTCAAAAACTGGAGATGTGCATCAGAAACGGCCAAACAGGTGCTCGCAGAGGCATTTAGTGCTGTGCGCTCAGTGGGAGAGACCACGCAGGCGGATGTGTTCAGAGGCTTCTCTTCGGTTAAAGTGCAATTACCACATTATGAGAGTAATTATTTGCTAGAGTTAAAAGCACAGTAGTCGTGAGCGTAATCTGCAAAAAGATTCAAAAGTAGAAGAATTGAAGATATAGAAACGATCTGGTTTTAAAATACATTTTGTCTCATATAAAGTGATATATATATATATATATGTGTTACCAATTAACTGTTGTGCAATAATTTAAGCATATAAGAGCTTTATGTACTATTGTATATTTAATTTACAACACTGCATCATGTTTTATGAGATAATCATGTTTCCAGGACAAACTGTTAAATGTAGGAGTTCAGAATATACAGTATTTTGATGTGAAGCAAAGGAAAACTTTATTTGTGCTGTATTGTTACTGCACATGGATACTTCCCAGTACTGTTTATGACATGCAGACGTTGTCTATCTGCAAATAAACATCACTAAACTCTGAACTTTCATTTTTCACTTATTGTAGATAAACAGAGGTTAAACAGATGTTCCCCCGAACAAAAACAATCATTTTAAGAATTGAATCTTTATCTTATGTGGTGGGTCAGTTTCCAGGGATTGTGATGAACCTCGGTCTGGATGTGGAGCTTTGGAACAGACAGAGTTAAAGATTAATAAAGTGTTTTGCGATGAGGCCCCTCCTCATACAAACTGCCTCAGGGAAAAGATGCTGGTTAGTTTTCAGCCGTCATGGTTATGCTAATTAAAAGAAACTGGAGACGTTACATTCTAGGCTGCGTGGAATTTGAGATGGCATTTTCTACTCCCCCCCCCGACACCTTTCATAATCACTTCATTGAGAAAGATAAGAAAAGAAAGCTCGTCGGACAATGAATCAAGAATGTTCTTTGGTATTTCATCTTGTGTGTCTCCGTCGGGGGGGGCGGTGTGAGACGCATCCTTCGTATATAATATCCATCTCGTGTTTGCATGAATGTTTATCTTAGAGAAGGACGTGTTTTTTTTAATTTTAAAGTTTATTCTCATTTCCCCCTGATCTAACTCAAGGCTTTGAGGACGGAGGGAGATTGGAAACTGTACAGATTGAAAAACCTCTTCAGGTGAAATTGATTTGTGACGTTAACACAATTTATCTTGACTTCATTAAAAAAAACACCTGCACATTAACACCCATACACTAATCGTCGTTTAGCCTGACGACCCATGTCCCACCTGTAGCCTGTTGGGTATTGATCGCTCCAGAAAACCCTGTGAGCTCCACTTCCTCAGCGGCGTTTAATGGAGCTCATCGTCTCCAAAACCAATTCTCTCAGCGTTTCCCCTGAAACTGGACACTCGTGTCCATGCATCATCCAGCAGCACCTTTCTTAGGAAGCGACTGGAGCATGGAGCGGGAGCTTTGGGACTTCTGCTTTAAAAAGAGTGAGACAATGAGCTCAAGACAAATTTCCATCCGAGCAGCTGTGTGGTGGACAACACTTGCCTTTGTCCCGTCCGTCCAGCGGCCACATGCGGGCTGTCGTGTGCTCCACGATTGTCTTGGATTTGTTGTTGAACCAAACAGGTTCTCACGTGTGTGAAAAGCTTCGCTCAACCTCAACGTCATCTGTGATCATCTCACTCGGAAGATCTGGAATGTCACTCAGTGCGGTCCCCTCTATGAAATTCACTATATCCGGAAATCTGTGAACATTTTGACAAACATCTCTCATATCTGTCCCCTGATCCAGATCTTGGGGACGTCCCTCTACCAAAACTGACGGAAATCCGCTCAGTGATTCTTTGAATTAGAATTCAAATCAGGTTTTAGATCTTAAACTTTGTCTAATGACAGAAGATGGTGTCGCTCAACGCTGTTGGAGACAACTCTCAGCAAGTGAAGTGATGAAGTTCGATGCTGAGCTTTAAACTTTTCTTCAGACGTACACTGAATTCTAGACATCTACCTGAAATGTCCCAGAGGGGCCGTTTGTGACGGTGGACATTTCCCAGTGGACATTTCCTGGAAAACTCACGGTGATGACGTTTCTGATACCTGACGGAGGTGAAACTGGAGGAGCTGAAATATGTCAGGATGAAAAAGAGGAGCCATGCACATAGAAGACTGAGACCAAGATGAAAAGCTAAGAGCCGCCAATTACTTTTTGTTTCTGCCTCCAGCTGCTCCACCCAGACTCCACCCTTCACCTGCAGGTCCCAGAAATGTTCCTGTTGTTTTGCATGAGGACGATCCTCAGCTGCGTTCTTCATATGAGAAACTTTTGTCTGAAAACGGCTTTAAACCGCTCAGTCAACAGACATTACTTCATAGCGACAGGCAAAACTGACCCACGCAACATGTCGGCGTTTGAAACTGGAGGAATTAGCTGCAGATCTCTGTCGTCTTTATGTCTCAAACCAAAACCCCACAGTGTCTGCATTGTGTTAACAGGCAGATTCTCAGCGCTGACACACAGACAGCGGCCGGCTGAATGCGTCTGTGCGATAAGTCCGAGCCTTTCATCCTCTGGACGTTTGGACGCAGACGAAGACGGGTCGGGGTTAATGACAGGCTGTCGTTGCACCTTTAATGTACAGCGTGTTGAGTAAAGGCTGTTTGCTCGTCCACACGTGAGGGTTCTCGTTTCAAAGGCCGACCTTGAGATGAATGGGTTGTGGGGAAAAAAGGGAAAAAGCATTCCTCATATTTTCCTATGATGAAGACAAGCACGTGCATTAAAAATGTATTTAAATATCTTTGTTACACGTCCCACACCAGGGTGGGTTTCATATTCCATATCTGTGCAGCCCACTCCTCTCCTCTGCCCCCCCCCCACCACCACCTCCAACAAAGAAACTAAGTATGAACAGCGTTTCCTTTTTGAGAAGTCTGACTGTAACGGAATACTTGTTAAAAAGAGAAGAATGTGCTTTAATTTGTCAAGGGGATCTGAGCTGACAACTTTAGTAAAGTCCACTATAACAACCTTCCAGGGCCCCTGACCTAGGGAGGGAGTGACCCCTGACCTTATTTGGGCCTCTTTTATGAGGACCTTTTTTTTTTTGGCTCCGGCCAGATGGCTAAACTATCAAAGGGTTTTTTTATGAGAAAAATCTGCAGGCAAGAGTGGAGTAGTATATTTATCTCATTGTGTGCAGAGCGAAGCCTCTGAGGTGAGTCGAGAGAGGACGGGATGCACAGGAAGGTAAATATGTAAATATAAGAATAATCATTCATATGTTTTATCCAGAAGAAATTTGTTATTTTTCATCTCAACTTGTTTTATTTTTCATATTTATCTCAAACGCAACCACATTCGTCCATCATCCAGGATCCCAACCTCAGATATTACGCCACACACTGGGTTTGAACATGTTTCCTCCGTGATTTTTCATCAGCAGCGTTATCGCCACCATCCTTGAACGCTATAGCAACCGCAGCACACTAGATATTGATTTTATGTCATAGGCAGGTGTCTGTCAATATCGAATGAAATGAAAGGGCGGTTGTGTCTCTGATAATCATTTTAAAACCAGTGTTTGAAAAGATCTGACGTGACAATCACCGGAGAGCACAGACGAGAGCGAATAGGTGGAATTTGCGAGTTTGGGAAAAGGGAAGAGTTGTGTGTCCCAGGGTCCCTGTAACTCGCTCCGCTCTCATCACTCATGTGGCGTCTTTATGAGCGATGGGCTGTTTTGTTGGATTGGGTTTCTGGGGAAGCATTTAGGGCTCGTCTGTGAGCGGAGCCAAATCAAGAACCCCGGCATTAAGCCTGAATGTTTGATGTGCGGGCAGATCAGCGCGTGTTTGCATGAATCTGACTTTTAACAATTTCATGCGAGCTGATGATAAAGAACCAGTTTTTTTCCACCGGGCCCTGCAGGGAGCATGGGTCCGAGATACGCAGGCGAGTATTCACACAGCTGTTGGAGGCATTACCTGTTTGCTGCTCTCCTCGGCTTCTCCCTGTGAGCCCACTCATCATCGCTCCTCTGACTTGCGTACGAACAGGAGCCTGATCACTTCCAGAGATGAGTTGGAGGAGGATGCACAGGAGGTTCGACAGTTCCAGAGATTCAAATATGTAAAGATTTGACTTTTCATTTCCCTCCCGACAGTGTTTTCATTTTTCCCCCGCCCGACGCAGCGAGGAGAGGTCGATCAATCATTTTTGGAAAGTCTCTCGCTCTAATCGTATCTAATGGAGTAACCCAAGCTGTCGTCGGCCCGCTCGTTTTAATGTGGCCGCGCCTTCTCTTGATTGCGCTCAGAGGTCGAGCGAGATCTGAAGTCACTGGAAGCAGTTAAAATAATAGCAGCTGACCATGTGTTTGAGGTTATGAGACGGCAAGGGACGGCCCCTTTTTACACAGAGCCAAAACAGACCACTGCAGTTCACCTCCACACGATGATGAAGTGAAATTTATGAGGGTTTTCATCCGTCGTAATTAACCGATCTCTGTGCTGTGTGCAGGGTGTGAGGGATTATGGGTATTATTTTTGACAGCGTGCAACACATTTGAGCTCTTTAAAGCTGTTTTTTTTTTTTAAAACATCCGACTGAATGTTTGAATTCCTCGTGTTTTTGTTTACTGGACATCGACACCAGCGCTGGTGCTCGTCGACTTTTGACACATTTGCCGCCAATTTTTTCCCGTCGTGCTGCGTGTTGGACACGTCATCAACACGCCCACAGCGAATCCTGCCGAGGATCTCATGCAGTTTTCTCACATCAACTCAAAACTTGCATCTGACATTTTAAAGGAAAGATACTTCAGCTAAAACTGGGGGAAAAAGGAAATCCACACTAAAAACTAAATCTCTTCTGGATTGGATGCAAAATAACAAACACACACACACACACACACACACACACAAACAAACACTGACTTACACACGTGTGCTCCAGAAAAGTGTCTCCACCCATTTTCATTCAAGACAGTGTGTGTGTGAGGGAGGCGGAGCCAGTAGTTACCTGAAAGTAGTATGGGTCCCCGACTGAGCACAGCAGGCGTCTGCACAGGAAGCCGCTCGTTTGTGTGACTCGTGTTGTTATTGTGATATTTCACTAAATATCCAGATTCTTAAAGACCATGTCCATCATGAAGAAGTTCATTAACATGTTTCCCTTTATGAGCCTGAGGTCGACTTCACAGTTTGACTTGTGTGTCTTGCAAATGAGCTAGAACCGGTATTATGAGGGGAGCTCCTTCACCGTGATGTGGTTTTTTTTTTTTTTTTCAGTTTCAGTGTTAAATCTCCTAAAGTTTTGAACACAAAGACCCCTGAGCGCCGGCCAGCCCACCCTGCAGATGGCCGGAGGATCAGAGGCTGTCAGCACGCTTAAACGAGCCAAGAGTCGAGGCTTCAGCCCTGCGGGGGAGGACACAGCCTGAATGGGGTATTTCCACCAAACTCTAAAGCCCCCCACTGGGCATTTGTAAAATGATTTGTGGCAAATTTGTTTAATCAATATGGATGTGGGGGTTTGGGTGCCCTCCTCGGACAGGATCCTTTCTTCCCCCCTCTTTTCTCTCTCACTTGTAAATGCATCAGCGGTCACAATGTATTAAGAAACCTCAGGCCTGACTCTGGGTTTTGTTTGTCCCCGTGTGAGTGCGATACTGAGGGGGAGGCATATCTGGGAGGAGAGAAGTTATTGATCAACGCAGGACTTGTCAAACGACACAGTGATTCAAACAAGTCGTACGAGTTTGGACACTTCACGCAAAGACTTTTGGCTTTTCTGAGTCAAGAGGATACAGAGATTTGAGGCGACGCAAATAAAACACTACAAGTTCTGAGACAGTAATTTAAGGTGTAATCTCATCTTAACTTTTCAATTTGAGTGAAAATAATATTTTCTTCTGTGGAATCTTGATGGTTTTCCTTTTACATTTCATATATGCTCATTACAGTGTATATAGAATTTATATTTTTTACTTATTTATTACTGATGCTTCTTATTTTTACTGTATTCTGCTTGAACACGACACATCTCTCTGTATTGGGTCGAATAAATGTTTATCTTTCTTTATCGTTCGAGTTGGGAAACGTGTTTTATTACTTGGGTGAATGTGTTTCTCCTCTTTTTGCAGGAGACTGGCAGGTGGCTTCAATCCAATTCAACCGTGACTAAGGACAAAGACACTGTCGGGTTTTCTCCTTTTTGTCTAACTTGCGATTTACAGTTGCGCCCCCCCATAAAGTAAAACACCCTCTTTCTCTCTCTCACACACACACACTCTCACTTTAGTTCTGCTCAGTGTTTTCACCAGAGGGCGTCTTCAAGTGGAATTATCTTGGGTAGAAAATGAAAAGAAATAATAATTAAAACAAACAGACACAGCTCTCTGTTGTCATTCAGTATTGAAGTGAACTGTCTTTGCCTGCTCTGTGTTATCTGCCCCCCGTTTATCCACCTGTTGCATCTGTTCCCCCCGTTATTTTATTTCCACTAAAACTAAATGTGCTATCACAGAAGCCTGGAGCTCCTCCTCACTTCCTGGCTGCTCTGCCCGATTATTATTTGCCGGCCCGTCCAGCTGGACGTTTCTGGCACTTCCTCTGGATTTGTTTGCCTTTTCAAACCCTGCACCGCACATAAGAACGTTTGTCACACACTTTTCACCCCCGCTGAGCTGAATAACTTCAACAGGCCCTCTCTCTCTCTGCTACTTCCTATCAACGCCGCGCTACCGGCGCTCACCGCACCACAGTTCCTGGACAGATGTTGGCAGAATTCCTAATTTCATTCTCATTCTCTCAGCCTGTCAGTTTTGAAAGGGGGAAGCAGGACAGAAAATAATCGGCAGAACATCCTATAAGTCTGAGTGTGGGGGCAGCAGATGTGGGTGTGGAGGGAGGGGGTGGTGGTGGCGGCCACTGGGCCTCCCCAAGGCCCATCTGACCATTGTTAAGCGGAGAAGCCATTTCTGTGGTTGCTATAACAACCAATATACACTCTTATCCATGTCCCCTGCACAACACGCATGACAGCAGCGGCTCTGATTCTTTCAACCAACACGAAGGAGCCGGAACACAAACCACGTCTTTTTATTGATATGGAAATGTGGAAAAACTTGTTTTTTTCCCACCAAACCTCGTGAAATCAACAAGAAATTGTTTTCAAGGGTTGAAAGTTACAAAACGTTCTCCTTCCAGGAAGTGGGAGACGATTTTAAGCGAGTGTGAATACAGTGCAGGCAGAGGCTGCGGGGATTATGAGTTTCTTTCAGCCGTCACAGAGGGCCGTCAATACTTCTGAGGTCCGCAGCTGTCTCTGTCAATGGCTGCTGTAAACCTACATGGAAGAGGCTGAAACCCCCACCAGGTGTCTCTCAGTGTTTGAGCCCCACAACAACGACCACAGTCGCTGTCAAGTGCTTTATTTTTTCATTTGTGTTCAGGTTTGAGCTCCTTCAGCGCCCGATGGGAACTTCTGAGAGGAGTAAAGCTTCGTGCTTCACCGAGCATTTTAAATATTGTTTCACTGATCCGATTGATAAAGTCTGAATCATGTAAACTACATTTTCTGAATAAAATTTATATCATGCTTTTGTTCTGAATATGAGCAATGAAAATCCTTGTGTGTGTGTGTGTGTGTGTGTTTGCGTGTGTGTGCTACATTCATCAATGTGTCATCCGCGTCAAACTTTTTGCTCCAGTCACTTTTCCATCTGGCTCCACAAACCTTCATCCATCAGTGTGAACGAGCCCAACATGTGTCGTGCCTCCCTATAAACCAACATCACATATTCTTTAAAAACAACAGTCGAACTCATGGATTCATTAAGTCGACACGTTCGTGTTCATCTTTTCTAAAAAAAAACAGAATCTGAATGTGTTTGTATTAAAAAAACAAGGAAAGACGAAACCAAATGGATGTTGTGTAATTTCAACTCATCGTGGTAGTTTAAAAAATACATCAATAAAGTTGAGTTTCAGGTTCTTTATTCTCTCCAGACATCTAATCTGCAGGATCCCAGCGCCCTCATCTGAGATGAAGACATGTCAAGGCAGGAGTCGGCCGCGTTGCTTTTGTGTAAGTGTTTCGTTCTCATAAGCTAATTAGAAGTGAGGGAGGACTGATGTCCTGCAGCCCCTCCGCTCAGGACTTCCCACCCTGTAAATGTTTATGACCCCGGCCCAGATTGGATCTCAGATTTGAAGGATCGGCCCCCCCTGTTGACTCACAGCTTGATGGTGACTACTGAGCTCGGCCTATCTCTTTGTTTATTGTGTCTCAAATTCCTCAAGTTTGACGTCTTCATCCCCAAAACTGCAAAATCTGATTAATACATAGATTTTTTTTTTTTTTAAAACATTTCTTAAAGTGTGTTTTCCTCTGAGATAAGCGTCTTCACAGACTCGTCACAGCGGCTGATCAGGGTGAGAAGTGGACCCAGTGGGGTTCTCTTGATTCCCAACACTCTATTGTTTATTGATGGAGGCAGTTGTCGTAGTCACGCAACAACAAAAGCCTGACTATTGCTGTGTTTACCTCTGCACAGGAACCACTGGGCAATTCTCCATTAAATTACAGCCATGTGTGGGCCACTGATCTCTCCCCTCACCCGCTGCACCACAGACACACACACACACTCAGGGTTCAGGAGGATATCAGACTGTTACCGCCTCTATTAACCAAAAACCTGCTTTGGCTTTCTCGCTGTCTCGTCAACATCTGTGTGGAAATGTTACAAGTCACAATAATCTTTAAGAGACGTTCTGCCCCAAAACTAAATGAACCCCAAAAACAATAATCCATGACCGGAGCAGAAGTTGTTTGTGGAATGCTCCGGCACCTAATTTCCTTCAGCCCCCCCCCCCCTCAGCCCTCTTCATTCAACGGTGTGAGACAAATAAGCAGTCATCTTGTTATCTCTCGGCTCACAGATCTAGTTTAAAGACAGCCATTCATACTTCCTGTTTCACCCTGGTGCTACGACCGTTTCCAGCCAAACTATTAACATGCAAACGATTCTGGTCGATTTGATTTTGTGTCTCTGAGGCTGTCGCGTTTTAAAGCTATTTAAGACATTATACAATGATCTGTTGTGAGTGATATGTTGAGTTTAATGTGGTTTTACTGGTTTGCAGTTTCTTTTTTTTTAAATGCTCAATATTTCATCTTCTCACACAGAATTCATGCACTGAAAATTGTGTTTAATTGACAATAAGGTGACAAACCTTCACATCATTCATTAATCGGATGATTATCAGTAAACTTTGGGACGTTGTGACGTCATGGAATCACACTCAAATGATGAGGCGAACAAATACTTTAGAAATTTGAATTCATTGCACAAAGTCGTACCTGCTGTGTAACCATGCTCCCAGTTAACCTGCAGGTTTACTTTGCAATAATCCTTTTTCAGAAACAGCAACCATCAACGTGTGAAAAACAATATTGGTGCAGCAGACAAACATCCAATACCTTTCACCTCGATGCCCTCAGTCTCTATTCTAGGCTGATGTAACCGAACAAAGGACTAAATACATGTGTTCATGAAAAGAAGGACATTTGAAAGGGTGTTTGCTGATCAATAATGAAAACAGTCTGACGCTACAGTAATTGCCGAGAGCCTCCATACTTGTATTTGCTGGATAATGCCATGTTTAGATAATCGCTGTAAACAAAGTGTTCCAGGGAGAACTACTGAATAGTCTTCACGACGCGATCACAGAAAAACAAGACGCATCGATCTTCCACAAGTGAAGCGCATGTTGTGATATGACTAATGTAAATGGAGGGAAAATACAGGTCGTCAGAGAATCAAGCGAAGGTCACTGGGACTGTTTTCATCTCAGCATTACTTACACTTTCCATGGGAATCAAGTGAAGAACTTTTCCCTTTGTCCTTTGTGTGAGCTCAATGACCTTATTTATGACTGCAGGGGACGGGGGGGACGGGGGGGACGGGGGGGGGGGGGGGGGGGGGGGGGGGCACCTGAAGAAAACCAACACAGGATCAAATAATCAAACAGGATCCAGCAAATACATTGATGAGCACGAGCAAGAGACTGGTGGAGCGTTGAGAGGAAGAGTATTTGCGGCTATGAAATGGTGAGAGATGAGACGTCTGGCTGCGTTTTCAGGAGTTTACATAGAAAACTGTTGTGTTCATTGTGATAAATGATGATAAATGATGTCGTGTGTGTGATTTGAATGTCTCAGGATCTCATGAATGTGACACGAGTTCTGGTTTCAGGGTTTTATATCCAGAAATAGTTGAATTAGAGAAAAAAAAAATACACCATGCAAATAAGTTATGTTAAAAAGGTCAAACGTCTTGACAGTGATTAGTACATTTTATAGTTTTTGTGTAGGTTTAAAGTTTCCACTTCACACTTGAATCGACAAAATTTCCCATTTCAAGGTTGTAATGTCGCAATATCGTGTTTTTAGGCAACAACTGAGAAAATAGTCTGAAAACTAAGTGGAAATACAGAATCGTGCACAAATGACACGACAAAATGTCACGAAGATCTGAAAACACTCAAATCCAATCCAATAATACATTTTCTCTGATTTGCTCCTTGATCCTCTTTAAAAACTGGAGAATGCAAAATATCTTAAGTTCACCAATGGACCTAACTTCAATCCAGGGACAATATCCAGTGTGTGTGAAATCTGTATTTTCAAAAAGACGTAACAATATTCTGACTTCAATAACAGACTGGTGGTTTGTCTCTGATCTGGTTCATCAACGCAAATAAACTTTAAATCGATAATATTTTGTATTTTAAGCATCTTGTAATGTCTCAAAATCTTGTTTTCAGCTCAGTTTCAGAGCAAAGAAAACGTCTTCTTATTCTTTTCTCCGATGAGGAAATCAAACACTTTTAATAAAAATAAAAAAACACGACGCTCGTTGTCACACTGATGTGAAATTGCTCCTGTTCCCAAGTTGCTCTGGAGCCTTTCATCTTTTACTGAGTCCTAAAAAACACATGTTCAATCCACAATTCCTCCGCAAGTGTCGGGCTGTTATTGTTTGTCCACCGCAAGGTCGTCAAAGTAAAGTGCGGCAAATGACACATCTGTGAAACTTAACGTCTCTCATTCTCTTGTGTAAACTTCAGAAGGAATCTGTTCAGGATACAGAAAAATATAGAGAATACGTCTTGAAGGTCGTTTTCCAAGCCGCCGTATCGGCCTGTTGTGAGGCCTTTCGTGTGCGACCCGTGTAGGTTGACTATTGTCGCCCGGTCAAGGACGCGGCTTTGTGTTTGCTCTGTGCGCTCGCTGCAACATGCCACTTCTCGAAAGAAGAAGAAGAAATGACATAACTGAGATTGACCAGCGCAGAACGATCAGAATGGGTGACTTTGACAAAAGGGAGAGAAAAGCCAAGGACCCCGTGGGTTTTGTGTGTTGTGTGGCTTTTAACAAACGAAGTACAGAGCAGCCAGATTGACTCCCATCCGTTCGTTTTCATCGCCGTCGTGTTATTTCATCTTTACTGTGTCAGCGTTCTCGTTCTATTTTTCCCGAAGACAGATAGGTGGCACGGCCGACGTCCCACTGGTTCCCACACGCTGCACTTTTACGACCGCACACAGTTTGAGTTGCTCAGATTGAACGTGGAAGAAGCAGAGTATTCAAGCATAGTTTGTTATTGGGGCAATAAAGCGTCTAGACAGAACTCCCCTCTTTTTTTTTTCCACCTTCAGCCGAGGCCTTTAAAGGACATTTGTTTATCTGAATATATTGGCTCGTCTTTGTCTCGCACTTATCAGCTGCTGGATTATATAACACACAGAGGTATTTTAAACTGAGAGCCATCTGTAACGAGGCCGTTATCTTGTAAGGTTGTTTGTTTTAATCAATCTTTTGAATGATAGGTGCAAGTAACTGTTTTCGTTTTTCTGTTTATGTTTGAACTCTTCACATAATGTCGCCAGTGTTTTTATTCTAAATGATCAAAATTAGAGAAACCGTTAGTCGGTATTTCAGAAGCCGGTCACTTTCTCTGACTGAGACCAAAAATATTTTCAGTGTGAAATGACAAAAAGTCCCATTTTAAAAGGTCTGAAACTTACTAAACATGTGATTTCAGCTGTTAAATGATAATCAAACCTTCTCATTTATTTAATTCAGTTTTATTTAAATTGCACCAACTCACAACAAACATTGTCTGCGGGCGTTTTTTACTTATTGAGGTTCGAGAAATTAAAATATCATAGAGAAACCAAACAACAGTGCCCACAACAATACTGGCACAATCACCACATTCATTCAGTTCTTTTAAACATTTGGATTCATCTTCACACTTTGTCTCTATTATATCTGAAATGTGAATTGTGCTTTAGAAATGAATTTGCTTGAATGGATGAATTAATAAAAGATGAATGAATTTACTGCGTCTGCTGACACTTGGATACTTGATACTCTGCTCTACAAACAGGTATGTGATTTTTTTTTCTTTCTATATAATTAACGAATCTAAAACAGACTCTCAGCTGACTCCTCCGTGTGATATGGTCCCGTTCCAAGATACGAATCCTGAAAATGAAAAGTACAATTTAAAAAAATGTGTGTTTTCAGGCTGGGGACATAAATACCTGGAGCTGCACCAGAGTGACACAGACTTTCCATTTAACACGTGAGGATCTTCACGCTCACAGATTTTTAAAAGTGCACTTATTGATTTCCGCCCGGTCACTGTTGTGTTCAGTGTTTTTGGATGATGGAGTCTGTTCGGCACAAACAGGAGGTGATCGCTGTCTGCTGCTCTGAAATAAAGCTTTTATTCCACTGGTGTAAATTCTCTTCAGTCATGTGTGGTGAACTTCCTGGAATGTGTTTGGTTCACAAACCGTGTCCGCAAGGTGAATGTTGATGAGAAGCAGAACCAACAACATCGTTCCAGCATCTTCCTCATTTCGGCACAAACACCTTTGTTTCCCATCGAGCTGAAGAGTCGCTCCGGCACCGCACCGTTTTATCACTGAGGTGACATTGGTCATATTTTCTGACGTGACAGTACGAACCAGAGTCTCTGGACAAGATTCATCCTGTTTTAATAAATAATGCACCACTGCAACACTGAATTTCTCTTGGAATCGTGTGGAGGAGAGAACTCTAAATTCCGAGGCCTGGTTTTTAACAGAACAGCTGCAGAAAACTTTTCCACAGGTGTTTTTGACCCGTCACTGTTTGTTTTTTCGCAGGATTACGCAAAAAAACCCATGGGACAGATTTCCCCGAGATTTTGTTGGGATCACAGAATTCCTTTAACATCAGAGCCACATTCATTTTTTCAAGGAATAATGCACTGATCTACATGTTCTGCTGTTGAGGACTATGTTTTACAAAATGAATCATTTAGGGTATCAGAGCACTTTCTTATTTCTTCTATGTATATATTTACTGCAAGAGCTCATATGTGGGATTGTTTTTCTGATCAGAGACATATTCAACGGGGCGCTGTTGTAAATGTACACGTGGGGAACTGCACAAAACTGTCCCACACCAATGAACAGACAGAAAAAAACAGTTTGTAATCCCGGGGAATATACATACTGTTTGTCTGTAATGTCTTCTGTCAACATGCATCATATGTGTTTAAACTTGTGCAAACAGAGTTCATGTGTGTTTGTGTGCACACCTCCACTATGCATTGTGTGCACAGAACTTTATCAACTGTTGACTGTATTTGGAAGAAGGCGGGATGAGCCCACTCTTCAAAGTAAAAACATATTATCATAAAAGCATTTACATTGGAAGAAAGACACACAACGAAAAGAAGACACAACAGGTATCAACCTGTCGTCTAAGATATGTGTGAAATGGTTTGTGTGGTTTATTCACTCTAGTTTAGTATTGTATGATATAACAACTGCCAATGTGTTACTTCCACATAAAGTACAATATATTACACAGGATATCTATCTATCTATCTATCTATCTATCTATTTATTTATCTATCCATCCATCTATCTATCTTTCTGTCTATCTATCTATCTATCTATCTATCTATCTATCTATCTATCTATCTATCTATCTATCTATCTATCTATCATCTATCTGTCCATATAACAATCTATCTATCTATTTATCTATCTATCTATCTATCTATCTTTCTGTCCGTATAACTATCTATCTATCAGTTCATATAACTATCTATCTATTTATCTATCCATCTATCTATCTATCTATCTATCTATCTATCAGTTCATATAACTATCTATCTATCTATCTGTCTATCTATCAGTTCATATAACTATCTATCTATCTATCTATCTATCTATCTATCTGTCCATATAACTATCTATCTATCTATCTGTCTATCTATCTATCTATCCATCTATCTATCTTTCTGTCTATCTGTCCGTATAACTATCTATCTATCTATCTATCTAAAACAAAAAACTGAGAGCTTATTATAAGATGTGTTAAGAATTACTACCAAACTGTGTGAGAAGGAACAATAAAAAGTGTGTTGTGAGTTTTTAAAGAATTATAAAAAATCTAAAATCTCGTGTTTGGTCTGATTTCTGTTGAAGGACTGAATGAGATGAGCTGCTTTTGTTTGTTGTGTTCACGAAGTGTGTGTGAACCCAGGAGGAATAATACTGAGGCTGGAGCTAATGGAGATCCTGATGAAGAAATAACCAACTGTACATTTACACATGGAAAGAAACTTATAAAGGAACATGTGGAGTACAGGTGAGTGATGCTGCAGGAGGATAAAGATAAAGGTTTCATCAAACCATGTGTTGATGAAGTTAAACCAATCAGGACTTTTAATTATTAGGCTTTGAGGTCAAAAAAAATAATTCGGAGTTTAAGAGTTGGAGACAAAGACGTTTGGGTGAGAGTTAGCTCTCTAAAGAAGATGCATCCATTCTTTTTCTTTTTGTTTGTTTGTTTAGTGTTCTCCCTCCTCATGCACCAGGAGAGGAGCGATGAGTGGTGGTGTTGTTGACCCAGCCTCCATCCCGCAGCCCGGCCACTCGCAGGGCTCCTCCCGCCCCGCGCCGCGCTCATCAATGGGCAGAGCATTTGAATAATGTGCGAGCACTTGGTCCGGAGCCAATCAGCTGTCGGGCCACCGTGATAAATCGCAATGCATTATTGATAATAATAATTACGTCGACATGCGCATTTCCACTGGAGGGGGGCCAATTTTTCCACGCACAAGAATTCGCTGAAGAAGGGCAGAGGGTGAAATTTGTTTGTGACTCCTCGCCCCTGATGGTTGTTGCACCATGTCGAGGCGCAAGCAAGCCAAGCCGCAGCACATCAACTCCGACGAGCCCGGTTCGCTTGAAAATGGTGAGTTTTACGCACAGGACACCGGGTCGCACGCGCAAAAGCGAGCGAGCGAACGTGCGTCCTGCGCCATTGCTTGTGTTTCCAAAGCAAACTGGTTTTTAATCCGGCGAAGTTTGTGACATCGCTGCCGTCGCTCTTTGACCTGTTGAGTTCAACTTTAAGAGACGAGGCTGCGACGCGTTCGTTAAATATGTTGTAAATACGACACAGGTGCCACTTTTTTTTTTTTAAAAACCGCAGCACAGTGAGGTTTTACCGGAGATTTGTAACTTTACTGCGTTAGTTTTAATTTCAAGTGACCGGGTTTTAATCCACATCCACTCGTTTGTACCGTTTCCTTCGTGGCTGAGGTCGAAGACGCTGAATCTCTCTTTTTTTTCTTTTTTTTTTTTAACATTTCACTTTAATTGACGCGTGATTTCATTTATTCTTCCTCCACACGCTTTGGAAACAGGTTCATGAAGCTTCCTGCTGAAGATTGACTCCGTTAACTGTCCTGTTTGTGTTAATTCCATCCACGTATGATTAAGTGGCCTCATTTATCACGAAACATCACTTTTAATAGGTGGGAAATGTCACTGGGTAAACTTTGCTGCTCAGTTGGATCATGTATTATCAGGATTTCTGATTCTCATTCATGTTTTTGGTTTTTTTTTTGCTCAGAATATTCTCGCATTTTAAAAAAATGTTTGTTTTCCATATTTTTGATATTTGGTCATTTGTGTTTGAGAGTTCTTGAACAAAGGTTCCCCAGAAGTGTCTGAAATGTGACTCTGGAGTGAGCTGACCTGAAGGCAATAAATCCCCCAGTTTAATGCATGACTGTTTCCTTTCGTACATATGTGGGGAGGTGGGGGATGGAGCCCTGGCCTTTTTCTTTTTTTTTTTTTGTGGAGACTGGGTGGGGGTGCGTTTCGGTGTTGCCATATGCAAGTTCCAGGGTTGTTGTAGAACGAGCCCACCTTTTTGAAAATGGCTGGGGGTGGGGTGTGTGTGTGGGGGGGGGGGGGGGGATATCACCGGTGTTTGAATGAGGAGACTTGACTCGAGGATCCTCGTGTAGTTAAATATGATTCGGTGTCGTGGCCCTGAATGTTTGATGTGACCTCGTGTCATGTGCCCCACCGGAGGTGAACGGACACAGGTCAAGCTCCTGCGGTGCCTCCTCATTTCATCCGGTTTACGTTTTTATTTTTATTGAAAGCAAAGTGTCCTGTCGTCTCCTGTTTGAACTCCCCACGTCGAAGTTTGCTCCTAAAAGATAAGAGCCACCGCCTCGCACTGTGCGTAAATGAGTAGATGTCTGATCCGTGATGTCTCTTCATGGATGAAAATGTGATGCAGTTGGAAACTTTTTTTTTTTTTCTGTGTGTGTGTGTGTGTGATACCTCCTGGTGAGCAATTAACAAGTCCAACAGTTTCCATGGGCAAATGCAAACAGGTGGTCTACCCCCTTTCTCTTGGGCATTAGCATTTAACAATACACCCAGTTGTGAAATGGCCTCTTGGTTAGCAGACAAATTAAAAAGCTCACTTATCAGGCTTTCACAGGCTGTGAAAATACTTTAAGGTAATCAACATCAGATTACCCCCCCCTTTTCTTTTGGCTCATGTTTGCATTGTAAACTTTGGTCTTTGCAGTTTGTCTTCGACTTACATCTGGGACATAAAATTCTGTGTAAAACTTGATGGATATCCATTGCGTGTTGATGAGCAAAGATTTTACTGGTCGATGGTTTTGAATGACTGGTCATAAGTTTGGCCCCACATGTGGTGCCTGAAACAGATCTGATATTTTAGCAAGTGGTTGGGGGGCTGATTTCAGAAACACAGTAATTTAATGCCCTTTGGCTCTTTGTCTTCCTGGACAGTGCTCTGGGTGGTGTCAAAGGTAGATGATTGCCCTCTGCTGGCCCTGCAGCCAACAGGCGAATTCAAATCCCTTTACAGCCCAATGCAGTGACCCAAAAAGATTTTAAAACATAATGTACTCAATACACACAAAGTATTGACTCACAATTAGACAAATGTTAAACATAAGCCTTTTAAAATCACATTCATATACTCCTTGATGTGTTAAAGCAAAATGTATGAGTCTGTGAATAGCTTAGTTCTTTTATATATTTTTAAATTCCTCTTTGTATTGGTCTTTCATCATAACTGCAGTAAAGAGTATTCATTAAAAATCCTGTTTTCATCTTGTTTCAGGGATTCCTCGGGGTGATCGAGCTGAGGAGGCTGGAAATGAGATGAAGAGGTTCAAAATGGACGAGACCAGAGTCTGCAGCAAGTGTTGTGCCGAGTTCTTTGACGAAGCAGAGTTTCTTGAGCATGAGAGAAATTGCACTAAAAGTCAGCAAGTGGTCATCATGAAAGACGGAGATGGAAACGAAGTGCCTGAGGAATATTCTCCAGGCTCTCCCGAGGGTCTTACCAGCGACCACGATGATAGCCAGTCCAGTAGTCATTCCCTATCAAATGTTAATGCAGACCATCTGGAGAGAACGGAGGAGGAGTCGAGCATGAATGCAGATGACTCAGGACAACAGGATCACGCAGACATGTCTGGTAGCCCTGCAATGACTTTCAACCCCTCGCCCCAAATGCAAGATTCAAATGTCACTCTTGAAACCATGCCAGACACTAAAGTTGCTGTCTCACAACATTCTTCGAGCAGCTTATCGCTGACCTCGTCGCAGGAGGCCGTACAGACCATCCCGATGATATTGGAACAGTTGGTGTGCCTCCAGCAACAGCAGCTACAGCAGATCCAGCTCACAGAACAGATTCGAATCCAAGTTGCCATGATGACTCCGCATTGTCTCCAGTCATCCGTCGGGGCAGCAATGGACCCCCTGAAAGCCCTCGGTGCACATCTCTCCCAACAGCTTTCCGCTGCAGCAGCCCTGATAGGAAAAAGGACCGGCAGTCAGAGCCTTTCTGTGGAGACCATGAAGCAAGGTAAACTACCTCTGCCCACAGGTGTCTCTGCCTCTCTGCCTGCAGGAGTGGGTTCTTCTAAAACAGACATTTTGAAGGGCATTCCAGATCTGGCCAGCCGTTTACCAGCGCTGCTGCCCCAGTCACCGAGTGTCATGGGTTTCCCAAGCTCCTTCAATGGTATTCAAGCAGGAGTGGATTCCTCCAAAAAAGTGAAGACAAAGATGCTGAGCCTCCCGCCAGAATCGAAGAATGGAGACTCGTTATACAAGCACAAGTGTAAGTACTGCGGAAAGACCTTTGGCAATGACAGTGCTCTCCAGATCCACTTGCGTTCTCACACTGGCGAGAGGCCCTTTAAGTGTAACATCTGTGGAAACCGCTTTACAACCAAAGGAAACCTCAAAGTGCATTTCCAGCGACATAAAGACAAGTACCCAAACATTACCATGAACCCTCATCCTGTGCCAGAGCACCTTGACAATATTTCCACCAGCAGTGGAATTCCATTTGGCATGTCTATACCCATGGATGAGTCAAACATGACTGAAATCAAACCTATCCTCGCCCATCCTGCTGCTGGATTCCAGCCATCGCCCATTCCTGCATTCAAGTCGACATTTGACAGCTTTGGAGGGGACCCATTTTCACAGAGACCCTCACCATCAACAGGCGATGGCTCTCCTTCTGTTTCCTCTAATGGGTTTGGTCAAGAGACAGGACTGGGTCATAATCAGAAGGATACTAAAGAACTGTTTGGACCGCTGCATCATATGAATGGTAACTCTCTCCCAGGAGAACACGGCTCTGGAACAGCTAAACTTCAGCAAATGGTTGATGGCCTGGAGAAGAGGACCAATGATCCCAATGAGTGTGTAATATGCCACAGGGTGCTCAGCTGCCAGAGCTCACTCAAGATGCACTACCGCACACACACCGGAGAGAGGCCTTACAAGTGCAAAATCTGCGGCCGTGCTTTCTCCACCAAGGGAAACCTCAAGGCTCATTATGGAGTGCACAGGGCCAACACTCCTCTTAAGATGCAGCACTCCTGTCCCATCTGCCAGAAGAAGTTCACAAACGCTGTGGTTCTGCAGCAGCACATCCGCATGCACATGGGTGGGCAGATCCCCAACACCCCAATCCCTGAAAACCAGTTTGACGCGGCAGAAGCAATAGAGCAAAATCTACCAGAGGAGAAGCCCATGGACACCAATGGGTTTGACGCAAGCATGGAGGATCGTGAGCCAGAGCTGAACTCCCAGAAGCCAAACGACACCTTAGATTCCCTCCCATCTGCCCCTGAGGAACAATCACAGAAGCCTGCCGCCCCTGTGGTGTTTTCCAGTCTAGATGTTCTGAAGAACCTCACCTCTGCTCTTGCACTGAAACGACAGAGTAGCACTGCTTCAGAGAGCGAGGGAACATCCAAAGAATCCCCATCGGCTCCTAGAGAGCAGGAATATCAGAACGGCCGTAGTCCTGCTATTTCTGACTCTGCGACGTCTTTTCATTCATCCTCTCCACTAAACAACACGAGCAGTAGCAAGTCACCTGAGTCGGCTCTTGATGACTTCACCTATAGTGGATCAAGACCAGAGTCTGATGGTGGCACTCAAGAGGGCACAGAGTCAAGTGGAGCCCTTGACCTCACAGCATCCAGCAACTTTACCCCCAAAGCCATTAAAGAAGAACCTGGCATGCCTTTCACTAACGGAGACTATGGTGAGTTTTATTGACTTGAGATAAAGTATTTTAAACGCTGTCACATTAAATATTAAGATCTAATTTTCCTCTTCTTGTGTCAACAGTTCCAAGTAACATGTCTTTCATGAGGATTCCATCAAGTCTGGCCAGTTTGGAGATGAAGATCCCCTCAGAGAATCATTTGGGCCCTCATGGTCTGTTCAGCTCTCACATGCCTCAGGGAACAGCCATGGCCTCTTCCATCTCCTCCGCAGCTCGACGATCAACCAAGCAGCACGTGTGTAACGCCTGTGGCAAGAACTTCTCGTCGGCCAGTGCCTTGCAGATCCATGAGCGCACTCATACAGGGGAGAAGCCCTTTGCCTGCAACGTCTGTGGCAGGGCTTTCACCACCAAGGGGAATCTTAAGGTTAGTCACTAAGTGTTGACTGAGGCATTTTCATTCAAACTATGTACTTTGCAATATAATCTGTCTGATACAGATTTTTAGGGACCAATACCAATATTGGGGAATCTAAATCTTATACACTCAAACTCTAATGAAATGGAATTGAATGGAATTCTAAATCACTATGAATAGACTAGTTAGAATAGTTTCTATATAAACATAAATGCTCATCTTTTCTGCATTGTTCTGTAGAAAAAGTTTTTTTATCAGCATGTGTATTAATTGTGCTTTCCAATGATGTAGCCAGGGTCTGGATGTGATTGTAATTTACCTGCTTTTTTTTTGTTTTCCAGGTGCATATCGGCACTCACATGTGGACCAACTCCTCACGCCGTGGTCAGCGTCTATCTCTGGACAATCCCTTGACCCTCATGGCGATGAGTGCAGAGGCCCAGATGTTGCCAGAAATGATGCAGGCTCCTAAAGAACTGGGTGCTCCGCCCATGAGCTTTGATCCGTCTCTGTGGAACCAGTACGCTGCTGCCTTCAGTGGTGGCCTGACCATGAAGAACAATGAAATTTCTGTCATCCAGGGCGGTGGCATCCCGCTCCCCGGGAGCCCTGCTGGTGGCCCTCTCATCGGATCCACCGGAGGCCTCATGAAGATGGATGGGTCCCACTCTGGCTTGCCTGCCTCGGTGGCTGAAATTGAGAAGAACAGCTCTGACAGTGTGCCAAAATCCCAGTTCCCTCATTTTATGGAGGAGGGTAAAATTGCAGTCAATTAGGCTTGTTCTGCCGGTTTATTACCTGAACTCACTTTTTGAATGTCTCCTTTCGTGAATGAGGTACAATCAATATTCTGGGAAAACCTTTAGAATTCTGCTTAGATTGGTTGAATTTTTCCAGTAAGTTCACTGCAGCTCTCTCCTTCTGATCTGAACGATTCAAGTGTTATTCTTAGTTGAACTTGATATAACTACTGTAGTTGTATTTTATTTTACATAAATATATATGCGGGTATTTTTTTTTTCCTTGTGATTTTTTTTTTTTTTTGTTTTGTTTGCTGTCTATCCAGAAGTTTGAATGTATAACTTACTTGAAACTGCTTTAACTCAAGACTGTCTCCTAGATACTGAAGGATTTTGACTTTAATAGGAAAAGTTTCAGGGCGAGACACGAGTCTCAGTGTTCAGAAATGTCGTAGTTAACCGTATGTGTCTAATGACTACTTTCCCTCCTATTGTGTGCCATAGGTTTTATGACATTGTGCATTGTTGTAGTGGTAAATGTTGTCATGTCTCATTTTGAAGGGGCTTTGGTTTAGACTGAACTTATCACAGTGTCTTGTCTGTTAAAGCAAGTCACAACAGTTGAGTCATCAGTTTTGGACGATGCAGATTACATCATAGGTGTTGATCTTCGCTGCATTGGTGCCAAGTTACAGTTGTTAATGACTTTTTGCCAAGTGCCTGATTTGAACTGTATTTGTTGCTGTTGTCTTTCACTGATCCGGTTACGTTATGAAGGCCCTGTTTGGACTGATAAATTCATGTAGTACAGTGTAGCATGGCATGTATTTCAAATTTTCAGTTTGCGAAAGTCAATTTTTCAACCTACATATTCCACTTGTGTCTGCAGAGTCAAATTCAGTTGGCTGTTCTTATGCGCAATGTTCTCATGCCTGCACTTTATTCAGGTTTTAGTTACAGTTACTGTTTTTATAGTTGCAGTTCAGTTTCACTGCTTTATTGTGATGGCTAAACGGGGAAAGGGCAAATCAACAATTTTGTCAGCTTTTCCTTCCTGCAACAACCGTTTAGAGCAACTGCCAGACTTTTCAACTTGTAGCATCATTAATTTATTTATTATACACAATGCTTGAGTTTAGGGGGAAGTTCTACCTCGTTTAGATTTTAGTTGTCCTCAGTACCTCCTGTTCTCAATGCAATGCTCTGTATATTTTCAGATACATTCGTGAGCATACGACAAGGTTTTTCATTCTCAGCCTGCTGAGTGGAACAGTAATGAATGTATCACTGGACACTTTACACAACTCGGAAAGGTCAGACTACTTCGTAGGCCCCCGCTGTACATTCCTTATCGATATGCATTTGCCAAATTGTGCCTTTCTTTAGCAAACATGTCAAAACTGCTTTCAAGTTGTCTCTACAATTCAAGTAATGTTGAGCCAATTTGGCTTGTTTACAATGTAAATGTTTTTGTTTTTCCAATGTTTCCTTCACCTCAATGTTTTCTGATTTTGAAAAATAAAATCAGGGTGACTTTTTTCAATACTTTCACTGTCATTACTCCAGTATTGTTGCCAAACACATTCAAAGCTGATGGTCCACGACCAAAACCAGTACGACTACAGTGTGAAGCACTCATCAGCGTTGCAACTGAAATGCTGTATATCCATCCCTCATGCCAATTATCTGTCAGCACGGATCAGGTTGAATGTTAATAAAATCCTTAACGTGTCAGTTCACCATCAGATGTCTGAAGCCACAGGTTTTTGAGGTTTTCATGACACCAGGGGCCATTAATCACTTTGCATCTGCAACAAAAAAATATTTGCATCTTCAACTGAAGCTTTCTCTCTCCTCGTATGTTGATCATTCATTTCAGCTCAATGTATACAGTGAAGTTGTTTGACTCAGTTCAATGGTACCTTTTTAGTCTATACTCTCAGGGTTTGTGTCATTTGATTCAGTCATGGTCAACATTCAGAAGACAAGTTATAGTTTTTACATATATATATTTTTGAAGCACAGGATATAAATACTATAAGTAAACATAACTTGTATTAAAATCACACACTGCTGTGCCTCTGCTTCATAATGGACATTACTGATATTGTTTTTACCAAATTGGTGCACTTAACATTTTTCCCATCTGTTTTAAGAAGCTCATATAATCTGATAAGCTGGTACCAAATTCTGTCCTCCCATTTAGTTCTAAAAATATCTATAACTGTGGTTAAATTACCTACTATTATACAAGGCATACTGTACTAGTATGAAAATATGTCTGAAAACTTGTACGCCAAAGTATTACAAGCAGAATGTACCCAGAGTATACGTCTTTAAAATATTACATTAGTGGGTTATTGTCTTTTTTATAGTGAAATAGTATTTTAAATGAGTGATTATTTTAGACTAACTCATTCTTTTGAGATACGTAGTTGTTCTTTAAAATACTCAGTGAGTCATTATTATGAGATGGTGGTTCATTCTTTTAAGATAACTCTATATAAATGTAATACTAACCCAGTATTTTGAGATACTAATTCATTACTTTGAGATACTACCTCGGTATTTCCAGATACTGAGTCATTCTCATAATAATAATAATGACTGCTGAATTATTTTTTAACAAACTACTTGGTCTTCCATACTAATGAGAAAGACATAAAGATAATACAATTCAATATTATCAGCATGTTAATAAAGAATAAACAGTGTGTGATTCATCATCCAGTGATGTCATGTGTGGTAAAGGACAGGTTCGCTCTGTCTGTCCCCGTCCTGAGTGACTGACAGCTGGGGGAGCCTCCGCCCAGAACCGCCGCCGCCGCCGCCGCCGCCTCCACCAGCGCGTCTGTCCGGGGCTGCCAGCCGAGTCCAGCCGCCACCGAGGCTGCAGACATGACCGACAACATCCCGCTCCAGCCCGTGAGACGACCGAAGAGACACGACGGCAAACACAGGAATGGGTAAGGCCGCCGCGAGGGACACGTTTATCACACGCACGAACCCGGAGCCGCGGAGCTAGCGCCGGGGGTCGGAGCGTCGGTGCGGCCGCGGGATGTGGCCGCACCGACGCGGCTCGACATCGGGTCCGGCGCTAGCAGCAGCTGTCGCGGAGGGTCCAGAATCGGAATCACGGGCGAAAACCCGCAGCTAGCGTCTCCGTCGATGCTAATAAACAGCGTGTAGCTTTAGCTCGGCTAGCGGAAGCTACACCGGGACGTCCCTGTTCCGGGGCTGCGGTCGGAGCAAGTGCACCCGACGCCCATGGTGTCAATATTTGCTCGGGCTGAGGAAAAACTGCGCAGACACGGAGGCCCTGGGTTTAATGTGACCCACCGCCCGGGCAGGAGCCAGGCTGAGCACGGGAACACGTCCTGGTCCAGTGTTTTCATCATTTTGTTTATGATCTACATTTTTATCCTTACGTGTAAATATCATGAGAACAGTGAACATGACTAATGATCCATAAAAACAATGTCAGCAGGAACAGCAGGTCTCAGGGTGTCTCATCCAAATTGAATGAATTGCAGTTTTCTTTACCCTAGAAAAGGCCCCTTTTATATTTAAATACTCAAACATTTACACCTTTTTTATGACAACTGAAGCCACCGCAGGTTCTGGGACAGAGGCTGAGGCGAAGGGCGTTCAGCTGCAACATGCTAATTCACCACTAGGTGTCACTAAATTCTACACACTGTACCTTTAAGCGTTTAATCCGCAATTCCTTAAAGGGATACCTCTCACCACGATAATGGGGGCGTCGTCCAAGTGTCCGTAGGTCCTGACATTTAAATTAAAAGCAAACCGACTGGACATACTTAATATATTTAGTGGACTTGTGTACTTACATTATCCAAAAGTGTTTCCAACAAACCCAGAGAAATCCCCAGTTTTATTCACGGTAACGGGACGTTTTTATATCGTTGGCCTTTTTATTGTGGCTTTACTCGTCTCTGCTAAAACCTCCAGGGGCAAACGATGCATGATGATGAAGGAAAAACACTCTGCTAGCCAATTAGCCAGTCGGCGGTTTTGTCCTTCCGTCTTTTTGTTTTGGACACTTTTAATGGATCACAATTTGTTCATTAGCGTTTGCTGCATTATTTGAATTAAATTGAAACACAAGATTTTTAATCGGCGATGGCATTGAAGAACTCCCATAATCCCAGTTGCTTTTCCACAGGAGCCCAGAATGGACAAAACCAAACCCTGGAGTGACTTTTCACTTTACCTAAAGGTCACTGTAGGTTCAGGGGGGGGGGGGGGATCTGCAACTTCACCAACAGATCTTTAGTGTTTTCGTCTGAGAGGACTATACTCTACGTTTGAGTGCCTCTAGTCAGCCTAATTCAAAATGACTACATATTTGCATGGCTTCTGAAATGTGGGGTGTGGGAATCATGAACCGGTTCCAGTTGGGATCCGGTTCAACCACCTGTGAACCTTTTGGTTTCTTGTATGAAAGTGGAAAAACAAAGATTTTTTTAAAATAAACCGCCATACAAGCAGTTGTCTGAAATACTGTGTTTATGAACAGTGATTATTGTTGTAGCATTATAAAATGCGGTCAATCCTTTTTACTGCCTGAGAATAAAATCCCTCTGTCTGCAGCTGATAGAGACTGTAAACTTGTCCCGCCTGTAGTTTGTCTTTTATAACCCACGTAGTCAGGTAATAATCTCCGGGTCACTGGGCCGCTGGTTGATTGATAAGGAATCTTTTGTTTTGGTGAAGTGAAGGGAGGTACCACCCTGTTTCAGATGAAGTTAATGTTTATTTCGTAAGACACAATCTCAGCCTCGTCTGTTGTGTGGGTTTGTAGCAGCAATAAGCAAATGATTAACAAGGAGATGTGACCGGAAATTCATTAAACACGGAGCAGTCGTATGCACAGGTTCACACAATACAAAAACGGGGCTGTGAGTCAGATTCTTTGCATTCCTGCTGTTGGACTAAACGGTGTGTGATTCTTTAACCTTGCCTGGCGTTTCCTCTCAGGTGCTGCCCGTGGTCGAGGTGCTGTGGCATGGGGGACTTCCGTCCCCGCACCGTTTGGCTTGGCCACCCAGAAAAGAGGGAGCAGAGGTACCCCAGGAATGTCATTAACAACCAGAAGTACAACTTCTTCACCTTCCTGCCTGCGGTGAGTGTCAGCCAAAGGTCGCTCCTCCACCTTTCCTATCTCTAACCCCCCAAAAACAACCCACTTCTGCGAGCCTGATTCTCTGTTGTCATGTTGGACACTTTTATAGAGATGTATGATATTAGAGATCTGATTATCTTTCTTCATTTTATACTTCTCATATGACATCATTCCCCTCCCCGCTGATACGACCTATGCCTGAGGACATTTACCTACAGACTGTCACGTGAGATACCGATGAGGTTTATCATTGGCTTCTAAATGAAATACTTCTCTCAGTTCACAACATAACGAGACCATCATCCGTTCTGAGATCACGGAATGTTATCGCCAAGTGTGTAATGTTCAGATGAAGACAGTTTAATGACGTGTCAGGAGGAGATCGATGGATTCGGCCACGTTGGGAAATCCAGCTTCATAATCTTAATGCACCATTTCCTTCACGTTCACCTTCAGATACTCAGACGAGTGTGGAAGGGACGGATGAGACATTTCTTAGGTGGACGGTTGTAACTAAGCTGCGTGCTGTGTTTGACTATGAATTTTCCTGCTTTGATTTACATACAAATTTGTTTTTCCTGATATTTAGTTGTCTCAAGATCTTAATTTTGTGCATGAAGACCGACGCTGAACATAGCTCCAATTTGCAAAACCTATTTGCATTGCAAAATGTTATGCTTTTTATTTACTTTCAGTTCTTCTCAATAAAACATAGGAAGTTTCCTTCTTGTGTGCTGCTCGACTCTGTACCAATGTGAAGACACAAGCTTTCCCCTGGTTGTAATGTTGCACAGTGGTGGTAATGAAATTGAGCAAAGTTAAAGTATGTTTGTTGAATATAAGAAAAACACCGGTGGAAAAGCTTTTTGTGTTTGCACGCTGTTCCATTCTGTAGAGATCTGTAGACTGAGCGAGGGATATTTTGATATTTACCAGGGAATGATATGAATTTGGAGTGTTTGGCTAAAATATTTATATCGTAGTAACTCTTTTAATATTTCTGACAGTATAGGTCCAGTGTAGACAATCATTTCAAATCCTTGAGGTTGATCTGAGAAAGTTTTCTTCACTGAGGGGATTTTGTTTTTCCATTTTCAAATTTAATTTCCCCAAAAGTTTACTTGAACATTTGTCGGCCTGCAAATACATTATTGATTAGTTTGTCGATTATCTTCTATTCTCTTTAATCCTTTAGTTCAGAAAATGGCAACAACCAGTGGAGTTTTTGCATTTATGGATTATTAAACTAGTTCCAAACAACTATAAATAATAATAAAACAAAAATTAAACGAGGATATAGAACTTGAAATAAGACAATTTTACATTAGATGTAGATATAAATGGCTTAGTGTTTTTACGTTGCCTTACATAAACGCTGATACTGTTATTTCTGTGAAAGGCTGATATCAGATAATACATTTGTTAAATATTTTTATCTGGACCAGGCATGGCTTTAAAAAAAGGATGTCTGGCAGTAAATGTCAGCAATCTGCATAATAACTTGACACACAGCAAATATTTCACTGAGTGCTTTCCTTGTCTGTTCCCAGGTGCTGTACAATGAGTACAAATACTTCTTCAACTTGTACTTTTTGCTTCTGGCTTGCTCTCAATTCATTGAAGCGCTACGCTTGGGGGCCCTCTACACCTACTGGGTCCCTTTGGTATGTGATATTTTAACGGCTGCTTGTCCAGTCAATAGAATTTCTGCATTTTCTGTTCTTAAATTTCGTTCAGTGCATTATTGTTATTTTGGACGGAAACACAAACGTGGTGGCCACAGCGTTGTTTTCTCCCTTTCTAAATCCTGCCACCCTCCAGGGTCTTGTGCTGATTGTCACCATCATGAGAGAGGCAGTTGAAGAAATAAGATGCTATCTTCGAGACAAAGAAGTGAACTCTCAGATTTACAGCAAGCTCTCAACAAGAGGTAAGGATCAGAGACACGGACTGAGCCGCTTGTGTTTTGTCTGTGTTGATATCTGAGCCATGTTTCTTATTTCTAAGCATCAGTGTCTATTAACTGTAGGAGGTTGGTCCTAATAAAACTTATTGGGGCTGGGGGAAATGGAAGGTAATTCAAAACAGAGATTTAAAAGTGTACATAAGAGGCCTTGGTATAAAGTGCTACCAGCAATAAAAAGCAGGAGACCTCTTGTGGTTTCCATCACTTTGTCCCTTTGATGTGGCAGCTTGTTTTACCCATAAACACAATGACTGGTTGCCGCCATGATAGCGGCCCCAGTGCATATTTTAGGGTTTTATAGAAACTGTATGGTGAAGAAGTCAAAGCCTCTCATCTCCTCATCTTTTCTTTTTTAGACACAGTTTGTTTTTGAGAGCTCTGACCCGCAGCTGACTTTTCTTTGTTGATCTGTATTGTAAATTTGTAAGATTTGATTGCACTGATAGAGCAGAGCACTGCTGTGGAGCCCCATGAACACTAATGCGTGGCAATATTAATGTGCTTTAATGTCTTACATATGCAAAGACCAGGGGTCACAACAAGAGGTCAAGGGTCGGTGATCTCTTCCAAACAATTTTGCCCGTTCGTCCCAAATGGAATGAGAGAAAAGGCTCAGCTTCCCGAGCATTCCTACGAGTCTGCATGGAAAATTACCGGGCTCACTGGTGACACAACAGTTCACCCAGAGGAGACTTCAGCAGTAGATTTGTATTGACATATTTTGATTAAAAAACACATTAAGCTTCTGGGAAAGAAGAATACAATCCCACTGCTTTTAAAGTCTGTGTTTAAATGCATGGTCCCCGTTTATCGAGACTTTAAACAAAACAGTTGACTAATCTGAAGGTCTGATATAATCTTTAATGTGTTTAACCCATGTTAACAAAGTGAATTCTGTGTTTTAGGTACAGTGAAGGTTAAAAGCAGTGGAATTCAAGTGGGAGACCTTATAATCGTGGAGAAGGTTTGTGGCAGATTTTTTTTCATCCACATCTGTGACTAGTTTTGCTTTTTGCTTTTGCGTTTTTAGGACTGTCAAGTTTCCATTTATATGAGAGTGGATAATGAGGGGGCAGTTAATCTTCTGTGCTCCAGTGCTGACTGAGGTGAAAGGAGTTAGTAAAGATTTTGTAATCTTGTGATCAATGCTGAGCTTCAGCCTGTCAACCTCAATGCATACACAGTAGACATGAACCTAAAATACCTTCAATAAGATCTTGGACACAAATTCAATTAAGTACTATTCATTGATATGTTTTTTCAAGTTTGTGGTTTGTTTATAAGTTAGTTTGAGCTTTTAGGTTGAATCCGTTGTTTGGCCGAGTGGAGTCTCTGGGATCATAGCATGTGAAATACGAGAAGCGGGCCCTGTCTTTAGTTTCCGACCGAGGGCTTCTCTCTGAATCACTCATTTCAACGTAGCTGAAGGAAAGGTCACATATGTTGTCCCACACATTTCACTAATATGACTGAGTGATTCAGAGTTATGTGGCTCACAATTCAGGGAGACACTTCAGCAGAGGTGAAACCAGTAGCTGACAAAGGAAAAGCTTTGGAATTTTTAAATTAAGCTCCATTTTAAGGAGTCATAATACATCTTTATTAGACTATCGACCACTTAGCAATAATCCATAAACTGTTTAGGGACCAGAGCAGTGGAGGGACCGGGTCAAACAGGGAGTAAAACCTGGTCAGGGTCCTGTTCAGGCCACGACAGGATGATTTGTGCCGGAGGGCTTATTATTGTGACTGGCTGGCTGCTGGTAATGTGGCACATGAAAAGCATAAAGTCTTAACTTTGCTACAGCTAAAGAGCAGACGAGGAGGAGTGCAGGATCAAGAACTGATGTTTTTCTTTCTGCCTTTCTTTGTAGAACCAGCGTGTTCCTGCTGACATGATCTTTTTAAGGACCTCTGAAAGAAATGGTAAACATCTGCTGGTCATTCATCCAGATCTCCACAACAGACTGGCTGCCTGGCTGGCGGCCTGGGGAAATGACTTGTTTAAAAAAGCGCTGAGGTGCAGGGATTAGCCCTGAGCCAGGACAGGAAGTCCTACAATGTCTAAATTGCAATTGGGTCCAGTACTAAACTATCACTCAAAGTGTGGCCTGGCGGAGAATTGCCCCTACATTTAATAGTGAGATGGGCATTGTCGACAAAAAACCATGTGTCTTCGTCTTTGACTAATTTTGTCTTTCAAATGAGGAGGAAATTAATGAAAAGAAAATCTGAGGCACGCCCGAAAATCAAATGCAAAGAGAAAACAAGAGACAAGAGAGGAAGCTGCCTCATCCGAATAATCAAATACGGATTAGAAGGAGATTCGTGAGTGATTACACCAACGTGGAGAGTTGCGTTGTTTTGTTTATTTGCAAATATACAAACAAGTCGATTCAAAATAAGGCACAGCACCTTTTAGACAGTCTCGTCACAGGGAGATTTTATTTTCAGCCTCCAGATAAACAAATGTGACTGTGTAAGAGAAGCTACGTGTTTTTGTTGCGTCTTCCTGTCGGGGGAAGAAAAACAACAGCTTTGTTTTACTGGAAATAGTTCTTGGTTATCTCTCTTCCATGTGGAGGCCATTAGGTCAATTATGAAGAGCCTAGGCCAGGATCTGGAGTGAGGGCAGGATGACGCATGCAGGCTGGCGGGGGATGGGCTTTGCTGGATGCCTCCACTTCTGCCCTCACTTGATCCCAGAAGTCTTTTGCAGCCGATGTGTGATATGTGTCATGTATGACTCTGAGCCACATGTGTTTAAAAGCACTCTGTAATGTGTTGATTCACACAAATGTATGTGTGTCAGAACCACGTTTCACAGTAAGCCCTCGATATGTCATGAAACATAAATGCGCACATTCAGTGTCATCCTCCAGCACAAAGATGATGAGGCTCTTTCTCGCACTAAAGCCTGTCTGTTGTTGCCCTCTAGGGGTGAGTGTGTTTCCTCCTGGCATCAGTGGCAGCTCTTGTCCTCTTCTCCGTTCCAGGCTCCTGTTTCCTGCGGACTGACCAACTGGACGGAGAGACGGATTGGAAACTACGCCTCCCAGTGGCCTGCACGCAGAGACTGCCAACTGCTGCTGTGAGTAATGAAATGAAGATGGAGGAGAGTTATTTATTTTGCCGGGCGATTTAAAAACTCGAGAATTCTGGAGTAAATGCCGACGTGAGGACAGAGCAGTAATTTAAGTGCAGGAGAATCGTCAAATCTTAAAGTTCATCTCAGACCTGTATTGTTAGATGACGATTCTTTTTTGTGCTTGTGGTGTTTTTTTAGTTTTTTTTTTTTTTTTTAGAATAAACAGATTATTACTTCAGGATATTTATGTTTGATTTTCTCACAGCAGTTTTCCATCTAATTGTAGCCTCAACTGTACATCATGTTCTCATTTCAAAACCATTGAGCAAACACTGCTGCTACACAAACTGTAAATCATAATATAAAGCTGGAGTCACAAAATAACGTACATCTTATCTGAGCTGGCATTTCTATTCTTTGACCAAACAAGACACTCTGAAGATGTGAATTTGGGCTTTGAAAATGTTAATGAATGAATGAATAGTTTATTGCAGCAATAATAAAAATAAAAATAATTACTGTTCTTTTTTTTTTCATTACATATGATTTATCTTTTATCCAAAGTGACTTACAATAAGTATAGAAAATAAATAAGTCATGATTGTATAGCACAGTTCTTAATAAAGTCACAAAGCAATTCACAAGAGGATAAAACAACAATAGCACAACATCGAAAATTACACAAACATTTCTTTAAAAATATATTATTTTTTTTAGAGGGAACATTTTTAAGTACGGATGTCAATGCAGTTAAAAATGGGCATTTCTGATATCAGCTGGTAAGAAATAATGTTTGTGAGAATGAACAGTTTTTGCCTCGGGATTCAGGATATAATATGAATAAAGTAACAGCCAGGTTAGTCAAACAAAGGTCAATGAACAGATATATCTTGAATGTCTCATGGCCTCAGGCTTCTATGTGAAATGCAAAACTATAGAGCAAACACACCTAACTGTAAATCTTGAAAGCTGTTGTCTTTGAAGCTCAATCCCCAATGATTCAGAATTTCCCTGTTTTAATTATCTTTGTTTCGGACTGTTCGTCAAATCAAGACACTTTTAAGACGTTGATTTTTCTAGCTTTTTATTGACCAAGTGATGAATCGAGATAATAATCAGATTAATTGATAATAGCAGTAATGGTTAGTTGCAGCCGTCTTTACGGTCATGGTTTTAAAATCAGGACTGTAGCTGGATGTAGTTTTTTAATGGGCTGTGTCTCCGTCACTGTTTCCTCCATGTTCAATAGTCTTACAACAGAAAGAGTAAAACCCGTTGATGAGAACATGTACTGAAATATCGTATATGTGTGAGCACAGAAAGACGGAGAGGAAAGCAAACAGGTTGAAACTGGCTGAAGGCAAAAAAAAAAAATGTGAGGACGTCACAAACATATTTTGCTTATTGTCGTTTAAGCTGCTTCCTCAGTTTACCATATCGGCCAGACACCATCTAGGTTTTTCTCGTTTGAGGGTAAATGGTGTGTGCTTCAGGATTTACATATTTAAAAAAAAAAAAAAAGAAAGAAAGAAAGAAACTGCTATGTTTGTCAAACAAGTGTAGGAATATTTATTTTTATTTTGAGCACCTCATAGCAGTTTGTAGCCTCGGGCAGAAGTCAAAAGAGCAAACACGGCTGCAACACAAACTGCAAATGATGATATATAACTGGCAGCTTGTGTCCATAGATGTCATGTTAAATAATGGTTCATTCTGAGGTGTAGCTGTAAATTCGACTGTATATAAAGATTGACGATGTGTCTGCTCCAAAACCAAAATATCCCACATGTGAGTGCCGCCAACGTGGAGCCAGTGTGTCTGCGCTGTCATGTTTGTGAGGCAGAAGCATCGAGGTCCTGCCAATACACGCCCTCAACCAAATGGCGTGTATCGGCGGCACTCATATCCTTCAATGCCATTTTTCAAGTGACTCTTACCTGTGGTATTGATCCTCAACCATTGTTCGGATGTGTTTCAGGACCTTCTCCAAATCAGATCATACGTTTACGCCGAAGAGCCGAATATTGACATCCATAACTTCATCGGAACTTTTACCAGGGTGAGTGCTCAGATAACTCTTCTGCCCCTTTTTTAAACAGGCAGGCCTTCATTTTACATCTGAATGTTCTCAAATATCTTAAATATTCTGGAGTCCTGACTGGAAATCACTGGAGAACCTATACACCTCATTCTGTAAATGTGTGTTTTTGTGTCTGGATAAAGTGATAAGGATCAGCCTGTCGTTTTAAAAATGCTTATCGTGTCCTTCGAACACTCCTTTCTGTTTGCAGAACAAACATAACAAGCACAATGGATGATCGGTTATTTGACTAGTTTGTGTGTCCCCTCCTCATTTTGTTGTATCAACCGTTACAGGAAGATGGAGATCCCCCAGTCAACGAAAGTCTCAGCATTGAGAACACCCTGTGGGCCAGCACCGTTGTTGCCTCTGGTAAATATCTGTCTGGGGGGTAAAGAAGCCAGTAAGACCCAGGAAGTAGCGATGACCAATCTTCGCTCTTAGCCTACATCGCTGAAATCTTAAAGAAAGTGTACTTCTTCCACAGGCCACGCTAACATACGTTATCTATTAAGCAGTTGGAAATCTGTATCCTATATTCCAAATGATTTTCTCCATTTGGAAATGTCTGCACGTCAGGATTATAAGTCCGGGAAACATCGTATAGATATATTATATTTATCAGTTGCTCCTTGATGATATTGGCCTGAAGCATTTTCTTCTTTGGTCTTTTTGTCTGCCTCCCTTCAGGCACGGTGGTGGGGGTTGTGATTTACACAGGAAAAGAGCTGCGCAGTGTCATGAACACCTCCAACCCAAGGCACAAGGTACAGTGGTGTTAAAGACGTCATTTGGTCGTTTAATTTGCACAAAAACGTATTTATTTTTGCCGATTTTAAATCATTACATATATTGTTGGTCTGATGCCTGATGTTAACCTCTGTTGCACACGATAGGTGGGTTTGTTTGACCTGGAGGTGAACTGTTTGACTAAGATTCTGTTCGTGGCCCTGGTTGTGGTGTCACTGGTCATGGTAGCCCTCCAGCACTTCGCCGGCCGTTGGTACCTCCAGATATTTCGCTTCCTGCTGCTCTTCTCTCACATTGTGCCCATCAGGTGCGATTGCAGATTCATCATCATCGTCGTCGTCAGCAGTGTTGTGTTTATGTGCACAGAGTTAAAAAATCACTCATTTATTTGTTTTGTGTTTTTTTTAATTGGATGCAGCTTGCGTGTCAATCTGGATATGGGAAAGATGGTTTTCAGTTGGATGATTAAGAAAGACTCCAAGATCCCTGGGACGTTGGTGAGGGCGAGCACCATACCTGAGCAGCTCGGACGCATCTCCTACCTGCTGACTGACAAAACAGGTCAGACTTAGTGTGGGAGTTCAAATGGAGAGGTTAAAGTGCGGAGGATTTACTCAGGTAGTATCCAGTTGTTTCCTGTCCTGGGGGGGGGGGGTTCTCCCTCAAAGCTGTTACTTATTGGACCCTTAAATCATAAAAAAAAAGCCTTTAGTCTCCCATTAATTCACACCTTTACTTCCATTAGTGCATTTCCTCAGACGCAGGGCGCTGCATGTCAGATTTACAGCCCTCAGGCCCAATTAAATGATCGGCCATTTCCTCATCCAGAGTGTGACAAGGCCGGGGGGGGGGGGCATGAGGTCTTGAAAATGCTTTTAAAGTGAGTGTGAGGATACAGAGGTTGTGTGTAGTGACAGAGAAAAAGAGTTCTGGTTTTCAAACGCAATCTGTGACATGCTGATTTATGTCTGGTAATCCCTGCTCGTAAAACTGCTGCAGAAATACTTTTGAGACATTTTCGTGAACTCTGGAGAATGTGCGTACAATTGGGTCCGGACTCTCTCCAGAGTTTGCCCTTCACATATTAAGAACACTGCGGGAGATTGTCCGGTTCACAACACAGAAATCTCCACAATGTCCACAGCAGCTGACTCGGACATTTGCGTTCTCACATAACGAGGAGTTCAGCACATGTCTAAAAGCAGCTTTAGATATTAGAAGTATTAGCTCCCAATATTATGTTTAATCACCATAATCTAAAGCACAGTTTCATATTTTGTGCCGTTGCAAAAAAGTATTTTGCATTGAAATGTATTTTGTCTTGTAATCTTTTCCAGGGACTCTCACCCAAAATGAAATGGTGTTCCGGCGGCTCCACCTTGGAACTGTGGCCTACGGGATGGACTCAATGGATGAAGTACAGAGTCACGTGTTTACCGCCTACACACAGGTAAAGAAGATAAGATGGGAGAAGAAATGAACAAATCATGATTTAGGAAACAAACAGAAAAGAAAAGATTGAAATCCCCAAAGCTTGGGAAAGGGTAAAACAAACAGACATGAACATTGTTTTAAGAAACGTATCAGTTTGTGATTATTGTTTGGTTGAATGCTTCCTGTCCTCAGATGACACTCTTTGTCCCCTCTGACACCAGAGGTTAGTGAAGCAGGAAACAGGATTAGCCCACAAGCGAAGCACTGACCGGACTTCTTTAATGACGCGACCATTAACCCCTGGAACGCACAGCTCTCTAAAAATAGCAAGGTTCACAATGCAAACGCAAATTCTTCATGTGCTCTTTGCACATCTGGTTATGTTTACGGGCCACTGTCACAGCAATGATTGAAGCTTGGTCCGTTAAGCAACTGGTTTCTCAAACTTAAACCTGCACGTCCCCAGTTCCTATTTCCCTTTTTTTCCCAATTTGCCTGTTGTATGTGTGCTTATGTGTATTGTTGTATAAAACAGTATTTCAACATACAATGAATACGTTTGTGTTTAGAGCATAACGGACGTAATAAGTAGAGGAGGCAAGATGAAGTAGGAGTAGTGATGGAGAAAGATAAAGAGAGGAAGCTAAAGAGCAATACATGAAAAAACTATACCATCATTTTTCAGTTTGATTTTCCTACAGCTTCTTTTTTCGGACAGCACAGATTCGACAGAGTGCCACAGCTCTTCTCAGATTCCCTCTGCCCCGCTCTGTTTGACCACATCACCTTCTGTAATTGTCCTCAGTCCGCCCATGACCTTCCAGCCTCCTGGGCTCCGGCAGCCACTAAGGTCCGCAAGACCATCAGCAGCAGAGTTCATGAGGCTGTAAAGGCCATCGCCCTGGTGCACAACGTGACACCAGTGTACGAGTCCAACGGGGTGACGGACCAGGCCGAGGCTGAGCAGCATTATGAAGACACGTGCAGAGTCTACCAGGCGTCGAGCCCCGATGAGGTATGACGCCACACACAAACCAGTCCACATTCTTACAGTTTAATTATTTTTATTATTATCCAGCAGAAAAGAGCTGATGGGATTCTTACGATTTAGATTTATCCTTAAATCATCAAATGGATCATAAAGGACTTTTGTAATTTTAAAGTACCCGTCTTGTTATTTCATTACTTTGCTTGACCTTTACCTTGCTGCTTTTAAATTCGTTTGCTGAAGAAGAAAAGTTGCCCACCTTAAACCTAAGTTTAAGAAGTGAACGAACAGCTACTTAACAAATGAATCTTATTCTGATATGCAACTTACACAAATGTGATGTGGAAACTTTAAGTCTTCAGCATTTGTGTAGGAACGATTCTGTCCAAACTTTTTGATCCATATAAACGTGTGATCCCTGCAGGCGGTTTCCACTATTACAATAAAAATCATCGTCTTTATTTATATACTGGTTGCTGCGCAAAGTTCCACTGAAACAAAAGATATTCTATTTAAACTGCAGTTATGGTATTTAAACACATTAAACAATGAGAAAGGAAGCACATTTAAAATAGAAGATTTACAAACTTCATAATAGAAGGTTAAAAACTAATTCAACACAATTAACTATTGTTACGTACCCTTGAACTTTTCCCACATTCATTAAACAAAGAGCTAAAATATTTCCGTCAGATAGTGCACGTAAATAAAACTTTAGGTTGATACATTTCACTCTGAGCTGATGGGAAATGTACACTTCATCTACCTAAACATCATTTACTCAAGGCCAAACAGGGAAGCATGGACAGGAGAACAGACTTCCGATCTCAAGAGTTCTTGGCTTTTTTCAGGCCGCGGCCATTAATTTGAGTTTCGACGCGGCTTTCTTCCTTAAAGTGGAACATTCCATATGTACGTCCTTGATCAGTGTGAATTCTTTGAACGTTAGGAAGAGGACTGCGACTTGATCAGTTTCCCTTCGGTGTAAATACGGATTTCCTTTATGTGTTCCACAGCCCTTTTGAATTTCCTCTTTGATAGTACACATTAACAGAACCCCGTGTACATGGAGTGACTAAAAAGACTTTGTATTGTTCTACCGTTTGTCACATTGAGTTTAAGAGTTGAAGTCGGTGTCTTTGACTTGCCGAGCCCTGAGAGATGCAGCCCTGTGTTTGTCCCATTCAATCTAGACAGGGATTCAGTTTGTGTTAGTTCGGCATCAGGAAGTCTTAATATAGGTCTGGGTTTGGCTGCGACACAACGTCAGTTACTGTTGAATACATGGTTTTTACCACATCAGTCAACAGCAACTTTTTCTTTGTGGTTTCCAGTTTTTGGAGATCTCAGCATGCAGAAGAAAGAAAGGTTGTCACGGGTCAATTTCGGAATAATTAACCACCAGTAATAACACCTCTGCAAAGGCCCAACAGTCTTAATCAAGCTGCACCAAATTACACACACTTATAAATATCAGTGCCCTGAATGTTCCTGAGCTTTTATAATCACTGACCTATGATCCTTGAACTATGATCCATTGGTTATTCCCTGAGAAATCTGTGGTAAAACAACAAACAAATCATCCGACGATGACATAGTGCGTGTGATTCACAAACGAAATCTGAAATCTGAATCACTTTGCCTTTAAGCTCGTAAAACAAACGTGGTGGTTCTGAGTCAAGGATCATTCAGCCCAGTCAGAAGTCGACAGCCAACGCAGATGCTGCTGTTACAAGGTGGTGCTGTCGTGGCGGACACCGGATCCTCGAAGGACCCCCACACGGCGATTTTTTTCTAGACTGTGACTCAGCACGATCTTCATATTTCCCAACCTGCATGACAAATTTTTACGGTAGTGAGAGTGATTCTGACGTTCAAGAGCATTGTCAGACTACGTGGTCATGCATTTCCAAAATAAGTAATTTCGGGAAACACGAATCCTGTGGTTTTAAAGTTGGAACGTGGCAATCTTTGTTGGTTCTTCTCATGTGCGTCCATTTGGCCTCTCTGCTACTAGCTGTGTCAGAAGATGGATGATGAATTGGTCACGTGATCTGGCTTCTCGTCTGGAAGTTATTGGGCAATCGTCGTTTCCCACACACACACACACACACACACACACATTGTATTAATGGATGTCATCTGTCGTTCGCTCCGTCCTTCAGGACGGATCAAGCAGGAGCAATTTTTTCACTTCAGAAATGGACGTGTCCTTAGTTTATCAATCAATAGTTTTGAGTGCTGAAAACGCTCCAGCTATTGATTAGAGCTAAATGGCTACTGTGCCCTCTGACTAGCTATTCTCCTCTTCTGTTTTCTTTGTGATTCACGTAATGGAACATCGTATTGACTTAATGGATTCACCATGGAAACAATAAAAACCCCAGCTGGTCATCCTCCTCTCTGCCTATAAGATGATCACATTATATAAAACAACAATGTGGCACTCTATCGGTCTTTACCTCCTTCATTTACACACATGCATTTTAATCTTCACCCACCACAGTCCCTGCTATGTGTTGATAGGTGTCGCTGGTGCAGTGGACTGAGAGCGTCGGGCTCACGCTTGTGGGACGAGACCAGTCCTCCATGCAGCTGCGGACCCCTACTGGCCAAATCCTGAACTTCACCATCCTGCAGATATTCCCCTTCACGTATGAGAGCAAGAGGATGGGCATCATCGTGAGAGTGAGTGCCACAGTGATTTTGTACAGTTGTTGACAGTAGCTGTCATTCATCTCTACTTTGTGATGTGGTGTATTATGATTTTAAAATTAAGATGAGATAAACACTGGGGAAATTCACTTGTTACAGCAGCAGACCACATGACCGGTGAAAATAAAGTTAAACAACAATGCAGAGAATATTTACATGACATGTACTTTTCTCTAGAGATGGAAATATTAATTGTAGAGAAACACAAGTAAAGTTCAGTGGCACAGGATGTAAAAACTGCATCTGTGCATTATGTATATGTTCATATTGAAATAAACTTATATGCATTAATAGCTTTTTATTATTGTATTGGTAGGTACAATAGGAATATGAGTATTCAAATGGTATGTATAAAATCACTGTAGTATACTAAATAGCAGTATAATATATATTTAGGATATAGGTGCCTTTCACAATAAGAGGCATACATATAAAAGATAATGTAATTCAGTTATTTAACTTGACACTGACTTTCACATGAAACTGGAGAAAACAGATTTATCTTATAGGATATTATCTGAAGAAAAACTTGACCTTACAACGACCTCTGACTAAGTCTGATGACTAACTCTCTTTTCGTTGGCTGGCTTGTAACTCAGGAAGCCTGGGATCTTCAAACCTGACTTCCCCGTGATAATATTTTCAAGCCCGTTGTGAATACCAAAATAAGTTACGCATTTCTAGGCAACACAAACACATAAAATGGTGCGTTTGCACGTCAGCTCACATTAAGTGGAAATCCCCGAGTTTGGGCATATCAGGTTTTTACAGCCTGTCCATGTCTCACGCTGAATATTTGTTTGGCAGGATGAATCAACAGGGGAGATCACGTTCTATATGAAGGGTGCTGATGTGGTGATGGCAGGCATCGTCCAGTACAACGACTGGCTGGAGGAGGAGGTGGGTTTCCTTCTTTTTCACAAATCACGATGCAGTGACGGTGATTTTACTGCTGTCACCTGCCGACGCCAGATGTTCTCTCTGTTTTCAAGTGCGGAAACATGGCGAGGGAAGGTCTGAGGGTCCTTGTGGTCTCCAAGAAATCCCTGACAGAGGAGCAGTATCAGGATTTCGAGGTAAGCGATGAGGGGCTGTGTCTCGGTTTCATTCCAAACGTCTTTGGTTATTGCGTAGTTAAATCATTACGGCTCGTAAACCACAGGAATCAGATGTGTTGCACAGTTGTTGCACTCAAATCACTCTCCAAATCTGAAGCCGACTGATATTTGATGCCGACTTGCATTTCAAAATGTCAGAGTGTGTTCTTGGGTAATCTGAGTAACCTCTGACCTCCACCACCACCACCACTTCTAACCCGTACACCCCACACCCACACACACCCAGGCCCTACTCATTGTTAAAGGAAGGCAGGGCCGTCTCCCCTGCAGCCTTCATCCCCAGGCCCGTTACTGAAGTGTATAATTGTGTGAGCAGAGCGGGTGGGCAGCAGTGACTCACAGACTGAGTCACACACAGAGTTTGTGTTCCTGCATGAGTCACACTCGAATTATTTTTGCTTTATCTCACTCACAAATTGCCCTGGAGCTGGAAGCCTGAAACTGGGCTCAACCAATTGATCATGTCTGTTCTGTATTTCCAGCTCTTTTAAACACTGTGGTTCTCAGGCTGCTGGCGAGCAAATTCCTAAAGGTTTATATTTAAACTAAAACGTAAAATATTAGACGTAGAGGTTTCAGTACATGTTGGATGTCATGCGTTGGATGTTTTTCAAGTTTGTCTCCCTGTGTTTTCATTTATCTACCACAGCTGGTGGCCATATTTATATCTTCTCCTTCTATTCCTGGCCTTTTTCCGTCTTTTGTCTTTCAATGATTTTACCTTATTTAAAACGATTTAAAACTATTCCCATCCCTCTGCTGCATCCCCAGGCGCGGTATGTCCAGGCCAAGCTCAGTGTCCATGACCGCTCTCTGAAGGTGGCCACGGTGATTGAGAGTCTGGAGATGGAGATGGAGCTGCTGTGTCTGACGGGGGTAGAGGACCAGCTCCAGGCCGACGTCAGGCCCACCCTGGAGATCCTGCGCAATGCAGGCATTAAGGTTTGCAGCTGGATGACTGGGGGCTTCGTCCTGACAGTAGCAACACATTAAAAACACAAAACATAGAAACAAGACAGGTATTTATGTTTTTTGTATCTGTCCATGTAAAAAAGTACCTCATTTAAGTATAAAAACTAGCAGTAAACTAGATAGTCTCAGGTGAATTTGCTCAGTTTGATTGTGATTGTGAGGATTTCTCCCCCCACCACAGTACAGTGAAGGTAAAAATAATAATCTGCTCAATTCATTTAAAAATTCAATCTTTATTGTATCTTTCCACAAACTGTGTGTTTGTAACTCACAGTTTTCATTTGGGATAAGAAAAACACTGTGATTCATTTAATCTCCACTGAATCTGAATGTTTGATGAATATCTGAAAACCAAACACAATCTTCATCCCACGATGGTTAAACAATCTCGTATTTTAATTTTTTATCTGGATAAGACTGAGAGACCGGTTTTATTTCCCCTTTGAATCTCAAGCATCGGTAAGATAAGTCCACACATGTTCGCTATGCTCAGGTTGTTCGTCGAACGAGTGATCTGAGTCAGAAATTAATCTTTTTGGATTTGTGCAGGTGTGGATGCTGACAGGGGACAAGCTTGAAACTGCCACGTGCACCGCGAAGAACGCCCATCTGATCACCCGCAACCAGGACATCCACATCTTCAGACCCGTAAGTGTCAGACAAGGACCCATCTTCCCTTTGTCAGCCTATAAAGAGTTTTCTGTACCGCAGAGTTCATCGCAGTTCAGTGTACCACTGACCGTCGACCCACGGGCATCCATCTTCCGTTCGGCCGAGGCCCATTTGCTTGCGGTCATGCAGCTCCACGCAACTACGCACGCAGCCCAAGCCAGCATCCACAGCTGAATAAATCACCTCCCACCAGCGAAAGCATCCAAGCCACTGTCAGAGAGAACAAACAGGCGTTCGCTCAGCCAGCGTAGAGAAACCAGCTGAACCACTCCCAGAGGGAACATGCAGAGGGCTCACTTCCTAATTTGTTTTTCAGGTTTCAGGCTCTCTCGTCGCTTTGATAGTCCCCCCTTCTGCCTTCCTCTCTGGAGCCGTGCCAGAGCAGCAGGGGCGCCTGCCATATAGGAAGGTTACAACTTGCGCACAACTGCGGTTACTGGAAGAGAAAAACAATGGTTGGCACGGCTTGAAAACCTCTGTCCCAGTGGACGGGGGAGTGCTGACTGGGCCTGCTACACATACATCTGGATTAGTTTCCTGGTGGCCACCAACAGCCTGATCTGGATTGACGTATGAATAGTCAGCGGCTGAAGGATATTCATACCAGAGCATAAGTCATGTTGACAGATTAACACCGTGCCTTGTCAGTGCTGCATTTTTGGAACATTTGTAGATCTATATTTGAAACGGACGAAACTGTGAGGAACCTCGTGTCAGTGTACCGTCTCAAGAAAGATTTCAATACCACATTTAGATTCGCAAGATAAGAAAGTGAATAAAGAACTAAACATACAGTATAAAAACAAGGAAACAAATAAAGATCTCACCCACGTTCATAAGCTTTTAATATAATACAGTGCTGCACAATAAATGAAATTAAATGATTTTATAGAATTATAGTCAACGTTTGGATGCATTGCTCTGCTAAAAGGGCAACAATTAAATTTTATCTTGTCACTAACTCCCAGTAGAAACTTAATGATTTGATTATAAACTCGTATAATTTTACAACATGCTGTTATTTGAGGTCCTGTTGTAATAAAAAAAAAACCCAGCAGATCATCAGGAGAGTTAATCATTCATTAGGAGGACGTCTGGCAGATATTCAGTCGCTCGAACGTTTGTCATTGCTGCAGCTGAAGTGAAACTGCGATTGTTCTGATAACGATCAGGACGTTGACAGATTGTCATCCCTGATACATCGTCTTGTAGACTTTCTTTTTTTTTTTGTGTTTGTGCTTTCATACGTGTGCATGAATGTGGTTTCCCTTGTCATAGGTGACAACACGAGGGGAAGCCCACCTGGAGCTCAACGCTTTCAGGAGAAAACACGACTGCGCTCTGGTGATATCAGGGGACTCGCTTGAGGTAAACACACCGAGTGAGTGTGTGTGTGTGTGTGTGTGTGTGCATGTGCGGGAATCTAACCCTCCTCCCACAGATTTATCACTCCCTATGAAACTCCAACGTATTTTCTGTGTGATGCATGATAATATCTCTGCCAGTGAGTGATCTCTGAAGATGGTGTCTGTGGTTAGAGTCCTTTTCTGAGCTGCAGTGGGAGTTTAACTGTAAGTCGGGTGGAGGTGTTGACGATCCCCGGCTGACTTCAGTAACATGCTGCGGCCTGAGCTGCTCACCTGTCTGTTCTGATCGGTCTCTGGCAGGTTTGTTTGAAGTACTATGAGTATGAGTTCATGGAGCTTGCGTGCCAGTGTCCCGCTGTGGTTTGCTGCCGATGTACACCCACTCAGAAGGCACAGATCGTGCGGCTGCTGCAGGAGCGCACAAACAAGCTCACCTGCGCTGTCGGTGAGTGGAAAATAGAAACTGTCCGACAGCTTTTTTCACCTCTTTCAAAGGGAATCAGCTTTTCCAACGGTTTTAACCTCAAACAACTCATATACTTTATCCGCATCCTCCTCAAAATATACGTGTCGCTGTCACTACGTTCTACTCATCTGATGCAAATGTTCTAATGCACGTTGTAAACAAAAACACACGCCACGTCCCTGCACCACGTTTCCATACATTTGTGTTTACTTATAATTTATAGTGATTTACAATAACATTTATAGTTAAACCATAAAAAAATCAAACCTCTGTTATGTTTTCTGTGTCATAAGGGTTTGATAAGCTCATCTTTGGAATCGTTAAAACAAACTGTGTATCTGTGTCAGAAGTTTTCTACCACGTAATATCGCCTGCAGCCCCCAGAAATCCATTTTGGTCAGACTCTTAATTCGTTTCATCCTTCTTGCTTTTCAGTTAAGTCACATTGCGATGACTGAGTCTCTATTTTATCTTGTGACAAAACTCTGCGGTTGATATCAGTGAGTCCCACAAACACTTCAAAGTAATTTCACAACAGTTCTTGTTTCACCGGGCAGAGCAGTGGAACTCAGTTTTAATGAACTAGATAACAATCAATCTGAATCTGCGTGTTTATTTTCTTACTTTTTTCTCATGAAGCTGCATCACTCAACGCCTCTATCTGGCAAATTCCAAACAGACAGGTCGAATTAGGCCAGATTCAGGGAGTGTCTCATAAGATACACACACACACACTCACGATACTTTGACCAACAGTTTGTATTGGTGAGTCACTGATGTGAATACTGACACTTCCATGCCTTTTGTTTTCTCTTAGGGGACGGAGGAAACGATGTCAGCATGATCCAGGAAGCCGACTGTGGCGTGGGAGTGGAGGGAAAAGTAAGACTCTCTCCATCTCATGGCCTCACACTGACGTGCCGCTCTCACAGATTCTCTCTCTGTGTTTCCTGTAAAGATCCCTCTCACGTTCAGAAACATGTAGAGGGACGTGCACACAGATGATTCCTCTTTATGAGGATCTATTGTCTGAGTTGAGGAAGTAACGATGACAGGATGCTTTTGCGCTCAAGTAAAAAGTAAGAGTTTCTCATCGGTGCAGTTCTGCAGAGATGGACACTTTACACCGACGTGCATCTTTAGTGTTTTATCAACATCTGGGGGAAATTACTTGTGTGTTTTCATCTGTGTTAGTTTGTTAGTAACTTTTGGTCTGGATCTGATTTTGTTAATATCAGACATGTTTGGTGGACAGATGTGTGTGTGTGTGTTATAACACTGGAGATGAAGGCCCCTTTTTGACTTTTGGAATTATCTGAGGCATCTTTTTTCGGTGGTGGGATTTTTTTATTCGTTTATTTGGTTCTGTGCTCTTTAAAAGTGAATGTGTCCTGTTTTTCTTCTCTTCTATAACGATAAACTGTTCATTTTGGGGGGTTTTAAACTGTTGTTAGAATAATGTCATCTTGTGCTTTGTATAATTCTGATTTGCAAAACAAATGAATTGAATCAATTAGAATGAAGTACGGATGAATAGATAACATGGAGCCCCAATTAGTTTCAGTGTATGTGTGTTCCCAGGATGCATAAGAATCTTCAGACCTCATGTCTGAGCGATACTTCTTCCCCTGACATGTTTTTATCCTCATTTTTGTTTCCACACGGCCGAGCCTCACTGTTAAATCAGTTCATATTACAGCGGGCACTGAAAGGCCTATTTTTCAGGTCAGCACAGACTTGTCCTCACCGTCCTCTGTGCTCTGTGTTTGACAGGAAGGAAAGCAGGCCTCCTTGGCTGCCGACTTCTCCGTGACTCAGTTCAAACACTTGGGTCGTCTGCTCATGGTGCACGGTCGGAACAGCTACAAAAGGTCCGCAGCCCTCAGCCAGTTTGTCATCCACAGGAGTCTGTGCATCAGCACCATGCAGGTAGAGTATGCAACCAAAACATGAAATTCATCGGCCGCATTTAAACTATTTAAAAACCACTTTGGCTCAGTTTCATCAGCAGTGAGTTTAAATTGGGAAAAACCCAGACCACAGAACTCTGCACTCACAGAGCACAAATGAAAACATCTGTATTGACGAATGTATGAAACATCTGCATTAGTTAATGTGCTATCTACACATCACGTACTGCGTTCATCAGAGCAGTAGAGTAGAAACAGCAGATGTTAATTCAACATCGCTACTGTTTTAGAAAATACTAATCATGTCATCGAGACCTCCAGCAACAGATTCCTTATGAAACCACATTTAAATCTATTAGATCTGTGCAAACTCATATATCAGTCCTCCAAATTTATTTCCTCGAGATCCATGAATTGTTCTCAAAAATAAAATCAGTTCAGTAGATTTTGAGTAATCCTGCTGAAAAACAATATTAATGCAAATGTCAGTATTTTACACGCGAATCAAACCTGAAATGTTCAGTCGATTATTAATTTGAAATATAAACGAGAAAACATGGAACCATATTTCACTTTTCTGTAACTGACTCATTCAATCAGAAGAAAGAAAAATAAATTGCACTAGAACGTGTTTGCTTTTCTTCCACCACCGTTACAGATTTGACCGGCAAGTAATTAGGAAAGCTGGATTTTATTCCTGTGCACCAACGTAATGATGCATAAGTAAAGAGGAATCATTGCAAACACAGGTTTTACTGATTCAGTTGAATGTGTGTTTGATAATCAGCCCTGAAACTCACATGTGGAGGTTTTATTCTGAGCAGGAGCGTCAGTGTTTAAAGGTTAGAAAGTCAGTTTTTAGTTTTTCCACGTTGAAACTGAGCTAAATTTACAACACAATGCTATAAAGAGAATTCTTTTTTTTCTGGTTTATGTTTATCCACAACACCTAAAGTCTAAATGTGAGGAATGGGAAATGATCGGGGCGAGGCAGGGACAAGTTCCAGGGGTGGTCATGGATGGGTGGAGTGCACGATGACTCAGAGGAGTGGGCCCGTGGTGCCCTTCTGAGCACCCCCCCACCCCCCTCCACTCTCACACACACACACACTCACCGAACTCCGTCCCCAATCCAGTTCCCATATCCGAGTCCAGCCTCAGCCCCCGCCGCGGAGGGACAGCCCATGACTCACTGCATCACGGACCTTTGGGGTTTCAGGGAGGCCCTCCTCCACATGTCTCACATTAACGCCGACCACAGCCGCAGCTGCGACCCGTCTGGTTTGGGGCCGCCTGGACTGTCGGGCCTCATGAGTTGACGGCTCAATACTGGCATCGTCCATATGTCGGCCGGGGACACACGCCAGAATTAGTCAGTGCAGTAGCAGTGGAGTGAGGATTACAGTGGTGTTGTGTTTAATGTGGGATGTAGCTAATTGATTCGTCAGAGTGCGGTTTCCGTTTAATGTCTTTGTTACCGTGACAGGTTCATGTTATACTGGAATATTATTCCTCCTTTTTATCCGATTACTTCTGCGTGTAGCATTTGAAAAGTGTTTTCTTCATTATTATCTATTCTAATGAACAAGAGAAGAAGAATAAAGTTCTTCTTTTTGTCCCCAGGCTGTTTTCTCCTCTGTTTTCTACTTTGCCTCGGTCCCTCTCTACCAAGGATTTCTGATTATCGGGTAAGATACGAACACTGGATTCCAGTGACTTATCAAGGGAGCATTTGGCTGCCTTGTTTCTATGGCATTTCCTCTGTGTTGAAATGCGACAAGGGGGAAAATATGAATGTATCTGCTGCACGACTGATGCATCTGTAATGAATCCAACAATGAAACGTGTGAAACTTCATCTCCACGTGTCATTTCTGAAGCATGTTCTCCTCACTGAGAACACTTTGTCTATTTCAGCTACTCCACCATCTACACCATGTTCCCCGTCTTCTCCCTGGTGTTGGACAAGGACGTTGAATCAGAGGTTGCCATGTTGTACCCGGAGTTATACAAAGATCTCTTGAAGGTGCATAATGTGTTTTTGGTGCAATCCGGCTTAAAAACATGGACAAATCCAAGTTATAACATTCACTTTATGTCTTGTTCTGCTTTTTTCTTTCACAGGGTCGACCTCTGTCTTTCAAGACATTTCTAATATGGGTCCTCATAAGTATCTATCAAGGTAAGGAAGTCGGTTTCTACAGAGTATAATCCAAACCTCTAAATGTATAAAGAGTATGTAAACAGTTGCACAGCTGATATTCAGTGGAAACTATAGTTCCACTGATTTATCTGTTGGCTGCAACAACATTTGTATCACGTGTTCAAATCCCATCAACACTGCACCTCCTTTAACAATACTCATGTATGAAGCTGATTAGATCAACAGTTATAGGTTATATACAGAAAGTTATATACATAAAGACAGACTGAGATATCTTGAATTAGAAGATATATCACTTAAAGTACAACTCGTTCATAATCGTATTTCAAGTTCTATATGTTTTGTTGTCTTTCTTCTTATTTATGTTTATATGCGATAAAGTTTATAGTAAAAATAAAAATTTGTTTGTAACGAGGATTTGTTGTCAAATGATTATTATTCCGTCGATATATTCGTAAGTGTTGTACTGTTAAATACACAGTGTGTAAAAATCCTTTTAGTTCAGGATCAAGTGCAAACACAGAATCTGTTTTCATCCGTGTGATGGGTGTGAGCGCGTCACGCGTGGACGAGTGAGCACGTCAGGTGAGAATCAGATGTTTGGTTCGGGCAGAAACACAAATCCTCCCCCTGCCTCGTCCACGTCTCTCGTAGCTCAGCCCGCACTCTGTCTCCTTGAAGTTTATTTATGTCTGAGGACTTTGTTTATCGCAAACACTTGATGCAACTCCAACGTGGGTCATTTGCAGTGAAAAGTGTTCGCAGGAGCACGGATGCTCACTTTTATAGCTGATCCTCACAACCTGAGTGTTTCCAAGTTATGCTCTTTGTAGACGAGATATTTATTTAATTCGCTGATCGGAGATTAAAATAATATACTATGAGAGTATATTATAGGTATATATATATGTATTACCTGACCCCTCTGAGAACTGTTTACTTCCTTCATAGCTCTAATCTGTTCTGTCGTCCACAGGGAGCATCATCATGTACGGGGCGCTGCTGCTCTTCGAGTCAGAGTTCGTCCATATCGTGGCCATTTCCTTCACCTCCCTGATCCTGACGGAGCTGCTGATGGTCGCCCTGACCATTCAGACGTGGCACTGGCTCATGATCGTCGGCGAGCTCCTGAGCTTGGCCTGTTATGTGGCCTCGCTCGTCTTCCTGCACGACTTCATCGGTGAGTGAACACTCGTTGACTCAGCGCCCTTTTCACTTCGCCGCAGCCTGATTGATGGGACCGTGCTTTTGGTCGCTCCCTTGAAGTCTTGCGTCAGTGTTCACCTCTGGTGCACAATAAGCTGCGGTATGCCGGTTGTTGTGAAGCCTAAAGGTGACAGCGTTGACAAACTGTCATTGGTGAGGACGCGGCTCTGACATACCGTCCCATCAAAGAGGAAATGCCAGCAGTCCTTCGGTTTCCTGTTCGACTGCTGTGGCTCGTGTTTATCACCGAAAAGGTAGAAAACACAAAAATAGCATTCTCCCTAATGTCAGACAGGAGAAGAATCAGAAACACAAACAGGCTTTGTTGCCCAGGGTCGAGTATGTTGGTGTTTATATGACAGCCTGCGTGTTGCCAGGCTGTTCAGCTGACTCCAAAACGAGGGCCCGTTTAGTCGTTGCCATATTAAGACGTGTGACCTACACAGCACCGAGGCTCTGCTCGCCTTTATTTTCATCTTTGTGTGGGGTGTGGATTTCCATTTCCAGCCTACAACCTGGACCGCTGAGGATCGTGAATCATGTGGTCAAGCGAACCCTTTCCTGGACCCTTTGCCTCCTTCAGGTCACACCGGCAGAGACTTTAAAGGTCGCTGTTGCCTGTGAAGTTTACACGCTCAATCTGACATCTACTGAGGGAATCTGTAGGAGAAGGTTAAAGGTCATTTCAAAATAATCTCCCCGTCAACTATCGAGACTGTGATTATATTTTAAATGTCCCTGCTGCCACAGTTTCAGGATGAAATCTCCAACTTGGGAATTGTGAAAGTTTTTACTGTGCACGCAGATAGTCAGACCTCAGCTGCGGCTCAAACCTGCTCGATCTTGTCTTTCGCTCTTTGGTCTGTACGCCGATTAATGATGTGTACGTCCCACAAGTCTCTCTCCGTGACATCTGTCTCTTTCTCTGTCCCAGACATCTACTTCATCGCCACCGTGTCGTTCCTGTGGAAGGTGACCGTCATCACGCTCGTGAGCTGCCTGCCCCTGTACATCCTCAAGTACCTGCGGAGACGCTTCTCCCCGCCCAGCTACTCCAAACTGACCACCTAAAGAGCGCGAGCAGCCGCGGGCCTCGTTCAAACACAGGAGGCCCCCCCCCCACCCCCACCCCCACCCCCGCCTGCACGTGCGACCAGAGAATCGAACATGGATTCATCCCCTCTAATTTCTTCTGAAAAAGTTCTCCTCGGAGATGTGACGGACGGACGGAGCGTTTCTTCAGGGGCAGGTTGTTTCTCGAGTTTGTGTTAACAAGCAGTGTTACTTGCTTCATGTGTCCGATGCAAAGATTAACTGACGGCTGCTTGTTTTGATTATGTGTTAGTCTGAAAAGCTGCAGACGTTAAAAAAAAAAAAATTCGATGTAATGAAACAGATTGAGACTCCGAATGAGGGAAGTAAATTATGTGGGTCGAGTTTGTTTCACATCGGAGAGAAGTGGAAAAGTCTCACTCAGTTTGTTTCGATGTGTCATCTGGGCTGGAAGATAATTCTCTCTAATTTCTAGTTGCACCTAAATAGTAAAGTCGTTTTTATTATTAGACTCTGAAAGTGACGTCTGGTTCTCACTCAGGACCTGATTCACCGTCTCCTTAAAGAGGGCTTTGATAAATTACACGGTAAAAAAAAGTTTACTGGCTAGACTTTGCATAAAACACACGTCTGCAAGTTTGTGTGTTTGTTTATGCGTCACCCCGATGCTGCAGCCCGACGCGGCGGAGGAGGTGCGGCTGTTTATTTTCGAGTGACCTGTGGTGTCTGATGTTAAATCTGTCTTTGTGTTTCTGCACGGGCTCCGGAGTTTGTCGTGTTTGTGAAGCGCGGTCAAAACAGCCACGGAGGAGCGTCGGGGTTATTTGCAGCCGAGCCTCCGGGAGCGGGGCCCCCGGGGCGGCTGTGCGCCCGCAGAGGAATTTGCCGCCTCTCATGTGGCCGCTCCGCACCGGCCACGCTTCAGCATTGCATGATGACTCACTGTAACGGTGACCTAAAGCCATAACTGAAAATACCCCTGTGACCATTGTCCAGCTGCCCCCCCCCGCCCCTCCCTCTTCTCCTCCTTCATGTCGTCCAATGTCCCCGATGTCCTCACTGATACTAACCTTCACAGTTCAGCTGTGAAATAAAAACGCGGATCAAATGGAGACTAACAACGTGATTTTGTTATTTATTCCGACTGCACATTGAGAAGAAACCGAACGGTTCGTTACGTCGGTATTTTCACTCGTCACGTTTCCTTTCACTGTAAATAATGAGCGGCTCGTCCGATCACATGACCACGTGCTCCTTCAGGTCAAAGTTCAAAACGAATCTCATCGTTCTTCAGACAGAAAATCGAACTTTTAATCACCACTTTGTTTGTTTGCACAGGATTTTGACTGATTTATTTTTTATGTTACGTGATAGAAATGACAAATAACACGATTGCTTGTACATAACCATTTTTTTTATTTATTAACCTGTTTTATTTAATGCTGTCGATTCCACTGAATGAAAAAAAGGGAGAATTGTGTTGATGTCAATGTTGTGATGACGATTAATAAATCTCATGTTTTCTTTTCTCACTGCAGTTTTTCTTCTTCTGTGGTTTCATGTCAGTTTTTTGTCCAACATATTGTCAGAAACTGTTTTTCTGTCCGATTGTCAGTGAGATTACTCAAAAACTCCACGAAACCTGGTGGAAGGATGTGACACGACATTGGACCAAGAAAGAATTCATTAGGTTTCGACACAGATTCGGACGAAGGAGGTAGATTTTATTTCAGTTTTTATTTTCGTTTTGTCAGAATCAGGTCATTGCAGGTTTTGTTCTCTTTAGGATTTTTTTTTTTTTTTTTGACAATGAAATAGAAAATCAGACTGACCTTTAACAGGGCGAACCATGAGGAGCGCGCTTTGTGAAGCGCTCCCACGTGACGGGTGTGACGAGACGTTGAGAACATCTGAAGGAGTTTGACGTCATCTTGAGGTTTCATGAATATAAATCGTGAAACGGCCTTAAAATGCTGAATAATGGAGCTCGCTGTGGCTTAACGACCATTTTGTGAATTATAAAAGTGGCACTGATTTATCTTAATGTGGCCCGAACGAGATTTAGTGATGTCACACTCGGTCACGATGAGATTAGAGACGGGGAAACCCTGTCATGTGTCCTGGGAGAGACTTTCCTTTCCTTTTTTCAGTTTGGACCAAAACCGACGTCCAGAGTTTGTATGTAAAAACAATCATGTCGACTCTGGTGGGTTTGTGATGAGGTGTGAGTTGCACAGGATGTACTGAAGGTGCAGGCAGGTCTGGATGTTTGACGGTTGCTCACCAGAGGAGGGAGTCCCTGATGCCTGGAGACGCTCCTGTCTTCACCCTCCTCCTCCTCCTCCTCCTCATCATGTTCCAGGTTTTTTAACAAACCTTTCACTCAGGAATCAAAACGCAGAACAAATAAAAACACAAAATAACAGGAAATGGAATCAACAAATTCGCTTTTTGGGAGAATTTTCAAACGAAGAGACATTTTTTTTTTCAGTGTTTGAACTTTAGTTTTACTGTTCAGAAGGAACATTATTAATTCTCCATGTAGGTGTCGGAGCTCATCGTGTTTCAGCTCTGAGGTGGTTTCAGCTGGACGAGACCCTCGGTCATAAAATGCACCTCAGTACTGCATGTTCAAATTAAACTCTTTTTTTTTTTTCTTCCTCTTATTCCACTGCCCGAATGCGTAAGTTATACCATTAAAAGAAACCATTAAACTTTTCAAGACCCATGAAAAGTGAAATCCCAGCCCAGAATCAACAGAGCTGCCTGCTAACCTCAACATTCGTGGTCGTCCCTCCCCCCCCCCCCCCCCCCCCCCCCGCTGGTCTGCTGCCAAATCCACAATCCAATCAAAGTAAAAAAACAGAAATTTACTTTGCTTTTTTTATTTTTTATTCCTATACAAGGTTTGGATTTTCAACCTTTAAAAAAAGAAAGAGAAAAGAGGTCCCTCACAACTGTTACATAACAGAACCAGGCTAATTGTCACAAGGTCGGCACATTTTATCTTTGGCTCCTCAAGACAGGAATTTGTTTTCCAGCTCGGAAACATCTTACACGCTGCTCCCAATGGAACAGAGCAAGACGGAGAGAGCGAGAGAGAGAGAGAGAGAAAGAGAAAGAGACTACCGTATACTACGGAACACACCGCACACCGTCACAGGCCCCTGACTGGAGCGCTTCATGCAGATGATACCATGGAACCATGTGGGATCCGTATCCAACCTTCGGGCCAAGGCGACCACATCAACAAGGCCACTGGGCCTTCGCCAGTTTCCTGTAGAAGACTCCCGCCGCATGGTTTGGGTCTGAGGTCAGCTGTGCGTCTGTGTCACATCTGATTGGTTGATGAACTCACTCACTTTAGCTCCAGGTCGCGTAACGCAGCTCGGATTGCTCGCCGCATTAAGCTCGTCTGTTTTAAAGGCCGTATACAAAGATGGACCAAAATGACAGTGAAGCCAAGGTGTCTCTCAATCCCCACCTGGTGGCTGGCTGCAGTGTAGGTCCCCGCCTCCTCCGTGTTAGCAGATGGGACATGGACCAAACTATGATGGTTTCTGTCATAGGTAGATATTTAATTGGCAGGTTGTCAGGTAGGTAGGTCGGTAGTTCAGTCAGTCTGTAGGTCAGCAGGTAGGTGGGTCAGGCGGTAGGTATAGATAGATAGATTGGTAAGTAGGTAAGAAGGTAGGTAGGTAGGTAGGTAGGTAGGTAGGTAGGTAGGTAGGTAATTAGGTAGGTAATTAGGTAAGTAGGTAAGAAGGCAGGTAGGTAATTAGGTAGGTAGGTAGGTAATTAGGTAGGTAGGTAAGAAGGTAGGTAGGTAATTAGGTAGGTAGGTAGGTAATTAGGTAAGTAGGTAAGAAGGCAGGTAGGTAATTAGGTAGGTAGGTAGGTAATTAGGTAGGTAGGTAAGAAGGTAGGTAGGTAGGTAGGTAATTAAGTAGGTATGTAGGTAGGTAAGAAGGTAGGTAGGTAGGTAATTAGGTAGGTAGGTAAGAAGGTAGGTAGGTAGGTGTTGGTAGGTATCACTAGGTACTTTTTTCACCCCCAAAGGAAAATTGTAACAACAGGTCCCATGTACAATATAAATCGTATTTACAATATAAACACTCATAAACGTCTGTCGTTCTAGATGAAGAGAATAAAATTGGAATTGAAGATGTTAATATTTAGATGCACTGAGCTGTTTTGAAGCAACAGAAACCGTTGATGGATGATTTGGAACGACACAGAGTAATGAAGGCGCTAACTCACATCAATTGTTTACTACACGTTGTTATTGCTCAGTGTAAACACTGGACCTTGGCGGTGACAGGCCTCTGACTGAAACAGGCATGAACACACACACCCTCCTCTGGAACTATATATAGCTCTGTGTGTCTGGAATGCTTTGATTCTCTTAACACCCTCCACTGTTAAAGACAGACGGCAGATGTGTTTCCCTGCCTCTCCCTGAGATCTCTGATGACGGACGTTAATTCCTCCACAAGCAACTAAACAAAACCCTCTTGAATCACTTCAGTTCCGACTGGAATAAATAAATTTCTAAACGGTGCAACCAGTGATTATTTGTGATAGTTGAGGCTGAAAGGCAGTCGGTTGTTATGAGGGAAATTGTAATGGGAGACATGAGTTTTTCTTTCAGCCGAAATGCTGAATAAGGTCACGTTGTTTTGACGACCAAATATTGACTCCTGCACATCCGTATTGTGCTGAGAGTCGATACAGAGCGATGCTGAAGTTGTGAAATCCTGTAGGATACAACTGGAAACCTGGGATAGACAGAAAATAGTTTTGACAACGGGGGTGATATTGTTTCTTGAGATTTTGTACGGCTGTGCCGAAAAGGGAAAAAACCATGAGCTAGTCCACCACTTTTCCACTGGACTTAAGACACTTGAATTCTTTCTACAAACATTTGAGTATCGATCAGAATCCTATTACATAAGGAGGCGGTCTCATCCAGCGTGGATGTATGTAGTTTCCATGTTGACGGAACATATTAGTTCATTCGTACAATTCGGAAAAAAGGAGCACAAGGTTTTCCAGGGATCTCGAGTTGTGGCAGGAAGGAAACAAGATTCCTTATTGCACAATGACATGCCAGCATTACCCACACTGGACTCCAGGCTCAGCAGCTCCGGCTCTGCTCGTCTAACATCTATTGTTAATTATGAAACACGACCTACTTTAATTAGGCTGCCACAGAATAAGGCAGCGCACAGATTCTCCGATCATGTGCTTCACTCCCCTGAGAGATTTGATTATTGTTACCGCAGTAATGAAGATCTGTTTTCACTTCCATCAGCTGAACAGAGACGTTTTTTTTCTTTTGTCCGAGTTGTGGATAGAGGAGAGTTATTAGAAGGTTGGAAGTGAAACGTCAACAAAAGTTAAACAGATGTGACGTGGAAGCTTTAATTCAACACTGAGAGAGGACGTCAGTGAAGCAGGAGACTTTTAGATTATATTTATTTTTATTTATTTCATTATTAGAATTGGTATTTTTATAGGTGGATGTTTTATATTTTTTCCGTGGGTTAAAAAAGAGGATACAACAAGTTCACTGTGAGAAACTGGGACCTCTAGACCGACCCAGATGTTTAGTTTCAGTCTCAGAACTGTGTCTCTGTCCGGCTCTTAATTCATCCTTCGGAGGCCGCGGTGAAGAACCAGCAACATGACGAATCACTGTCGACAAACGTGTCTTTCAAAACCTGATTCTACTCGTGGATCTGAGAGCAGGATTCATTGTGCGACGGCGACCGAGCTAACGAGCTAGCTATCCGAACTGCAGCTGCTCAAGTAGCTAACGATGCAGCGGTGAGAGCGGGACAAGCTGGAGACACAAAGATGAAATCCGTCGTAGACCAGACATGATGGAATTTCAGCGATGATACTCATGGGTGTGACAGACCTGTTCAGGTGTACCATAATGCAATGCATGCTGGGACAGGCTCCAGCCCTGCAACCTTGGATTGAACAGCCAGTAGAGAAAGCAGTGGAGACGATGGATGACTAACTCTGAATATCATCAAGTTTAAAAGTTTAACCAGAGCTAATGAAGGGGGAGAAAAGTGCGATGTACCTGGCCGACGAGGAAGCAGATCAAAAGTCCACGCTTCCCTTTGCCCCCTGAGTTTCCTCTGAGAAGTTTCCATGAGACACCACACGAGGCAACATTTCCATACCAAAGTTCCACTGCTTGGATTTAAAAGCTCAATCACATATGTTACACTTGGAAAACTCGAACGGGGCAATGCTCTAACCCAGACGAGCCAGTGAGCTGTTTTACAGTGATGGAAAATACTGCATGAACCTGGAAAAAGTGGGTTCTCTGAGAAACAAGGAAGTGCAAACTCGGCCGTCTGGACGGAGGCAGTTTTCCTTTCTTACGCGTGTGCCGCTCTCATTTGCTCATTCATAATTTGAGTTGCATAAGTGTTCCGTAACAGTGGAGGAATTTACATCTGGTAGACACGGCTGCCGCACGGTTACCCCCAACACGTCGGCCCTGTCCGCCGCGGTCCACAGACTCGCTGCAGTCACCTTGGTCATCCAGCAGACTCCCTCACTCAGACTAATCCATGTCTCAATCCAGAGCAGATCCTCTGATTATCCCTCCTCCTCCTCCTCCTCCTCCTCCTCCTCCTCCTCCTCTCTCGAGACAAACACACATTTTCCTATGAATGGCCTCGACTCTGACATGATGATGTATAAGATCAGTCATCGCGGCTACGTTGAAGTCTTGTCTGGTGTCTATCATTTTCTGTCATATATTATGTTGAGTATGAACTGCATGACTCTACAAGTCACAAATGATTAACAAACAAGATGTAATGTTGTTGATGACACATTAAATATCATTTCTTGATCCTGAATGTTCTCCTCGTGTTTTTTTGTGGGATTTCTCCACCTTCCTCCCACGGTCCAGAGACATGGACGGATGTCTCCTCATCGGTGTGAACGGTGGTTTGTCTCCAGCTCCCCCACGCCACCCTCAAGATAGATAATGATGGATGGACCCTCGGTGCTGCCGATGGTTCATTATGTTCTTTGAAACTCATGGTTTCCTGGCTGCTTCACGTTCAAAATATAAGTGATTGACATTCTAGTTAAGGATAAGGATGGATGACCTGCCTCCATCTGGGCCTGTCCATGGCTGAACTTGTGTTCTCCGTGTGGTGTCCACCTGAGGACAGTGTTCTGTAGGTCTGGTCCCTTCATGAGGACACCACAGTCTCTTCATCTGAGATCTTTTTTAGACCAGAAGACCTCTCACATCCTCTAACATCTTTGACCTTGTGTACAATGGGAAGCCTGTTATTGTCACCGGATTATTCCCAAATTAACCACCAGAGGTTTTCATTCATTATCCATTTAGAAATAAAAAAAGGGAACCTACAGCTCCGCTTCTCCTTCCCAATTCATCACGAAGCCACAAATCTGTGACATACTTGACGGCACATAAACTGAAACACGACTCCGTGTGTAGGATTTACTGCCCGGAGTTCACTTTGTCTGTGCCGACACTTGGACTTAAAGTAGCGTGATGCAGTTCACCGTGAAATTCAGAGGGCTACGGCAAGAAACATAATTTTACACAGTTACACAAGAGATTCCCATGTGATTTATTCAAAGAAGCTCCAGTGTGGGACTCCTTAGTGAAGAGTGTCGGTGACCCCAGGTACACGCTCCTCTCCCTGCACCAGACAATGAAGTTTCATGTGAGGACACGACATGAGAAGCCTCAACGCAGATTCATCCAAAATAGAAAATACACCCCCACCACCCCATCCTTCCACCCCTCCCTGCTTGGATACAGCCTTATATAACTTTTATTGCAATGGAGAATTTGTCCACGTGACTCCACTGGGGTCAGTCTATGTAGTGGGCTTGTCTTGTTCAGAAGATGCTGCAAGTTTCCATGAGGACTTGGACGCTTCCCTCACCGGGAACAATGGAATTCTCTATATTCACGTTTAAAACGAACCACGACACTTTAAATTTAATCCGAACAAAGTTTTTTAAGCTGCCTTGGTTTGTTATATTTACATATGATAATATAAACTGTGGGACAGAACAGTCTGGTAAAAGTGTGTTAAGTAAATTTTAGTGTATCCTGTAATCAGACTTCAGCTATTTTCTTTTTTCCTCTCCCTCCCTGTCTCTCAGTGTCCTACAGTAATTTCTTCATCCCCACAATGAGGTTCTTGTGCGCTACTGTCTGAGAGAAGCCGCAGAAATGCCTTGGCGCAGGAGCCGGAGACGTCATGGATTCCTGAGTGTGGGGCTTTGCAGGAAAGCCCTGAGTCTCCGACGTGGACCGGCTCCAGGTTTCCATGGCAAAGGCGCACAAACAGGAGGAAACACTGAGGGAATCCCGTTATTTTACAGCATTGGACCATTATAAACACCCAGAGCGGGGAAGGAAGCCGCTCTTGATACTCAAGTAATCCTTATAGAGCTCTAGGAAGAGGGACTTCATACCAGAACCGCTGCTGGAGCTGACTGGAGCTGGCTGCATGTTTTTCAACAGAAAGCGACTTTTACGCACGGCTGCTGCTCGTCTCCTTTCAACACTTTTAACCGAAGAGCGCTTCTTCTGACATGGTTGTTAGAGGACACTGATCTTCTTTTTTTTATATATTTCAATTTACGTTATTTTATTTCTTTTATTTTTTTTATTTTTTCGTCGCCTCTTATTTTTCTCCAGATGTTTAGAGATACTTGGAGGCTGGCGCAGTACCACACCATGAGGTCGATGGATCAAGGTACTGCAGAAGTGTTGTGATTATCTGGTAATCAACCCATTTGATTTTTAACTGATAGAGCGGTGTTAGCCTCAGGACTGAAATGATGTAGTGTCATCTGTGTAGCTGGGATGTTTGTAGTGGATCAGCGTGTCCTGACATCACAGGGAAACTCCAAGATGTTCAGGAACAGACACAACTAACAAATCTAATTTTATTGTGATCTCCAATAGACATTTGGACTTAATCTAACGACAAGAGGACATGGACAAAATAATGTATGAATGTCCATTAAGCTTTAGTTACATATTTAAAGAACGAGGATTAGTTTAAAAACTGAACAAGGAGATCAAGTACCTGACTGATATAATTATGATTATGTGTTTTTCTGTGCTTGTCACACTTTCTCAGATGTGTTATCTTGTTTGACGCGACTATAAATATTGTGATTATGTTTATTTGTGTAATTTAAAATGGACAATGCACGTAAACGAGCATGCAAGAGTCCAAGATGTAAAGGTGCCAGGTTTCCATCTGGATTCCCCTGTGGCGATCAAACTGTGAGTTAAATATATTACAAGAGATTTTAAAGCTGGCCATAGGATTCACGGTGAACATGTGTGGTTTTTCGCTGACAGAGCATTTACAGTAGGCTGTTGGCCCAGTGGGTGTAAGGCTACAACTGGAGGGAACGCCCAAGTTATGTGCGCTGCGTCGTGCGTAAAGTTGGGGATTCCCTCAGCAGAACCGGTGCGTAGAGGTTGCCAAAGAAGAAGAAGATGATGAAGAGGAAGATATCCAGTCCAAGACAGCGAGAGAAAAGACTGAAGTGTAAATGTTTCAGTGCACGTTTATCCATCCACCGTGATTACGCACAGACCTGAGACGAGGCTGTTTTGGTGACTGGCTCAGTCAGCTCCGTGCTGTGTCACTGCAACATGTCAAACACCCGGGGGCAGCACCACACTCTCAGTCGGGAGGTTCACAGTCATCCGTTCAACCTGTGGCAGATAAGTCATCACCTCCAAACCTGCCTTCTTCTTTTCATCAGCGGCTCAGGGGAGGCGCGATCCGGCTCAGAGGTTAACTCCAAAAAAAAAAAAAAAAAAAAAGTGCGAACACAGTCCCGCCTTCCTCTGAGAACAACCGAAACAGGAAACTTGTGCTTCACCAATGCATCACTTGACACTAGCGCAGGTTGTTCGCCTGATCCACGTTTGCGCCGACGAAGCTTCAGCCGCGCGTCTCTGCCGCTGCGCCCGAACCCAGAGGAGCCGTGAGGAGAAACATTCAGACAGATGACCTCCTTTTACGACGAGAAAGACCTGGAGGAAGAGCTCAGTCGAGTCCACTACCCCGATGACGACCTGGAGTTTGACTACTTGTTTGAATATGAGCCACCTTGCAGCGACTTTGCTGGAGGAGATCAAGGTTTGTCCGAGGATTCGTGTTTAGAGGCGACCTGAGCTGAGTCAACTCCCTGTGCTGGTTATTTATTGTGTTCAAATGAATCCAGGTTTGTTTGTGTTGCTGCATAAGAGAGACAAACAGGAAGTGAATTTGAGAGGCTTCTTGATGTGGGTCCTGACATCTGGAGGACATGTCAACACGAGGAAGCTTTTTCCACCTGAGGGAAAAAAGTTGAAAATGATTTTTTTTAAATGTTGCAAGATGAATGTGCAGTTGTTATAGAGACGTGCATGTCAGCGTCTTTCTTAAGAAATAATATGAACAATCTCTGGCTGTGAAAACATTTATGCTTTTTAAAATATCTGTGCTGAGTTTTTACCTTTGCCTCCCGCCCCCTTGCAGATGACCCCAACCTTGCATCCCACAAACTCCTCGGCCCAGTGTCGGAGCAGGCTTTCCCCCTGGAGGAGGCCTCCCCGTACGGCATCAAGTCCTGCAGCCCCCCCTACAGTGGGCACAACACTGAGGTGCTCTCAGGATATGACAACCAGGAGGCCAGAAACTACCTGGACAGCACCCGGCCTGCAGGCCTGGCTCTGAGCCCGCGGATTGAAATCACACCCTCCCGTGAGCACTACAACCATGGTCGGGACTCCCTGCAGAACCACCACCTGAACATTAGCCCCAGACCCACCCTCACTGTCCCCGGCCATGAGAGCCTCGCCTACCGTGAGCCCCAGTGCCTGAGTCCCGCCAGCAGCAACTCCTCCGCCAGCTGGCACTCTGAGAACTACTCCCCCTGGACGTCCCCCTGTGTGTCCCCCGGCAGCGGCCAGAACCCCGGTGACCTCTGCCCCCGATTGCAGAACATCCACACTGGCTCCCCACGCACCTCCCCGGGCACCTCTCCTCGCACCAGCCTAGCCGAGGACGGCCTGGGCCAGCGCTCGCCCTCCCCCAGACCTGGCTCCCGCTCCACGTCCCCACAGGGCAAACGCACCTACGACATGTACAGGAATCCAGGCTTGGTCTCTGGACATCGCTCCCGCAGTCCCTCCCCCCACAGCGTCCATGAAGATCACATCGGTGCCCACTATACACACAGCAGCCTCGCCGATGCCATGAACGGCTTTGGCGCCGGTCAGCCAGGCCTGGTGCCCACTAAGATAGTCAAGACGTCCAACCAGGTTTACACTCTGTGCCCAGAGAACCACGTTGAAGGGAACTACTTGGTTTCCTGCGACCAGGACATAAAAACCAAACCTGCCGCAGAGCCTTTCTTTGTCATCCCCCCAATCTGGTCCAAGCCGCTGGTTTCCAGCATCTGCAGGTAAACCGATAAACCAGAGCTCATTGCTGTTGGTTCACTCACATGCACACAGAGACAAACTCAGATGTTCTGCCTCATAATCTTGATCATTTCTGTGACTGACGTTCTCCTCTGTGTCCTTCGCGTCCCGTAGCATCCCCGTGGCCTCCCTCCCTCCGCTGGAATGGCCGATGCCCAGACGCACTGACCAGTACGAGCTCCACATCGACGTGCAGCCCAAGCCGCACCACAGAGCTCACTATGAGACGGAGGGGAGCAGGGGGGCGGTGAAAGCCCCGACAGGAGGACATCCAGTTGTGCAGGTACGACCCCAAAGAAAAAACATGTAGCAGCGCAGTCAAGGTTCCATCATGTCCTGAGGTATGTCCCCCTCAGACTGGGGCGTCTCACATGTGAGGATATCTCATTATCCACTCAGCAGTGGCGGTTTGGTTCCTACATGAGTTCCTTTCCCTTTTTCAAACAAACAAATCATAAAGGGACGACTCAGCCCCAGACATGTGACGCACCGTAGCCACCCTGTAGCCTCGTCACAACCCTCAGAGCCGAACTGGGGTCAGCGGGCAACACACAGGCTCTCAGATTCTTTTTTAAATCCTGCCCTCCAGCTTTTAATAGTCCGCTGCTGTGTGCCCTGACCACACAAACACGCCTGTGTCCGTGTTGTCCCTCACTTCCCCTTACACGCCGGTTTGTTGACTGTGGGTCTCGAACCAGGAAGCTGATTCAAAGCCTCTGGAGGCGGATTGTAAAAGGTCAACGCCTGCGGTTGAGATTATTGTAAATTGGTGGGAAAAGAAAGTCACAACATGAGATTCTAACGCATCATGTTGAAATTAGCCGTGACACGGTTGCGTCGGGCTCCGTCGCCCAACGACTGGGGTTCCCGTTTCCCCTTTTTTTGTGTTGCCAAGGCAACAAGTCAAAGAATCAAGGTCCAGGCACTCAAAACACTTTATTTATAGAGTTTACAAAGAAAAATCTCAGAGAAATAACAACGAAGTGTGACGAGGAGGCCGGACATGGAAACAAGCTCTAATATGACGATAACAAATAAATAACACATGAAAGCAGATCTACAAACATGGGTTTTGAGAAGAGACTGAAAAGAAGCCACTGACTCTAAGAGCCTTATCTCCTCAGGTCGTTCCAAAGCCGAAAGGCAAACCAGTTCCTAGACCTGGATTCTTCACGCTCTTATTTTTGGAGGAGTTTTCCTCTCGTGTTTTGACATGTATTCCATGAGCACCAGTAGCCACCTCTCTTGCTGCTTTTCCATTTTCTGTTCGATCCCCATAGTGCCTCACCCTGAGGTCAGTTCTGCCCCCGGCCAATCAGATGGTCAGGCCTGGTTAGCCACGGCTGCACTCCTTCACCTCGTCCTTCCCTTCCTCCTCTCTCCTCCTCCCCTGCTCTCTATGTTTTCCTTCCTTGCCCTCTTCTACGCGACCCTGCACTCTCCACTTTACTTTTCCTACACTGGTCTCTGTCATGACTCACTGCTCCTGCCGCTGCCATGACGACCGGCCGGCCGCTCACATGGCCCGCGGAGCGTTTGCAGTCGACTCCCTCTGTTTCGCTGTGTGTGTCAGTCAGCTGCCTGGAAAAGGACCCAGCACGCTCATGCTTCACGTTGCCATAGTTTCCGCGAACATCCAGCCGCCTCTGTGAAGTGTGACAGTCGGATCATCTGTTTCACGCTGATCAGGATTAAAAGGAAGTGTCTTGCTGTGACCTTCTTCACGGGGGAAAAAAAAATCAAACGACACATTTGAAAATAAACTATATTTCTGGGTTGTGAGGCAGAAAGTGGCTCCGTAGTTAAACTGGAGAAATGTACCTGTAGAGTTCTCCTCCTCCCTGACACCACCGCTTTATTCTGTGATAAAGGTTATGCAATTCACTGTTTGCATTTAGATGCAAGTCGATGCGTTGTGGTTTTTTTGCAGGTTTCCTCAGGAGGAACTCTCTGATTAAAAGTTTCACCTCTGTGCCGCTGCCTCTACGTCTGGCTCCGGTTCACAGCTTCACCCATTTACACGTTTTAATTTCTGCAGCAGGGCATGAACAGTGGTTTGATGCCAAATGTGGCACATCTGTTAATGTCAGTTTTTTTTTTTAGTAAACTCTTCAAGCAGTTCTGAAAAGACTTTAGAACTCGTTCTGCAGGATGTGAGCTCCGTGCTGGCTCCTGCTCGAGGCTGTAGAGGGAAGACTCATGCTTTTACACGTGGGTCTGACACTGATTAGCCACCTCTGGGGGAAACAACATCTGGAAATGCAAAGCTGGAGCAAGAGGCAATGGAGTAACACAACCAGTTTAAAGTGACACAAACATTTCCTTCGCACAAAACTGTATCTCTGTTACCAACAGCAGGAGTTTTAAAGTGAAGCCAAAAACCAAACGCAGTTTATTTCTTGTGTCCGCAGTTACATGGTTACAGAGGAAAGGAGCCTCTCGGCCTGCAGATCTTCATCGGCACAGCGGACGAGCGCATCCTCAAGCCTCACGCCTTTTACCAAGTTCACCGCATCACCGGCAAGACTGTGACGACCACCAGCTTTGAGAAGATTATCAACGGCACCAAAGTCCTCGAGATCCCCCTGGAGCCGAAGAACAACATGAAAGCAATGTGAGATTGTGGTAATTCTTTAAAGATCATAAATTGGCCGTGGCCGTCGTTGCTTATATTTTTTTTTACTTCCTCACGGTAGAATCGACTGTGCCGGGATCCTGAAGCTCAGGAACGCCGACATCGAGCTGAGGAAGGGCGAGACGGACGTGGGCCGGAAAAACACCCGGGTTCGTCTTGTGTTTCGTGTGCACATACCTCAGCCCGGAGGACAGCACGTCTCTCTGCAAGTGGCCTCGCATCCCATTGAGTGCTGTAAGAAAACCACTCATAAAAATCTAAATCTCTCTCCACAGTGGCGTCTTTATGAAAAGTGCTGAAGTTTTCATCAAGTTAACAAAACTTTATACAAAATAAACATCATTAAAAAAAATTTAAAAAAAAGGAACCCGCATTCAAATGAGTGTGGAGCGCTCACAAAGATGTCTTTATGCGTCCAGGGCGTCCATCCAGCAGGCGGGCGCTGTGTGTTTCAGTGTCTGTGTACCTGTGTGTACGGATGCAGTAGTAAAGTGTGTGTTTGGGTACATCAGTGTGTGTGTACACAGCGTTATTAAAACACCAGCTGTAATCAAAACTCAAACAACAAGGCCTCTTTATCTCGCTCCCACCGACACCCTGGTCGAGATTCATCACATCAGTGTGACACAGGCATCGTAACAAACACAATATAATAGTTTTTTTTTAAAAAATAATTCTGTTCTATTCATGAAAAGGCAGAACTGTGGTCACGGGCCCTGGTGTCGTAGAAATGAAAAGTCTCCGTCTGTGAAAAACCAATCGGGCGTGAAGCTGCTCACAGTGACACCTGTGATGCATCTGTCAGGCCGCGTCGATAAGCCGGCTGTGTCGGTGATGGAGTGTTTGATGAGACGCCGGTGTCGTCTTCTTCTTCGTTTCATCCGCAGACGTGTTCAAAGGTCGCAGCGTTTGTTTGTCGACGCCTCAGTTCGCCTCAGTGAGCGAAGGAACAGGGAGCAGCCCTGTTATCGTCTGCTGCGTCTGCAGAGCTGCAGCAGTAGTGTCAGAATCTTTTAATCTGCTTCCCCTCAGCTAACTTCTTATTCTGCAGATTTACAGTCTGTGCTGTATCACAGTGTTTACACCTACATGCAAACCCTGTACTTATGTATATTCTCATAAATACCACAACTTTTACATCAAATGGAAATATTTTATTTAGAGTCAGACTAACATGGACTTATTCTGAAACTGAAAATATATATTCAAAAATTACTGTTCTCAAAACGCCTATGAAAAAAGAAATGTAACTGAGGCTTGATTTTTTTTACAGTTTATTCATTAACTTTATGTAAATAAAAAAACAAATATATTTGAATATCCCCTTTGGGATAACAGAAGTTTACCTAGACCTTGAAAAACATAGAACTGGAAGTTAAACTCTTTTAAATATTGTTCTTTGACATTAAGTTTAAACATTAATGCACATCTACTCTGCAGAGTTTATTCTCTAAAATTAAAGTTTCCACATTTTAAAAAAGTTCATATCGGCTCATTTTTGACTGACGTGTGTTTTTGTTTTTTTTGTGGTACTTGGATCTTTTGGATCTTTGTGTAAATCGAAGTCCTGTGAGTTTAAACAGTGTCTCTAATGGATTTCTACGACAAAGATTAAACATTTAAAGCTTCACATGCAGTAGATTTATTACCAGGCTGTCTTATCTGATTGCATCATACTGTGAAGTGTTTCTCTCACTATCCCACATCCGTTTTTTTTTCCACCGTGAGTCACAACGTTTGTGTTTCTGCTCATTTGAACTGATGGTGAGGATTTTGATCGTTGAATGACTCAGCTTCACGTTTTTATTGTAAATCAGTGTCACTGGTGAGAAACCGACTCAGAGAGGAGACTTTTGGAAATGAAGCATTTAATGATTGTTTTGATTTTTGAGTGATATCTCTATTATTATCCACGAATCAACGAACTACAGTGAAAATATCTATAGATTAGTTTTAATTATTATCTCCCAAGTTGATTTATTCTTGACTTAGTGATTTGACTCCTCGTTCTGTCTCCTGCAGCTCAGCGCTCAGCTCACGAGCTTCCCATGGTGGAGAAGCAGGACATGGACAGCTGCTCCGTGCTCGGCGGCCAGCAGATGATCCTGACCGGGCAGAACTTCAGCTCCGATTCCAAGGTCATTTTTACGGAGAAGACTCAGGGTGAGTGGCATCAACACACGGCAGCCGTGACTCCATCTGTAAAACCTCCAGCTCTGCTGTTGCACAACATAACGTCACCTCGATTTCAGCGATGACGACTCATAAGCTGCAGAGTTTCCTATTTCACCACCATTGTTGTAGAGATGGAGCTGCGTGAGACATTTGCATGATCGGAGTGATAACTGCCTGACTTCCTCCTGAACCTTTTCTTCCTCTCTGACCTCCGTGACGTCTCGGCTGGCTCCTTTGTTGTCTGATTAATGGTTCGACTTGTCACATGTGATGTTTTTAATGTGACTCACACAGAAGAAATTACCTGAGGGTCTCAATTTTGCAAATCTGTTGCTCAAACGTATTAATCAAAATTAAATGATTTACCCACGACTGGTATATAATATCGTTCTGACCTTTAACGTTAAACCAACTCCTGTCTAAAGATAGAGAGAGAGCTTCTACCAGCTGCTGTAAATCAACACCAGGTCTATATTTTGCACTTCTCGACCTCGTGCTGTTGCTCAAATGTTCTTTGCGATGGACGGTTATGTAAAAATACTTTTTTTTAAAATCGTGACTCACTGACTCCACAGCCGTCTGAGAACTTGGCTTTTTAAGAGGCCGGTGCTCCACAGGCCTCCTCGACTAAATCTTGGACCTGCACACACCCAGGCTACTTCTCTTTTTTTTTCTGTTCGGGGTTCCCTGCCGCCGTGTTACGACACACCACAGTAATGGATAGTAAGACAGAGACGGAAAAAGAAATCTTACGAAGAGGGATTGCCATTGTTTTGGAGAGTTTCTCTATGACACAAAGTTCTGGACGGGTGCAGCTGTGAAATCCCTCAGAATGAGACACAGCTGCCTCTGGCCCGAGCTCCCCTGGCTCTTGTGCCTGGAAGAGGAGGTTTTGCACGGAGGGAAGGAAAGCTTCCTAGGCCAAGTCGAGCCTGCTCGGCCCTCCGCTCCTCCCCCCTTTTCCACGTCCACACACAACTATCTCTGGAGGCAGAACAAGAGTCGGAGGTATCCCTTGGAGTAGGGTTGCAACAAAACGCAAACAAATGCCGCGCAAACGCCAAGAAAGCAGAAGTCATCGTGTTTTGCTGCAGAGGTGGAGAGAGTTGATCATAAAAATAAAGTTTAAAAGTTGGCGAGATGTGTGGAATCCCCCTTCCTCCCTCTGACTCATTTAAACCATGTGTTTGTAATTTGCTGTTTGACAGAGGGTTTCCCACAAACACTCTCTGCAGCATGTGTCGAGTCGTGTGCTCGGACACGTGGAGTTTACTCTTCACATTCAGTTTACAGCTTTTTCACGCGAGCGACAGCTTCACCTGAACGCGAGCGCAATACCTCGCAGTTCTCGTCACGTTCCTCGCCATCGTGGCGTTTCTGCTTTCGACACCTGTCGGCGTGGGAGTGCAGACAGGTGTGTCTTCCGCAGACGCATTTCTCCACGATTAATGGACGTGTTCAGGTCCTCGCTGCCGTCAGATGTTCTCTGTGGTGTAAGAGGAAGTGATTTGAGAAAAGATAAAGTGTCACAAAGGGCCTTTTTTCCACGTGAACTCTAAAACAAATGTCACCGGGATGACGTTAAGTTTTCTGTGTTCGAAATAAACAAAAAATTTGCTGTTGAGAATACAGATGAAGACATTTCTCCGTTGGTTTGGATTCTGCAATTTTTCCCAATTTTACAGGCTGAAGATTTGCAGCTGTATCGTACATCTTGAAACATTCAGTTTAACTGCAGAGATAATTACTGCATCATTTGACTCAGATCAGGTTTTCACTCTCTCTCTGCTTCCTTCTAGATGGGCAGCAAATTTGGGAAATGGAAGCCACAGTGGACAAAGACAAGAGCCAGCCTGTACGTATTATACTCCACACTGTTCCCTGAATACTCACATGATGCCTGTAACACACACACACACGTCGGCTGCCCAGAGTTCAAACATCATGGAGGTCTTGTCACTGTCCTGTAGAGCATGCTGTTTGTGGAGGTGCCGTCGTACCGGGACACGTCCGCCTGCCACTCGGTCAAAGTGAACTTCTACGTCATCAACGGCAAGAGGAAGCGCAGCCAGCCTCAACATTTCACCTACACTCCTCTGGCATGTAAGGATGATACACTTTTATTATTGTGAGTGCACAGAAAAATCTGAAGAGATGTTTACGGCCGTGGATTTGTCTTCCTCCAGCTCCGTCCATCAAGACAGAGCCCATAGATGAGTATGAAGTCGACCACATGGGCTTCGCCGTGCCTCAGATCTTAGGTTTATCCCCTCATCCCTACTACCACAACCCCCGCAGCCTCCTCCACCCAGACAACGGCCTGGTGTCCAGCATGTCCTCCTGCCAGCGTCTCAGCTCCAGCCTCCCGAACCAAGACGCACGTTTCCAGCAGCAGAGCCCGGCCATTGTCTACTCCCGCGGGGGCAAGAGTCTCAGCGGCAGCCAGAGCCTTTATCAGCCGACCGGAGGGATGATGACCGACCCGCACCGGTCCGTCCTGGTCCACACGGGCTCCTCGGCTCAGTCTGTAGGTCCCATCGGTGCGGGCCAGCACCCCTCCATCATCCAGTTCTCCCCCACCAACCAACACCTGCTCCGGGGAGGAGACCCTCAGCCTCTCGCCGCTCCGCAGCCCGACACCCAGCAGATCATCTACTGCGACGGCTACTCCCCTCGCTCAGCCAGCGGCCACTCACCCACACCCCCCCAGGCCCAGGTCGATGTCACCCAGCCTCAGCACTACCCCACCGTCATCCAGCAGCAGCCCTACATGCAGAAGGCGCAGCAGAAAGGTCGGGCCCCCGCCAGCGCCGAGCAGATGGAGGCTCCGGGGGACGGACAGAGGAGGGTGACGGTCAAAGAGGAGAACCTGGACCAGGCCTACCTAGATGATGGTGAGTGTAAGTCGTTGCTTTTATTCTCTGTGTGAGTGGGATCGCTCCGGTGTGTGCCGTGTCTCCGTCAGCTGAAAACAAAGTGATGGATATGTGTGATGGATGACGGAGATGTGACTTCTCCCAAGAACAATTCAAGGATATTTACATTATCTGCACCATCTCCTTTACGTGCTGGAGCGTCGCTCTGAACAAAGCCCACAGCGAACACTGTTAAAAACAATCCTCGCCAGGAGGTGCAGTTATGTTCCACTCAAGGTGGAAATAACAGGGATTATGAGTCATGTGTTTATACTTGTGCTTGTCAACCTCATTACCCTCTGACTGAATTAATGTCAGGCCACATCCAGCAGCGGGCCAGAGGTTGAGGCTCTTCCTTGTTTCGCAGTTAAAGGTCCTGCAAATTATATCAGAGCGAGTGATGCAATGTGTTTCTTCTCTGTAGCCGGTGTCAGCCAGGTGAGGTTTGAAGGCGGCGTGAGGTTGTCATCGCGCGTTCGGCAGCGTCCGGTCGCAGGGGTTCGTCTGGCACCGCCGCACATTAGGAAATGATCTCTCTCTCTCTCTCTCTCTCTCTCTCTCTCTCTCTCTCCCTCTCTCTCTCTCTCTCTCTCGCTGGCATTAAAGACAAGAGAGGGAGGGAGAAAAAAGTGTCACTCTCCCGGCCGCCTGGACATGTTGACACTGTTATGAAATGAAAAACAACTTCCATGGCAACCATTGTCAAACAGTGGAACGGGCTGCCTGGGAGAGCTGGGGAAAGCCTCTTTGTTTGTTGTAGTTGGCCGGGGCTTTTCCTTGGCCTTACGCCCCTCAATTCTGTGGGGGAACCCACCAGAGGATTAGCTTTTTTTCCGTCCGCGGGACACTGCCAATCTGGCAAAAGAAATTCCTATTTGCAGCTGCGCTCCTCCAGAAATCCAGCCTGATCCCGGTAAGATAGCAGGAGGGTGGAGGGCACTCTGCAGGAAAAGGAAAGGGAATGTGTGTGTGCGTGCGCGCGTGTGTGTTTCAATGGAAAAAATTAATCTGAGAAAAAAGTCCGGTGGAATTTGTGTTTTTTGGATGGAACGTACAGGGTTTCCCTCGGCAGTAAACATCAACAGGGTTGTTGAATTATCGAGGAGGAGGAACAGGGGTTCAGTGTCTCGTGTTTGATCCTCCCATTATCAAAAGGTTACGAATGGCCCGCCCAGTTTCCCAACGTCCCTTTGTTCACATATATTTTATCCACGTTGGTTATACGAGTTGCGTTTCTGCCCAAACCAAACTTCCAATTCTCAGCTGAGGCCTCGCACATCTGCGTTCATCTCCACATTGAATGAAGCTGAGTCTGTGTATGGAAACTGATTCAGTGTGTTTGAACTAGAGCCAAAAACAATATGGACTTTTTTTTGGGGGGCAAATGCAGAAATTCAGTTTTTCTGAGATGTTGTTATTAAACCTTTAAGACAGAGAAATGTAAAAGTAGAAACTAAATATTCTTAAAAACTCTTCACGTGATGCTTTGGTGAACTGTTCAATTTGATATTATTGTCATTTTTATTATTTTATAACTAAAACACATCGACTGACCCTTTTCTGCTGAATGTGAAAAGCACCACTACAGACTCATTATCACTTTTATGAGGAAAACAAAAGGGGACTTCCCGGCATTCAAAACACTTTTTGTAAAGATAAAATAAAATCCCTGTGTGTTTTAGTGCAAAGGTGTTGAACTATGATCCAGACCACAAAACACTCATTTAACTTGGGACTGTCAAACATTTGTTACTCATGTGTTTCAGTCTGCAGTCATTTTTGGAGACGGGTCGCTGCCACATCCTGGTATCGTCTCAGAATTGCGGTCAGTAACTGTCGCATCTCAGAGCTGCCTGAACTGTGTCAACCTCAGTGACGAGAGTTAAATAAAAGCTTTTTATCGGGATAGAAATCTCTCCCACAATGACGACTGTTACCTTCAAGTTCCAGTGAATCCCGCTCGTGCTCGAACGTGACGGCCGAGAGGTTTTATTTACCCTGAACTGCTGAACTGCAGATACGTGCAGGGGGGAGCCGGCCCTGACGTGGGAGCACACAGATCAAGAATGTGAGGCGTCGCTCGCTGCACCCCGCGGAGAGAAAAAAAGAGCCACTGGCACTTTCTACAAAGGTTGAGAGTGACAGATTTAGTGGGTGTGGAATAAAGCCCAGAGGCAGCGGAGCAAGGGGAAATTGTTCCAGCAGGTCGAGATCAGCAGGGCAGGGGAGATAAAGCACATAGCAACAGCCTGGTGGACTCGCATTAGCCTCAGCTCACTTCCAGGCCATTTGAAAGGCCTGATCAAATACACGAGTACGACTGATCCAGATGGTGCCGCGGAGATGAAGACACTTATTATTGTTTCATTCACAGCGGACAAGCTATTTCAGCACGTCGGAGATTTTGGCTGTAACAGGATGTAAAGTGCAACTGCACCAAGACAAGGGGTCAAATCCTCCATATTTAAAATCTGTCGTTTTGTGCACCAGGACTCGAAATCAATCAGGCCGCACTGAATTTCACACACTCACGGATCGGCTCATCGAGATCCTCGAATTATCACGAGGGGGAAACAGTGAAATTGTTTTTAAAAAAAAGCATCTTATCTCTCACTGTTGAAATTCACGGGACTCCCCCCGAACCTGCACCACATCCTTCTGCTTCATGGAAATCTGCACAGTTTCTGTTTCTGTGTCATCTCACGTACAAACACACAAACCTCCCGAAAAATAAACGGGCAGGTGTGATCGAAGCGCACTCGTCTTGATCGCCCCCTGGTGATCGGCTGCGACATCAGTCATTTTAGAAGATGTGCTGAGGGTCGAGCTGAAAAGTCAAACTACACAATAAATAACTTTCTCAAGTGTTGAATAGACTTCTGACATCAGATGACATAAAAATGTTCTGTTCTCAGGACTTTATTATTTTCTGAACCGAGAAAGTGGAAAACTTCCTGTCACGTCTTTATCATTTAAATCATGTATGATCTGCTTTTAATAACTCAGCTTATTATTCTCACTTAAATTCACTGAACCTCCTTTTCCCACCTCTTACTATATCATAACATATATATTTATATATATATATATAAATACCCAGTTGTTTACAACTCTTTTTTATTAACCGTTCCAAAATGTCGAATATATTTTTGGACAGAGAGGATTTGGATTCATCCTCCATTTCTTCTCTTGGAATCATATTAGAAAGGAGAAGGAGATCTATTCACAGCCAGTAGAGAGAGAGAGGGAGAGAGAGAGAGGGAGAGAGAGGGAGAGAGAGAGAGAGGAACTACCATATGAACATCCTGAACACGTGGTCGTGTGTGGCGATTGTTTCATGACAGAAAATGAGCCACACTAGGGAGAGTGGTTATGTTGGTGGTGAACTGTCAGTCCAGTCACTTTCTCTTGTGTCTCTGTGGTTTTCAGCCTCATTGCGATCCGACATCACTCCGATCAATCCAGTCCAACACACACACACACACACACACACACACCTTCCAGCCCTCTCAGCAGGCGACTGAGTCAGCCACTGTACAAGGTGTCTCTCTCTCTCTCTCTCTCTCTCTCTCTCCTCCCGCCGTCGGTTTGTTAAACAGAGCAGCTCATTGGTGCAGAACCCGGAGCCAGACGTTCACCTACTGAGGAGAGTAGCCCGAGTGTTCCCTCCGCCAGCCTCAAATAGCCGCTCCGTGCCAACCCTTCATTAGACTCAGCAAAGCCCCACTGTCTGTCGCCCCTGCTGCTTCTCTGAGCTGGTTTTATGCTCAGAGAAGCAGCAGGAGAAAAAAAAAACCCAGTGGCACCGCTGGGGAGATGAAAGTTTCTTTAAGGAATTAGGTGTCGGAGGGAATTCCACTACAAACTAAAATAAACAGGGAGGCTGGTGCTGTGACGACAGCTGAGGGCCCCGGTTTGGCTGCTGCCTCCGTCCTGCAGCCCTCAGATGCTCGGGACATAAAATGTGTTCAGTGTTGAGCTGCGGCCTGTTGCTCCTCCACACATCTGCAAACCATCAGCCAGAGAAGCACAGACACAGATTGGTGTGTTGGTGTGTTGGCTGCCGGAGCATCTCTGTCTCATTTCTTCATTAGGTTTCAAAAACACTCGTTTGTGCTCCTGCCATAATTAAGAAGTAGAAATCATATTTTCCCTCCCAGCCCAAAATTTGTCTGGGTTGTTCTTTGTTTTGTTTTTTTGTTTTTAAACCTGAAATCACTTTGCAACTTTTTCCTTTAAGATAATTCAGTGGTGAGACGTGTGATATCTAATCGGAGGGACGCTGCCGTGCGGGTGAGGGGGCGTCGGATTTCGTTTGACGTGTTTTGATAGTCGCGCCCTTTTCCTCTCTGTCATGTAAATCAAGGCTCTGCATAGATCGTACAAACACCAGCTCGGCTTTTTGTTTTTTTTTTCTCCTGCACCAAATCATTTTAATATCTTCACGCTGTTCCGCCTTTCGCCCATTAATCAGATTCTAACATACACATTTTTAATTTTTCCAGTGTTGCCCATCGCCATGGTAACAAAATCACAGACCCGACGTGCCCTCGAGTGGTTGCAGGCAAAAAGCTTTTTTGGCCCACTTTGAAATACTTATATTACTCATCGGGCCTAATGAGTTCCCTGAGGCAGAGTGGAAGCGGTGGCACCGACCGATAATGTCTCCAGTGTACACAGTCCCCACACAGTAGGCCTCCAGGCCCGCGCTCCCAGATAAACACCAGAACCAAACACAGACGGCGTGGCATATCTGGAGAGGTGACATATTACACATAGCCGGCGTTCCTTCCTGTATAATGAAGAACTACCTGACTGTGTGAGCAGCTGCACTTCCACTTTTTCTGTCTGCAACGTACAAAGAAACACAAAGTGCACGTTCAAAACCTGTAGTTTCTGTAGTTTCACGTGTTTTCAGGTGTGAAGAAAGTGAAGTATTCTACTGCAAATCCCCAATTTGTACTTTTTTTTAAATTGCACGACGATGGCTTTTACGTTTCTCGTCCGCTCATCCTGACTCTATTTTTAGAAACATGACACTGTGAAAGTTTCCATTTCAACGCTCTTCCTCTTCTGTTGATGTGTGTGTGTGTGTGTGTGTGTACGCTCGTCACGATCTGAGCAACAGGAAGTAATCACTTACACGCACTTGCAGAGCTCTACCTCTGGTGGTCGGTCAGCAGTGGTGCACCCTGCCGTGCACACGCAGAGTGCGAGGAGTCGAAGTGTTCATGTTGAGAGTTGTGAGGTTTTAAAGGACGAACACTGGAATTAATCTTTCTGTCGTCTCTGTCTTGTCCTTTGCAGTGAATGAGATCATAAGGAAGGATCTGACGGGCGTTCAGGCCAGAGGACAGACATAGAGACACAGAGGCCAGACTCCAGCAGCAGGAAGTGACAACAACACCCCACCCCCCCTCGACACACACACACACACACACAAACACACACCAATTAGACCTCCCTCATTTCTTCAGCCGCAGACGTAGGAACATCAGCTCTGGATGTTTCCTGCAGGAAACCTGAAGAATCAGTGAGACCCGTCACGTCTGCAGCAGGTTTTTCCCGACACCACAGCGACAAACACAGAATGTGCCTTATTCTGTTCATCTCCTCTCCAGGCTCCGGGTTTTGTTTTACAAAAGCAAGATAAAATAAAAATAAGCAGCAGCAGCCATAAAACACACGGTCGCCTCACACTCGTGAATGAAGCTTTCGCAGCAGTTTCTTTGCATCGCACCAAAAAGTTCAGCCCAGATACGACATATCAGATATTCCTCGTGACCAAAAATCTTTGTCTTTGATTGTTCTCGCACAATGTGCGCGTTTTCTAACTTTTACATGAAGAGTGTCCAAAGCCGATCATCTCATTCTTAACGTGCAGTTTTTTTTTTCTGAAAGTGAGACGCACGCTGCCTTAACCTTACACAGTTGAACTATTGCGACGCGCCCGATATGCACTGTTTTCAATAAGAGGGGCTCAATGCAATTACTTTGTTTTATATAATATTGAGTCATGTGAATAATGTACCATTTTATATTCCTAAAATATATATTGCATTATATTCAGGTGACGTTTTCTAATGATTTCTATGCTTCGGTTGTTTAACATCGTTCGAGGTCTGAAGTCTGGCTCCTGAAAGCTGAAAGGTGGTTTTATTGCTTTTTTTTTCTTTTTTTTTATTAATCAAATTTTATTTGTCTGTTTTATTTCTGATCGTAATAACATATTTAGTCTAACACAAAAATATCCAAAGCTTATTCTGTGTGTGTTGTTTTGTTGTATGAGCCGTGTATCGTGTTGGATTTACAGTCCACCTGTAACGTCGAACGGCCGCCTGTGCAGAGGCTTCGTGCCGTCACACGTAGAGATTTTATTTTCCGCAGCTGCCGTCACACTGTCCGCACGATGGCGACATACAGTCTGGATTACTGGTGTGCTTTATACGAAGGGCAGCAGTTTAAAAACAATGTCTTTGTGATATTTTGTTCTATTTCAAATAGAAGTAAATGAATTGGAGTGGACCTTAAAAGTGCCAAGTGTCATTTCTGTGATTATAAAAGAAAAACAAAAGTAAAATATACGACTGAATCTCAATGTTTAATATTTGATATGGACCTATTTGATATAATAAGATTATATTTTGTAATATTAGCAAAGCTGATATATTTCTCATTGAGCCAGTACAGCACAAGTGCATTTGACATTTCTTGAATGTAATCTATATATGACATAGTTTGTTTTTTTTCCCCTTCCCTGTAAATATTAGACACAAAGTGCGATTGTTGAAGTGGAAGTAGAATGTTTCGTATCCTTTATCTGTTTATAATTCAGTTATCATCATATCTTTCATATGTTTTATTACCATGTACAAGTCTGTTGTCGTCTGAAGGGAATTTATGATTTACATGACCTTAAATTTGTTAAAGTTTCCCCTTAATAGGTTCTATTTTTGTTCATGCATTTGTTATTATAATTATTATTATAATTTTACAGTCCTTTAAAAAAAAAAAGTCTTTGGTTAATGAAGGGTTATTAATTCTGTCTTATTTTATTTTCTGTGTCGATAGTTTTGTCTCGTATTTGTTTCAGTTTGAGTCTCACTCGACCTTGTGCCGCCTTTTAAAAAGTCTGTCTCATGCTATTTTTGTATCCTTAAAAGTAGAAATAAATAATAACCACATACGACTCGATCGTCCTTGTTTTTTTAAACGCATCAGCTTCAGCTGATGAGCTTTTAGGTGAATCAACGGCTGTGGAAGGTTCTGGTTGTGAACCACAGTTTACATGTCGTCTCTGTGGGTTTTCTCCGTCTTCCTCCCTCAGTCCATAAACACGCAGCTCAGGTTAATTCGAGTCTGTAGTTGTCTCTGCAGCTGTAAATGGTCTCAGTGTGTCGACCCTGTGATGGACTGTCGACCTGCTGACCCAACCTTCTCTGGGATTAGCTCCAGCCGCCCTGCGACCCTCGGAGCACAAACACTACAAGTAATCTAAATACTGAATGAAAAAGGATTCATAAATCAATGAAATATCGAGGTTCTGTTGGTACCATAGAAACCAGTGTCTTCTGTCTCTCCGGTTTCTCTTGTGAGAGGAAAACTGAAAACTAGTGGACTCACAACAGACAGTGACTCATCAAACGCTCCCCTCCCGTCCCGAGCCAGGAAAAGAGACGAGCCTGGGAGACCCGACGTGTTTGTTATAAAGCAGCATCAAAATGTTCAGGCCCTGAAGTGGAACCTGGTCACGTCGCACTGTTTACATGGGCGCACGTGTCAGCGCACACACACACACGCGGCCTCCGACTCGAATCCTCCCTCGGACAACAAATAACAACAAGACCAAAAAAAAAGGGGACTCGGATGCCCGCGGGGCTGGAGTTGCCGTGGAGACAGCTTGTTTTGGGCTCTGTGAATGAACCCTGTGTTCAGGAAGTCTCTAGTTATGACATCACCACGGGTGAAAAAACGCAGCACGTGGGCCTCTCTGCATGAGCCGTCTCCAGCCCACTCGCACAGATATGCCACGATGACTCATGCGGCCTTTAGCCCCTCGATGGTGTAATGAGTTCGGCCCGAATACAGATTCACTGTGCGAAATCCAGCAAGAATGAAATACACGATGAGCTTGGCATTTCATTCAGCTCCCCACAAAACAGGACTGAGCTCATCCTGACACAAAGGCCATCGAGCGCGTGCAGGGCTCCGAGTGCTGCTTTGGCTCTGGTTTTAAAAAACTCCACACGTGAATCTAGAAAAGAAATGAACATGTTTCTGTTGGTTGCCGGGCTGCAGAGACTCGATGCGGTGCTAGAAGAGGTAAAATATAAGAAAACGGCGACAGGGTCAGATGCAGAGCAGCAGCATAATGGGCTGTTTGTGTGGAATAAAGATGACATTGTGCGTTTGTAGACACTTCTGAAAACTCAACATCATTTTCTCGGAGACGTGAGTCAGTTTCCTAGTTTCCTGAGCTTCAGGTGAAAGACGCAAATACACTCAGCGCTGCAGCAGAGATGGAGGAAATGAATGAAAATCTGATTAAAAACTTGTGGAGAAGGAAACTTTTTTTTTACGCCATCTTGTCTCAACTCATAAGAAGCAAAGTTAAGATGAGGTCAGACTTGTGGGCTGTGGCTCAGGAGGCAAAACGGGTCGTCCACTAACCAGAAGATCGCCGGTTTAATCATCCTGAAAGAAATTGTTTGCTCTTTCTTCTAAATAATAAGAAAAGAATACAGTAAAAATATTTTAAAAAATAAAAATGTCAAGTTTATATATAGTAATCTAGAATCGGTGCCTTGTAGAAATAAGAATAGAAATGAGAATAAAGTAAAAAATATAAGTTACATGAGACAGAGAAGCCAATGTTAAAACAAAAGTGGAAGTTAACATGAGATGTCACACATGCTGTTGTTCATTCCCTGTGCTACAGTGACAACTAGTGCAGCGAGAGGAAACTGAAACTTCCTGCTCGGGTCCTGCAGAGGGAGACAGGAACATGTGAGTGACTCATTCAAGAGACAATTACCGAGGCAGCGTGAAACACGAGGGCTCCCTCTGCAGAGTGATGGACACTTCAGCACAGGGTCCTTCACTTCCAGTCACTCCACGACTGCCTCAATCAGCTTCTACCTGAAACTTTATTCTAACATTTCAATAGACATCACTAAATCACTTTTCTGTGAGTTTTATTTTGAATATTTTTCTTTTTTTAACTTGTTTTACTTCCTGTCTTTGTCTGGTTTCCCTCCTCTGTGATTGTCCGTCCCGCCCTGATGTGTTTCACCTGAGTTCAGTCGTCCTGACCTCCCTGTGTGTTCAGTCCATGTGTCCCCGCCTCCTTTGTCTGTTTAGATTTGGGTTTGTTCAGTTCCTGTTCTCTTAAGATTCTTTAATCCTGACAAACTGACTGTAAACCTGCCTTTCGTGATCTTGTGATAAACCTCGTAGAGAACAGAGTTTCCTCCAGGCTCCACGTGAACTGATGTTCAGAACAGAGAGCTCCAGGTGTGATGATCGGTGAGGGGTTCATTTGTCCACAGAATAAATAGAAAATACAATTATTGGCTTCACATCTCATCACACACAGTTCCTCGGTTTAATCCACATTACTTTGTTTTGTGTGTTTTAAAAGCAGAATGAATTATGGTGTCGGGCTCCCCGTGCAAAGCGGTCGGGACGAATTCCTCCAACTCTTATATTCTGGTGAGCATTTATTCTTTATACACATCTGGACTCCAACAGGAAGGAGAACACGATATTGTGCAAAACACTTATTTAGAAAGTAGCATGAAGGAAAACTGTTCTGGGGAAGAAGACAATGCATTTGACTCCAGGATTATAATTTGCAAAAATTGCGTTCCTTGAAAAGCGCTTAAATCAATCAATATATTTATCGTACAAAACAAACGATGCTATATGAATAAAAAAAGTCTTTACTCATCAAAACGAGGAGCTTCGTCACCAAATCTCTGTCACACCAGAGGCCTCGGGTTCTCGTGCAACATGTGAACGCTGATAAACACAGCAACACCAAACGAACGGTCCAAGCTGTTTGAAGGGTTTATTATAATCTGTCATCAGCAGCTGCTGAAGCGCCGCTCTCGCTCTGAGGTGAACGGTGACATCAGCTCTGAAGTGGCCCCGACGCTCATTAAATCAGAGGAAGCATCAGGCTCCAGTGGTAAATACAGCTGCCGCCCACCACCACCACCACCACCACCACCACCACCAACAACAACAGCAGCAGCAACACTTGGGTCCAGAGCGCGTCTCTGTGGAGTTTCCTCCAGTGTCAGAGTTCCTGCGTGTTACCTAAAGCTTCCCTCTCACTGCCGGGGGAGAGTGTTCATGGAAAACCTCTGAATGTATATAAATATATATATATATAAGCAAATAGACGAGCCCTGTTTGTGTAGAGGTCAATATTGGAATCTGTGAAGTTGCTGCACCGGCAGATCTGTTTGCATTTAGATTACTGCTCTGTGATGTTTTATCATAGAGGCGGTAAAACTCTATAAATCCACCGTCCTGGATTGATTTCATTTTCTTTTCCTTGTGTTTGCTGAGCAGAGTTCCTCCTCCTGCTGCTGCTGTAATTTCCTGCGTTTCCCACATCGACTCCCTGCAGCGATTAGTGGGCGTAGGCGCGGGCAGGGAGGTGTGTTTGGTGAACTCTGTGGCGTACAGTAACGTGTGATGACGGCCTGAATCCCCTCGTGGTGTCCCGTAGCTGCAGTACGTTGTTGGAGACGCGATGGAAATTCACTTTGACTGTTTAATGTCACAGGAAAAGACCAAGGCTGCACAGGCTCCTGCTCTTTGTGTCTAATGGCTCGACAGTGGAGGTTTAAGTGGATTTCTTTGGTGAATAAGAAATCTCACTGATTCCTGTTCCTGTAAAAAGACTTAAGATCAGATGGAGACTGACCAAACTACTCTGAAGTGCTTTCGGCCACAGTGTGTAATATAATCTATCATTATCAGCGTTTGTCTGCGTCGGTGTTTATGTTTGTGTTTATTTATGAATCTGAAGTTGTTTCTTGACATCAGAGAATAAGCAGCGACGGCCGGCGTGAGGTCGTTTGCCGTGTGTTTGTGTGTTCACGTGTGTTTATCGTGCGTCTCGTCGATATTCGCTTTCAGTGTCGTGTTATAAAGTGCTGCCAGTAAGTCACATGGAACTCGGCGCTGACGACGGCTTCTCATATTTCATATGCACTCAGCTGCAGGGGCGTCCCAGAGGAGAATCAAAGTGCCAGCGGTGGTTTCATCTCACAAAATAAAACCATTGACCAACTTCTTTTTTCCATCCGCAGATCGGCGGCGGTGCCTCTCGCACAGTCACGTTTCAAATATAAAAAGGTGACTGTGCATGAACAGCTGATTCTATAACTTTGTAACCAGATTTAACTTTGATTTTAAAATGAGACGAGTTCTGCTCATGCTCACGTTGATCATTTCAATTTGTGTTTTTACTTGGAAAGGTTTGAATTTCTCTCTGATGGTGAGAAAACATCACTCTCCTCTCTTTGAGACTCTCGTCCTGCTTTTTGAAAACATTCGCTCAACCTGGTGTAAAGAATCCCGTTCAAGAAAAAAACATAAATATACTGTGAGGCCACTTGACCTTTGACCTTTGGCCTCCAAAATCAAATCAGCTAATCCTTGAGTCCGAGTCAATGTTTACGCCAAATGTGAAAGGATCCTCTCAACTCGTTCTTGATACATCGCGTTCATGAGGAAGACGACTTGGTTTGTGAGGCCACAGGGACCTTGACCTTTGACCTTTGACCTCTGACCTCTGACCTCAGTTCATCCTTGAGTAAGTGAACGTTTGTACCAAAAATCTCCTCGTTCTCCTCTCTCCCCTAAACACTGACGGGTTTTCACGTTTAATCAAACAGAAATAATCTGGTTGAATATAAAACCCAAACCATCGAGACGTTTGTAATCCACACCGGCCGCCGGATCCAGACGAAGAAATATCCCAGCAGCCCCTGAACGGGTCGGCATGAAATTTTATCCAAATATTGGATTAGACCGACTGACTGTCCTCCACAGCCACCGGCACCATCACGAGGTTGATATTTGAGATTTGGAGCAAAACATTTCCACAACAGTGTCAGGACGTTCACTGCAGACGTTTGGTTTTCAGTGAACTTTTCATCTGAACGTCATCATCGTGAATTAAATGTGTTTAACTTATAATTATATATATATACTCTTGATGGGGGGGGGGGGGGGGGATCCAACGAGAGAAACGTGTAAATTAATAAAGATTTTTCAAATTACCGATAAGTGCCAGTAACTCATCTGTAAGAATAACCATTATCGCCCACGCAGCAGAGGAAGCCTGCACAGATCGCACTGAGAGCAGCTGTGATATTCACACAGCTATAATCAAAGCGATCCACAGACCTGCTGAGTTGTAATCCGACGTGTCCGTTACACCGACGGCAGATTGTCACGCTCAAAGAAGACGTTCAGACACAGAGGCGGAACAGAAGCAAAGAAAGGGAAAGAGTGAGTCTTGTGGCTTGTGTTTACTTTAGCCTGTAATTTAACTTTTTCCAATCACGGTGTGTTTCTGTGAAGCTTAATCCCAAAAATAAAAAAGAGGCTGCAAACGAGAGAATCTCCATTTTAACAGTTTGACTTGAACACGCTCGTGAATGTGTATGGAGAAGATAATGGCCTCCTCTCCGTCATACATGCATTTATCTGACTGTCTTCATATCACACGTCTTCAACGTACACTCTCCAACTCGTCTTTCAACTCCGTCACGTAGCAACAATGTGGTCGCCATAGAAACTGAATTAAACTTAAAACAAAGGATATTTTTATCTCGTCATCCGGGAGAAGACTTCTTCAAACAGGAAGAACGCAAAGCTATAATCCCTCCTCGGTGTGTTTTTGATTTTCATCATAAGAACACTGGGGATTTCTCCTGTATCCCGACAATGAGGATAGTCGGAGGGAGCAGCAAAGGACGAGGTCCAGCTGTTCAGCATCTGTCTCCGCAGATTTCACCGTCCTCCTCGGTTCATCAGTCGTCATGGACTGCGACGTTCAAATTACCGTCAGCTGATCTCTGTAAACCTGTAATAACAGTCATTTAGCTCGACGTGCTGACAGTTCTTTTACACACCCGGCAGCTTTAAACACATTTATTTATATATTTACAGCGACGTTATTGTTCATTCCACACTGTACTGAAATTAATGTGAAGGTCATTATCCAGTATGTTTTAGTTTTACTGATGATGTCGACAAACTCCAGGGGGAAATAAAATCTGTTGAATCTGTCTGTCCGCTTCTTTCAGCCTCATCCGAGGCCGATCGGCCATTTTTTTTATTATGTTCTGTCATTGAAAAAGTAAAAATAAAACCCATTTGTGAGAAGTTTTTGAGAAATCCTGAGTAGAGTAGAGTTCAAACCTCCTTGAAACAGTTTCCTCATTAAGGGACTTTTCAGTCCAGTAGTTACAGATCTTTATTTGTGTCTCATTGGACACACTCACATGTCTGTCCCCTACTGGTTTTTCCAAGAATTTAGTGGACAGACGTCCCACAGAGGAAATCAGTCCAGTGGATAAACAACATTCAGAGCCGATAAACTGAAGATGTTTTAAGTTGTGTGTGTGTGAATGTAACGATTACGTCTCTTACGTGGTCGTCAGTCGTGAAGGTGATAATTTCCTGCTGACAGCGTCGGCCTCCTGGGGCCGGTAAAGTTTGGGTTGGACGGACAAACAATGAGCTGAATTCATGTGATAATTATCTGCGGACTCATCGAAGCGAACCAACGATCCATTTACACATTATCGATTAATGAATCGTGACAGAAAATATCGATTCCCGCAGCTTTACGGGCTTCTCGTCTTTGTCAGAACCGAGAACCGGGAATAAATCAGACCGTCTCACGCAGGCGCATTAATCTCCGGGGCCTGAATAAATGAAGTTCCCTCAACCCGGCTCTGATCCTCGGAATTCAGGATTACAGCTGTTTTCTATCCAATCAGCTCCACTTTGCATCCTGGGTGTGAAGTGATTAGCCGTTTAGAATGAAGGTCAGCGGGGGCTCGGAGTCCTGGAAGCCGCCGCTCCAATCCACGCAGAAATGAGGGCGACCCGGCGCGGATCATGCAAATAAAGAGCAGTATTTGCATAATTACTTCAAAATAAAGTCTCGTAATGATGTCATTGTGAAACCACCTTTACTCAGACGCTGCAGCTCTCATCATGTAGCTCTAATAGAGACGGAGAAGTAGAACTGGAGCTTCATGTGAATTCCTCCGGTGTTTTTACTGACCTACGCACCCGACTGACCCATCGGGCCTTTTTCTAGAAGATGTTAAAAGTTCCTGTTTCCAGCTTTCCTCCAGCAATCACACGAGGGGATCATACCACCATCAGTCTTATCAGTGGCTGACCCGTTCTGCCGGTTAGAGTGAAGTTTGAAAGTGAAGTGATGCTGTTCGACCTTTTAAAAAAGACAGAAGTTTTGACATTTCAGAGCAGAAACACCACACAAGAGCGAATTAACATGAATAATCTCATCAGTTCTTTCTGTTCCTGAAGGGATCAGGTGACGTTTGTGCTTTGACAACGTTATTAGTTCAACCCGAGCTTTTCCCGCAAAGTCAAACTCTCTACGTGACAAAACATGGAGACACGCTGTGCTCGAGAAACGGAGAAAATGTGATTTATTACATCTGTAAAACTGGACTTTTAGTTGTTTTCCGATCCTGGGTTCCCTCATAATAAAATAATAAATGATGAATCTCAGGTTGACTTGCTGGTTTCTGATTGTTCCAGACCTTTCGTGTCCCTTTAAAGTATAAAAGAAGAATTATCATTTCTTTTGCTTCCTGCTGTTCATCATCTAATTCCAGACGCCATCGTTTCCTCCTGATAAAACCGAAATGTAACTGGATGAACCTGAAATCTCCGTCAGCTCCCCGGCCTCCTGTGTAACGGTGCCGTGTGCTTTAATAGCAGTGTAAGACAAGCTGCCGAGGGAGGCACCGGTGGAGTCGTGCAGGTCAAACCCAACGTGCACGCTCTCTCCAGAGAGACGAAGCCGTGCAGGAGGAAATAACACGTTTTGTCCATGGCAACAACACAACTAATAACACAGTGATGAACACAGAAATCATTATTCTGCTGCAGCGGCACCAGCTTCTCAAAAGCTGAACGCCGGGCCGAGACCCCGCGCTATTTCTGGTATCGAGTCATGTGAACTCCCGACATGTGAATGTGTGAAGCTGCAGCTCCACAAACTGAGGATTACGATTGTTCCACGACAGATGTGCATGTGTTTTTACTTTGTTTAATGTGAGGCTCCCCTGTAGATCTCACGGTGAACAGACGTCTGCAAATGGTTTCAGTTTACGTTACTGACGCAGACAAATAAAACATTTGGGTACAAGCTATAAAACACACGATATATACGAAACACGAGGATATTAGAAGGCGATAGAATCGTCATTCAAATGTTCTTTTATTGGGAAGTGAATTCATTTCAGTCCCTCAGTCGTATTTCTCTTCTCCTGCCGGTGAGCACACCGTGTGGTATTATTATATAATCATAGTCTTTAGTTCAACCAGGAGAGACTTGGATTGAAAGTGAACATAATTCATTTTCATGCACAATAAAAGAAGATGTGATAGAAATGATTTGGTGCTGAGACCTTTTTTTTTTCAGGTGAGACCTTGTGTTGTGGATTAAAAGAGCCGGGGACAGTGAGAGACACTATTTAAAATGAATGGGACGCATGGAAAGTCTTCCTGTTGACACTTTGGATATTCCACCTTACGTTCTGAAATAGTTTTCTAAATTAAAACAAGACAACTGGATGTTAGATACTTCAGAACTCATAAATACAATTGTGGATATGTGAATATCTGAAATGTTCCTAATGTAATGAATCTCTGCACAATATATCCACTGTAATGATAAAATATCAAACCCTGTTTTCATTCTGCAACGTGATTAAACTCAGGTTTCACTCTGATCGTTATATTAAAAGCTGTGAAGCCGGAGGCCCCAACAAAACACTTCATACGTAACATGGAATTTGATTCAAGACATTTGAAATCAAAGGTGTAATCGTCTGGAGACGTGAGGGATCGGTGGATCTGTGCTTTCTGATGTGACACAGCTCCTTTTTTAGAAAACCTGCGCTTGAACCAACCCGACGGACGGTGGCAGCCCTTCATCGACCTCTTCGTCCGTGTGATGCGGCTGCTTTGGAGCCTCGTGTTGAGCCCAACACGCACTCGCCTCCGTCCTCGTAAATGCTGCTTGATAACCCGTTATTTCGAAGAGAGGATGTTCAAAATGAGCTCGTGTTTCAGAATCTATCCAAACGCGACAGATGGTCCGATACACCGGCCAAAAAAAAGGCTTTTGAAATAGATCCCTGCTCTAATTCTGGAAAAATGCAATTTTCGGAGCATCCAGGTGGACGGCTTAACATGTAGTGAGTAAGTGAGAGTGACATCATCCCTGTTAGAATGAAGGAGGAAAGCATTCGTCAGTAAATTTATTAATTATTAATACGAACATCTCGTACGATCGAACACCTTTGTCATCGATACTCAGCTGATACGTTCAGGGTTGTGTGTATTCAGTGTTTTTCACATGTGAATAGCGTGTTGACCGGCGTGACCTGGCGACGGTCCGAAATAGGCCGAGGTCACAGACGCCTCCCACACGTTTGCACCCCGTCATACGTTGAGTTCTTCTGCTCTGTGGTAGCAGGCCTCTCTCTCTCTCTCTTTCTCGTATCCTCTGTGGTTTGATTCCAGAACGCACCGAGTTTATCTTTTTCATCCGAGTTACAATATTGACCCTCGCCAGGCGGAATCAACTCGATGGATTATCACTGATCCTGATCGCAGCTGCGCCTCTTTGGCACCTGGACCTCATTTTGGTTTGGACTGCAGGAACCATGCTTCAGTTTCTTATCTATAATCCGGATATTTGCGTTTGCTTCATTACAATGCGCAGCGTCTGCTAATCATCTGAGGGTGGTGGTGATAAATCCGCTCCGATGCAGTTTTCTTACAGAACGTTGTTCCCTTTACATATAATGAGCAAGTACTTTGATATTTTTACTTTGGTCCATGTCCCGTCTACTAACGTGGATCAGATTTATGAGTTGTACTGCATCCAACCACCAGGCGGTGATCAACAAGTTCAGTTCACTGAATCAATCACAGCAGCAGTTTTCTGTTTACTTTTAATATCTTGGCTAAAAGTGTTTTTACTGAGTTTCTTTGGATCTATTACCGATTTGAACTTTTCCTCTGAACCCTGGAAGTAACACATCATGGTCCTACTGATCACTGCTGCAGGCTGCACGTCACCTCGCTGCTGCTGCTGCGGCTGCATCGACCTCCGTCCAGCTCCTGGCAGAGTCACATATTTTTCCTGCCTCAACATGTCAGCTCATGAGAAAATTAGATGAATCAATCTCCTCTGTTCTGCTCATTCACTCTCGTAGTTCATCAGTCTGAGCGTCACCGTGAGAACACCGAGGAATAAGTCCTCAGAAACGATGCTGTTTAATCAAAACCTCAGCAAACGACAAGAATGATCCTCATTAACTTCTTTTGTCTCGGTTCGGCTGCAGATGACGTTTTGTAATTAATTTCATCAGCAGTGCTGCACGACCGGCGTCAGCCGAGCTGCACACAACAGAGAAGAAGCTGTTTCTGTAACTCCAACGACAATGGAGGGAAACAACAGCTGCTGAAAGCGCGTTTGTCTGTTTGTGTGAAAATAAGGAACATCTTCATCCTCGTCTTCCTCATTCTGCAGGTGGGGTTTGACTCCAGAGCTGCAGGATCCCGACACTTTTCTATATAACAATAATACCACACTGTTTTGCGTTGCTATGATTATTAATTGGTGCTGCTATCTTCACCGCTATTATCATTAATTATAATATTACATTCAGATGATAACAGTCTGTTTAAATTCAAAACAGTCCTCTCTCTCTCTCTCTCTCTTTCTTTATTCCTTCCTCTCTCCTTCCTTTTCTCTTTTTTCAACACAACCACCTAAGGTCCTTGCTCGTTGTGGGAACCTTTTGTCGTCTCTCAGTGATGTTGTGAGGTCGCGACCTTAAACCATGCGAATAATGAGATGATGTATAAATCTGAAATGAACAGAAAACTCTCTTCACTGTGCAAACGAAGGCTGGATGTCTCCGTGGTTACTCCCAGGCGTCTCATGCGTTTATCCCGGTGACGCGTTTAAATGTCCGAAGGTATTCAAATGATCATCAGCAGTAATAACTGATCTCATCCTCCAGATCGAAGAACCTGAAGAGATGTTTTTCAACTCAGTCATTGTTTTCATTGAACGAGGAACGTGAAATAAAGAAAGTCAAGATGAATAAACAGCAGTAATATATCCAGCTCTGTTCCTGCACCACTGTGGAAATATGTAATGTCTACATAAATAAACAATGAAAAGTCAATATGTGGTTTGTGAAGTTAAAATGAGGAACGGACGGCTCCCAAACCTCCATGTTTGGAAATCATGCATCTGTTTCTTCATGGAAAATATAATGGAAAAAACAAATGAAAGATAGAAAGAAAAAAGAAAGAAAATCAATGAGGCCTTGACGCGTTTGCACGGATGATGTGAGAATGATCAGTGAAACACGGAGTCGCATCTGAATTCTTGAAGTGTAACCTTGAAAAAACGAGAGAGGGAGTTCCCCCGCTGTTAGAAAAACAGAAGCCCGACTGACATTTAAAAAATCTGTGGAGTTTAATGGATAAGAGGCGTCTTTGAAATCGACGTTTCTTGGATAAGACCCGGGAGGATCTAAGAACCTTGAGAGAAGGTTGAACACTTGGTCTTTTTAAACGGCGAGAAAGTGAAAAAGGAGCTGGAGTTTTAGTCGGCGTCAGAAAAAGGTTGAATCCGTTTCAATGATCATCAATCAACAGTCAGCAGGTGAACACTTGTTGGAGCGGATGAAAAACCTTTTAGCAAAACATTCAATTAACATCCAGCTCTGAAATCTCTATTTTACTCTTGTTTTATATTATTTTTCTATTCACAGTTCTTCTAAGAGCAGCATGAGTGAATGCTGCTGTGCTGTGATTAATATACAAATACATCAAAACGCTCAATTAATTAATGAAATTACTTTAAAATGTACATCGACCTTCATTTGCCCTCAGACGATGTGACCTGTTGAATTGGATGATTTGACCTGATTTGCTTTTCTTTTACTGCCCTGTCAAAAATATATTTTTTAAAAGCTCAACACACTGCAAATTAAAAAAAAAGAAAAAACAACTTCATCAATATGACGACACGTGTCCTGCAAAATGTCACAACACATGCAAACACAGAATCGCGTTCAAACTGCGAAAACGACAAAGGAAATGTTTCCAGGGGAACGAAAAGAGTGAAGAACCTGTCGCGGTTGAACGATTTGTGAAGCTCCGTCGTCACTGACGAGCAGAAGACTCCAGCGACTCGTTTTTGTTATTTGCTCGTGTTGTTTTCTTAATGTACATGTTTGTTTGTGTTTTTTTTTTTAATTTGCAGTGCGTTGAGTTCTCCGCTACGAAGGACGTCCTGAACAAATCGCTGTCTGTACATCTTCATCTCACGGGACACGATCACATACAGTCCTGTGGTTCGTCATGTTGACCCGCTGGACATGCTACGCGCTAGTCTTCTGGAGGCTACATGTATCATTTGATTTTCTTTTTCTGAAAGCTCAGCCGCAAAACAGCTCGGCTCCAAAGACGCGGCAGCTCTCGCAGAATTATATTTTCTTTCTGAAAACATCCAGGTTTTTTTTAAAGCTCAGAGCTTCAGCCATAGAATAATAACAGTATTTCGCACTCTGGTCACAAACAGGTGAATGGGGAAGAAAATTGGACTCGCACATTATTATTTAAACCGTAATGGCTGAGACCTGCACTGAGGTGGAAATGACAGAGATTCGTCATGTGTGTGTTTTTTTTTCTTCTGCAGTTTCCACGATGAACTGCTCACACTGACACGTGTTGTGACGCATCCACCACGTCTCTTCTGGATCCATCAGTTTTGGACGTGGTGACCATTTCCCCCTTTTGGAAAGGAAACACTACGTTTGGTGAATTTGCGAACAGATGATGAAAAGAAGAAGAGAGAACGCCAGCATTCGTGCTCCCGGTGATAGAGACTCTCTGTCGGAGCCGTGGCTTCCTCCTCCTCATCGTACCTCATGTTAGCATTTCCCACCACTTGTCTAAAATTGGACACCCTGGTGAGACCGGGCCTGCCCACAGTGGTCCTCCTCTCCTCCCTGCCCCCTCTCCTCCCTCCGCCGGGCAACCCACCGGACAAATATAAACCTTTTTTGTGACTCCACACAATCACAGTGATTATTCTCATTTAAAGGTGGCGGTGGTGGTGGTTTGATGAAGGGGGTGGGGGTGGGTGGTGGTGGTGGTGGGGGGGCACGGCTTTCTAGATGGTGGTTGCCATGGATTTCTCTCAAAAGCTTTTGGTATAATGGCACATCCCACTTCTGATGTCAGTGCTCGAGCCAGGGGGGAGGAAGGAGTTGAGAGAGAGAGAGAGAGAGAGAGAGAGAGGGAAAGGGAAGGAGGGAGCTAGGAAGGGAGGGGGAGGGAGGGTGAGGGAGGCAGCCTGTTGCTCATCATCAAATAACCTCCTCGTACTCCACAAGCCTGGTGCTGGAGCATAGAGGCAGCAGAGTTAAACCAGCAGCCACAAGCATTTCATATTCCTCTCGCCCATGTGCGTCTCAGCGCCTTCACCAAACTACCGGCTGCAGAGGAAGTGACTCAGGAGCGCAGTGAGTATTTACATTTTTATCTTTTTGTGATATTCGTGCGTCCAAACTTGAGGTCGAGGGAGACCCTCTCTGCTTGTCAGTCACACTTTGACAGTTTGCCACTTTGACAGATTTTTAATATCAGCTGATTTTTCCCCTGCAGGAGAATTGTGAGATGTTTACTCAGTGAGTGTTTCAGACCTCAGCACGTGATGTAGAAAATAATCAAATCTGCAGTGTAGTACATTTTCTTTTAAGCCCGTGGTTCATCAGGGAGGTCGATTCCAACGACACTGAGTTGATTTAATATCGACCATTTGTCCGATACATCCTGCACAGATGACGAGGTTTTGCATACTGGATACACTGCATGTACACCATGGTAACAACGCTGCAGCCAGATTACAGTGTGTTATGGTCTGTCAACATTTACCGAGATCTGTGCAGAGACAGTTTGTGTCCGTCTTGCTCTGCAGGCAGGGATATCAACACAGCGCACGTTGGCTTCGGAGACGAACAACCACCTCTGAAATTCTAATTTTAAAACGAGAATCGTGGAAAGAGAAACTTTTTGATTTCAAGAGCCACTTTAAGTCCTCCATCAGTGAATCATGGCTCGTGTTTTGTTTTTCGGGTGAATGCGTAAGAGCTCATTTTCAAAACAGCACATGGCCTCGCTCTGGAGGCGATGCTAGATTGTGGCCCGTAATGTGATTACCCACAATGCAAATTCCTCTCCACGACATTGGATCGGTGATATGTGATACGTAATACATCATCCTCTCTCCCTCCTCCAGGTAATTGTGACTATAATGAGATGAACTAATGACTTTTTTCCTGTTCTAACAGCTAATAGTGGCTGTCTGATTCTCCTCTGCAAAGAAGTAATTATAATCTGCCATCCCCACGAGTCTTTATGCGTAAGATAGATATCCTGAAGTGTCATTAAAGCAGATCGAAGAGTCGCGGGCTCGGCGGCGGCGCAGTTTCCCAAAGAGATCTTCAGCGAGGGCTCAGACGGATGTGCTCTGAAAGTGGAAGTGGGATAAAGTTATTTTTCCCCGCATTCTGCAGTCGCAGCTTTTTGTAAAGACGGTGGAGGCTGGAATTTCTGGTTCATGGTTGAATGAGATCGTGGCTCTTGCTTCTCACCTGAGCTTTTACCACCACATGCTGTGAAAGAGCAAATTATGGAGACACAAAATTGCCGTAGTCACTTTTGTGTTGTTTGTGAGACGGGGTCTGTTCTGTCTGTTATATCCAGGGACAGGAACGCTGTAATTGTCTGCACTCAACACCAAACAATTTAAAGCAGTGACCTTCATGTGATCTTATTTCCCTCGTCTTCGTGTAACCGCACTTCACAGCCATCGGCCAAAAGGAGCCCTGAGTGGTTGTTTGTCTGCCTCCATTCATTCCATCTCATCAACCTAAGTACTTTTCCACTCACAGCACTTTTAATAGTGTTAAAAGTGTTTATTTTCTCTAATCGATCATTGCTTGTACTTTCTGTCACCTCAGCCCACAGGGACCTGCACTGGGTCCATGTGCAGAGATGCCTTGAAACACTGGAGTGACAGACAGTCACAGGTCTTCACCGGTATGAGGTCAGAGCTGCAGACACACACGCCACCGGCACTTTCATCAGCAGCCTGTAAAAAGAAGTTGTTTACGTAGCCCGGGGCGATGCGGTGCTAAAGCGGCTGCAGCTCTGCAGGGTAAGGCCGTGAAAAGACGAACAGTGAGTATTGGTTAATGCACAGATGCGACGCAGACAACTCACTGCCAGGCAATCTTTATATAATCTAGTTAGTTGAGTGTACAATCATCCACTCAAGCAGAGAAACGCCTGGGATGGAAACTGAAGGAGTTCGTACAGGTTGTACAAGTTGATGTGATAGTGATAGATGTGTGTTAGCGAATATTATTTGTCACAGTTTCCTGGGGCCGAGCAGACGAGGAGAGCGGAGGCACGATGAGGAGCAGTGATGCAGAAACGTGGATATTAGGTGGGTCGGCTCAGAACCCGGCCTGACGGGGATTTAATGGAAGAGGACAGACAGACAGACAGGGGACGAGATGGGAGATAAACCGCAGACAGAAAATGACGCAGGTGTGATGCTCTTTGTTAGGGAGACATTTAACTCAAAAGAGCAAGACGGGAAAAATATATTTAAATGACATTTTAAAAGGTTAGATTCTTTCTAACATTTAGAAAATGACAGTGAAGTCGTCTCAGTAAAGACGAGTCGGATGTTTGACGGTTCTGTTGAACTTTTTGACGCACGTGAGGTTTTTCTTCAACAAAATACTCAGACAATAAACAGCCATCAGTGCAAATGTGGTTCAATATTGAAGAGTATGATGTGCACAGTGCTCTTCTCTGCACCTCAGGAACAGACTGCAGCACATTGTCAGAGTTAGGGAGACGAGCAATGTCCTGCAGGTACAGCACAGCTCCGTCCAGGGTTTTCCACATGCAATCATGCCGCCCACTCGCCAGCAAAGAAGAAACAGTTTTGTTTACAACTGCTCCTGCTGGGATTACTGTGAGGAAAGGTCTTCTGGGGTACAACTGCTTCTGGCATGCACGATTGTTTCAGTGTTTAACCAGACTTCAGAGCGAGAGACGGAGAGACAGGGAAAGAGAAGCAGAGATAGAGAGAGAGAGAGAGAGAGAGAGAGAGGGAGTTGCAGCTCTTGTGGTTTCAAGTCCATTTCTGGAAACAGCGGGCTCTTATAGTCCATTAGAGAACAGTGAGCTGTTAAGGGAATAGGACGTGAATCGGCTGTTGGGGGAGAACAAGGGAACATCACACGATCTGAATGGTTATTAAGCCGCAGAGAAAAAGAACAGGACAGAATCCATTTTCAGGTGACATCCATGGTTCTGAAAGCATCTTGGTGAAGAGAGTTATATATATATATATATCACGAGGACACGTTATTTCCAACGTCGGGGAGGAAAGAATATGACGACAGTAAATCTCTGAGGTCTGGAGCTTCATCAGAAACACTGATCACTCATTAAATTACCATGTGTTTGTGATTCACAGTCTGAGTCAAGTTGAATTGCAAATCCTTCATTCAGAGACAGATTGGAAACAAATCTGTCCAGTCGTCCCGCGTTTCACCATCGCCACAAATAGAAAAAATTGTTAATGAATGAGCTCTTCAGGTCTTTCTGGAGGACGCTCACCTCAAACAGTAGATTTCCACCAATCAGAAGCATCGTATGGGGACAGAAAGTCATTTCTCTGCAGAGTGATCACATCTCAGGAAATGATCTAACTTCTGAAAGGGTTTCGGAATTAATTGCGGCAGAGTTGCTCCACCGGGGTTAAAGTCATCTTGATCGATATCGGTGGTGGTGAAGCTCTCCAGAGACTCTTCGATGAGGGCACTGCGGGAAACTCATGCACAGTGCACTCAGGCAACATGGGACTCACAACCCAGTGACTCACCAGGCAATCTGGAGAACATGCCCTGTGGCTGAGCTGCGATAACGCTGGCACAGAGAGAGGCCAGACCTCAGCCGATCTGGTGGGGAGAACAGCCTTCGCCGTGTTTCATCTCTCTGCTTCCGAGATAGACTCTGCCCCCCCCGGAGGAGGAGGAGGGAGAAAAAGACAACAAAGAGTTTTGAAGAAAAAAAATAAAAAACGCCCCTGTGACTGTGGAAAAGCAAAAGCACAATCGGCTTTTAAAGGCAAAGTGAGAAATCAAACAGCCTCGAGGGGTTAAGTGTGATTTAATCTAGCAGGAGAGCGGTGTAGGCCCGTGCACATCCACACTGCTGAAGCACTGTAGGCGTTTCGATAACCTCCGCCACATGATGGAGGGGGGATGTGAGACTTTACGGATTCGTAGCAGCAGCAGAAGAGGAGGAATTTTACACCGGTTTCATTGTCTGCCTCTTTTCAATTATCATTGCCAGATATGCTGTTTATTTTATTATCTTCCCTTTTTCTAAAATTCCTGATTCGTGTGCTGCACCGTTGTTGTTTGTTTCTTCATTTCTAAAATCCAAACTGGTCGACCGAGGTTTCACATTTCACAGAGGAGCTCAGGGTGGGTTCGTCTTCTAATTTCATGGCTGGAGGACGGTGCTGCGTGTAATCAGTGGCTCACACTGACAGTGCAGGTGTCTAATAAGCGTTCAGTCACACAGTCACGTCCCTGTTTTAGACGCCAGAGCCTCCTTCCTGACCCAGAACTGGTGGAGCTGCAGATCCAGGCTCTGACATTTTAATTCCTGAGCGGCGAACCTGCCTCCTCCTAAATTAATGTAATTGATTCAATTAGTTTGGACACGAGCCACGAGCTCGTCTCTGCATCAGAGACATAAAGAAAAGTGATGCACGACTGCTCCTCTCATTGATCTTATCATCTATCCCTCCATCTGTCTCTCTCTCTCTCTATATACTCTCTATCCCTCTCTTTATCTATATCTTTATTATATATCTCTCCATCTCTCTCTATATCTCTATTAATTCAATAATTCTATGCAAAATATTACATAGACGATCTCTCTTTCTCTATCTGTCTTAATCTATTTCTATCTTTATCTGCCTCTCTCTCTTTATATATATATATATATATATATATATATATATATATATATATATATATATATATATATATTGTTCTTTATCTTTCTATTTCTATCTCTATCTGTCTCTTTCTCTCTCTCCATCCCTCCATCCAGTTTAGCTTGAAACAGAATTCCCTGCTGAGAACAAACAGTGGAGATATTGCGGTCGGTGTGTTTGCTCTCAGTGAAACAAACAGTGTGACTGACACACACCTCGTCTAACAACGACTGGAATCATTATATTTCAAATCCAGTCCAACCAGTGAGAGAGATCAAAACAGTCCAGAACAGTAGCATGAGGGGATGAGTTATGATTCCCAGTCTTCTGCGGTGAACAGATGTCCACACACTCTGCGGGAGGGGAAGCTGTTATCTCTCGTTACCCGATGTATCTATAGATCAGTGACCAGGTTTAATGAGGCGTAAATGACATATTCATACTGCTCAGATAACGCACACAGGCCTGCTGCTCTTCTACCGCAGCTTGTGGAGAAATGTAGTCGACAGAGAAGCTTGATGTGATTTCCCCTCACTGCTTTCTGTAAAGATTGGAATTATATTTACAACTTTCTGATTTCCACTTACCACAGAGTTACATCTCTCTTTGGAGCCGGGGGTCCGAACCCTGGGAGGTTTTTCAAGTGTGACATTTTAAAGAACCATCTTTGGTTCACGGGCCAAGAGCAGGATGAGCAGATCGATGCCCCTCCCCAGTCAGGACACTAATTATGGAGCTACAGTCGTGACGTATGGGGACTTGTCCTGCCTGGACACCATCATACATGTGGACCAAGAGAAGAACTGGATCTAATGATTAGAGATTTGTGAAGGGGACACTCATATATTCTTTGTTAGATGTGTAAGTGGACTGTAGTTTGGAAAACGTTCACCACAGTTTCCTCTCACTTTAGTCCCAGTTTGTGTCTTGTGACGTTATTCACACAGTGCAGCGATTGTGCGCATGTGACATGCGTGTAACGTTAAATGCATCAAGAACAGATCCGTACGGACGAACCGTTCCCTGGTCATGGTATGTAATCGATGGAGACCCACGTGTGCTGTGACGGGGTGAATGTGACTTGTGGTGTAAAAGCACTCTGAGTGGTTGAGGTGAAAAGAAAAGTGCTGCGTTAATGCAGCCATTAACCTCCAGGCGCCAAGGAAGGCTGTAGCTCAAAGGCACAAGATGTCTTCAAGGCGAAAGTAAGTAAAGACAAATTGTCTTTGTGTCTTCTTTTGCTTTTTGCTGTACATGAGGTGTTCCTCACTCACTCAGCGTCAAACAACCAGCGAAGTTTGTGAACTGCATTTGGATTTTTACATCAAATGTGTATCGGTTGTAAGTTCTTCACAGTTGACGGCTCCACAACCAACGATAAGATTGACATTCAGTAGAGCGCACACCTCCGCTAAGGCCCAGCAGTCCCCTTACATTCATCTGTCCACACTCTTAGATATCAGTCCCCTAAATGTTCCGAGGGGGGGTGGTTTCATCTAGATCCATAAATTATTCCCTGGGACATTGATGAAAGAGACGACTTCTCCTCTTGATCCTTCTGCTTGATGTTGCTGACTCTTGGGATCGTCTGTCACCTCTGCCTTCTCCCTGCATCTCATCAATCTCTAATTGTGATAGCAGCTCGCAAAACTGAGCATTCTTTGATAATCCGTCTCCTGATTTTTTAAAAAAAATCCAGATCCATAGATTATTCCCGGGGACATTGATGAAACTGTCAAAAAATCTCACAATGTCGAAGAAAGTAATAAATAAATAAATAAATAGATAAATCCCAAGTTGAATGTGTTCCTCCCTGAATCATTCCACATCCTCTCACCAAGTTTCATGGTAATTAATTCAGTACGTGTTGTGTTTTCTGCAGGAACTCGATGTGAAGATGTTTTCACTTTCTCCAACAACGTGACATTGGACGTTTTTCAACTTTTCCATTGATTTCTCAGAGAATCATGTTTAGCAGAGTGATATTAATGAGTGTGTTGTCATTTGGTGCAGACCCAAATAAAAATCTGGATCTAGCGGATGTGGACGTGGTCTCATCAGGAGACTGTGGGGCCTTGGAGGAGGAGTCTGCTCTCTGACATTCTAGATGATTCAAGTTTTACATTAGTACATTTATAACTCGTATTTCCTTAATGATTCCTTTTACATCGGGCTTCACATAAAGACAGGAGATAATGAAAATCAATGTGCTGTAAGTGCCTCCCGCTGCTATAACGCTGCACTGTGGTGTCGCTCACTCTGTGGTAAAAGAAGCCTCAGGCTCCTGACGGCCGCCGGACCGGATCTTGAAGCAAGAAACACATTTTATTTATAAGCAAGAAAACAAGAGAAAACATCAGCAGTCAAATGAGAAATCTAGTGAAATTCAGACGCTCCAAGAGGAGAAGTTGAAAAACTGTTTCGTAGCAAACGGGAGAACTCAACAATCTGCCACCGGTGTCCCAGATACACACTCGGACAAAACCAGGAGGACAATCAGAATGAATACAAACCACAACCTAGGGGCAAAAAACCAGACTTCCCGTATCTGAACGTTTTCTAAATGTCATCAGTGTGACGTGGTTTCATTTCTTCACTGCAGTTTGTTCATTCGATAATATTTTGTGTACTTGACTCCATTGAAACGAGCCTCAGCTACAGTTGTGTGTGTTTGAATTGAAGTGTCTCACCCTGTCCTCTCTGTGTCTCCTCTCTGAGGCTCGGAGTGTGCCGGTGCTAGCTTGAGCTCAGGGATGTGAGCGGACCAGTAAAGATGACCCTGTTGGCGGGCGATGGCTCTGACTATGACTACAGTGCCCTGAGCTGTTCCTCCGACACCTCCCTCAACCCACCTCCCGTACAAGAGGCAGAGGCCCAGAAGGGAGCTTTCTACAAGAGGGCCCAGCGTGCTCCAGAGTTCCACGACGACACCCCGCTGTCCAGCACCCGTAAGCTCCACGCCATCATCAATGTGGGTGGACTGCGTTACCAGCTGCCCTGGACCACCTTGGAGGACTTCCCCCTGTCTCGTCTGGGACAGCTGCACCTCTGCAGCAGCTTCGACGAGATCATGCGTATCTGCGACGACTACGACGTCACGCACAACGAGTTCTTCTTCGACCGCAGCCCCTGCGCCTTCCGCACCATCCTGACGTTCCTGCGGGCGGGTAAGCTGCGGTCCCTCAGGGCCATGTGCGCCCTCTCCTTCAGGGAGGAGCTGCTCTACTGGGGGGTGCCCGAGGAGAACCTGGAGTGGTGCTGTCGCCGGCGTCTGCTGCAGTGCGTGGAGGAGTTTGAGGCGATGGAGAGAGCGGAGGAGGAGGAGGAGCTCCTGGAGGATCTGTTGGATTCAGACAGTGGCCACAGGGAGGATGCAGCAGAGTCCAGAGTCAGCCGCTGCATGGGCAAGCTGAGGGACATGGTGGAGAGGCCTCACTCCGGCCTCCCGGGGAAGATCTTTGCTTGTTTGTCAGTGTTGTTCGTCACCATCACTGCCATCAACCTCTCCATCAGTACCATGCCTGCCATGAGGGAGGAGGAGGAGGCGGTGAGTAGAGTGACACTGAACATCGACCGATTAAACAAATGTTTGTCTGTATGTGGAGCGTATATATCTTAGGAACCGTTCATCTTAATGTTTTAAAACTTGGTACGTGTATTGTAAATTGCCAGATAAAACTCACTTCCTCTTTGGCGATTTGTTTTCACACTAAAAGCGCAATGTTTTTTCGTTGCTTCATATTAACGAATGGAAAACACAGAGCTTTTATTTAGAAAAGTTGTGAACTTGGTTGTGACGATGACAAATTAATTTTAATTTAATGAAAACCATTGACTATCAAATCCTAACTGCAGATAAACCAGGGAGGATGAACACAAAGTTTTCTAAATTCACTCGGCGCAATAGACTCTTAATAAAAACAACAAGAAGTGACAGTAGATTGTAGAAGTGTTTGAGGGCGACTCACTAATGAGATAAATCTAAAGTAGCATCAACACAGGACAAGAGAACACAACATGACAAACAGATAAGGAAATTTAAAACTCCTGCTGGGACGTGATCTCGTGTTTCTCATTTCAAATCGTCAAACAACATAAAGAGACTAAACTACGAACCTTTAAACTCGACATGGAGCAAAGATGAGATTAGTCTGTGCCGCCGCAGAAGCAGCTTTGAATTAAGCCGCGTTCAAAAGCAAAACAGAGGTGAAGTGATGTGTTATTTTCAAAAGCAGTTATTAAAATTCTCGTCGTGGCACGTCTCATCTGTCAAGTCATTTTAAACAAGGCTGCAGAGAGAGACGCAGCATGAACCGGGTGTTTGGCCAGATTAGAAAATATTTGAAGTATTTCAGTCAGCCTTCGTGAAATGCTTTCATTATTATGTCTGAATTCAATCACAACCCTAATTAGCAGCCTGGCCTCGTCACGTCTGAGGAAAATGGAATATTTGAGTCACACACTTAATTTTCTTGCTTAGTAAAAATGCAAACAAGGTTTTAATTAATTTCTTTTAGATGCTTTTGCGAAATAATTCTCCTTTGGTGAAAGAAAATGCAGAGTCACTGCCACAGCAGCTTCAAGACTTCTGAGACACTGTTGACGTGCTTTTCACTTGAACTTGTAGAATTTCAGGAAGTCGAGTACAGACATTGTAGATGGACAAACCAAAATCTGGTAACTGGTAATATCAAGATATTTCCCCCTGACATGGTCTCAAAGGCTCGGGGCCACGTGCTGTGATCTTTGAGATGCTTTGAATCAGAGTCATTCCTGTGGAATAAGAAACCTCCTCAAACATTAGTCACAAAAAAAGCAAGGAAACATGAGTGAGGATGTTTTTGCAGTAATGACACGTCATGCATAATAATAACGGAGATTTGTTTGGGTGCAGGCCTGATCTGTGTGCAAATATTGTCTCTGTGCTGAAAAAGAAATATTTGTAAGCCTTCCACAGTGCTTCACATTTGAGTGGCTCCCTCTAGTGACTACGGTGACCACTTACACCCGTACTCTGCTCCTTCCCTCACAAGGGTACCTGCTCCCAGATGTGCTACAACATCTTCATCGTGGAGACGGTGTGCGTGGCCTGGTTCTCCCTGGAGTTCACCCTGCGCTTCATTCAAGATCGCAGCAAGCTGACCTTCCTGCGGCAGCCGCTGAACCTGATCGACGTGGTGGCCATCCTGCCGTACTACATCACCCTGCTGGTGGACAGCACCTCCAAAGGGGAGAAGCGTCTGGGCTCAGGCAGCAGCTACCTGGACAAAGTGGGCCTGGTGCTGCGTGTCCTCAGGGCCCTGCGCATCCTCTACGTGATGAGGCTGGCTCGCCACTCGCTGGGCCTGCAGACTCTGGGCCTGACAGCACGCCGCTGCACACGGGAGTTTGGACTGCTCCTCCTCTTCCTGTGCGTGGCCATCGCACTGTACTCCCCCTTGCTGTACTTGATTGAGAACGAAATGGCCACCACGCAGGAGTTCACCAGCATCCCCGCCACCTACTGGTGGGCTGTCATCACCATGACGACGGTGGGCTACGGGGACATGGTGCCGAGGAGCATCCCGGGGCAGGTGGTGGCTCTGAGCAGCATCCTGAGCGGGATCCTGCTCATGGCCTTCCCCGTCACCTCCATCTTCCACACCTTCTCGCGGTCCTACGTGGAGCTGAAGCAGGAGCAGCAGAGGCTGCTGCAGAGGAGGACACACTTCCTGCTGCGGAGCCGCATGGCCGGCCTGGGCAGCAACCTCTCCTTAGAGAGTGACATGCTGTTCCCCATGGGGTCCTCCGACCCCAGAGACATGGACGACTGAGAGTCGGGACAGAAAGAGAGGAGGAGAGGGAGGTTAGAACGGAGACTGGAGGTGTGAGGAGGAGAGAAAAGTGTCTTAAAGGGATTGTTCATCGAAAAATGAAAACTCACTCACTGTCTCCTCAACACTATGGAGGTGAAAGTGTTTGAGTCCACGAAACACTTGACTTTCAGGTGTTGCGGCCAAATTCAATACAGTTGAAAAAAAAATACACCGAAAAAACATAAAAAGGCTCCAAACTACTTGTGTGGTTTCATCCCAGAGTCCCGAACCCCCGACATTTCAATTCAACTCAAACGTCATTGACGTCATTCACATCAGGTTTTTAGAAATTGAATTCAACTGTATTGGATTTGGCTGCAACACCGTTTACCCCTGAGACTCCTGAAGTGCCATCGGCGTAGTGGTGAGAAGATAATGAGAGAATTTACATTTTTGGGTGAACTGACTACTCCCTTTAAAAAAACAGAGTGAAAAGAAAGGAAAGAGTTCAAGCTACAGAAAAGAGAGGGGGTTTATTTTTCTTCCCAGAAATGCAGCCTTGCTGTGTAGCTTTGATTCAACATGAAGAATCTACAAAAAAAAAAAAAAAAGGAACAGAGGATGAGGAGCAGATCAAAAAAACAGTTGCTTCGTTCCATGGTCACAGAATCTTTATTCAAATTTACAAAAATGAGACATGAACCTCATGATTCTATTAAAGCAAAGTGTAATGATTCTTTATTATAACAGTCGTATGTTCAAATTGTTCAAACATTGTGATTCAGATGTGAAATATGTGAATTGACATGAGCAAAAAAAAAAAGAGCACAAGCTCGGTTCTGATCCAACGACATCGTGCTGCGTTCCCTGATTAGATGTTGTGATGGAGTTGTTGATTTATCGTGTGCTCCTGGGAGTTGGACATAGTCACCTACTAGAAGACGTTCTCTGCTTTTGTCAAGTCCCAGAGGTTTGGACGGAGTTTCTCCCTCAGCTCAGATGTGACCCTCAGTCCACGGATTCTTTTCTGGTTTCTTAATTCTCCCCCTCTCCAGCACTGCCAGTGTTCACACATTAATTATCACGTGCTAATTGTCCTCCTCCTTCTCCTTGAGGTTTCATATTATGCAGTTTTTAAATACTTTTGGACAGTTTGAAGATATCATTATTATTCGTGCCTTGTAATTACTGCATTTTTGCTGTGCATAGCTGTTTCTAATTTCTCTCCTTAAAGCTGATTTAAACTGAAATCTGTATTTTCTGCATCTCATTGTTTCATTGTTGTCTCTCATTTCTCCAAAAGTGATTTGCAGGGTCGGCACAACGTTGAACAACTTAGCGACACGAGTGACGACACGTGGGGTCACAGACAGTTCAGCAATAAACACTGAACACGACACAGCAGCACACTTTAGAAACTGGAGTAAATATTAGTGAACTAACCGCTTCTTCTGGATTCTTCAAATACTCATCATAACAGAACTAGAATTTCCACTGTGGAGTTATTTACTAGAGCAGCTTCAGTCTATAGATTGTCTATTTTTTCTTCCACACTCGTATGAGGTCACTTTGACCTTTGACCTTTGGTCACTACATCTGATCATTAATCTTCACGTCCAAGTAACAGCTGCTGAAAACTTGAATAAATTCCCTGTGGGCAGACGTCTGATATGTTCCAGAGGCCAACAACATGTTTCATTTGGTCGTCATGATGTTTGACCTCCTGAATATAATCTTGATATATATAAACCTGGATCTCCGACCTCTGAATTATAATTATCGTTCTTCTTTGAATCCAAATGAACAGTTGGAACATATTTGAAGAATTTCCCGTGAGGCGCTCTTGAGATTTCGTGTTCACAAGAATGGGACGGACGTAAGGGCAACAACAACAACATCGCTGTACCCGGGACAAATTCTGTCTGCTCCGCAATAAAATAGATTCTTAGCCATTTTCAAAGCTGTGCCTCTGTTTCCTAATTCAAACAAACTCAGCGGCATTAATATAAAGAACTCTGTTTATACACCAACCAAACCAAAACATTTATTGTTGATCATATTGATTTATTAAGTTTCCTATTTTATATATTCATACAAATGGTAATATTCTTAATTTACTCCTTGGACATTTCTTTCGGAGCCATCTATACTTCTACTCTGCTCAATTTCAGATGAACTTTCTGTACTTTCATTAAAAATCCATTTTAAGATTAATATTCTTCACACAAAAAATAAAACAACTTTATATAATCTACTTCTTCTGTATATGTGTCGGGTTCAAAAATTCTTAATAATAATAATAATAAGTATAATAATATTATATTCAGTATTTTATTTTTGATAAGGATATTTTATACTTTCACATAAATTGTAAAAGTTACAAGTTAACTTTGTAACTTTGTGTTGTAACATTGTGACGCTTCATGTAAAGGGTGTAATTACTTCTTCGGCCACTGGGTGCTGCTGTATGTCCAAAACTCACATGCGCGTGTGCCTTGGACACGCTGCCTCCTCTGAACAGTAGGTGGCAGCATCGTGTCGCTGTGTGGAAAACCAGTTTATTTAGTTCTGAAGTTCATCGACACTAAAGATTTGGAGACAATTAAATATAAACAATTAACTATGACACATTTTAACGTCATGTGTTTAATTGATCTTCATCATAGCAACATTTGATGGCTCCTATTTGAGATTCCTTCCTCCTTCATTTCATTCCTTCCACATGTCCATCTTTCCTTACTCATTTCCTTCCCTCCTTCCATATGTCCTTCCTCACTTCCTCAATTTATTCCTTCCTTTCTTTCCTCCTCCCATGTTTCCTTGCTTCCTTATTTCTTTCCCCTCAACCTTTTTTTTAAATTATTTCCTTCCAAATGTCCTAATTTCCTCCCTTTCTTCTTTTGTGTTTCTTTCTCTGTCCTTATTTATCTCGGTCCTTATCACCTTCATTTCTTACCTCCTTTATTTCCTTCCCATCCTCCTTTTTACTCCCTTCTTTCCTGAATTGTTACCTTTTTCTTTCTGTGTCCTTATTTCCTACCTTTACTAATTTCCTTCCTATTCTTCTTTCATTCTTCCTTATACTTTCCTCCCCCCCCCCCCTCTCTCTCTCTCTCTCTCTTGGGGTGGGCGGGGCTCTGATGAAAAACGCCATTCAACTAAATCACAGGTCGATTATGCGCGAGACGATCCAACCAATCAGAGGCTGGGAATGATGCGCAGACCCCGCCCTTTGCCCGTCTCTCTCTCTCTCTCTCACATCCTTGTGTTTTGGTGACATCTCTCTCTCTCTCTCTCTCTCTCTCTCTCTCCTTCAACCTCTCTCTCTCCCTCTCTCTCCTCCTGTCTCACCCCCTGCAGCTCTCGGACCTGTGACTCCAGCTCAGTTGTCTCACATGTGAACCAGGACAATGTTTCCTTAGCTCTGGACACTCTATCTCTCTCTCTCTCTCTCTCTCTCTCCCTCTCTGTCTCTCTCTCTCTCTCTGTCTGTGCGTCATGTCCTCGCCGGGCCGCTCCTCCTCCTCCTCCTCCTCCTCCAGCTGAATGGGATCTCTGCGCCTCCGTGGCTCGGCTTGGCACCGACGGGTCTGTGCTGCTGCTCAATGAGCCTCTGCCTCCGGGACCTGTGAGCTTCTAACTCCCAGATCACTTTCACTCATGGTCTGATCCAGAGTCAGTCAGAGCAGTTCTGAATCTGATCAGCGGCGAAGAGACGACGTCAAAGCTCCTGGAACCTGCGCGTCAGGGTGAGTGCGTCAAACTTGTTTCAGCTCCTCGGTGACACGGACGTGTTTGATATCAGCTGTGCATCTCATCTCTGAATGTGAGACGCGTGCACGTATTCCTGCTTCTTCTCTTTAAAAACAGCCCGAGCAGCTCCAGCCGTCACACAGAGACTAGTCCACACACACACACACACATCATGGACACACTGGATATCTCACAGTCAACACGCACAGACCTCAGACTGTAGAGAAAAGCTTCCCTCACAGAACCAACTGGAACTTGAAGTGTTTTGCAGACTACCTGCTGCTCTGCTTTGTTTTCAGTTTACTTTCTTTTTGCTTGAACCCTCACACGCTCTCCCTCTCAACGTCACTCACAGGCCTCACAAATATTGACAGTCTGATAGAAAAGACCTTGCCTGTGTTCTGTGTAGTGTGTTGTGTGTATTTGTCCTTGAACACACACACACATTGAGTGCATCTCCACCCTTGTCTCATTCATTGGCCTGTATACACTGTACACATTTGTCCTGACTGCTGGTCCAGGATCAGCAACGTGTGGCACTTTCACCATGTGTGTCATGGGGAGATGTGACACACGCCCAAATGTCTGTCGTGTGTTGTTGCAGCTTTGCGATCTTCCTAAAACCTAAACATTGTGCAAAACTTGTTTTCCAGAGACGCACTTGAGTGGTTCTGAATGAAAACAGAATTGCTGTTGCAGAGTATTGTCAGTGTAGTGCATTAGACTAATCCTCCACAGATTCTGTTTTCCTGAAGGAATTAGGATAAAACAACATATTATCCTCAATATCCTTAAAATGTAATATTGGGCCAGTGACACACAAACTGATTTGTTATCTGAACTGTTTTTTTTAAATCTCCCTTGCTCGATTCATGCAGCAGACATGTTCTCAGGGAGATTTACGGTCGGCGATAAATGCTGTAAAGCCGAGACAAATGCTGCCAAGTTTCCCCGGACTATTAGCATGCACTCCGCAGCAGACCAGTGGGTGAATGTGTCGGTGCGAGATGCTTGATTGTACTTTTCTGGACGGCCAGGTTTTCAGGCTCCACAGAGGAAACCTAATGCTCCTTGGAATCCCATGAATGCCTCCCAGTGAAAGCTGTGGACGTCAGCTCCAGGGAGAATCGGTGGAAAAGTGGCTCTTGAGGACAGAATTCCTGCTAATTGGCAACGTGGCTGTGGATTCATTGCCCCCCCCCCCCCCAGCTTTGTTCCCCCCTTATAGCAGAGTGGTCTGTCTGTCAGGGTGATGCTCTGGGCCTGGCATCAATGAGCCACTTGTTTCCACAGCCCCTCGGAGAATCGGCGGCTTGAAGACAAATCGCTTCCACTTCCCCCCCCCCACCAAAAAAAATTGCCTTTGTGCACCTCCTTCAGGAAGATGGATAGGACGGGGTTTAAGGGCGTGAACTGGAGAGAGACTCTCTCTCAGTCGTGGTGTGTGAACTGAGCAGTCGCATCAAACACACCGCAGCGGTTTGCTGAGTTCATCGTTTGACGTAGCGAGTGTCCCACTTTCCTTTGGGTCAGATGAGGATTAATTGGCATCGAGCACTGAGGACATATTGTAATTGTTTGTGATATAATAAAGAGGAAGTAGCTTATTGGCTAGAGGAAGTGAAGTAAATAATAAACGGCTGAACAAATTCCCTGATGGAGGATGAGAGTATGATTTGAGGGCTCTAGTTGTAGTAGTAGTAGTAGTATATAGTAGTAGTAGTAGTAGTATATAGTAGTAGTAGTATATAGTAGTAGTAGTAATAGTAGTAGTAGTAATAGTGTGCCACTTCTTTGTTGAAATAACACACAATTCCCTTTTGGCTTTGCAGCACTTAACAAACAAAACACTTGTCTGATGCCAGCGTCGGCCTCTTCACTGAGCAAATGAGATGTGCGATATGCTCCAAAGGGAGAGAGAGGGTGAGAGAGAGAGAGGGAGAGAGAGAGAGAGGGATTGTGTTCATGAAAGCGGGGCATGAGATTTGTGATGGCTTCCCGCTGACAAATGCCTTTGAATTTTTTATGTGGCAGATTCTGAACTTCTGTCGATCTGGCCCAGATTTGGTTCTAATTAGTGCCCAGCTACATGCGAGGGCATATTTGAGCACAGGAACGTCGATGCCACCTGTTCTCTCACTCTTTCTTTCTTTCTTTCTCTCACTCCCTCTTTCCTGTCTGTGTCCGTCTCTGTGTTTGGTTTGTGTGTCAGTGGCCTAGTTCTGTGTGTCATCGTTGTCGTCTCCTCAGCCATTTAACTCAAGGTTGTGTGTTTCTCTTCTGTGCAAATTCCACTTTAAAGCCGAGCGCGAGAGAAATGACGCACGGTTCAGACGCGAAGCCACAAAGCTGTTCCAGTAAAGGAAGTTGAACGACGTGGACGCACAACCGCAGCGCTCTGACATATCACTCCAAGCTCTATGTCAAGAGGGGCCGGTGCTTGGCGGCCATTTGAATGCAGTATCTGATGGTGGTTTGATAGAGACAAACAGAGGAGGGCTTGTATCCTCCCGGGATCCACGGCCACTTCCTGTCCCTGTGCTCTGGGAACGGGCCAGGGTGACACAGGCCACGCATCTCCGCTCAATCCACCCACTGTTGCCTCTGTGGAAAAGCGATCACTCTCACACCCTCATTCCCATCGCTCCGTGCACATCGCTTGTGACAGGAAAAGCGTCTGTGGCATTTAGAGAGATGCCTCTATGTGCGGCTTTGTGTAGGCGCAGCTGTGCGAGCCCGGTCGGGATGATGAGATGCTGGGAAGAGCACATGCTGCTCGGAAACACGCGAGGCTCTCCATCCTCTGAGAATCGCTCCCGTATATGTTGACATGGGAGTTTTTATGCGGATCAGTTACTGGCAGAGATGAAACACTCTTGTCGAATCCAACCTCTGACCCTGCAGACGGGTCTTATGAACCAACCAGATAAAACACGTGTAACATCCTCCACAAAACCTGCATCAACATACGTGGGCACATGACCAGGCCCTTTAGTCTCTGTAGAGCTTATCCCTCCTCGTATGATGTCAGGAGAAATCATCTGTGAGAGTAAAGATGAAAAGAAAACAAACATGTCCTGGTGAAAACACATGCAGATGATGAAGATGTCAAGAGAGTTTGTTAATACATCACTTCCTGTCTCTGCCTGCTGCATCCGGCTGCTCCGCCTCTCGCCTGAATAACGCGGAGGATTTGTCGTGCGTGTGTCGAAAGGAAAATTCTGCAGACTTTACCCACAGGTCATTTCTGACGACGTCATCAATCACAGTCACTCAGTCATTGCGTTTTCTCCCTGCGGTCATGGTTTTATCGTGATATGTCAGCTGATCTCTGATCGGACCATGACCTTTGCCTGGTGTCTCTGTCCTGGTGTGAGTGTGGAGAAGATACAGGGCAGAGTCGTCTTCCTGTATCTCAGCTGTGTGGCACTTTGGTGATCTTACGAAAGCTCCAACCAAACCTCCGGACTCCTCTCTGCTCGCCGCTGATTGCTTCGCAGCCATCGACTCGTTCACGGCTTCACCGCCCCACTGAGTTACATTTGAATATTGAAATCCGGACCTGCTGAACAAAGGGCCGGTTGAGGGGAGATGGAGGAAATCACTCCCGTGTTGGAGGGGCCTCGCCCTCCAATCTGTTATGGAAATGTCATGGCAGGGAGTTGTTGTGTTTTTGATGGCGAAGCGTGACACATTTGATCTGCACGTTTGTAAAATTTTAATCACAGACTCTTATCTGCTGCTCTTATTTGTTTATCTCTGAGGAAGCTGTTCCCCCGACTTGTGTCTTGTTCTCAGTTTGAATATGAGCGATAGAAATGTTGAAACAGAATGTGTTATTCATGCATCTGCTCACAGAGGCCACGCTGTTCCCCTGCTCTGACAATGCTGATGTACGATTTGCAGACATTTTCCTTTTCACTCTTTCTTATTGTGTTTAGTCGTCAGTCGTTGTTTGAGGACACTCTTATATTTAAACGACGAGATGTGGGAGTATCAGAAACGATAGTTGCGACCTTGCCTTGCGTTCTTGTTCTTAGATTATGTGACTGCTTTCACGCTGTGTTCCCATTCACTGACAGACGGTGATAGTAACGTGTTGGGGTGGGGGCGACGCGTGACGCTCGGGGCATCTGAACGTCCCGGGCCGACGGTGTCTCTACCTGCTCCTCGCACATTCCTGCTTTGGGCTGTGTGAGCAGGAGAGGAGTTGAAACTCGCCTTGCCCTCCACTCTGCATTCCTCAGCCGTGACTCGGCTCGGTCGCACTGTTGCAACAAACCGGGGAATGCCACAACACACACACACCTGGCTCACTTTCTCACCTTGGAACATGTTTACAGGGTTGTATCTTCAGTGTCACGCTGCTCAACTCCTCACAGGCTTTAAATCGCCTCAGTTTTTCCAGTTGTTTTCGAATTTATTTCTCAGTTTACTCTGAAATTACAGCAAAGAACAAATCAACAGGAACTTTGTCTGTTTGCATGTTCTCCCTGTGTCTGCCTGGGTTTTCTCTGGTTTCCTCCCGCAGTCCAAACACATGCAGCTTAGTTTTAATTGGAGACTGTAAATTGGTGTGAATTGTTTGTTTTCACGCGACGTCTCTGACGAGCTGCCGACCTGTCCGGGCTGCAACTCGCCTCCTGCACAGCCGGGATTGGCTCCGGCTCCCACACTCCCCTCGGAATAGATAACTGATGGATTGATAAACAACTGGATGTTTGAAAAACAAAACAAAATCAAGGAATCTCTTTGTTGCAGCCAAACAAACAGAAAAGTTCAACACTTTTACAAACCAAAGCTCGTTTGAATTCAAGTTTGGAGACCGTGCCGCTCTCCCATGATGTGAAGCCACGGCCTCGTTCTTTTCTTGCCTCTGAACAACTCTTCCTTTTGTCAGTTGCATTTTTGCAATTCTTCGGAGTTTACTACGCTGCCTTCGTACAGACAAGTACAGAACGTAGTGTTTGTAAGTGACACCTGCAGGAACAGTTGTCAGGGATTTATTTTAGTTCCACTGCCGCAGACAAGCTGCAGATTAAACCGCTAATCCATCTCTGAACATTTTATTACTCTGAAATTAACTTTCTTTTTCGTTTTAAGAGCTGCTTTATTTTGTATTAATACCCTCAACAGCCGCAGTTACTAAGTGCTTGACAACATTTGACCTGTCGTGTATCTGTTTTATTTAATTTGCAGAACTGCTCCTTTATTCATTAACCAATGAATATATACGTTCCCTCTGGGTCAGGCCTCGGATGTCAGAGCTGCATGGGTTTCTCTCACTGCCTGGCTGTGCTGATGAGAGGGTAAACGGTGAAAGCCCGATGGGCCACTGAAGCACGAGGCTCCTGGGAATCTCTGTGGACTTGTGCAGATCAAATGAAACGTGATGAGAAGAGCTGAATTTAAGGGTTTGCCATCGATATCACTGCCGCTCTGAAGCAATAAGACGTGGGTTTGTCTGAAGCTGCGCTGTCTGAGATCTTTTGTCGTAGCGTTACCAATCAGATTTTTCCTTGTGTCAGACGCTTGGTAATATTTCCGAAGCAGAATAAAATATATTTTTTCCTCCTCACGTGACCCACGGCTGACACATCAGAGGAGTGGAAATCCTTTATTTCCACCGTTTCCCTCTGGAAATCTTCTGAAAGGATTGGAGGAAGAATGGGGGGAAAGAGCACGAATAGAGGGGAGGATAGAGCGAGCGTGATGGAGTAAGACTTGCAGGGAACGGGGGTGGGGGGGGGGGTAGCCAAAGCTCTTGAGGATTATCTTTTTCTTCTGCCTTCTTCCTCCATCTCACCCGCTCTCCTCTTTTCCATTTCTTGTTTGAACACATGACCACAGCTCATCAGTCTCAGTTGAACATAATGACCATATTTAGATGAGAGCGGACGAGCTGGGGTGCAGAGAGACAGAGAGAGAGAGAGAGAGAGAGAGGGACGTGAGGCTGACGTCGTCGTGAAGCCCAGAAGCAACGCAACATAAGTTAAGAGCAGGGGGAGCAGATCCCCCCCCCCCCTCACCCCCACCACCAACACAGTAGTAAACCATTCTGTCTATTCTTGGTATTTAATGCTCCACAGAGGAACAATACGTGGATTCTCACACTATCCTCACAATCCGGTGGACACCCGCGGGTCCCTTTGCCGCAGTCGCAGCTCTGTGCATTCCTCAGATGCCTCAAATCTCAGTTTTTACAGGAGGAGACATAACTGCTGCTGCTGCTGCTGCTGCTTGACTTGTGTCTGTATCCGTCAGTAGTGACAGGGAACAGCTGGGAGACCGTGGGCCATAAAACAGGGCATGTGTTCCAGCATGAGGTTCATTTCATCACAATCGGTTAATGCAGCGTTTGACATTATGCTCTCTCCTCCTTTTAAACACGAATCTGTAAAATGTTTAATTGTGCAACGGTGGGGTTAGTGTCCCGTAATTCATTCGCTGTTTTGTAACAGAGCCGATGAGCCGAGACAGGAGAGACTGTGTCTCACTCAATCCGTCCCCGTCACACCCAAAACCAGGAACGGTAGTCGAAGGCCTCAGTTAAATAAGGTTATTTTCCACTTCTACATCATTGTACGTTAACATGGACGACGTGTCTCCACTTGTTTCCACTCTCCAGAAATGAAACCAAAAATATCTCAGATACAGACGTCGACACCTTGAGCCAATAGACCGATTGCATCGAAGCGGCGCGACTAGACCCCATGTCCCAATTCGAATGGTCCTCCACACGTGTCCTTCCACCCTCGAGGGCGGAATCCTTCCCAGCTCAACGTATCCCATGATTCATTGCACCTCAGTGACAAACTGTTTTTCTTAAAGAGGTCATGGCGATAAGAGAATTTATTTTAAAAATATATAAGGACTCAACCAAACAGCCAACGGAACACATGTTAAAAAAAACATTTTTGATCAACTGATGAATTTCTGTCTGTAGCTGTGTTGCTAGGTAACAGCGGGACAAGCAGGGGGACTCAACAGCGTCCTCTACAGCATGCGGCCTCTGATTCGAGACACAGCTCCCATCTCGCCTTGTTTGTCTGGATCTTCGTTCCATGCTCCTTCGTGGGAAAAGGTTCAGAGGTTTTTGAATAATCCTGCTGACTAACAAACGCCAGAGAAAACACAACCTCCCTGACGGAGGTAATGATTGTATGACTCACACGATGAGTAAACTCACACACGTACAGGTACGGTCTTGCTCTCTGTACTTGGTTTACTCAGATATTTAATTTGACAGGTCTGAGCTGTGTCAGTGTGGACGGTGGACGTTCGTGTGTCATGATGTGTTCCACAGAGACGTGGCTCCTCAGGTTTTAATCACAGAGCTGCTGGGGGGGGGGATCTGGGAGGCGTTGGGCTCCAGTGTTGCATTGTGGTTCTCTGAGGTAATGTTGGGGGAGGAGCAGGTGGAGGGTGAGTGGAAGGGGGGAAGAGGATGAATCAAAATTGGGGTGAAAATCCACTGAAGTTTGACTATTTAACTCTCTTGGCGAGAGTTAGACGAGAAGATGGACACCGATGTGTTCCACTAAATAACAGGTTATTAGCAACTAGCTTAGCATAAAGACTGAAAATGCTGAGACAGATAGCGTGGCTCTGTTCACCAGAGGAAAAGGGGCTGGTTGGTGGATTGTGTTGTCTCTGAACAGACCTAGAATTTAACCGTTTCCCTAATTTGTTGATGCTAAACTGAGCTAATCAACCGTCGGCCTTTAATTGAACCGATCAGTCTCCTCTCGCTCTTAAAAAAAAAAAAACCCTCTAATCTAAAAGTTTGTCTCGTAAACGTAGAACTCGACCTTCCTGAGGTGACTCGTCTGTGACATGCCCACAGATCACCTCATCTAAAATGGCCCAGATATGTTCTCGCTGAGCCTCAATCCCAAAATAATTTCATGTATGTCATGCTCAGATTAGGAACAGGGGATAACAGAAAATCCATGAACCTGCAGTTGTTGCCAGCAGTGTTTGTTGTTTGGAAGTGGACAAAAAAAAAAAAAAAATTCCTCTCTAAGCGCTGGGTTTAAGACAGAGCTGCAAGCTGCTCAGCTCCGTGAGCCGGGACGTTTCATTTGATTTTACAGTTGGGTTGTAACACTGAGGTGTTTCGGCAAAAAAAAAAAAAAGGTGGTGTGAACACACTGCAGGTCGCTTTTTATAGCAGAAACATACCATTGTGGAGAAACACACACACACACACACAGTGAAAGGGATAAGGGCTCATAGCCTCTGATCCTATTATAGACGCCAAAGCACTGCAGGCTCCTGAGAGAGACTCGGAAAACATGATGTTTTTATGGGAATCCTTCTGCACTATAACCGAAAAAACATCACCACGGAAAGGTGACCTCACCTTCCCTCTCACCCCCACCCTCCCCCATCTCACAAGTTTTCAGGAAGTTAATCTAATCTTGCCTTTTCCTTCATCAGATAGGAATCCAGAGGAGTTTTGGCCCAGAAAGTGTGTGTGCAACTATCTGTGCAGTTTGTTGGTTTGTGGAATGCTTGGAATCGCCTCCATGGCAACAGCCGGGGCGCCGTGTATGTGTGTGTGTGTGTGTGTGTGTGTGTGCAGAGTGGTAAATATTGACTCCAACGCCTCCCCATCGCTGTGTCTGTCCGCGACAGGAGCTCTGGAGGGGGATCGGCACACATGCTTTATCCAGGCCTCAGCAAAGTCCTGCCATCGGGGGCGTCTGTTTACCTTCATGGCTCTGAACAGAGGAGCTCTCTGGCGTTTGCTTCCAATTCGCTGCATTTTCACATGAAAACTCTTCAACTCTGCTGCAGATTTACGCTATAATGGAGAAGAAGAAAAGCAGTTTTTTTTGTTTGAAACACACCATTACATGACACAACATGCACAACCTCTCAGTTCCAGTGTAGACACAGATAATCAGTTGCAAGCGTTGCTGACCCTGTTGTCTTTGCTGAAGTTAAATTCTGCATTTTCTTTAAAGGCGTTATATAAATGCAAGCTATTATTATCATTTTTATTCTTATTAACCACGATGCAACGCGGCACGTGCATTCCCAGTGTTTGTGAAAGGTCGTGTTCTCAGGTGTGTTAACATGAACAGGGGATAAAACTGATAAAGAGACAAAATCTAAAAGTATGGATGAAGCTTGGGTGTTTCCCATTTTGATGTAGCGTGCACTTTCGTAGGAGAAGTGCCCGCGGCTTTATGACGTTCTCCCTGCTGTGTTATTTCAGCTCAGCTCTTTGTAATGATCAACCGAGCGGTTAACAAAAGAGGAAGCGTGGATGAAAACTGGAAAACCTGTGTTAAAGGGAAATCGACAGAAGACGACATTGACCTGTTCTCATTGTTGGCTCGGAGGAACCAGACCACCTTATGACGTACATGCTGAGTATTGAGTTAATTTGATTAAACTCTGTGACTTGATTGGAAAATGTTCTCTGTGCTGTCAGTGGAGTTTATTTTTTGCAGACGGATTTGTTGAGACAGGATAAGAGTCGTTCTTGGCGGACGAGCAGCAGCGGCGGCAGCAGCAGCAGTTGTAGTGGTTGGACCGGTCTATCCTGCCTTGTCATCGCAGCGCCCGTGTTGTTCGCAGACCCCAGATGGAATGTCATCACAGCGTTTGGCGAATACGATTAGAGAATAGATGATGATAATCTGGACGGAACAAGCGGGGCTGGATTATGCTTTGACCGGTGGCGGTTGACGCAGGAGCCAAAGCCCCGTTTTCCCCTCCCCGCAGTAATTACATAGAGAGCATTAAGATGAAGGAATACATCCACCAGGCTCACATTGGGATCACATGCACTCACTCACACAGGCAAAGACACGTGCATGCATTGTAAACACATACTCACACAGTTACGTTCTATCCCTAAGCTAAATCAGTTGCTGTTGGAATGAGGATGTGACCAGTCGAGTCTGTGTGCACTATTCAGATTTTTACAGCCCGTCCATTTATCCACATGCACACACACGTATGCCGTTTTAAACATTTGACTTCTGTTTATGCAAAAGCAATAAAAGCAGGATGTTATCTCGCTGCAGCCGGGCACCTGTTGTTCACTCAGCTGAATGAAAGAGGGTTTGCAGGGGAGGCCTGTTGGGAACTAAAGCCCCTTTTCCACTGGTCGAAATAACCCATTCACACCCGCTAACACTTTTTGTTTTATTTTTATTTTTATGTGGAGCTGCACCAAACGACACACACTTACAAAAAACCAGTCATTTCAACATGTCAGAGGTTTTTCATTATTCTCAGAGAAATCAACCAAATCTTTAAAACCACAAGACTCGGAAATGTTAAAGAAAGTGATGACAGATCCCTGGATCCAGACCAGGAACTCAGTGGGTTCATCTCTGACCCAAACCACATCCTTCCATTAAGTTTCACGGTAAATCCATCTTGTAGATTTACTGTGATTCGTCTAAATAACACAGATGAAAACCTTCTTGATGGAGTCGTGTGTTTCAGAAATCAGGTCAGAAACGGGCTCAAATCGTACATTGTGTTTCCAGCTCATCTCCTCAGGTGGCGTCCCAGAAAAAAACTTCCAAACTAATCCTGCGTCGCTCGCACTCAGTGATTATTCAATATTCATCGCATGTGAATTGACGGAAAAGGAAAACCCTGCCATTGTGTTGTTACACTTCACCCATGTGACACAAATACAGAGTGTTAACACAACAGCTTCATTGTTGCGATGACGGCATTACAGCAGAAGCTTAATCGTGACCTTTAATCTGAAGCCTGAGGCGTTCACAGACCCTGGAGTTCGAGTGAAGGTAGATCGTCAGGACCTGTGTTCGACCACAGGCAGCGAGCGCAGGGAGGCAGGAGCGAGGGTCGACTGTCATCTCTGTGCGAGTCGTAACTCGCCTGCTCGCATAGCTGAGCCTCACCGTCTCCCTCACTGTTACTTTGGGTTTGCTTCAGCTCCGTTCGGGGAAACGTCTCATTAACACTGCACACAGAACATCTGAAGCCAGCTTGTTCGGTTTTGATGTTCACGGCTGTTTGATCCGTGATCCCAAAAGATGAAACGATTTTTTTAATTTTAATTTTTTTCTTTTTTTTCCTTTAAATGAGCCGGAGCACAGAGTTCATTACAAACCCGAGCGCTGTTGGAGGAAATGGACCAGTGTCGTGATCCTGCCCCGAGAAAAGAGCGAACGACCCCGGCTCCTTTCTGTTAATTTCTATTCAGGGATTGTAATTGTTTTCTTTTCACGTTAAATGAAGAAAGCAGGAAACGCGGGGACACGCAGCATCCTGTGGGGTGAGGAAACAACCCGGCAGCAATATTAAAACACTATTCCCATTCACCAAAAGCCCAGGAGACTTAAAGGATTTGGAATTCATTGCTAGATCTTATGCATAATTAAGCAAATCCCCCACCCACCTACCCAGCCACACCCCCGCCTCGCCAGAGGGATTTTAATGCAGCGCTCCCTCTCCCACTGCAGACGCTCGTTACAGTACCTCAGTGCTACTGGGCCAGAATCATGCTCTCATTATCACTAGTTTCACAAACACACACACACACATGCAGACATGATTCCTCTTACACTCCTGCAATGCATGACATTGTTTGGCTTCTGATTTCCATATTTCCTACTGGCTGTTAGAGCTAAAGCACGCAAGGATCTGGCAGCCTGCAAGCCACAGGCCACTTCTCGTGTCTTGTTTGTGGCGCCCGCTGGGAGCTGACAAAAGATGTCTTTGTTGGAAAGTGAGTGTGAAGAAAAGCCAGAGTCTGTTTCATGTTGACTCGGCTCTTGTTTTCTCTTTCCGGCAGTTTTCAGCATATGTGTCTGGGTGCAAACTCTGAGTTTGAGTATCAGGACCGATCCAGATGTGGGCTACTTCAGCCGGCCCTCTTGTGGCTCGCGCTAAATTGATGTGAGCCGACAGTGGCCCACTTGTGAAGGAGTAAATGTGTCCCAAATATCCCAAAGCAAATGTGGGCCATTTGTGGCAAACATGCTAGGCAAGGTGGAATCTGTGGTGGCACAAAACGCACCATCACTCCATCAAATGAGGTGTAATTAATTTGTTCATCATATCAAACGCTGTGCCACACAAACAGGTTTTACAGTATTTACAGCACAACATTATTTACGAAGTGTTCCGTCCACCTCATGTGTCATTTAATCTGTTATCTCAGTGAGGCAACCCCTCTTCAGTGAGGTTTTATCTGTGTGGATTACGGGGAAAAGCTTTTCACAGCAGCGACGACTGGAGATGAGAGAGAGTCTGTCGAGGGCGACTCCCCCGAGGCCTCCTGTCATCTTTGTGTTAACCTGCCTGCACTGGTGCCCTGACTGGGATGCAACCCCCTTTATGCAGACACGCCCCGAGGGGAAATATGGACAGTGCGTCCCCAATGACCCCTCTTCACTTCCTCCCCCTCCTCCCCCAGACTCTCTCGTTCATTGTGCATCGGGGGAAGAACTGAGGCATTATCCAAAATGACAAGAACCAGTGACAGCGCCACTAATTTCCCCCTGTGCGGTTTGCAAAGTGTGCTCCGCCTCGTGCCACACATTTTCCACCATATGTCACCACGTTGACTGTAAGCACGCCTGCTGGCCTGGGTATTGTAGCTCCTCTCTTATTTAGGATTAGACTCTTGTGAGTGAGACTGGGCTCGCTGCAGCTCGACACTCACCCACATCCACTCCGACTCTTATCTGCTCATCACGGAGGCTCCCAGGCCGCCCCACCTTACTGTTTTCAGCAAATTAGCATTTCCTTTTGGACCCCCTGTGGCTACATCTATCCCTGATGATAGCACGGGCTGGACTCCCTAAATTATCCTCAGCTTAGTGTAATGATTCCGCCCCAGTAAGCTGTGATTAGAGCTACTTCGTGAGCCTGAGCAGGCTGAGAAGCTCCAGAAGTGAAGAGGCACAGAGAAAAGCCCCAACAACCCAAAGCTGCCCTCTTCACCTCGCTCTGTTCTCATCAGGCCTCGCAGTTAATTGCTCCACGAGGATCTTAGAAGAAGCAGTCGCTGCCAAATTAATGATTCATTATCAATTAATCCATTGATTATTTCTTACCATTGAAGCCACTGTGAGTTTTAAAATTACCGTTGAGCTGTACTGTAAGGTTGAATCTTTAGTTAGCGACGCCCCAAGAGGTTGTTTTTTTCATCTGCGTTTATTTTGTTTGTTATTTAACAAGTTTAACGACTTGATGGATTACGAGGGAACTTGTTAGAAGGATTCTGTATCAGTCAGTGAAGGTTTTGTTAGATTTTGATATGAGTCTGGAGCAGGGGGCGGATCAACTCGTTTCTTTCAGTCACGTTTATTTCTCAGAAAAATGATGAAAACAAATCAGGCCTGTTGAGGAGACTGATATTAATGAGATCCAGGATCAATTAATCTATTGCGGATCCTCAGCGACACTGGGAGGAGGTTTGTGTTCTCCGAGCGCCTTTCCTGTTTAGCAAATGTTTCCACACGCATCCATCACAGCAACCTGATCCATCGCCCCCATGTGGCCAAAACAAGCAGCTAAAGTCAGCTTTAAATAGATTATTTGTTATTTTCCGAATATCACATTTGAAGAAGTTTGGACCGTTGGATAAATGCCAGTGTTTACTTCCCGCATGTGACCGAAGGGACATTGGTTGTGAACTGGGTTTGATTTAGAGCTTCACTGCAGTTAGCTCATCTTTAAATGATGGTATGAATAAAGCCAAAAGAACGACGATGACACCGCAGACTGCTGAGACATTTCTCTGCCTGTGCATCCATGTCTGACACATGTGCATGCAGGCGTGTGTGTCTCTGTGTGTGTGTCTTTGTGTCTTTGTGTGTGTGTGTGTGTGCTCTGCTGGTGGCAGCGTGATCTCATGTTTGTGTTGAAACCAAAGAGCGGCAGCTGCTCCACGGTCTTTGGGCTCGTTTGGCTTCATGCGGTCGACATAACTGTGAGCCTCGGTGGATTTAGAGCTTCGGTCTCCAGCCCGTCTCTGGTTTCTGCATCTGGCATGTGGCGCTCTGAGGAATTTTTTCCAGAGAATGTATTCTAATAAAATGACATAAGAAAACAAGTCTATTTTATGTCAATGATGTCATTTATTGAATATGTCTTCTTTTTTTGCGTCTGTCCGTGATTCCACAGGCTTTGGCCATGGGGGGATCCAAGAGTAAGCCCAAGGATTCAGGCCCGCGGAGCCGCAGCCTCGATGACAACCTCAGCTCTGGAGGAGGGGCTGGTGGCCGCCACCTCAACTCTTATCATCCGTCCCCGTTACCCAACCGAAGCCCTACCATGGACGGAGGTCTCAGTGGCAATCCGTCTCTGGCCAATCCTGCAGAGCTGGCCCTGTTTGGAGGAGTGGACAACAACAGCGTCACCGCTCCAAACAGAATCACCCTGGCAGGTTCGCTTCATTTGATGTTGTACCTGTACGCCCTGCACCTGTGGTCCGCAGTTCTTTGATTCCTTCTCCTTCCTCCAGGGGGCGTGACGACCTTCGTGGCGTTGTATGACTACGAGTCTCGAACGGCCTCAGATCTGTCGTTCAGGAAGGGCGAACGTCTCCAGATCGTCAACAACACGTAAGGAAAATACTGGAAAACCTTCACACGTCCCTTTTCGTATTTCTCCCTGAAGTAAAAGTACTTGTTGAGTACCTGTGATACTGCAGGGGGCGGGGTCTAATGTCACCTGCTCGCTCTGATTGGATCACTTAAAAAAATATATGAAAAATGTGACTCAATCCTTTTTAAAAGATGTAGTGCAGTAGAAAGTACAGATATTTGCAGACATATGTCGTGGAGTATAAGGTACCAGGGAAATAAAGTAAAGTACAGATGAATAAGAAATGTACTTTAAGTAATGAAGTAATGTGTTCCATCCCACCACACACTGTTTGTCCCGTTGTCTGATCCGCTCTGCTGCCTGAACAGTCGCGGCTCAGCAAAGCTTGATTTTCTCTATTTTCCTGCTTCATTCACGAAAAAGCTTCTCTGAGACAGTTTCCGTCTCACTGCTCCGTCTCACCTCAGCAAGTCCAGTTCGCCGCAGGACGACCGTCTCTCGTCATACAAATCAAACCCAGATATGCTTGTTTTCAAAATGGGGGGGGGGGGGGGCTTCCTCTATGAATCAATGGGGGGGTGCAGTGAAGCGTACACTGTGGCGCTGCACCCCGAGAGCTGCTCGCCCACTAACAAACTACTGACCTAGAAGGCAGCGGAGAACAATAGTGGATTATCGCTGCATCTGGCCCCTCAGGCCCAAGACCCGGATCATTATTGGGTCAAGTGAACCCAGAATCCAGGAAACAGCTCTGATTAGTTAACGAGTTATCACAGTTCTGATTGGTCCAATTAAACCTATGAATGTAGCATGCGCAGTGACCTGATTGGCTTTTGTTATGATAATATCGTGTCTCCTGCACCTCATTGTTGTTCCGTCACTGTAGAGCCCGACCCATATACAGTTTGGGGGCCATTACAGACAGAGAGTCCAAATATTTCTCTCTGATTTATTCCTTAAAAAAAATATGTAGATAGATATTTAAAAATATTTATAAATTGAAAAGCTAAAACCCTTCAAAGCGCCATCTAGTGTCCAATCCTACAAAGTGGAAAAATCCCATGTTTAGAAAAGTCTAACAAACTGCTGCCTGTGGTTAAAATGTTAGATTCTGAAATATCAGCTGGTATATTTTTTATATATATATTAAAAAAGTTATTGTTAAGATGTCATTTTCATTGCTTTAGATTTCACAGTTTAAAAACACTTTATCACAAACAACTATAATTAAAAAGAAATCACAAATACAACTTAATATAAGGAACTTGAATTAAGTTCTCATTTCCCAGGAGACACCGCAGAGAAGTTTCGTTCTAAAATGCAACGTGGTTTTCGTGGGTGATTCTCATTTTTGTGCTGGTTTGTAGTTTAAAGCCTCAGTTTTTTTTTACTCAAGCTTGATTTGAAATGTGTTTATTATAAATTCTATTCCCCTGAAGCCTGAAGTGTTGAATAAACGTACGTGATGAAAAAAAAAGGTTTCCACTGCGATTAGAGGTAAAACTTGGAAATGAATAATCAGACACAGTCGTTAGTTGAATTGTGTTTACTCTGTGTGCTGTTGTGTCACTGCTCACAACCTGCTCTCTGTATTAACCACCTTCTTTTTCACCACTTCCCTCTCATCCTCTTCCTCTTTTTCCATTTCTCTGTCACAAACCGTTTATTTCAGGAGGAAGGTGAACTGCAGGTTTGTGAAGCTCCTCTATGTGAACGTGCTGCTTGTGTGTGTCTGTGTGTGTGTGTGTGTGTGTGTGTGTCACCTGAAGCACTTACCTGTGCACTGTAATTCCACTTCACTAGAGAGAGAGAGAGAGAGAGAGAGAGAGGCACAAATCCACCATAACTCCGCCCCTGCACCATTATCCCATAGTGCAGTGGAGAGGGGGGGGGGGGGGGCTGGCTTGAAGCCCTGCAGCACTATAATCGATTCAGGTCAATTCACGTAAAAACAAATCCTAACTTTACTAAGTAAACTCCAAGTGCTGCAAAGCTGCATCAGCCCCCCCCACCCCCGCCGATAAAGCCTCGGATACAAGCACCCTCCCTGTTTTCATACCCACATGAATGTGTGTCTTCCAATTTATGTTTTTAACTGTAGAGACACTTGGGCTCATGTTTATCAAGCTTCTCCAGGAGCCGGTTGCACGACTCTTGTTTGAGTTATCGTAGTTATTGCGGGCGGTCGGTGGTGCTTTCCATCACTCGCTGTGAGACACTTGATAAACACCGGCCCTGAGAAAGTGGTGAGCGCTGTGTTAATTTGTGTTTGGTGTGCGCGACGAGCCTCGGTGAAGCTGTGTGTTGTCGTCTCATCGTTGCAGAGAAGGCGACTGGTGGCTGGCGCGCTCCCTGACCACTGGAGAGAGCGGTTACATCCCCAGCAATTACGTGGCTCCATCCGACTCCATCCAGGCAGAAGAGTAAAGCCCTTCATTTATTTCTTCCTGACTGTTTCTTCTGTTTCTGTTTCTTCACCAAGTGCACGACACAATTAACGCTCAAATGTTGGATTCTTGAGAATTTGCTTTTTGTCACTGTCTGAATTTGAAATTCTGTTGAAAGGAACACATTGGAATTTTTGGGAAGTGTGCTCAAATGCTTCCTTGCTGAGAGTTTAGACCACATCCACACTGTTTTGGCTCCACATCAGTTTGAATAGAGAACTATCACCAGAGGGACGTGGGCTCAGCTTAAAGAAATGAAACAGGAGAAGACAAAGATTCCCTGAAGCTCACTGATAAACACATCATATCTTATTTGTTTTAATCAACACAAACCTGAAGTACAAACCACAATGTTTGGCTTTAAGGGGCGGGATTAGGTGCAGGACTCGTATTTGGCTTGAAACCGTAGCTTACTCGAGTCTCAGCTGGATGTCTGTCCACCTCACTGCGATGACACGACTCCTGGAAGTCGCTGCCGACTGAGACGTCCTGTACCGACCACACATTTTAAAGCTGTTTCATTCTGGGCCCAGTTTTTCAGATTTTAGATTCGGTGTATTATTATTGAAACGGCAGTTTAAAAGAAAAGCATTGAAAGTTTTTAGCTGTGAATCCTCCTAAAGAGCAAATACTCTTTATCTTATAATTATAATATTTGTATTCATGGTATTAAAGATTTATTTGCTGAAAACAATGTTAGATTGAAATTCATGCAGCTGCCCTTACAGCGCCCCCTAGTGTCCGGTCATACATACACGCTAAACTAACATATCAAACTCCTGTAGCTTCATATTTACCGTCCAAGTTTCAGCAAGAAAGCAAAGTATTGCACAGTATTTTCCAGAAAGCTGAAGTACTCCCTGAAATGATTGTACTGCGTTTACTTCGTTCTCCTTCTGCACTGCTGATCTTTACACGCTCGACTGCTTTCAAACTCACACACTAACGGTTTTTATCACACGTTCATTTCTCACTTTGTCCTCCTGCTGCCCCAGTCATCTCAGACTCGCTCTCGAGTCCAGGTAAGCAGCTGCTGATCTGCAGGCGTTTTTTTTTTTTATAAACTGCATGTGAATCGGCTTCAGACTGAATTTTACCAGCTCACCCTCGCTTCGTCGCTTCTTCTTCTCTCCCCCTCTTTCCCACGTTCATCTTCTTACCTTCACCATCCTGTTTCCCGCGTGTCCCATGTTTTTTCTCTCGACATCACCAGGTGGTACTTTGGCAAAATCACCCGCCGCGACTCGGAGCGTCTGCTGCTGAGCTTAGAGAACAGGAGAGGGACTTTCCTGGTGAGAGAGAGTGAGACCACCAAAGGTAAGAGTGCAGAGAGAGACAGAGTTCTGACCCACATCTGTCCATGCATGTGTTGGTCCTGGAATTCTGTCACGTGTGAATATAACTCACAATAGATTCTTTCCGGTTCTCATCCTGACACTGGGCGGCACCGTGATAACAGTGGTTTGAATCGTTGCTTCGCAGCAGTCGGTTCATCTGGATTCTCTCTCGTTGTGGGGTTTGCATATTCTTCTGGTTTCCTCCCACATCCAGAAAAATGCAGCTCAGGTTCATCTGCAAACTCCGGACAAATGCACGAACAATAGGGCGCAGACTTTCTCTGGAGTTTGTCTTTTACATACGAAGAACGCAGCAGGAGAAGGAAAATGTCTGAAGCGTTCACACGAAGGGCCACGTTTCAATTCCAATACAGAAATCACATGTTTTTCGTTCACGGCACATCAACGCAGGCGAAATCACCGAAAGCTCTTAAATCTCGTCGTCTTTTCAAGTTGACGTCTTCGCATATAGATGTATTCTTTTTGTTTTTCAGTTTTGCGTGTGGGAAACTTCATCAATGCAACATCCAGAGCAACTGACTTTAGCGTTCTCACATACAGCCCCTACGTTCAGACGAATATCTGGAGTGAGGTGAACGGGGGAGGGGCCCCTCTTCTCTGACGTCAGCTGGGATTGGCTCCAACTCCTGTGATATAAATTCAGATTTTAAAAAAGTATTTTTTCTTCTAAATCATTTTAATATTGCAAAAAAAAAAAAAAAAACTCAGGTATCATATTTCAGGATCTATTTCTTAAAAGGCTTTGATGAGATTTATGACTTGATATTTTCTAACAATAACCCAGAGGGTTTTTTTAAAATGCACTTTGAAAGTGAAAAAATGTTTGTAATGGTGGACGCTCTCAGGACATTTAGTCTGATATTTAGTCTGATCAACAAAAGAACATTTTGTCCTGGAAAAAAAAAAATACACTTGCTGCAACTTTATTTCTACGGCACTTATCCCCAATGCTTTTTTTTTTTTAGTGTAAAATATTTAGATCTCGTCATGCAGCACGGTTTTGAATTCCCTGACATGTCTCACTAAAAATTCACCGAGGAGAAGAAAGAGCAGTAAGACTCCACACCCTGCTGTTCACTGTTCGCCCCACTGTGTCGTGGAGATGTGCGTACAGCAAATCATGCAGACGCAGAAAGACGTTCAGCTGTTCTTGTGCAAATCCTGAGGAAAACACAGTCCACATGGGATTCACTGGCTCTGTGTGTGTGTGTGTGTGTGATGTGCGTCTAAGTGCACGTTACAGGATTCCTGGGATGTGTATTTAACCTCTGCACAGACTGAGAAAAAGGGACAAGGTGCAGATGGATGGAGGGAAACGGAGGAGATGGGTGAGGAGGAGAGGTGCTGGCAGGGTGAGGCAGACAGAATTAGGTCAGTGTGGAGCTGAGGACTGTACAACCACAGGCCAAATCTCCCAGTTTAAACATTAAGAGAGGGGGAGGCCATGCCCGCGGCTGCTGTTCACAACGTTTCTCCACTTGACTGACGCCTCCCTCTGGTGGCGTGACGAGCAAGTCGTCCTGAAAAAAAAGAACATTCAGTTTCTCTCTGTATCCAGGCCAGCAGTTTTATCATGATTTCATTTCCCTCCGTGATCTAAACCAGTGGTTCTCAGGCTTTTGCACGTCACAGACCCCTAGACTGATTTATTTAAACCCTGGACCCCAGTCCAACGAGATTTTTACTACCACAAAGTGTGTGATGATATTTAATTATTCTCCAGGGGACTCCTCTGGAACCCCCTCGAGGACCCCTGATCTGTTCTTTGAGGGTTTTATGGGGCTGGAGCTGAATCTACGAGTCAACGTAATAAAAACAATCATTTACTCCGACACTCAAACCTATGATCCATTAAGAGTCTTCAATTAATCTGCGTGTTGTTGGACTGTGGGGGGGGGGGGACCTGGAAAAAAAACAACACAAACACGGGAAGAACACGCAAACTCCACATGACTCAATCCAATCTCAATGCAGCAATTAAATTTTCACCTGATTTTTTTTTTTGTGACACGACGTCAAAACAACAACCTTCATCCAGACACACATGACTCAGATGTTATTTTACCTCACACATTACTGTATCTGCTGTGAATCTCTCCAGGGGCCTTCTGTCTGTCTGTGTTGGACTACGATAACACCAAGGGGCTGAACGTGAAGCACTACAAGATCCGGAAGCTGGACAGCGGCGGGTTCTACATCACATCCCGCACCCAGTTCAGCAACCTGCAGCAGCTCGTCAACCACTACCGCAGTGAGTCCGCCACACGTGTCTCGTTTCTTTGGAAGAATAGATTTTCCATTGAGAAAAGAGCTCGATTTCTAATTCACCCACCCACCCCGTCTTCTTCTTGTGCCTCCCAGAGCACGCTGACGGGCTGTGTCACAGTCTATCGGACATCTGTCCCGTACTGAAGCCTCAGACTCAGGGACTGGCCAAGGACGCCTGGGAGATCCCCAGGGATTCGCTACGTCTCGACCTGAAGCTCGGACAGGGCTGCTTCGGAGAGGTCTGGATGGGTGAGATGTGTTTATGTCTTCAACCTGACGAGAGACGGCCGCAGCAGATGTTCTTGTTCCCTCTCCTGATGATCAGAATGCACAATGCGCTCTGTTTTAGTTCAAAGTGAATAGGTTCTTATTTGTTCTATACCAACGAGAGAAGGAAACAGCTACTGAACAGTTTCATTCAGAACTTGTGTGTAAAGCAGGATGAAACATTTCCAGGAAATTCTGTGGAACTGGGGAAAATGACTCAAGGAAAAAGTTGATGCAGATGCTACTCCTACTTTTTTTTTTTAATTTCCCACTTGCAGTCAAAGCAGAAACATGCTGTGACTCTGTAAGATATCAGATAAAAGATAAAAAAAGACATTTCAGGCGGTGTTTCCAGTCAGGGAGCATATTTCTAGCCCACGATAAAATTTGATGGGTTCGTCCACTGACGGATGACACGTCCTTCCACCGAGTCTCATGGGAATCTGAGCTTGTAGGCTTTGTGTAATTCCTGAAGGAGAAACAAACACGCAGATGAAAACTTAAGCTCCCTGGCAGAGGTCGTTTTTGGATCTTGATGAAAAAAATCTGACATGTTTAGAGCGGACTGTCGGACATTGGAGATATTTGAGTATTTGTTTGAGTACCTAATGAGTTGCGTACTTCTATGTTCACACCGGGGATCAGAGAGAATCAGAATTTCAATCCTGTCTATGTCGTGTAGAAGTGATAATAAAGTCAGCTTTGACTTTCTGCTGAGTGACGCCCGGTTGATGCAAAAACAACAGAGCCGATTACCATGAAATGTTTTGTGTTGTTCTGGGGTGCAGGCGCTGTTTCCCTTTCTCACCATAGCGATAAAGGGCGTTAGCCTCGGTGAAGGTTGGCACCCTCTGAGCTCTCCTCTATTGTTTGAGCTGTCACAATCGTAACTGATGACTGTTTTTTGTTTTTCTTATTTCAATCAGGCACGTGGAACGGAACAACACGTGTGGCGATCAAGACCTTGAAGCCCGGCACCATGTCGCCCGAGGCGTTCCTCCAGGAGGCTCAGGTCATGAAGAAGCTGCGGCACGAGAAGCTGGTTCAGCTCTACGCGGTGGTGTCCGAGGAGCCCATCTACATCGTCACGGAGTACATGGGGCAAGGTCAGCTCATCAAGCAGCCGGTGCAGTTAAAATGGTGGAAGAGAGGAGGATTAGCTCTGAGAAAAAAGTGAAAGGAAGACGACAAGTGCAGAGATGAAGCTGCTCGGTGGAGGTTCACCAGAAATACTGAGAACCTGAATGACTGGAATGATTTGTTTCTGTCGCTCTGGCCGAGCTTTAGTTTGTTCAATGTCTGGAAAGATATTTCAGAAATGTCAGAACGTGCCAGACATCTTTTGATCTGTATAAAAACGATTGAAAGACGTATCTCATCAGGAAATGAACCACATATGAAGCTACAGTATGTTTGATTGCCAACAGGCAGCTTGCTGGACTTCCTGAAGGGCGACATGGGTAAGATGCTCCGCCTCCCCCAACTGGTGGACATGGCCTCGCAGGTCAGTGACACTGTTTAAAGTAAATCCACCGAAAACATCTGTCTTCGCTCAGTATCGTCATTAAACGCTGCCCCTCCCCCCCCCTCAGATCGCTTCAGGAATGGCTTATGTGGAGAGGATGAACTACGTTCACAGAGACCTCCGAGCCGCCAACATCCTGGTGGGAGACAACCTGGTGTGTAAAGTGGCTGATTTCGGTCTGGCTCGCCTCATTGAGGACAACGAATACACCGCCAGGCAAGGTAAGACCACAAGAGGGCGCCGTGGAGATTATAACGTTTGTTTTGCTTAAGTTGCATCGTTTCAACCTGCTGATGAACTCGTCCTCTTGCAGGGGCCAAGTTTCCCATCAAGTGGACGGCCCCCGAGGCCGCTCTGTACGGCCGCTTCACCATTAAGTCTGACGTCTGGTCATTTGGCGTCCTGCTGACTGAACTGGCCACCAAAGGCCGAGTGCCCTACCCAGGTGAGAATGACTTCTCTTCTCTCAGGCCGTCCCGCTCCACTTGTCCAACGGCATAAAGATGAATCGTCTTATGTTCTCATCATCACGTGTCCCTCTGCCCTCCCAGGGATGGTGAACCGGGAGGTGTTGGACCAGGTGGAGCGTGGCTACCGGATGCCGATCCCGGCGGATTGCCCCGATTCCCTGCACGAGCTGATGCTGACCTGCTGGAGGAAAGAGGCGGAGGAGAGGCCCACCTTCGAGTACCTGCAGGGCTTCCTGGAGGATTACTTCACCTCCACGGAGCCTCAGTACCAGCCGGGGGAGAACCTGTAACCCAACACGGATGTGTGCATGTGTCATGCATGTGCAAAACCGAGCATGTGCATCTGCTTTGGAGTGCATGGAACAAGTACTGTATGTGTGTGTGTGTGTGGGGGGGGGGGGTCGTGTGTGTGCAGTCAGGGAACAGTCTATCAAGTGACTCTCAAACAATCAGCAGCATTCACTTCCTGCATCAACACACTTGCTGCCATGTCACCTAAAGGAGGAGCCTGTTTTCACAGGAAGGGACTAAACTGTGGATTCATTGAGATTTTCTTATAAACTGCATTGTTTGTCAATCAGCTCTAAACAACCAAGCAGATTATTTCTACCTTCTCCTGTTTGTGTTTGTAAGTTGATGATATCCAAACCTGACTGATCTCGTAGTTTTACCAGTTTTCAACACTGCTGTGACTGCGGCCTGAGCGACTGCACACGGGCTGAGCTAACTTCGGATGCGATTCTCCTGCTGGAGGCTCCACTTCAGGATTATTTTTATTTTAGCTCCATTTTCTTTGGGATGAATTTGAGACTTTGTGTCTTCCAGTTTGCCACTTTGGGATGTTTGGGATGTACAATAAATTTCCAGGATATTTTTTTGATAATGTTGTTGTCGGAGATCCTCGACTGCTGTGAGATTCTGAACGCGCTTGATTCCCGTCTCACTCGCCAACCGGGTACATTTTTCTGTCGCCGTGAGCAACAACGAACGGCTCGACGCAAAGAAGAGGCGAGGAGACGGAGTCTGCGTCTCTATTTTCTAAACGTAACTTTTGCTACTGATCACAAAGAGTTTTGCTGCAAGGATTTTTTTTTTTTGTGCCAATGAAAGTCTCTTTTGTACTAATTGTATTTTACTACTCTGAACATTTCTTGCAGCAAATTCTGAGACGTGTCTGCAGAGGACGTGTCACTCTTCTCAAAAAAAAAAAAAAAAAGTCCACTGCACCTGTGTACTGCACCGACTGGTTCACCTGCGTGGTTTCATTTTCTTTTCTTCAAGGATCGATGAAGATTTGCAGTCGAACACTGGAGATACATGTTGTTTATGTTCTGGTCACAACTTCCTCCAGCCTGCAGGGACAGACCACGTCTGACCATAAACAACATGTATAGCAAATAAATTGGCCTCTTGAAACTTAAATGTAAATATCTTCATTTTTGTTTGTTTTTTGTATATATCACCTTATAATTTATTCCTTTTGAAATAACCCAGTTAATTTTTTGCTGTCAACATTATTGTTCATGGTACTTTTATGGGTTGAATAACATCTGACAGCAATGATATGAAAAGAATATATTCAAGAAAAACTTTTACATTACAGGAATGTTTTTCTGTGCATCTCTTTCTGTAAACTTATCTGGGTTGTACATTTTGAATATGTCAATTTTCCACAATTGCACCTTTCTTGAAAAAAAAAACAACAAAAAAAAATCACTTCTGTTTTGCCAGAATCCCGATCGTCTACCAGCACTACTCTTTACCCACGATGCAATCAACTCCTCAGATGTTTACACGGTGATAATCTCATGTCGGTGCTGCTGCAGCGTTTCTGTCTGTGCACCTGATCGACATGGGTGTGTGTGTGTGTGTGTGTGTGTGTGTGTGTGTGTGTGTGTGTGTGTGTGTGTGTACGTGTGCGCTTCCAACCTCAATACTTCCATGGGTCAAACGTTATGATCGAAGGCTCCAGCGTGGGTTTTCTAAAGCACTTCTGCTGACGATGAAATTCAGATTATGTGACGAGTGGAAGCAGCTTGATATCTGTGCCGTGCATTCATCTGCACGCTCAGGTTGTCTGATGTCGTCCCCTTGCACGTGAGGTGCAGGTCAGAGCGTCACGTCGTGTGTGTGCAGCCGTGCTTACAAAGCCAAGGACATTCACTGTCGGGTTCTGTGGGTCTTCTTTCTGGCTATGCATATATTTTTAAAAATCTGTGATATTACTATATAAATATATATAAACTCTTTTCTACTGTATTCACTGGGAGTTTTCAGATTAAAAGCTCTTCAGTAAATCTTACCGAATACTGTTTGAATTTGAAAGGTTGTTTGAATAAATTTGTATATTACCAGATGTTTTCTCGTTTTTTGAGTTGATGAATCATGTTCCTGTAACTCAGGACCTTTCACTGTTTGGTTTGTCTGCTCGTGTTGTAAATCAATAAGACTGTGATCAAAGTTCATAACCACAACTGGTCACACCTTCATCATTTCATCGGTTCTGCACGTTATACATGATCATGTGACATTTGAATATCCCTGCAATACAAGAACCTCTGTTCGACCATTCTGGTTATTTAAAAACTATGTATAACAATATATCACTAACTGACTAATATATACTCAATATATTTGCAAGTGAAATAATTTACTCAAGTTAGAAGACAGGTGGAAATACCACCATTTAATTAAGCCCAGTGTTTCAAAGTATAATATTCAGTAAAAGTACTTAATAATATAATACTTCACCAAAACTTTACACCGTTGATTCCATCTAGGTTTTTACAGATGTATTTTATCTGATATCATTACCTGATGTATGAAACATGTCATTCTTAAAAACATGTTGTCTGTTATGGCTGTAATATGAATAATAGGATCAATAATAATAATACTAATACAAATAAGAGTAGGACTAATAATCCAAATAATCAATTATAGGTAATAGTGTCAAAAATATATATATAAATATATTATATTGTATTATTAAATTAATAATCATTAAAATAAAGTAGTAGTACACACACACACACACACACACACACACACACACACACACACACACACACACACACACACCTGCCCTCCCCTCCCCTCGTCACGTGCGCCGCTCTCGCGCTGCGCGTTGGACCAGAAAGTCCCGGAAGCGGCTGAGAGTTGGTCTCGCGCGCCGTAGACCCGCAGGTGAAGCAGCGCGTGACTCTTCTCGTCTGTAAACACAGGAGGACTCACCGTGGACCCGGACACAGCTGGAACCCACGAGAGGTAAAGTCCGTGTGTCTCCACTCAGATGATGTTTGTGGTGCAGGTTTGTGTTGAAGTTGTTTCTGCTCTCAGTTCCTCCATTGTTTAAAACGCACCCCTGTGTGTGTGTGTGTGTGTGTGTGTGTGTGTGTGTGTGTGTGTGTGTGTGTGATGATCAGCACCACATCTTCCTCATCATGTCTCAGCTTCCTATCATTGTGATCTCCCACATGTTGTAAAGGTCTGTTAGAGACAGACAAGTCCAGGAAGTTACTTCTCTTTCTTTTTTCTGTCCCCTCTTCCCTCCATCACTCTGTGTGTGTGTGTGTGTGTGTGTGTGTGTGTGTGTGTGTGTGTGTGTGTGTGTCTGGCTGGAGATCAGTGTTCACATGTTAATAATTAGTTGGGTCAGTCCCATCGATGAACCCGAGGCTCTGAGGGGAATCTGCTGAATTCAACTTTCAGTCCTGGTGGTTTCTGTTTGATCCTGTTCAACACATTCCTGCTGCAGCTTGTCTGCCCCTGCTCATCCTCCTCCTCTTGCTTAACGACACTCTGATGATGTTGACTCTGTGTGTGTGTCTGTGTGACGACGTTCAATAAGTACGACCATGTTGTTTTTACCACTTGTGTTCCAACCACTGGAGACTAGTTTGTACTGTTGTGTGTTTTTTTTTCAAGCTGGTTCACACAGAAAATATAGCCTGGGTATAAATACATCACTGTACCAATACGGCCACTTCCTTCAGAGCGAGATGAAAGTGTCGGGGTGGTCGTCTGAGGTATTTTTAGTTTTTCAGTAGACAGCTTGTCATGTGTTCACAGGCCTCCTCATACTTGATAAATGATTTCTTATCGCTGGCTCCATTTACAGCCCAGTTAGGAGACTTTTACCTCGACGCAAGTTTGGATTAATGATTTCAACGATGGGACAAATGTTGGACTTGAATCATTATATATATATACACTGGTGCGTTTTATATATATATATATATATATATATATATATATATATATATATATATATATATATATATACTGTATATAACGCACCAGTGTATATATATACATATAAAAGCAGAATGACTCAGTAGAGCCAAACCTCTGCAGAGGCTTAAATTCAAGAAACGGTTCCCTAGATGATCAAGATCTGTCAATTATTGTCGGGGAAAATGTCTTTAAAAAAAATCTAATAAGTTCTTGCATCCAGACCAAAAAGTTCAAAGCCACTGAACGTAAACGTTTGTGTATTATCATAAAAAGTATTTATATGTCAGGGATGAAAACAAAACGTCATGGGAGGAGGTAATGATCTGAATTTCTACATGTCTCTATTTTAGCTCGTTAGATATGTTGCTAGCATCAACGATGGATTGAGTTCACCCGAGCGTCAGCGTTTATTGTCGGAGCCATTGTCTCAGGTCGTTGCCATTTGGGTTTCCATGGAGATTCATCAAACACACCTCCTGAGTCGCTGCATGTGGGTTTAACGCAGGTTATAATTTAAACAATCAGAACCATATACAACAGGATGAAAAACAGAAAACGGGGGAAAGAGGGAAGATTTTCAGCTTCTTTTTCATTGAACATCTACAAACAACGTTAGCTTGGTAAATGCGAGGGAGGAATGTTGGACTTAATAACAGTTTCGATGCAGTTTCCATCATGTTCACACTTACACACACACACACACACACACATGCAAGCAGAGTCATGCAAACACACGTTGCAGCGGCGTGCGACTGTAATTATAGACTGCGTCTCAGATGAAGTGCAAAAGCTGCAGCATGAGCAGCAGAGGGGAGCTGCGGTTAGTGTTCGGCTGTCATCAGGAAGCGATTACATTGTTACAGGAAATGTCAGCGACAGCACAACGCACACATTTCACACTGACACGCCGTGTGAGTGTCTGAGCGTCTCTTGTGTTGCGGCCGCTGAGGTGTTAGAACACGGTGAATATACAGCGTGGTGCTAAAGTCTGAGACTGTTGACATCTGGAGGTGTGTGTAAGTCTTTGTGTGTCCTTAAGTCTTTGAACAGAGCTGTTATTGTGGTAATGTTGATTTAAAGATTAGACTTTAAACTGTCTCTGACACATTAGAACAGTTCGACTGTGGATTTACAAAAAAATGTTGTTCCATCCCCTGGTTGCATGTATCAAAGTACATTTACTTTGTTGCTACACTTGGGTACATTTTAAGTACATTTTAATGTATTTGTACATTTATTATCTGTACTCCATACTGCACTGTATTTTATTTGTATAATCCGTATCCACATATCCCAGTTTGCTTCATAACAAGGTGCGACATCTTGGGCTCCGCCTCCTGAATCTCTATCATATTCAACACATTGAGCATCAGCTCTCTGCGTACGTTTGTCTACGAGATATTTTTAATTAATTAATTGGCCAGTCGTCTTAATCGAATCACCCAGCAGATCGTTTTGTGTCTGAAGTGATACACGACAGTTGTTTCAGCCCAAACATGTGGAAAAAGTTTCTCACTGTTGCTTCCAGCCATGTGTTTTTTGTTAAACTGTCTGGCCGACTGAAGCAAACGACAGACGCACGTCCCGAGGCAGTGTGCGAGAGTGACTCATCAGCTGTGAGCGGGCGGCTGGCTCGTAAAGCAGAAAAGATAACACGAGTCTCAGACATCACAATGGGGGAAGTTGGTAATGACTCAGCCAACCAGGTGACCTGAAGTCTCCAACATACATCAGGACTATAATTAGAGAGCACGAGGAAGAGATCAAGCGCAGCACCGTAGGTAGAAGACTCACAGGACTGGACCACCTCTAGAAATGACGACAGCAGGAACAACAAGTAGATTAGATTAGATTCAACTTTACTGTCATTGCACATGTCACAAGTACAAAGCAACGAAATGCAGTAAAGCTTCCCCATTTCCACAGAGTATCACATCTCTAATATTATGATTTAACCTCCTCTCCCACAGTTAAGGTACAAACCCAGAGACCGACGGACCCCCCCCCGTCCACTGTCCCTCCTCCACCATGGCGAGCCAGGACCCTGTCAACCCTTCACATGCAACGTTTGACCTCTTCGTCAAAGCCCAGACCTGTAAGGACGTGAGGCACCACTTTGCTGAGCTCTGCAAGCAGCTGGACGTCAACCCCAGAGACTTCAGGACCTTCTACATCAGTTTAAAGGAGAGGCTGAATTACTGGAAGGCCAAAGCTCTGTGGACAAAGCTGGACAAGAGGGCGTCTCACGCAGATTACCAGCAGGGAAAAGCCTGCACCCAAAACAAGGTAACGGGAAAAACACAGAGTCTCTAATGTTTTATGTTATTTTCCAGAAGTAGAATTCAAACCTTTACTTTTTGCCTTTTTAGTTTGAAAATATTCGACTTAAATCATCTTATTTTCATGAAGATTTAACTTTTCCTGAAGGTTTTACTGAATTTTGACGACATAAAAGTAAAACATGCAATATAAAGGAAATCTAAAAATCTAGATAGAATAAAATAATATATTCAGTGTAACCAGGTTGCACATTGAATTGCACAGTCACAAATTAGTATCACTCAGTTAAACGAGTTAAACCTGATTGAGTTTTGGATTGAGTCACTGTACCTCAGCTGAAAAAAGTCTGCGCTCCTTATGAAAGCACATTTAAATCCACTAGAGCCACATTATTTATTTGGATCTGCCCAAGAATGCACAAACCTACTGACACCGACCCCCTAAGATACCAGAGAACATGTTGTTTCGGATCTGCCCCCGATTTGCAGCAGATTTGAATTAGTTCTTCTCAGAGCTAAACCACATCCTTCCACGGAGTTTCATAGAAACCCGTTGGGTAGTTTTTGCATAAACTTGCAAACACAAAAGAAACATAAAAGCCTGTGTATCATTTTTTGTGTTTTTTTTGCTGCTGGTCAGATTTAGATACATTTTCATCATTTTTAAATTATCATTTTCCTTTGGAGGCCGTTCCTGCGTTAATTTGTTTTACCGTCACTCAATATTAAGCCTTTTTTTAGAATCCTGAGTCATCCCATGGCTCCAGTTTCTCTTCAGTCTCATTGCCCCGCAGGAGGATATAAAAACATTTTGTCATTCTCCGACTGGCATCGTTTCATGTCCTCCTCCTCTCCCTCAGTGTCTCGTGTTGGGTGCCGGACCATGTGGGCTGAGGACGGCCATCGAGCTGTCCCTGCTCGGGGCTCAGGTGGTGGTGCTGGAGAAGAGAGAGTCGTTCACCAGGAACAATGTTCTCCACCTGTGGCCCTTCACCATCTACGACCTCCGCGGGCTCGGAGCCAAGAAGTTCTACGGCAAATTCTGCACCGGCTCTCTGGATCACATCAGTGCGTGACTAATGACGCTGCTTTATGGACTGTTCTGTTCTGTCAGCCGGCTCCGGGGGCCGCTCAGAGAAACGATCAGTTGATTAATGATTGTTCCATTAGCTGATTAATCCTGAAAATGTATCTCCAACTTTTCTGCCACTTCTATTTTAATGGCAGCATGTACGTGTCTGACAGAGGCGGCGGTTTTTAGAGAATGAGGAATATTAATTTATGTACACGTGTCATGTTAAATAGTTTAGGGAATTTATAAGAAACTAAACCTTATTGCATTAACATGATCCCACCTCATCATGTGTGTTTTCAGGCATCCGTCAGCTGCAGTTGGTTTTATTGAAGGTGTCCCTGCTGCTCGGGGTGGAGGTGCACACTGGAGTGGAGTTCCACGGCTTGATTGAGCCCTCAGGGGAAAACGGTACTTGACATTTCCAAACCAGCGATCCCTCTCCACACTCGTTCTGCTCAGGACATCATCATCATCAGCAGTTGTTGTTCCTGTGGAAAGCTCTGATATGTTGTCATAAAACCCGCTCAGGTGCAGGAGACATTAAAGATTGTTGTGTTTCTGACAGGTTGGATGGCCAAGCTGCAGCCTGCGTCTCATCCTGCTGCAACCTTCCAGTTCGACGTCTTCATCTCTGCAGGAGGAGGCAGATTTGTCCCTGATGGTGAGACAAAAAGAATGTCTCAGTTTCTTCTGTTGTGATTCCAAAACCAGAAATACCTCTGATGCTGCTGAAAATCTCGGGCGGGGCATTGGCAGTTTCACAAATCTAAATACCGATCAGACTTCCTGGAAATCGCTTTTTCTCCGCCGCCAAAACAAAAACATTCTGCAGATCCGGTTAAAAAGTAATAGTGAAATAAAGAAGTGGTAAACACGCTTATTTTTCATCCGAACCAAGTGGGTGTGTGGAGACATTCTAGATTTTTGTTAAGTTATTTACAGGTTCATAAAAAGTAAAGCACGTAATGGAAATAAGTATAAAAGTGAAGTCCTTACTATGAAAATGCAAGTTATTAAAATACTGATCTGACGTCTTTGAAGTATATTCGTTTCACTTAGATAAATCTGTGCTGTTTTTAGAGCAGCGAAGAAGAGGAAGTGTCTTCCGGCCACAAACTGTCATGCTTGAGGGTCCTATAAGTAGAATGATGACACGTACAATATTCAGGACTTCAGTTTAACACTTCCTACAGGGTAAGCACCATACAACTCTTTTCTTATTCAATAAAGAGTTTCCTCTCTTTCTTCTTTCCCGAATTCTCAGGTTTTAAACACAAGGAGCTCAGAGGAAAGCTGGCTATCGGCATCACGGCCAACTTCATCAACAGCAACACGCCGGCCGAGGCCCAGGTGCCAGAGATCAGCGGCGTGGCGCGCATCTACAACCAGAAGTTCTTCCAGGATCTGCTCACGGAGACGGGTAGGAATCCACATCGGTAACATCTGCAGTCGTGTTGAACGAACGAGGACAAGTTGAAGTCATCCGCTTCAGATCGATGTGTTTTGATAACACAGCTTCCACTAAGTGAAACATGAATTACGAAGCAAATTCACTGAACCGTGACATTTTCTATTAGGAATACAGGAGTGCTTCCATTTGCGTTTGATTTTCGCCCTGTTGAGCCGCGCCGGACACGACCCCTCCAGGCAGGAAATGAGCGTTCACACTCTCGGGTTCAACGTGACGTGTTGTGTTCCAATCTTTGGCTAATTTCCTGTGACAGCGTCAACCCATGATGCACTTCTCCCCCCGAATCTGCTGCACTTTGATCCTGAAATAACTTTACAGGAATCACGACTGACCTTTATAACCCCGATCATTTGAATTAGTTTTCCTTTCACTCTCGTCCTCGCTGCTCATACACCAATCTACGCCCCATCGTAAAACCAGTAAAACCAGTAGATGAATAAATGAAAACAGGTCAAATGAATTGGCAATAAAGCTGCAAATCGTCTCTCCTCCTCTGCTCTCTTTATTTTTTCCATTCCAGGCATTGATCTGGAGAACATCGTCTACTACAAAGACGACACCCACTACTTTGTCATGACTGCCAAGAAGAAGAGCCTGCTGAAGAAGGGGGTCATTAAACAGGTGAGAACAACACATCCATTACCGAGGAAAAAAGTGTGGCTCTTATTGGCTCCCGCTGCATCACTCATATTGAAAAAAGAAACAAACTAGATGGATGGAACGGCCACGCGGGAGCTCGGAGTGCGAAGAGACAAACCGTCCATCAGCTCCTCTGTCTCTGTCCGCAGCCGAGGCCCAACAAAACAAACCAAGCGTAAGACGTTGTCACTCATCAGAAAGCACCTCTCGCTGTGTCTCTGCAGGACTTCAGTGACGCAGAGGAGCTGCTGGCTCCGGCGAACGTGGACAGGGAGGCTTTGAACCGTTACGCCCATGATGCGGCCCACTTCTCCACAGAACTGCCCGACCTCCATTTTGCTAAGAGCCCAGCGGGCAATCCGGACGTGGCCATGTTCGACTTCACCTGCATGCACCGCGCTGAGAACGCCTCCCTCGTCAGGGAGAGGAAGGGGAGGAAGCTGTTGATGGGGCTTGTGGGAGATTGTCTGGTGGAGGTAGGGGGGGGGGGGGCGACGTCTGTTTGTGATGTTGTGTTCTCTTCCTGTGTTGACGCTGCTTCAGAATTATTCCTCCTCAAAGAGGGAAGAGATTTTTATGAACAGACTTTAGTGCAGAGTGAAGTTAGAAAACTTTGTGTTCATCCTGCCTGGTTTATCTGCAGTGAAGAGTTTATAGCTCACGTACTTAATTACTTGTTTGGTTTTTTTTTTAATTCATGCATCACTTTTCAAAATAAAAGCTCTGTAATTCAGCTCAGTGTAAAGAATTGCAGCAACAAAACCACGAGATTTTACTCTGAAGACAAATTAACAAACAGGAAGCGTTTCTATGAATGTTGCGGCTCAGTCTGTGTCGATACGATGAAATAAAAAACAATCTGGTGGCGATTCTGAGCCGTGGTTTGACCCAGGTGTCAACCGCTGCTGTAGTTCATCTGAGGACCTAGGAGAAGACATGTTCAAGTCCCACTGCCCAGCACCAAACTCGACACTGCAGCGCTTCACGAGATGTCAGACAGATGTTTGTGGATTTATTCAGCAGATACAATACTCTTCTTGAATATAACGGCACGATATATAGATTTTTCTCTCAGCACGAGCAGCTCAGTCTGACTTCCAGTGTCCCTGCTGCTCCACTTAACGGTGAGATCGTCTCACTGTGTTCTCTCTCTCTCTTTTTCTCTCTGCAGCCTTTCTGGCCTCTGGGAACAGGCATAGCTCGTGGCTTCCTGGCTGCTTTTGACACCGCGTGGATGGTGAGAAGCTGGGGAATGAGAGTCCCACACCTCAAGGTCCTGGCTGAGCGGTGAGCAAGTTTCACTCGACCGTGCACAATGCAGACGGATCGGGTTTCGTGAGGAACGCAGCAGGTTTCGTGATGTAGCCGCAGCCTCCTTCTCACCACCTACACTGACTGCTGCTGCTGCTAACTCAATAAATGAGCCACTAACCGAGAGATGAAAACTAATTTATTCACGTTGGCCTGTTTCTCATTTTGTGCGATGTAGCGTTAAAAAACCGGATATTTTAATTCGTATGGAGCAGTATGGAGAGGTGCTTGTACTAAATAAACTTTACTTACTTTACGAGAAGAAGTGAAAGTATTCTCATCAGTTTTCTGTACAGTGAAATTCTCATGTTGTGTTATTAGTACTGGGGTTTGGCTGAAGTATAACTGAAGTAAGGATTTGGACAGATTCGTTTTTCAGGTATGTTTTTTGCAGAAGAACCAACTTCAACAATCTGAATTTAAGGCCTTAAAAAGTCATAAATATGTTTAGGTATGTTTTTAACGTTCATCTGAAGCTGCGTCTGTTTTAGAGGCACACATCATAGTTTTTAGCGTCTCCGTGTTCTGTAGTTCTTTCTCAACCATACGCTGTAATTAAACTACACACGAGAGCAACATGGAGCTGATAACTAACTCATTTATCTCAGTCCACTCAGCTTGTCTGTGGGAACGGCGATGGAAATTAATAAAAAGCTTAAATTCAACTTGTTACCTTGAAGACTATTAACATAAAGTGCCAAAATGAATCAGTGTCTCTGTGGATCTCCTCATCAGCAACACCTCCCACCCTGAGATAATTAATTTGATGAATAGTTGTTTTGATTGCATGGCCATTAAAAGTATTCCAGCATAGTTCCCTGATGTGACTCTGGGCTTCTGGCGTTTGAAAAAATAAATGTCTACGTGTAAAAACATGAAAATTTTAAGCTTACGATATTTAACTTGACAAAACCAGTCTGTCAGTTTTACTTCAGTTCTCTTTATCTTGTGTGAAATCAGAAACATGAGCCAATTGAGTAATCTCAGAACTCATCAAGTTACACAATCCCGTCCTCGACTGTGAGTGATGATTAATGGTTGATCTGCAGCTGTGCCTGGATCCTACTTCATGTTTCCATTTCTTAACTGTGCAGAGAAAGCGTTTACCAGCTCCTGTCGCAGACCACGCCGGAAAACACCAGCAAAAACTACGCTGGGTACAGCATCAACCCCAAAACACGTTACCAGAGGATCAACCTCTCCTCCATCCACGCCGGCCAGGTCAGGACTGTCATCCCTTATTTACCCAACAGAGATTTGAATCACCACACAAGCTCAGCTCAGACCTCTGTCTCCTTGTGAAACCACATTCACTTTGATCCAGATTTTTATTTGGATCTGCACCAAAGTCACACACTCATAAAATGCCAGATTGATCCATGAATAACATTTTGAGGAATAAATGAAAATGTGTTTGTCCTTGGGGTCATGACCCACCCGTCCACAAAATCCATGGAAATCTGATGAGTGGTTTGTGAGTAATGCTGCCAACTATCAAACAAATAAACTCGTGCAGATTAAAACATGTCCTCCTTGGAGTGGCAGATTCAGACTTTTAGCTGCTGAGGAAATACGTTTTCGTCTTATGTGAATCACGTCTCATTCTCTTCTTGTATGATCCTGTTCATTAGCTGTTTCTTTTACTCGGGATTGTTTAATTTGTTGACAACAAATTTAAACAACCAGGTATTTATCACATCCTTGCCTCGATATTAATTCGCAATTATGACAGTAATCGATTTTTTATAGGACTTATAAAACCTGCTGTTTGTTGAACTCTGAGCTGGGGGACAGTTTATTTTAATCAGCTTGTGCTCTCTGAATATCTTGACTAATCTACCTATCGCTTAATTTAGGTGCAGCACCTTTACGATGTGGATAAATCCCAACCATCGAGCAAGAAGCAGATGGACAAGTCTTCTTTCATGCGTCACGGTCAGCTGGTCTTCGTGGTGTTTACTCATTTTTTATATGAGTGTGAAAAAAGGGTCTTATAGAATGTCTGCGTTTGTATTTTCAGATTCAATCCACGGTTTTGAGGAGTTGTTGAAATGGTGCCAGACTCACACGGCCGGTTATGAGCACGTGAAGGTGAAAGATTTCACTCAGTCCTGGAGGTCCGGCCTGGCTCTGTGCGCTCTCATCCATCACTTCAGACCCGAGCTCATGTGAGTCGCTGCCCTGACGTGAGCTGACGACACGGCCAATGAGACACGATGCCGCTTGGTCCCTTTCAAATTACACACATTTATAGAAATCAGTCCTTTAAATATGTCTGATTCATCAAAATCCTTTAATTACTTCACTGGGAAATACAAGAAAATATCTAAAAAACATTCTCACAATGTTAAAAGAGTGAAAATAATGTTCCGGGATCCACCCCCTCATCTAAGTCCGCACCTGAATTGAATGAGTTCACACCACATCCTTTCCACCAAGTACTTTTTGAATAAACAGACACACAAACGGACAGTGGTGAAAACCCCCTTGGTGGAGGTTCATGTGTGTTTTCCATTGCGAGTAAAAACATTTTTCCGTTGTGATTTCAATATTTAGTTCCCTCTTGTGTTTTTGCCTCGGATGTAAACACACGAGGAAGCGTCACAGTCTGCATCCTGACATAGCCGCTTCCTTCTGATTTCCTCCACAGTGACATGAGCTCCCTGGATGAGTCCAGAGCTGCTCACAACAACCAGCTGGCCTGCAGCGTCCTGGAGAGTGAGCTGGGCGTCCCTCCCGTCATGTCTGCCAGCGACTTGGCCAACAGCAATCAGATAGACAAGTTATCCATGGTGCTCTACCTCACCCAGGTGAAGAACGCCTTCACCGTGCCAGCGAAGGATAAAACTCTGGGTATGTGTTACAAAGACAAAACCAGAGCAACCATTTCCTCCTTTTTTGAGAGCTTCCTTTACGTGGCTCCCCGCAGCGCTGACATAACGCGATGCATGCTGGTTAGAGATTTGGTCCGACTTTAACGAGCGCTGCAAAACCCGACCGTGTCACGGGATCTTAAAGCATCGCTGCAGTTGTTCCTCTCCAGCTGCAGCTCGGAACTGTGACGACGCAGCTCTGCTCTGATTGGCTGAGTCACCTATTTAACAAGGGGCGGGCATTAATCACAGTATTAATAATGGACCGAATCAAAACAAACACGTTGATTCACAAACAGAACTGAATTATTAATCACCAATTAAAACAATTTTAATGACGTTTAAATTTCTGCTGTGTTTCTAGTGGCGACGGCAGCATTGATCTTACATAACTCGGTTGCTAGGACACTGCGTGGCATTAACGCCGCCTTTAAAGATGTCAGGTGTCCTCCCACTGAAGTGAGAAGTGAGCAAATCACAGCTGTCTCTTTAAGAGCCCGTTACCCAGAATTCATTGGACTTGAGTGGCCAGTGCCGTGCACAGATCCAGCCTCTGCTGGTGGAGCTGCTCTCCTGCACTACAGCAGAGCAGGCAGTCACCGTGCGGAGCTGGCTTATCAGGGTCTGATGGGACTGGCGTCTCTTGAAAGGGATCTGCTATTCCTGCACCGGAGGAGGATTTGCTCTCGGCGTCTTGCGGCAGAGGTATTGATTCCACGGCCGCGTTGAGGCGTGAGGAGTTTGTGCAGCGTAAATGTGCAGCCCAGCGTTTGGAGGAAGCAGCTGAAGTGGGTGTGATGCACTGTACGCTGTGTGATGCTGTGCTGCTCTGCACGGGATCCGCTGACTGATGTGCAGGCAGGAGGGAGCTGTCTGTCTCTGGTTACCTGATCTGACTGAGTGGAAGAGTGGGAGTGTTGGTCAGAGCAGCAGCTGAGGAGTTTTTTTTATGTGGTTTTGAGTTCAATTCAGCTTCTGCTGCTGTGGGGCTGCAGAAAATACAAATGAGATTTATTTACATGTGTGTCCAACAGGGAAAGATGAACCTGGGAGATACGATTAGAATATCTCAGGCAGCTGTTTGCACAGCTGTAAATAGGCCAGTGGCGATGCTCACATGTCTGCAGGATGTCTGTCTCTACTTTAATGTGAAGATGAAACTGAATTTTGATGCGAGTGACATTCTTTTATTTTCTATGGCGACAGACCCTGCACGCTTCCTGCCGTCTTCCAAATCTCTGAGTCTCTCCCGGACGCAGTCGGCCGTCTTTTTCCTGAGCAAGCTGAAGCACAACTCTCTGCAAAGACGCAAGGTACGCCCACTGTGACCGGAGTTCACTGTTTACACAGCAAATAAGAAGATAAAGATGTTTTTCAAACACTGTGGCACGTCGGCTGGAGTTCACGTCTGGGGCCTCGTTGTGTGTTCTCCGTAACTCCCGTGTCTGTTTGGGTTTGTGGCTCCAGATTAAACACATAACTAGGTCATGCGGTAGTAAATAGTTGTTGTGCTTGTTCTCTGCAGGAGAAGCTGGCAGCAGACAAACCAACAAGAGAGAGCAACAGAAGGATGGGAGATGAGGACAGTGTGAGTTTTGTTCTGCTGCTCCAAATTCAGCTGTGGCAGCTTTCTCCTGATTCTTCTCTTCTTGTGTTTTGCTAATTTTGTTTTGCTGGGTTTCATTTCCGGCCTTGTGATCTTTTCCCGCAGACGTTGGTGCCTGCCGTGTCCCCTGAGCTCAGTCCCACGCCTGCTCCCGCTCCTGCTCCCGAGCCTGGTGCCGGTGTGTCGATGACGAACAGTGACGAGTGTTACTTCTGTGGTCAAAGGGTTTACGTGCTGGAGCGCATCAGTGCCGAGGGCAAGTTCTTCCACCGGAGCTGCTTCACCTGCCACCAGTGCAGCATCACCCTCCGACTGGGGGGGTACACCTTCGACCAGGCTACAGGTAGAGACTCGTATTTATTCAGTAACACAACAACCTTTCAGTTTGTCGCCTGAACTGTCAGAGTGTCTGTGTTTGGTGTGATTTCTTGTAGCCGCTTGTTTGGCCTCACGATACAATAAAATACCACACGTGATTACTGTAATATCGCGATTCTGCGATCATCGATGTATTGCAAGAAAATTACGTAGCGATACATCATGATATCTGTCCAACTGAAGACGGAAAAAACAAAATGTCCCTGAAGAGGTGAAGTGCAGGATTTGTGTATTTGTTCATCGTGCTGTCAGTTTCACAGTTTGATTAAAAACTAAGATGAACTAATGCACATATCTTAGTGTCTGTTTAGACTGTTTACATGTGGCATCGTTCAAATGTAAAATAACCACTGTACTATACTACACAAGCTAAATATTTGTTACCAGCATATCGATAATCGTATATCTCATTTACAAGTAGTGAAGCTGATAAAATGAACAGGTTTCTGGATTCTTACACAGAATCACTTGTATTTCTTGTATTTCCACCTAAGCGTCCTCAGAGCCAGAATAATTTCTGCCGCCCCCTTTATTTATTTATGTTTGTGCAATTAATAATTTCAGACCCTTTTTAAGTGGGCTCCCGTTTCTACTAACAAGAGATTAATCATTTAAGAAAACTTGCCTCTGACTTTTCAACTCCTCTCATTGTCTCGGTCTGTGACGTCCCCTCAGGGAGGTTTTACTGTGAGCTGCACGCTGAAGATCTGGAGCTGGTGAACGGGGCTGAACCATCTTGTAAGGTGGGTCACTGAGCAGAAAACCCTTCTGCTGCCGCTGATGACTCCAGACTGCATGTTGACTCCTCGTGTTCACAATGCTCATGTTACACAATCTGCCGGTTGCACGACGTATCATCCCGCTGGCGCCTGGTCCGATGTCAGGGGCCTGCAGGGCTCACTCCATCACAGCCGCCGTGCATCGCTATAATGAGAATGTGTTGTTTCGGAGCGTGCGTCGTCTGTGGATGAGTTTGTTTTAGTGATTTGTGGTTTTTCTTTTCTTTAAAAACTTTTATTATTGTGGCTCATCAACAATCTTCCATCCTTTTTATTTTCATAAACATATCGTTGGGTTCATCAAGTAAAACCCACCCCTCCTCTTCTCTGTGACAGAACCATACATTTCACAAAAGCAGCAAATTGACCTCATACTTTTTTAATATAATATTGTTTCCCCTGTACATAAATCACTTTTTCTAGAGGAACTGTTCTTCAGCTGTGCAGGAGACATGTATCTATCATTTATTTATTTTTGGCAAGTATATAGTTGTTTGTGTTTAGTTCGGAAGTAAAAATACAACAGTCTTTTAAATAATCCTTTCTACATCTTCCTTAAATGATCTTGTTTTACTGCAGTGACAAACACAGCAAATCAAAGTCCCCTTTAGATATTCCGGGATGTTTCTATCATGATCATTTAATTTGACTGCAATGTTTTATGTTCTCGTTCAACAATCTTTATCAAGAATGAATTGATTCAATGTGGGATCTCTCTCTCTGCAGGACAGCAAAGGAGTGGACAAGGGGACAAACGATGAGAACGGTCTTTCCAGCGATGATTACACGCTGTCTCCATCGGACGAGGAGTATGAGCACACGTTGGACTGTGTCCCCTCTTCACGTGCAGCGTCGCACATCTGTGATGGGCAGGAGCAGCACAAACATGAATCCAAAGAAGAGTCCGGAGAAACTCCCGCGGATCCTCCATCTAAAGCCCAGGTAGCAGCTCCCGCCGAGGAGGAGTCAGAGGAGCGTCCGCCCGCTGCGCCCTGCCCCGTCCCCAAGCCCCGCCTCTCTCAGCAGACCACCCCGCAGCCCTCCCCTCCAATAGCGAAGCCTCGCACAGTCCACCTTTTAAACCCCTCAACTCCACAGAATCCCCCGTCTGCGCCCCCTGTGAAGGAGACCTCTAAGGCCGCACCCGACTTCCGACCGAAACAATCGCTGCGGAAGCTGCAGCTCACCGACGAGGAGAAAAGCCTGCTGGTGAATCTTCAAAGTTTTAGCGCAGACTCAGACTCTGAGACCCCCGGAGGATCCTCCTCCTGCTCCTCTTCCTCAGCGACGGCAGGAGGTCCGAGCCCTCCCAAACCAGGGGGCCTGGATGGGCAGGAAGAGGAGGGCTACTGGAGCAGCAGCACCACCGGCCACATGCGGGAGAAGAGGAATCGCCGCTGCTTCAAGAGGAAAGAGATGCCGGGAAGCGGCCAGAACAGAGTACGATCAAAGTTTTCCCCCTGGAATCTCTCTTCCCCGAGGATCAGCAGAGACACCCGGCTCAGTGTCCTCGTTAATCATCCAGGGAGAGCGGGTGAGTTGAGGACTTCCTTTTAATCCTGAGTGAAGATAGAATGGTTGCAGTGTTTTTGAGTCTCTCTGGGTTCTTCGTTCACAGAAACAACATTCAGACACGTGCACAGCACCTCAGAGGAGGGAGCCGATGGAGATGACGATGACGAGGACGAGGACGACATGTTTGAACGAGATGACATCGACTTGTATGATGAGAAGGTAAAAGAAGAGGAATGGATCTGATGTCATCTCACATTTTACCACGGTCACACTCACGACATTAACACGTCACCCTCTGCTCACAGACTCTGCCGTCGGACCCCGTCGAGGCCGAGAAGCTGGAGTTGAGGAAGATGAGGACGCTGGATCGACGAGCCAAGATGAGTGAATTGCAGCGATTGCGCAACGCACAGGTTGGTGTTCGGTTATGTAAATACATTAATGTTCTCGTTAAGGTTAACCTCTGACCCGCTGCAGTTTCACAATGAATCAAATGTTTGTTTACGCTCTCGGTCTTGTTTTTGTGGGTTACAGTCCATCCAGAGGAGACTGGAGGAGATCGAGGTGACCTTCAAGGATCTGGAGGATAAAGGTGTCGTGCTGGAGAGGACTCTGAGAGGCGAGGCTGGTGAGAGCCACACGTAAACAGCACATTCATGATTTCCAATCCCTGATATTATCAAGGGCCTTGTTTATTTCGGTTGACTGTGAAAGCCTCGGCTCCTGGAGGCCCTGAGGCCTCCTGCGTCATTTAAGTCACAAGTTAAACACACTGAATACACAATAAGGGCCGTGTCTTTCTACCGTTGATGTATTTTTTTCCTCTTCCAGGCAGCAGCGGCTCTCCCGACATGATCGAGCATTGGATCCAACTCGTGCACGAGAAGAACGCGCTGGTGTCTGAGGAGTCTGACCTCATGGTGGCGTGAGTGACTCACTTTGTAAATTCAAACAGTCGGTGCACAGTGAACTCCTCTCTCGTCACACCGGGAACACAACGCGGCTTTTGTGCGTGGTAGAAATGACACGGCGGCCAGAATGTCCACAACATCAGACATCCGCCTCAAAACACTGGGTTGTTTGTTCTCAGCTCGCGGTCGGACTGTATTTGCTGTACATCCTTTTTACGACGACTCGCTTCTAAAGCGAGCGGCCGTGTCGACGTGACTCAGCGGATGTCTGTTTTTGTTTTTTGTTCTCCCAGGTCTCGACAGCTGGAGCTGGAGGACAAGCAGAGCATGTTGGAGTTGGAGCTCAGGAAGTACATGGAGCTGAATGGTGTGTAGTTTTTCTGTGCGCTCATGAAAACACGAGTTGTCGACGCCTCTTGAAGAGACCTTTTGATTCCGCTGCAGTTAGAGAACTGAATACAGTCATTGTGCATTTTAAACATCACACTGTTTCCCTGAATATAACATGACCCTTGTCCATGGTGGTGTTATGTACAAGGGCTGTTTTTCAGAACCAACACCAGATAGTCTTTCCTTAATGAAGAGAGCACCGATGTAACACTGGCTCCTACAGAGAGTGTTGCATTATGGGATGATTGTGCATTTCCTCGAGTCTATTTATAGTTTGTCAGGTTCACATTTTTCAGTTTCAAACATTCAGACGCTCGTGTGGATATTTAGAGCCAGTTTAAGAGCTGAGGAATAAAATCCCTAATTCCTAATAAATCGCTATTTTCAAGTTACCGTCTCTTAAATCCCAAACTCCCTCAGTGTGATTAACTAAAGAGCCAAACCTCAGTGGAGTCACTTAAAAAAAAAAAAACACTTGATTTGATTAACTCAGACTGATTTAGCCTCATATTAACTGTTGGCCCCTTAAATTCAATCAAGTTGCATCTAATTGGACACTCGTAGATAAATACGTCAGATTTTTTTCCATCAAGATCCATTAATTCATTCTCAAAGTAACGACAGAAGAAAAAAAAACATCCTGGAACGGCACCAGCATTGAATCGGTTCTTTCCTGAGCGGTATCACATCCGACCACCTGGTTTAGTTTCAGTATCTGTGCAGCAGATTGTGAGTAATCCTGCTAAATGACAAACAAAGGAAGCGAACAGATGTGACAGACCCAGCCAGCGTGTTATCATTGTTGTCTTTACATCGTCATTCACGCGTGACTATTATAAATATGTTGCTTGTATTTGTCCGGCAGACAAGACGCCGGAGCTGGAGGCGGAGGAGGAGCGAGTCCTGCAGCAGATGATCGAGGTGGTGGACATGAGGGACTCTCTGGTGTCGTTTCTGGAAGAGAAGAGGCTGAAGGAGATGAGCGAGGAGCAGGAGGCCTTCTCCATTATGGAGGCCAGGCGGCACTCGAAGGCAGGAGCTCAGGTTCACTGGGCATAGGACTTCCACATGCACACGCACACACTCATATACAAACACACACACACACACACAAACACACACGTGCACATGCAGCATGGACCTGTGTGTACGCGGAAGTAGACGCACTCTTATCTGCTGACTTTAAACCTGAGATTAAACTTTTGCAAAGCCAAAGATGCTGCAGAATCGTTAGCGGACAGTAACCGACCACAGGCGCTTCCATGGCGATGAGGATAAAATCTTCAGGCCTCACAGGGACGAAGGCTGAATGAGAACACTCCGGCCCCTAGAGGGAGACATAACCCTGGAGATCTGAGAAAGTCCACACGCAGCTCTGCAGCTCAGCCCCCCCCCCCACCCGCCGCCAGCTTTGACGGCAGAGTCACAGCAACACAACACGTAGGGAGAAGGATGTTTAGTTTCTGCTGCACTGGTGAACAAACCTCCACGCAGCAGGTAATCGTTACCCAGCCGCGGACCTGGCCTGGTTTAGGTGTCGCAGACATGTGACTCGAGCAGCGTAGAATTACATCGGTGGAGAAACCTGCGGTGCCTGAGAGCCTGATCTGTAAAACACAGGGTTACTGGGGTTTTTAAAACAATGTGATGTTCCTGTACTGTTGTAAACACAGATATAATATACAGTACATATCATACTTCTATTATTATTTGGTATATTGAATAGAAATATGATTAAGGTTAAAAAAAAAAAAAAAAACTAAGAGTTTACAGTTTAAATATTAGAATTATCAAAAGTAAAATCCAATTATTCATTATTTTTGTTTCTTATTTTTTGAAAGTTTCTGAATTGTGTAGCACATCCTGCCGTTCACCACGTCGTTCCACTCAGGGGTCGCTGGTTCTGTCCTCTGGGATCAGAGTTTGGGGTTTTCACAGATGGACTTGCACTCTGCTGATTTTGAAATGTTCCGGCAGGTGGTGGTGTGTTACACGGACACAGGCGGACTGTCGGTGAACGTAAAGGAGACGAAACTGGTTCATCTATTTATAAATTCTATCATTTATCATTTGCAGGTGTTTCTGTTCGTGCGCTGGCAGAAGAGCCACGATCGAGACGCAGCCACTTTGTTGTTAGTTAAAAAGGAGCCTTATGTATTTATCGCTCTGCTGCCATTTTTGTGCCACCTGGGCAGCACTTCACGTTATATGAAATAAAGATCACGCACTTTGCTGCTTTTAGTTTTTTTTCATGTCTCTGATCATACGTTTGAAGACCTCTGGTGTTTCCAGGTGTTGACGGAGTGGACGTGTCCTGCAGGACGGATGTCCCTCAGGTTAGAATCAAACCATAAAACAAGAACACAGGAGAAACTCATCAGAGGTGGAAGAAATACTCAGAGTATTTAAATACTCTGTTTTTATTTGGATTAAACTCACACAGGCAAAGAAACACAGATGAGACATTAGCTCGTTGGCAGAGGTAACAGTACAACTCATTTTGTACTTGTACTTTATGTTTTAAGTACATTTTGCTCACATTACTCATGAGTTGGTGGTAGAATATCATAACGTGTTATTATACCTCCACAGAGAAGGTTGTGATTCTGTAAATCATAAAGCAGTTTGCTGTGTTAGTGTTTAAACCTGTGTGATGTACAGTTTCCCTAAAGTCGTGAAAACAAAACACACGGACAACGCATCTTTCCAATCAGCGTCTCTACCTCTCACATTAAAAGTGAACTTCATGGTGTTTCGTCATTTGAAGTAATAGACGCAGTAAAAGTACAACACTGTAATTGCAGGTTGCAGGATTTCTGACCCCCTCTGCTGCTGTTGTGCAGGTTAACATCCATCGTGTTGTTCTCCGCAGCCCCGACTACTTCTCTCCTGATTGTAAAAGACTTCAGCTCGTTCTGGCTTCTTACAAATTATACCTCAGATGGGAGATGACCATGACAACCCGCTGAACCCGTAACCATGACAACACGATGAGAAAGTCTAGCTGCTGATATTCTTCACAGGTTTTTTATTTATTTTTTTTATTTTTTGTTATTGGCCTCCAGGACCCGCCTGCATCGCTGCAGCTTTGGATTTGAATTATTTGTGGATGATTATAATTTTTTGCCAGGGTCTGCAGGTTTGGTGTGTGTGCAGTAAATACACCATCAGAGGAGCCGTGTCACGGTGACCTGTCCTTTGAGGCCGAGAGAGAGAGGCAGGCGACATGAGCACCCGATGCAGATTAAAACATAAGCTTGTTAAAGGTCCCCTCTGAAGACCACAGTTTGCTGCTGCAGGCTTATGCAGGCCGACGCTGCAGTGGTGAGAGCATCAGTCTGTGCGAACACCGTCCGGGAGGTTGGTGGTTCGATCTCCGGCTCCTCCACTCCGTCTTCCTAAGTGTCCTCGGGCAAGATACTGGGCCCTCACTCGCTTGCTCTGTAATTCAAACAGTGCGTTGTATGTGTGTGTGAATTAGTGAATAGAACTCGCTCGAAACCTGTTTACATTATCTCTTCATAGATCATCAGTAAGTTTTTCTTCAGAACAAAGTTTGTGTTTCCAGGTTGTGACGCCGGAACACTTTGAACCACTGGGCTCCGAGGAAGATTCATCATTAGAGATTAAAAGAATTAGTATGAAAATGCTTTTTCGTTTGAAGAAGTTGTCACCATTTACTTCAATTGTTTTGGATTTGGACTTTTGGGTGAACTATCCTTTTAAATGTTCACCACGCAGGAATTGTGCGTGGATGTTGGACATGTAATTGGTCCCCTCTGTGTAAATTGTGGCCCCTGACAGAAAAGTCATAGATCCGCCCCTGGAACCTGAGGAAGAACGCACTAAATTTTTGGTGCAGATCCAGGATTTATTTTTCACATTTTCCTTTATTATAATAAAACATTCTGATGCTTTGAGGCCTTTGATATTTAAGAGTCTGTGCAGTTTGGTGCCGATTCAAATAAAAGTAAATGTGGTTTTATAAGCAGACTGCAGATAAATCAAACAGTATGCACCACACTCCTGACTTTATATATTTATATATATATATATATAAAACAAGTCCACTTCCATCTGTGCTGAGGAGCGTGCTCAAACTGTTGTGCGCGTACACCTGCATGCACTCGCTCGCGAGGTGAGTGAATGAATCGTGGATGTTTTGGTTTCGGGGAAGGAGCCGCTCCTCTGCGCAGGACGCACAGGTTCCCATATAAACCTGCAGCATGTGTGCAGAGATGAGGAGCGATGCAGCAGCAGCAGCAGCAGCAGCCTGAGCTGGATCCTCTCAATGAGCACCTGTGAGAGTGTCCGCCCCCCCCCTCGCCTCCTCTCTCCATGGACGTAATCTCCGACCGGACGACAGGTATTAGTCGGGTCCCAGACGCAGTAATCCGTCCAGACCAGGTCGAGCTTTGCTCAGGAGAGTCAGAGCAGCGGAGCTCCTGCAGCAGCAGCGCACAGAGTCCAGGTGAGCCCCACATCACCTCCCATCCCATCTCCAGCCTCTTCTCCGTCACCTGAACCACTTTTATCTGGAGGAATTCAGATCCGTTCATTTTGCAGAGTTGCAGCTCTTGAGGATTGTGTTTGTTGTTGTGGGGTTTTTTTTCCTGCAGAGCGCCAGAGTTGCTTCATTTGTATTCTGAGCGTAATGTTGTGATTCCCTGCTTCTGCTCAGTGACGTTGTCTGTGAGAGCCGAGTGCTTCAAGCCTGAGCTGAATATCTGACCAGTCTTCTGTTTTGCCGCAGAGTGAGATCTGATGCTGCAGCCAACTTGTGGCATGAGAGGAGAGAGAGAAGGAGCAGGGACTCTGTGCACTGAGCTGTCGTTGTTGCTATTGTTGTTATTATCCTCCTGTGCACTGGTGTAAACCCCTGCAGGTAAGAGAGGGAGCAAAGAGCCGAGAATAAGAGATGCTGCTGTTGTTGTGACTCTTGAAAAAAGTCCCTGCATTGAAATGTGGATCAGTGCTGCAGGTTGTGCATCATCACTGTTTGTGCACGAGAATGTAGATTCTCTGCTCCATCGCATGTTCTGACCCAAACAGCAGCTCGTTGAACAAACGACTGCAGTAAAATAAAAGAGGTGAGAGCAGAAGAGCCTCAGAGCTGATCAGTGTGTGTGCGTAGACCTGGTTTGAATCATGCACTGATACGTAGATGTCATGTTTTACAGTTCCGTGTGTCGAGCTGTGATGTTTGCATGTGGATCCAAGCATTTCGTGGCTTTTTGCTTTTGTGTTCAACAAGTACCTTCGTTCTCTGGCGGTCCAGGTTTTCATCCTGCTCGACCTGTTGCATGGTTTGAGTCTCTGTTCCAGCAGTTTGAGCCGTGACAAGGTCAGGCCTCCAGATCAAGAGTCACTAATCCATTATATAAGAGAAAAGAGGGCAGGAAACTGAGCTGCATATCCTGTTCATGTAAAGTTCTCCTAATCCTTCTGTGAGATAAGTCATTAGATAAGTTCTGGAACTCTCTCTCGTCCTGAAACTGGAGGAGTTCGTCATCTGAGCCAAGTTAACATCAGAGCTTTTATTATTGTTGGTCAACTTTTAATCTTGAACACTTTGGGACCAGGCAGTGCAGAAAAATTCCAATGCACTGGAATCTTGCTGCTGCTGCTGATTTCTGAGGCTTATTCCTGCGCAGCAGTGTCGTCCAGTGTTTTCGGAGCCAGTGAGTCAGTTACAGATGAGATTAGTGCTCCAACCTTCTGTCTGCAGGAGGACGCAGCAGCTGTGTCTTTGTCAGACAGTCTGAGCAGCGCAACCTTCATGCCTGCCGTCTCACGGCCTCGACCATAATCCCAGACGACTTTCTGTTTGTGATGATGAGGGCGTCTGGATATTAAGCCAGGATTAATATCGAGCATCGTTCACGTGCCTTTTTCTCTCTCCTCACATCTGAAAGAACCCCCCACAGACGCAGACATGGGACGCCAAGAGGCCGACTACGTGTGGAAGAAGAACACCGAGAACATCCAGGAGGTGTTCGACATCATGGAGGAGTTGGGGTCGTAAGTACATCGCACTCACATTTAAAATTGTTGTTGATCTTGTTGAAGAAAAGTTCACTGAGTTCTAATTTCCTGCTTGGTTTTCTGAATCAGCAGTAGAATTTCTCCCTGTTTTTCTTGTGAGAGTCCTTTAGTGATTGAAGCAGCTGCAGTAAAAAATAGATAATATACATATACAGTATATACAAAGGATTAAAAGGTAGTATGACTGTCTATATACATGTAGAGCATATCATACATGTTGCATATGTATACATCACATCAACAGACGTAACTCTTCAGGGCTGAATTCTATATAATTCATAAATTGAATCCATTGATTTCAGACTCTCTCTCTTCACATTTGTCTTCCACTTGTTGAATGAAGGTAAAATAGGTTTTGACCAGATTCCTGTTTTCAAGCTGCAGTTCTAAGCATCGTCTCTCTCTCTATATTTCTACTGTGATGTTGATAAACCTGAAATACTACATTAATTGATTACCACAATTAGTGATTCATATATCTTCTCACTCAGCCTGGTCGGGGGCTCCAGGCTCTCAACGTGCTGTTTGAGTTTCAGGACAGATTACTGCTTTGATAGGATTGACACGAGGAATCCGTCTTTACTGAAGTCTTAGACAACAAGATGCTCGGGCTGTTAGTCCGACCGTCCTGATGGCTCCGGGCTGTGCAGTCAGCTGAGCGAGCCCTCGTTCAAGTGGTCTTTTTAATTTGTTTGAAAAATAATTAAATTCCTAAATGTTTGGTTCTAACTTCTCATTTGCTGCTTCTCTTCGTCTAATAGACAAATTAATTGATAAGTGAAGTAAGAAAGTGCAACTCAATGGCTAATTTACTAATCCAGTAAATTAGTACATATCGTTTATATTCTTTTTATATTTTTCAGTTTCTTTGCATATTTACTTATTTATTACCTTTACTGATTTTTAAATTGCCCCTAGTGGGACTAATAAAGTTATTGTATCTCATCTTATCTTATTTATTTTGTCTTCTCTTATCTTACAGCCCTTATAAACTAATGTGTGAATGTTTTGCAACACGTCTCTGTATACTACACACACACACACACACACACACACACACACACACACACACACACACACAAACACACACACTCCCCTGTGTTGGCCTGATTCTTGTGAGGTCAGCGTTAATAAGCAGCAGGTCCTCTAGCGGTCCGGTGTTCAGCGAGTGGCTTGAGAGCGGCGGATCAGAGGCCTGCAGTAAATAAAGGTGTGAGCGAGCCAGTGCTGTGACATCAGCGTGTTGTTGGGCAAAACAGCCGGGCTCCGTGCTGAGGGCTGAGGAGGCAGAACACATCAGCCTCGGCTGGAGAGTACAGAACGGTTTAATACGATCTACGGCAAATAACCTCGACTCTCAAACAGCACTCAGGCTCCTCGTGAAATCACATTTCAATTCACCAGGTCCAGATTTTTATTTGGATCTGCACCAAACTGCGCACACTCAAAGTGTAGGAGCCATGAATTCAGTCCCTCAGAAATAATCTTTGTTGTGATATTATCAGATCTGTCATGGTCTGGTATTGTTATTGTTGTTTAAAATAATTTGAATTATGATCCTGGCGATTGGAAAACGTTGGGTCTCGTGCAAACTGGTGCGTGCTTCCGATTAATGCATTTTAAAAATATGTTTATTTGTTTCTTCATTAGTGAAACCATCTCTTTGTCGTATTCTGAGTCACTCATCAAATCTCTTTGTCAGCAACTCAGACATTTTTGTTTACTGCTTTGAAGTTGCAACACATAAATATCAGTCCCCTCAACATTTATTACGATCGAGATGATGAATTATTCTGTTACGCTGTGACTGACGGTGTTAGAGGAAGTGTGATCCTGCCTACCAGCAAACAAACGCAGGTGAAAACACAAGATAACAGAAACTGGGCAGAGACGAGCTTCACCTAAACAAAGTGTTTGAAACTGAAGGATCCAGAAAAAGAGACCTTTTCCTGCTGCAGTGTGATTTTCTATCGTTTCTGTTGAACAGTGACAACGAACAGAGCTGAGCTGCTTCACTGGTTTATTCCATCTTTCCCGTCTTCCGTCTTGAAAGCGTCCAGAGGGAGCAGGACTTTGAGTGGAACAGATACAGCCTTTCCCATTGGGCCTCATCACGCACAGCGAAAACAACATCCTCACGGTTTCCTAGCAACAGGACGCAGCCTCCAACCCCCTGAACGTCTTATGAAACATTTCACTCGACAGTTTTTGAATTTTAAGCTCAGAAAAGTGCTCGTGATGTCTGATTGCCTGATTGCTTTCGTGTTCGGGCCTTGATTGATAATTTCCCCTGAGAGTCACAATAATTTTGCGAGGAGACGCCAGCAGGAAGAACAGCCTCGTCAACCAGGGACAAAATCAGTTGAGCGAACGGGATGTGACGTGCGGGCGACAACGTCCTCATGATGTGACTCAGTCAAACAAGCATCGAGGGAAATAAAGCGGTTATGGTTCACATTCAGTTTTTTAAATAGATAAGACACGAGGTTGCTTTTATCCTCCTGCAGCCGCGTGTTCATTCCTTCATCCCTCCTTCGAGAAGCGGCTCGCAGGCCTCGACACCAAACAACCTGTACCTGTGAGAGCGAGAGCTTGTTGTTCCCGAGGATCAGTGCTGCTGCACATGCTCCGTTTCTGACCTGTGCACCCGAGGCCCTCAGCCTGCCGCCGTTTCCCTTACGTCAGGGATAAGGCGCCTAATCCACCCGCTAGGACAACTATTCCCAGACAGAGCTGAAGATAGCAGGGACACGGAGCAGCACAGTGATAAGTCACTGACATGCGAACAGTTAAACCTCAGAGATCTTCATTACGTCTTAATTGAGCCCCCCCCCCAGATATTTCTTGAAAAGACCGGGAAGGTTCCATTCCTGTGTGATGCAATTAGGCGAGAGGCAGTGACATCATAATTACAAACAGCTCTGACAGGAGCATTCAATCTTTGAGATTTTATTTATGGAGGCAAAATCTGCAGGATTGATTCTCAGTTCATGTTCCGACTAAAACCTGAGTATTTGTACATTGTAAAGTTTCAATCATCTTCTTTCCTCTGCAGATCCGTTTTATATCCGGTTTGTTTAAATCTGCACAGAATTCAAAGTGTATAAAAGACAGTTGGTGGTTTTTCAGGTGTATTTGAGCTTTTTTGATTTTTGTACAGATCCAGATGTTGCCAGTTGCATTGCTAAGCTAAGTTAAGCTAAGCTAAGCTAAGCTAACCATCTTGTGGCTGTAGCTCCGGATTCAGAGTTCATTTAGATCTGAACGCCCTCTTTTGTTTTTTATAAAGATTGTAAATAGACTGTAAGCAGTCCTCGTATCTGTGGACCCGACCCCCGTTTACTTTTTTTTAATGTTCCCTGTAACATGATATCAATCTTTTCCCAAATTATTTGTCAAATTAAAAGCGGGAATTTTTTCCTCATTAAAGCAAAATTTAGTCACATTATTATATCTTATCTTCTTTAATGCGTTTGAAAGTACAGGCCTGCGAAGAAATTGTCAAGGCTGGAAAAGAAAGAAAGAAAGGATTTCATTTGCCACGTAAAATTTAGAAATGCATTTTGTTTTTAGAGTTCAACATTGTCGTCATAGAGTGTGTGTCTGTGTGTTTGTGAACAGAGGGGCGTTCTCAGAGGTTTACATGGTGAAGGAGAAGAAGACGGGGAAGATGTTTGCCATGAAGTGTGTGAAGAAGAAACAGAAGACGGACCTGAACCTGGAGAACGAGATCGCCGTGTTGAGAAGGTGAAGCTTCGACTTTCCTTTCATCTGCTCCGTCTCTGAGTCTGTGGTGAATTCTGCAGAGACGTGATCAAAGTGTTGTTTTCTCAAACAGAATCAAACACGACAACGTCGTGGGGATGGAGGATTTCTACGAGAGTCGGACTCATTACTACCTCATCATGCAGCTGTGAGTTTCCCAGCTGTTAATCGTAGAACTAGAGGAATTCAGATTTGAGGTGACAGAGTGTGATGCCTGTGATTTCTTGGTGCCAGCGTTTCAGGCGGGGAGCTGTTCGACCGCATACTGGACCGGGGGGTGTACTCGGAGAAGGACGCCAGCAGGGTCATCCAGCAGGTGCTGCAGGCCGTCAGCTATCTGCACCAAAACGACGTAGTGCATCGGGACCTCAAGGTACGAACCTGAAATCATTCAAATACGTCTGTTTGTACCGAAAATCTGAACTGTTCAAATGACTCAAGTACATTTTTCAAGAAAAATAAAGTTAAAATTCAGATTTTCACAGATGTAATGAATTAAATTTGAATCCAATGTCAACAAAGAAATATCAAGAGTCATGAACTTGATATATTAAAGACCTGTTTAAACATATTCAAGCCTTTTTAACTATATTTTACTTATTTATATATATTTCAGGGTCACGTGATCTATTCTATCTCACACTGTTAAATTTTATTTGCTTCTTTACTTGTTAAAGAAACTTTAAGCGCTCGTTTCTGTGGATTCGGTTTGTTTAGCTCAGCACAAGTGACTGGGAGCAGGTGAACTCGTCCACCGGTGACAAAACACACCTGCCTGCCCCTGTTTGTCAGAGCAGTGACATCAGAGCTTGTTTGTTATGCGTCTCTGCTGAGGACAGTCATGTCCGGAGGTGTTGTGGTTTCAGGTCGTCCGTCCGTTCGTCCCATTGTTGTGAACGAGGTTTCTCACGAACGCCTCGAGGGAATTTCTTCAAATCAGGAACAAACGTTTCATTGGAGCTTGAGGATGAACTGCTGAGGTTTCGGTGGTCATAGGTCAAAGGTCGCTGTCACTGTGACATCGCAAATTACGTGTTGTTGTTTTTTTTTTCATAATTCAAGAATTAATATCCGGAAGGTCATAGGTCAACTTTCCCTGTGACATCATGATGTTCTGCTCAAACACTGAGGAGCAGATGACGATAAAACCAAGGTTCAGTTGTGGTTCTTTGGACAGAGCCAGGAAACAGTTTGCCTTTAGAGCCGCGCTAATCTTCTCATCTAACTCTCGGCAGGAAAACTATTCCTGTAAATTCCGGATTGATAAGCCCAAACATTGACTTTTAATGGGCAGAGGCGTTGAAACTTTTATCCAAAGTGAAATGTGTGAGAAGGCGATGAGATGTTCGGCAGCGTGTGAACGGCTCTCCTGTGTTTGTCCCTGTGCAGCCAGAGAACATCCTCTTCTACTGCCCGGATGAAAACTCCAAGGTCATGATCAGCGACTTCGGCCTCTCGAAGATGGTGGACAACGACATCATGTCGACCGCCTGTGGCACTCCAGGATACGTAGGTGAGGATGTCTCATGAATGATGTATGGTGGGTCTGAGAATACGAGGACACGCAGCCGCTGTGGAGAGTTTGGACAGGATGTAATATTTATACCTGTCCGTCTCTGGACTCGCTGACATCGTCTGTCACTTTCAGCTCCAGAGGTTTTGGCTCAGAAGCCGTACAGTAAAGCAGTGGACTGCTGGTCCATCGGAGTCATCACCTACATCTTGTAAGTGTGAACCACGACTGCAACACATCAGCAGAAAGAGACGGAAAGAATTTGAATTAAATCTGCATCAATTGTGAATATATATATAATAAAAAACACACACATTTATATATGCTGTATATATATTCAGAACACACCTTGTTTCCCGACCCTCCTCATAATAGTAATAATTAAAAATAAACATAAGAAAGAAGATTAACAAAGAAAAAGACGGTATGAAAATGAAAGTTAATGGTCTTCATCATAGAGAAGCACTGTCCAAAAATAAATTAATAAGTAAGTTGCTGCATTTTCATAAATATTTTAAAAGCTGAAAATGTTCTGACGTCGACCTGCACACAGAATAATGAAGCTGACGCGGCACCACGTTCCAAATGCTCACACTGTTACACACAGATGCACCTTATTGTAGAATATTCAGTACTTTCCGATGTTAATAAATGCTTATCTCATCATCGCAGACTCTGTGGATATCCTCCTTTTTATGAAGAGAGCGAGACGCGACTCTTCTCCAAGATCATGAAGGCGCAGTATGAGTTCGACTCCCCCTTCTGGGACGACATATCTGAATCTGGTAAAGCTGCAGAATATTAGCACGGACGTATTGTGTTGTTGTGTGTCGCCTGCTGCAGCTGCTTCACGTCTCCACACACACACACACACAAACACACACTCTCCCTTTGCTCTGAACTCCTTCATCTCTCTATCTGCAGCTAAAGACTTCATCCGTAACATGATGCAGAAGAATCCCAACATGCGCTACAGCACTGACCAAGCACTCAGACATCCCTGGTGAGTGTCACTGTGAGGACTTATAAGAATAATTCTAATGAAGGCTGACAATAGGAAACAGTTAAAAAGCAAACAATAAGTAATGCTCCTTAGATTTTCTTATAATGTCTTTAACGATGGAAACAGATCCGTCGCAGGATTAAATCTAACGTGGAACAAACGTTGTTCTCCGTCCTCTCTTTTTTCAGGATAATCGGAAAGACGGCCCGCAGCCAGGACATCTACTATTCTGTCAGCGTTCAGATCCAAAAGAACTTCGCCAAGTCCAAGTGGAAGGTCAGTCCTCATTGATTTCTTGGCCTTGATGCGTTAAACTCCTTTAGGAGCTGCAGTTTATAATAGATTAATCTTGAGCCTACCTAAGTCCTTCCTGATTAAGGCCAGTTTAATAAGATATTGTTCTGTAATCGAGGCCAACGAATGTAGATCGAGGGCGAGTCTCAGTTATTTGCAGTAATAAACAGGTGGAGATGGATTCTACTTTTCCTTCTGTGACATTTCAAAAATGTACTTTTTGAGTTTTCGTGACTCAACATGATTCTCAGCCTCCCGGAATAAATCAAAAAACGTTATTCGTCCCCAAAGAAGCAAATAAAAGTGTCACCCACACACATAAAGGACAAGAGTAGATACGGACAAAGCTAAAAATACAAAAAAACAAGTGTTCACATTAGAAGACGCCTCCTCAAGTACGACTCAAACACTTTTGTGAGCCTGCAGGAATGTCCCTCAGTAGAGAGCATGCTCCCGTCCTGCAAACGCTCCGTGTCTCACAGGTGTCTCCGTTCCCTTCACAGCAAGCCTTCAACGCTGCCGTGGCCATCAACCACATGAAGAAGCTGCAGCAGGCCCACTCCGAGCAGACCATGAGGCAGACCAGCATCCCGGACATCAAGGTCATCGACCTGTCCTCCCCGACAAAGACCCGCAAGCGTCTCGATCCAGACAAGCTTGAGCCGGAGGTCAGCGGGGGGGCGCGGGGGACGTGTCACATGCCCCTGCCCACGAGCCACATCGAACCCAAGAGCCATTACCAAACGCTGAAGGCCAGTCAGAGCCAGCGCGGCGCGCATCACGCTCCCTCAATGGCCGAGCAGGGCAAACACGTGTACCACTCCGAGCCCGCCAACCTCAACGGGTTCGTATCAGCTTCTGAGTTGTGACCGTGCGACTGAAGTGGGACGCACCTGTGACTCACACTGTCCGTTGTACTTTCAGGTATTGTAGGAACCGTGACGGTAAGACTGTGCAGACCGGAGTTTGCTCAGTGATGTGAAGGCTGCGAGAGGTTGACACGGAAAAAAAAGCATTTTACTCGGTAGGTGCAAGGAAAACGACGGAATGTGTATTCTGATCAAACACAGTAGAACAACAGGGAAACTGTTAGTGTTCTGTTCCAGCTCGTTAAAGTCCACTGGGTCTCACTCTGAGTGTGTTCCGCCCCCTGCAGGTCAGTGTTGCCGTGCTCACTCAGCATGCAGCTGTTTTGTGTTGGCAGCTCCCCCTGGTACCGCGAGCGAGAAGTTCGTCTGACGGACCCGAGCAGGTCTGCGAGGTCCACACAGGCCGTGGGACATTTTTATTTTGGAACGAGTGCCTATGAAGCTTCCCGACGCACAACCACACACACACACACACGCACACACACTTTGATTCACAGGGTAGACTTCAGTTGAGCAGTTATTCAGAGGACCGGCCCTCGTAGACGGGGGACGTGACGTGTTGCTCGTCTTGAGTGTGAAGCGGTCGCTGATCTCAGGAGTCGCAGAGACTGATTTTGCAAATCCTGACTTGGGATCGGGTTGATTTCATTTCACTGAGCAGCACTTTGATGTCCAGGTTTGTAGATTTGTGAATACGTGTCATCGAGGAGAAGATTCACGAACAGATTTTCCCGCCGCGCTTCATCCCTCTGTGTGCAAAGCTTTACTCTGTAGCCGACCTGCTTTCGTGAGCACAGTAGAATATTTACACCGACAAACTGCATGCTTACCTCCTCCGATGATAACCGACTGTTGTGAAGTTGTGTTGTGTTCTATCTTTTCTATAAGTTTCTTTCTTTTGTTTTAAAAAAAAAAGTAACGACGAAAAGAAAACGAGTTGACGAATCGTAAACAGTGTAAATGCCACAAGTACAGTTTATCCAAAACTGCCACAGTATACACAGTACACGCTGATATACGTTCTCTGTACTAGACGTCCACTTCCTGTACGTGCTTCATTCAGTGTCTCAGCTGTGTAGCTTTGTATCGATCTAGTAAAATATGGATTCCTGTACGCTCATCAATAAAGTTTATGCAAAAACTTTCGCTTCCATTTTTATCTTTCCACTAAATGTTCCCTCTTGATGTCTCCAGAACGTCTCGGGACTAACTCACCTGAAAACCACGATACCTGATAAATATATTATAATAATAATTTGGTTTTGATGATAAATCTGGAGCAGAACTGTGTTCAAAGTTCACTGTGCTTTGGAATTTAAAAAAATGAATGTGAGTCTGAATCAGTTAATGTGTTTAGAACAAGACTTTTTATTAATTAATGTTTTACTTGTTATTCATCATTATTTTGAATAATAGACGTTAATACCCCCCACATGAGAACGAACAACTTTAAGTATTTAAAAACTACACAGAAAAACTGAAAACTTTTGTTGAATCAAAATGCAAATTTAAGAATTATAAATTCTTCTAAACTTAAAGTAAAGTTTTGCATTAACAACAAAAAAAGAACCGACTTTTTATTCTGTACCTGATTTTGTGACCTGACCGTGTTTCCCTAATTAAACCAACCTCCGAGCCAGTTATCCGGCTTCAGTAGATTAACAGCAGGATTAGTAAAAGCAGTGTATTTAGAGCAGCAGGTAAATCACACTAAACCAATAGATACACATCATGACAGAAAAGTATTACCTGTACTTTTACATGTACTTTTACACAGACAAATCCCTGTGTATCCTCACCCCTCCTCGGCCCTCCTCGGCCCCCCCGACACTCTGCGGCGGACTCGATGAAGGCCGCGGTGCAGACAGTCCGCCCATTCAGGCAGAAGAACCCGGAGATGTGGGGCGAAGGTCTCCGAACAGGCTCGACCTCTTCCCAGCAGCAGGATCATTACTGACGGCGGAGCTGAGGAGATGTCTGAGGAAAGTTTCTGCTCCAGATGTGACAACGAGTTTGTCGTGAATTCACATTTCATCACTTCAGAGCAAAAGTTCACACGTGGGTTTTGACATAATTTATTTGTTTTTGTCTCTTTTCTGTTTTTTTCTGCAACGTTTTTGTTTTGGCTCATTTTTAAACCAACATGCAGGCGTCTGGTGATGTTGACCAAGTTTTTTCGCCGAGTGCTCGTGACACGTCTCTCTGTGACAAAGATCAGACGCATTTCACAACTCGCTCGTCTGACTTTACTCCCTCCTCCCTCAGGGAACGAGGTCAAAGGGCAGAGAGCTTCATGCGGACACACACACACGCACACCATGACTTCAGGGGACATTACAGTGACTCACAATGATGCCCTAACCTGAACCTGAACCTCATCTAGTCTAAAATCTGTCTCGATATGGGGACTTTCATTCTGTCCACATAACAAAGACAAACCCCAACATTCTAACTGTGTTTACAGATTAATGTCCCCACAACATGAGTAACACCTTCATCTCATGACGTCCAATGTGCAGTAACTTGCAGGACTGAAGTGTTTGCATTATTTATTCAGTCTGTCTTCTGCTCTCAGGACGGCCGGAGCTCTTCTCGATACACAGATCTGACCTCATGTGATGACACCTGTTTATTTCTGAGAACAGGCGCACTTTTACCCAGAAGACCTCATTTCCAAAACAGCAATTGCAGCACCAGTGGCCTCATGAATATTCATTTTTGTCTCCACTGTGGGAGGGGACCTGTCTCCGCTTGTGCTTAAATTGGACGGTTCGCCTTCTGTCTCTCTGCCTGCGAACTCCCGATCAGACCGAACACTGAGGAACTTGCAGTGTCCTTCAGAGTGAGTATCTGCGTGGGACACATTTATCCAAACAACCTGAGTAATTCAGCATTTCTTGGTTGATTCGGTCGAACAAATGTTTCACGTTCACTCTCTGTTTTTCCATCAACAGATAAAATCAAGTTGCAGAAATATGCAAACCATTGGTGAGATCATCCCATTCGCTAAGGAGGTGCTGAACCAGGGGCCCAACTGGGGCATGGTGAAGATCTACACGCTGGGCTCCACCCTGGTGATGCTCGGCGTGGTCGGCGGGCTGGTGGAGACGGTTTTGCTGCCGTTTGCGGAGCGGGAGCCTGCACGCGCCGGTGGAGCTGGACGAGGAGACGAGGGAGGACAGAGAGGTGCGGAAGTCACACACTACCTCTGTTTGCCTTGAAGTCGTGGATGTGCTGGAGACGGTTGGAGTCCAGGGTCAAACATCTGGGGTCTCAGCCAAGTGCTTATATGCCTTACAAAGAAACTCTGGTCTCCTGATTTGAATGGACACTGCATTTGTAACGTTTGATGACCATGGTGGTAAATAAATCACTGTGTTAAACTCGTCCATTTGTATTAATTCTTTTATTTAGATTGTTGACTTTAGTTCAGAGAGAAACTGGTACAATAAAGTCTGGCAGCAGATAATTACAGATGTGATGTGATGAACGTGTGCGATTTAAATAACATTACACAGTTTTTCCAGTCACAGACCGTTTCAGGTCATACATTTAAAATGTAGAGAGAAAAATATGAATTGTGAATTAGAGTTTCATTTAATTCTAATGCTGATCCGAAGAAGATTTTCTTGAGTTATCAATTAATTATTAAAAAAAACACACAGAAAAACGTACTTCTATTGTTAAACTTGTTTTGTCCAACCAACAGACCAAACCCCAAAGTTTCTGAACTTTTGAACAGAACTTGGAAAAGGAAACACTCAACAATTAGCGGATGAAACTAAGAGATGGCTGTGTTTACTCTCCTTTTAATGGAGTAATTGATTAAACAAACCCTGGCTGTAGTTTTAAAGGAAACCTGTAATCCTCTCTGTGAGGGTTGATACTTGCATGAACATTAACTTTACAGAACATTTATGTAAAAGTACATTTGACCAAAGCGTATCTGAGTCATTTCAACTTCTTAATTATTTATCATAAGTATTATTTTGCACTTAGAATTGAACTGATACTAATGTGTTTTTATTTTAGTTCATCAATTTGTTATCATGGATTTCGTGAAGCACTTTGTAGCCGTGTTTAGATAAGTGCTGTTCAAATAAAGTTATAATAATAAGGGCAAAGGTATCTGCACATACTCATCTAATATTCCTCTGACTGTGAGCTGAGGTTTGTGTCCAGCAAGTCCCATAAAATATGAGGAGTTTTAAAACTGAAGAGTGGAGGCGGTGTAAACAACCGAGTAGAAACAAATGAAACTTAAAGTGATTCATTTAAAGTGATTTCGTTAATTTAAAGCTGATTTGATCGAAGCAGTTGTGATATGATGAAAACAGCATTTCAACAGTACAAGATTTCCATCTGTAATTTAATTAGCCTCCATTTTTATTGTTCATATTTTAAATCAAGCGTTTTTTACTTCAACCTGTTAAAAATCCAGAAAGTGTAACTTTACCTTCAAACACTAGGGGGCGGAAGCGAACGCGATGCTCCAATTTCCACATCCGGTCGTGTGACGGAAGTAACGTCACAGACCCGCGCCGTGTTTACCAGCGGCGGCTGAAAAGCGTCGTCGGTCGAAAATAAAGTCGCATTCGAAGTGAAATCAAATAATCTGAACGTTTGGAGTCGAGACACATTAAGATGGCGGATCCTGCGGTGGCGTCGGGAGGTCCTCTGAGCACAGGCGGGGTAAGAGACGAGCTGGAGCCGCTGTTAGCTGCCGAGTGTGCGCGGGTTCACCGCGTTTAGCTAACCGTCACATTCACCTGAGTGGTGGTTAGTTAGCAGTGAGTTAAGATTACCAGGAGAGGGTTAATATAAATAGGGGTTAATAAATATAACCAGGAGTTAGTTAATATAACCAGCAGTTATTTAATATAACCAGGAATTATTAAATATAACCAGGAGTTAGTTAATATAACCAGGAGTTATTAAATATAACCAAGAGTGGGTTAAGATTACCAGAAGTTATTTAATATGACCAGCAGTTATCAGAATCAGAATCCTTTATTGTCAGTGTTCAACATTGTCACCAACATTAAAACAGTGAAAATTGTTTTAGCAGCTCTTCTTGTTACAGCAGCATTTATCTGACTTTTGGAAATCAGAACAAGAATCAAGAAAGTTATTTACTAGAAGCAGCAGCTAGATACAATCATCAGCAGTTATTTAACACAACCAGCAGTTAGTTAAGATAAACAGCGAGTGAGTTAAACAACCAGGAGTTAGTGACAATAACCAGGAGTTATTTAATATAACCAGCAGTAAAAAGAAGATACAGATAGGTCTGTGTCCCAAAAAATGCATTTGTGAATCCAGCAACATCAGGGGAGTCTAAAAAAAACCCACACACGTAGTGATCCACACACAAATACACACTAATAGATAAACCCACACACAGATGTAGAAATATATTATTTGTATTTGTGATTTTTTTTCACATTGTATTTGTGAATCCTTCTGTGCACATTTGTGAATATTGAGACTGGTCTGACCTCATCAACATGTGATTGATGCCTGATTGGTTGATATAGATGGAATCATTTGAACTCAATGTTGTGTTGGTTTCTTTCGTGCTGTTTCTTTACGGTGTGTTTTCTTGTGTGTTTAGCGTGGGGGGGGCAGCAAAGCAGCTTCCAGCCCTGCAGAGAACTACCACCTGGCCCGACGCCGCACCCTGCAGGTTGTTGTCAGCGCCCTACTGACCGAGTGTGGCTTCGAGAGCGCAGAGAAGGCGGCGGTGGAGACGCTCACTGAGATGATGCAGAGCTGTGAGTCTGAATCCTGAAGTGATGTCTTTATGCACTGAGGATAAACCACGTCCATTTTACTGGGAGCTTCGTATTTGAATATTTGTGTTGTGTGTTTGCTAACTATTAGCAGTTAGCAAGATGTTACCAAACACTAACGTGCTATAATTTCTCTCATAATTTGTTTCCTGCACTTCATCACAAAGTCGTTTTGAGATATTGCCGAGAAGAGAAAAAAAAAGACAGATCCATTCACAGAGTGACTACAGAACCTGTAGATCAGTAATTTGGTGTGTTAACTAGAGAGTGTTTATAAAGAAGCAACATGAGTCATATTTTTAATGATTGATGCGAACGTTGTTTTACACTCCTTCTTTATTCCTCATCCACTTCTGCTAAATGTTCACTGATCATTAACAGGCTTTTCTGAAACACAGCGTTTTGTCTTTTCTTTGCAGATATAAGTGAAATAGGTCGTTGTGCTAAAGCTTATTGTGAACACACGGCCAGAAGCGTTCCGACCCTGTCGGACACGGTGGTCACACTCATTGAAATGGGTAAGTCCCGGAGGAGACACATGAAATATAGATCGCTGACATGATGAAATATCAATGACATCATTTTGTTTGTGTCACTGCAGGTTTCAATGTGGACACGCTGCCTGTTTATGCAAAACGATCACAGCGGATGGTTATAACTGCACGTAAGTAGGCGCCGTCCTCTCCACTGTAGGTGTCAAAAGTTATATGTTATTAAAATAGGCTTGAATATCATAACTGGATCAAAGTCGTTTTTGTCTTTATTGATTTCAACTGTGACAAATTACTTTTTGGAATTGTAGCTCCAGTGACGAACCAGCCTGTGACTCCCAGAGCGCTGTCAGCCGGACAGAAACGCACACATCCAGCTCACATCCCAAGTCACTTCCCAGAATTCCCTGACCCTCACACATACATCAAAACACCGGTGAGTCCCAACTGTTCTCAGGAGATGAAGTAGAATCCATTAAAGAGCATGTTGTGTCTCTTCTTGTGCCAGTTGTTGCATCAAACCTCAGTTTGTGTGGCAGATAAAAATCTAAGTCTTTTATTTTTTCTTTCTGCAGACATTCAGAGAGCCTGTGTCAGATTACCAAGTGGTGAGAGAGAAGGCAGCGACACAGAGGAGAGACGTGGAGCGAGCTCTCACACGCTTCATGGCCAAGACGGGAGAAACTCAGAGCCTCTTCAAAGACGACATCACTGCCTTCCCATGTGAGCGGTTTGACATTTCTATATTTCCATTAAACACATGTTGTTTCTCGGACGAGTTCTAAGCTCCGCGAATGTGTTACCAGTGATCGCAGCTCGGCCATGCACCATCCCGTATCTCAGCGCCCTCCTGCCGTCTGAGCTGGAACTGCAAACTCTGGAGGAGACGGACTCGTCCGAGCAGGACGACCAGACGGACAGCGAGAACACAACAGGACACAACATCAGTGTAAGTGTCTATCTCTAGTGTTTCCTGAGGAAACTCAGATGTTGGGAAATGATTTGACCTCCAGCCTCTGCCACCAGTGTAGAGCTCAACATGGAGGATCAATCATTGTCTTTGTGAGAGTGGTTAACTGCTCTTTAATGATTGCTCTCGTCTCGCCTCTCTCGTTCAGGATGATCCAGGAGCCGACAAAGAAAACTCTTTGCTTCCTCCCAGTGGTGTTGTTCCCTCCGCAAAGGCCACAGAGGACAACGTGATCGACAACCCGTACCTCCGTCCGGTCAAGAAACCCAAAGTGAGGAGGAAGAAATGAGCCTGGACCCAACTGAACCAACAGACTCACATTTGCCACAGTGTTGGTGCGGTCAGTGGTCCAGTGAAGCGCCCCGGTGTTGAGTCCCGCCGCGTTAGCCGGGACCAGCGGCTGCTTTTCCTCGACGCTGGGACGAGAACAGCTGTGAACTTTTGGCAAACTGACTCCTATTGACTCATTTTTTGTCGTTTTTTCTAGAGGCACTCACTTTGTTTATAATTTGTTTGTAAGCAGCATCACAGTGTAAAATACAAACAGGAGTTCTGTCATTTTGTGAATAAAAGAAAAATAAGTTTCTTTCTTTTTAACTCTGGGATAAATAACTTTACTTGACGAGGCTCATGAACATGACACCATTTTATTGCCGTCACCTGTCAGTGTTGGTTTTCATCCAGCAGAGTTAATAGTACAGACTCAGGTAGGCCACTCTGCTCCTCTGCTCCAGCAAAGACCTTTCACTGTGTAACTGAAAGTCAAACAACAAGAGCAATAATGGTTTATAACAAATATCATTATGAATTGACGCCACCAAAAACATATTTAAATACTGCGTGTCCAATTTCTACTGTATGTTGACATCAGTACACAAATTCATGGGGTTTGCAAACAAGTCGGATGCTAAATGAAAATAAGTAGAATATCACAAAGACGTTTTAAACTGAAGACAAGACATTAACGTGTAAATGTAGAGCGTCACCCAGTGAAGAGGCGATGAATCAGTCTGTTGCTGTGAACACGTGGCTCCTACGTGTCGCTCACGTTTCTGCTCCAGCTGCTGACAAAGGTTTATCGTTCCCTCAGATGAGAATCGATATCTTCCCTTCTGAACCAGAGCTGTTCTCAAAGTGGACGATGGTTGTTACGCTCCATAACTCAGGAGCGGAGAGCCCAACTGATTCACCCACCTTCACCCTGAGTGACTTCTTTTCCAGCGGCGGCAGTCTGGACCAGTCTGGGCGTCCGAAGCACATCGGCCAGCTCACCTTCCTGTTTGTCACTGCGTCAGGCTTGTAGGTTCCAGGCCTGCAGCACAGAATAACATCCGTCAGGTCTGGTCGCCACTGTTCACTGTGTTTCTCTGTTCTTACCCTGGACTGTCCTCAGCTGCACATGCTGTGGGTTTGAATCTCTCTGTGGTGGAGTCGAAAGGTGATTTTCCAGGAGGGACGATCGTGGACCGGCTGTGATCCTTCTGGTACTGCTGTGGTGAAGGGGTCACAGTCTGGTGATGAGTAAAAAAATAAATAAAAATTCATGGTTTTATTTCTGGAGCAATCTTCACTTTTGTTGCCCTGAACCTGAACCTGACCCCAGTTTGAAGGCTTTCTATTACACCTGATCTTTCTAAATTGATCTTCATGTGTAGAATCAGATCATGGACGCCTGTTGAACTAAATGTACAGATCGCTGCGGGTGCTTTGGGAACACGTTACCTTGCCACAAGGCGGAAAGCGTGCTGCCGTCCTCGCAGAGAGAACATAACCTTTGTTACTCTCTGGTCTCATCTGCAAGTCGTAAAGTATGGTGCCAAACTGTGAGGAACAGGGAAATTATGAATTTAATAAATGAATATAATGGGCTCAGTGAAAATACAAATATCATCTTAAAGATTACATTTTTTTATTTTGTGGGAACAAAACTGAATTTGTTATCTTGCACACACAAGATAAATATTTGGTTCCCACAAAACATCATCTTTTGGGATCTTTTACTGTTCAACATCACAAAGTAAATCATGATCTCTGCATCATGAATGTAATGTATGAAATATAATAAATACAGAAGAGACAGACTACAATATTGTAACAGGAGCTACGACAATATTACAAAACTATATTTACAACGAGGTTAAATTCAAGAGGAAACTCTCTGGAGGTCTTTGGAAAGGGGGATCAATCACAAAGGTTTATGGGAAGTGTAGTTCATTCACTCTTAAATAATTGGATCCAGTAACTTATAAACTTTAGACCTCATCCACATACACACCAATATTTGTAGAACTGGATTCAGTTACTATCGTCCTGCTAAATGGAAAGATTTAAACAAAACTTCCCTCAAACTACAAGATGTTAAATCTTTACTACGATATGTTTTTATTTATTTATTCGTATTGTTGCTGATTGTGAATGTTTCTAGTTCTCAAGTCTCTCTTGGAAAATAAAGCTTGATCTCAATGTGGCCGCCTGATGAAATAAAGATGAAATAAAAAGAAAATTATGTTTTTACTTTTGACTTTTCGGCAAATTTTCAATCAAATCAAACGTCTTATTAAAATTCATCTGGATTCAGACTTTAAACTCTTTTTCTAGAACGTCAATGAGAAAACTCACCAAACATTCTGCAGAAACACGCGTGTGTAAAAACAACATGCTCACTACATGCATCAAACATGTCAGGACACAAACCTCTTGGTTGAAATAGCAGCCAGGGCCGAGGTGTGGCGCCCCCTGTCGGTGCATCTGGTTACCCAGTCGGTCTGGAGCATAATGGAGGGGGAAGAGTTTCCTCTCCTGGCTGCTGCAGAAAGCTGCTGATGCCTGAACTCGAGTCACCGGCATCCTGCAACAACAGCTTGTAGCCGAGAGGCTGACAAAGAACACACGTTAACACACAGTGACACACTAATCCCGTGTTGCCGTCTCCTCCGCCTGCAACGCTGCTGCCAGTGTTGTGACTTGTAACAATGGCAACGAGTCAGACCATGAATAATGCAAATTGAGTTTACAATATATAAATATGCATGAATACACATTCAAATCATTAAGTTACACAAAGCTGGAAGAATTCATTTCTATGTTTGCATGACCAGAAACTACAAAAAGTCATTTACAATTAATAGATCTCTTTATTTGCAATTAAAGTCATTGTACAGTACTCTATGAATTTGACAAAAGCAGAACTGAGGCACCGTTGTTAAATTAATCAATGAACCTGAAGCAAACTTTAAGGGCAGCGAAAGCACATAAAGTAGTTTCATATAAATAATTCAGCTGTCGATAAAACACGAGATTGAAGTGGCGCAAGTCTGCGATTCAACCATAAGTGAAACTAAACCCAAGAGGAAGCATTTCAGCCAGGGGCCATTTCAAAACAGCCACATTTCGGGAATTTCACACATTTCACAAACACATTATATACACACAGGCACTTCTTTCATTAGCAGTAGTCTTTCCATTACAGACGAGTTGGAAAAATAAAGACAAGAGTAAGAATTGAGGTCTGAAAAGTTCCTACGGCTTCCGGCAAAGACATTCACATTGGCACTTGCAAGTTAAGAGTGCAACTAGTTTTTATCTTTAGGGGAAACATGCAGCGTTTCTGGCACGAAGACTTCATTTAGCACACGCACTCTGAATTAGCTCATGTGGAGAAAGAAAGGTTGCATCCATCTTGGCACTTGTACACGTAGGGAAATGAAGCGGAATGTGCCTTGTGGGATAACGCTGGAACAAATACGTCTGAGGAAGGATTCAGGAAGGAAAAGTAACGAGAGGACGTCAGTGTAATATGATCTGTCTGACAAATACCTTCAAAGTAAAAAGCTCCACACATACAAAAGCTAAATCACACAGACTGACTCCAAAACCCAACATCAGGAGGCACTGAGGAGCGTGTGTGTGTGTGTGCGTGTAAAGAGTGCTTCACTCCGACTGAGGCACTGATATCGATGGACCTTTGGGGTCATCAAATCGATCCATGGTGTTAAGCTGCATGATCATGTGCAGACCGTACACGAAAATGAGCAGCATGAGCAGCGACGTCAGCAGCCCCATCCATATCCCTGCGGTGAAGAATCCTGCACAGTCGCTTGCGTAGGAGAAATTTGTTCCGTTTGCCAACCTGAAGCCCTGAATCTGTAAAAAAAAAACAAAAAACAGAGAACGTATGAAACGGTTGACATCCAAAAGACGAAGGAACGTGAGGCCTCGCTGCAGCGGTGTTGAGAGGCAGAGAGGAGAACGCAGCACGAGAGATGTACCTGGAAGTCGATAAAATTGAGGCTCCACTTGGATGTTTCCTGGTTGGTGTTGTTTGGCACCAGCAGAGCGTCCTGGAAGCTGCTGACGGACTGGCAGTGGAAGGAGTACTCTGCGGGGGCATAGATGCCGCGTCCCCCGACGAAAGACGCAGTTTGAGAGTTGGACTGCAGCTGCACAGAGTCCAGGGTGAACCAGTTCCGTCCAGACACAGGATAGTGGCGCTGACTCATGGAAAAACTGGGGATCAACAGAGTAGTGTTCAGTGTATTAACAGCTACGACTGGTGTTCATACCTGCACATACAGATTCAAACAAGTAAGACAATGAGGATGTAGACACAGGAGAGGGAAATGTAAACTTGTCACAGACCAGAACACAAATGTCCGAGTCAGAGGCTCTAGACAATTTCTGGAGTTTTTCCTGCCAGGATAGAGAGCGGAGGAGAATACAGGCGAGTGGGTCGGCATGTTGATTAAGCTTCCAACACCGAGAACAGACAAAAATATCTCAGGATGATAAAGAGGAGTCACACACGCAGAAGACGAAGATGTCGACTTTGAGATCTGAGGGGTTCTGGGTCGAGGCTGTGCTGTAAATTAAAACATGTGATCTCTCCGCAGCAGAATTAATAGGTTACGTCTCGCCTCATCCCTTACATGAGGGCTCCTGTGGTTTTTCTGCTGTTGTGAACCCGTCTGACCCGGACACGCTCCTGCTGTGTTCTTCATATGTGAAAAAACAAAAAAACTCCAGCAAAATGGTGGAACACGTTGTCCAGAGAGCACGTCTGAAAACAGCTCTGTCCAAAGGCGACGTGAGCTCTCTAGAACTCACTTGTTATCACCTCATATCTTGTTTGTCGAATCTTTACAAATACAAGATGTAAATGAGCTTTTCTTTGCCAAACTTTTCCTTTAAATGAGAAATGTATCCCCCTTACCTTAATATGGAGCCAGATGGATAAGTGAGGACAAGCCTGAAAGAAAAGAGAAAACAATTCATTTAAAAATCACATCTCTCCTTTAACTGACAGGAAACTGAAGTTGTCTTGTAACGGAGAGGGGATCTTACAGTGAGTTAGTGTTGTTACACATGGACCCTGCCAAGGAGGGTGTTTCTTCAGCGAGGTCGATCCACTTTGAGGGGCTTTCGTGGCTCACAAAGAGATTCTGAGCCCAAAGCATGATGCAGGGGTTTCCAGACTGATTAAACATGATCGGCGCTTTGACATCAGCCTCAACCGCCTGGAGCAAGGAGCGGCTCACGGACTGGTCCGACACAGACGCCTCTGAAATGACCTGCAGATACAATTTAAGATCTTCGAGTCGTCATGTGTTTCTTTGTACGTACAGAGGAAGAATATTTCTGGTGTGACAGTCTTACTCGTGACGGCTGGAGTCCCGTGTATATCGCAGTGTACGGAACATTTTTTTCTTTCACGACACTAAGAACGTTTCCAATGATCTCATCTGTTGAGAGAAGAATGCACTTGAGTTACATGTTGCATGACTACAATGATACGGTGCTATAAATATGACACCATGACATTCTAATTCTCACCATTGTCGTGCAGGACTTCCTTACAAGACTTGTGTGATCTGTTTAACAAAAAAATCATGTTTATTTTCTTCATGTCTAGACGCAGAAATAGAAGAGAGGGACGGAAAAACTGAAGTCTCACCCGGTACAATAAGGAAGATTGATGAGCAGTAAGTTGTTGACGGATGTGTTGATGGTCAGATGTGAGAGAGTCTCAGCATCTACGAGCACAGGCGACACTCCGAGTGTTTCCTGAAACAGAGCCGGGAAGGAAGAGGCGCCCGTCCACTCTAAGGCTGGAACCGTGATCGACGACGCAGAGGACTGAAGAGCAGCCTGGAGAGGAGCGAGTGGAATTATTGGTTTTATTCATCTGATGAAATCCTCTTCACTCGGGATTAAAGTGTGAATATGTTTCAAAAACCTACCTCCAGGTTGTGAAAGACACTGTCCTGTTTGTTTCCAAACACGCCACCAAAGACTGTGAAGTCATCTTTGCTCAACTGAACACAAATAAAGACAAATATCACAAACTCAAAACACGAGTCTAACAAACACAACATCTTCTCTGTCCCTCATTAAGCAGATTCTTACTTTGTGCCTCTTATGTTCATTTATAATAATCTGTTACTGTTTTAACGTCTTAAGCTGATTCACTTTTTAATTATTCTCATGTTGTTTGTCTCCAAATCCAATTTCAACACTTTAAATACTTAAACTAGTTTAATTATTAGAATCGTTCATGTGTTTATTTATGATAAATTGCAAGGTGTCATTGGGAGCCTTGAAATGTGCAGTGAAATAAAATATTCAATTTTTATTTGTATTAATAAAATGTGACATTTTCCATAAAACAACATCTGGTGAAAACTTCACACGACATTAAGTTGATCCTGTTGATCAGTCGGGAACAGGAGCGTCCACCAAAGAGCAGAAAGCGGGGCTGTGTTATAGAGGAACTGTGAAATGGGAAGTAACATCAAACGTCACTGTCACACCAGAATGAGAAGACTTTACACGGTGCAGCTACAAACGACACGTGACTGCTCTGCTTTCCACAGGTTACAGATCCAAGGACAAACTCTCCAGCACATTAGATCCTTGAAAACCTCAGAGAAACTTTAACTGTACGGGTTTAAGACGCTTCGACTCTTTTCACACTCAGCTCCAGTCCGTTCGGGGGACAGTCCTGTTGTCTGCCACAGAGCAGGAGTTTGGTTTTCACGTGTCTGGGACTGACCTTGTCCTGCAGGAACAGCAGCACAGTGTGAGGGCCAGAGCCCAACGCAGCCGCGAGGTACGCGGACAACTGGTCATTGGATGTGATGTGACCAGCTGCAGGTGAGGCCAGCGGTGGAAGGCTAAATGAGCAGGGAACAAAAACATATCAAGTTTTTAGGTGGTTTTTTCCTCACCCTTGATTTGTCAATGTGGGCTGTACAAGTTTGACCCCTCAGATAAAATGTCAGATATTGTGTACACTCCAAAGTTTCATTTAAATCGTAACTTTAACTTATGAAGGATCTCATTATTCGAGACAAAGATCGGTGGAGTGAGACAGAAATATAATGATTCTAAGATCTTAAATAAAGGACGAGGCAGAGACAAGAGGAAGATCGTTTCCAAGTATGAGAAACATTTAGTTTTCTAAGCTGAGCTCAAAGAGGACATCTTACTTTCCTTTCCTCTTTGTATTCACACTTTATTCTATTTGATCTCATCACAGTTTCTCTTGAGGGACTTTCACAAACAGCGAATAAACACAACACAAGTGTGACTTCATGGAAACAACCTGACAAAGAATCATGAAAGATGTTAAATCACAGATGTGGGATCAGATTCCAGCTGATTCCAGAACCAAAGTTGGATTTTAAAACTTAAACCCAGTTTCCTCAACATGAGTTCAACATTTTTGAAAAGTGTGAACCTTCACCACAAACATTAAACATCATCTTTCTCTCTTTCTTTCTCTCTTTCTCTCTCTCTTTCTCTCTTTCTTTCTCTCTTTCTCTCTTCAGGCTGTGAAGTTGGTCTGAGCTGGGCCAGCTAGCAGGGCTTAGCGTTAGCATTAGCGTTAGCGTTAGCAGCCAGTGTCTCCTCCACGAAGAGGTGACGCGGTGTCTTACCTGTCGCTGGACCACAGCAGCAGGGGCACCTGAGCGGAGCAGCTCGCGGAGGAGAGGAGGCCGAGCAGGCGGAGGAGAAGCGTCGTCAGTCGCACTTTACCGGAGCTGCTCGCAGCGGCCATGTTTGTTCAGCGCTTCCGCCAGAGAAGAGATGCGATCACGTGACTCGGACCAGCTGACCGTCATGTGCCGGAGAGAGAGAGAGGAAGAGAGGAAGAGAGAGAGAGAGAGAGAGAGAGAGAAACACTTCCTGCTCTGTTGTTACTCCTCTACTCTGTGTAACGAAGTACTTTTACTTCGAGTACTGTGCAGGTACACATCTGTACTCATGGTAACCTGTGCAGGTTCATCAGCAGTGATCTGATCACGTGATGAACCCATCGAAATAAACGTAAAACTGAAACATAACATGTATTATTTTATTCAAGGCTGAGTTATTAAAGCTTTGTGCTTTACTTTACACAGTGTTCACACTTTTATATATTCACACATGTCTTATATATCATACATACATGTTGTCAACCATTATGAATTTATAATATATATGCACACACAGAGAAAGATAGATTATACTCACTGCTTTATGATTTTCAACATGGCAACTCAAAGTTTGTTCTTACGCCGGTTTTTAAAATCTCACTCTACTCACACTATTTGCACTTTTTCCAACAGAAATAACACATTTGTGTAATCTGCACATCACAACTCCTCAATGTTCGTACAAACTTGCTCGTCCAATCATCCTGTGCCACTGCACTTTACTTTGAAACATTTCTACACAAACCCTGACAGTGAAAGCTATATATATATATATATATATATATATATATATATATATTGCCTTTTCCTTTTTTATTCTACCTCATTCAGACCTGCCTGCTGCTGTAACAACAGAATTTCCCCAGTGTGTGGATCAATATAAAGTTTTATTTAATCTCATCTCATCTTATCTTATCTAATCTTGCATTATTACTATGATTAAAGCAGAAAACACCTGAGTCACTGTCTTGTTATAAAGAGGTAAACATGTGACGTGTGAACTTTGCTCTGAGTGACAGGTACACCTGGCAGCTGTCCATGGTGCTGACACACTCATTTGGTTTTAAATCACCACCTGCACCATCACAGCACATGTATGATACACACACACACACACACAGTGTAACAAACACACACACAAACGACACGCGTGCACAAAAGCACATGTGAAGTTTCTAACATGTTTTAATCTGAGGTCAGTGAGTGAAAGCTGCTCCCATCCACACAGCTGTAGCGGCGGAGGGATACCACCGCCTGCATCCACGAAAGCGCTGCGCCTACAACTGGAAAGGAAGGACAGAAAAGGGAAATAGAGAACACGCAAGACTTGGGCTGAATTTATTTTTTTTAAATCATCCAACTCCGAAGCCAAAGTGTACAGCGAAACCGAACGCGTGCGTAATCCTCCGGTGGATCCACCTTCGGAGCGCGGTGTCCCGTTACGCGCAGCTCTTTGCTGTTTGGGTCCATTGTGTGGCAACATGGGGAGAGAGCTGGAGGATGCGCACTAGCTCCCGTCGCGCAACGACATTGTTCTAGAGTGCTCCACGATCAGGGCCATCTTTGGTCGTCCTCGCCGGTGACAGTGTGGACACTTTACTCCATTGGTTCGTTAAAGCCGTGTGATTGAACCAGTACCACCGAACTCCGAAGGAGCCGTTCGAAGACGCTCGGAGTGCGGAGACAGAAGAGCCAGTTTCCCGGTCGGTGGACTCAGTGGCATCGCCTCCTTCAACACCCTTCATTTCTGCAGGCGTAAAGAGGGCGAGACGGGAGAGGCGCTGCTGATACAACATGGATGAGGAATATGATGTGATCGTTTTGGGCACCGGACTCACAGTGAGTAGCTCGTTTTCTTTAAAAAAAAAAGCAGCAGATTGGTGGTGTGAGGAATGATGGTGTGGGTTTTTTTAAAAATAAATTATTATTTTGGAGTCTGACTCCTGCAGACTCTCCCCATGCAGCGCCAGGAGTGAAATCCTCCTGCATCCCTGTGCGTCTGTGACAGCAGGGAAAAAAACGTGATAAGACATTTAAACACACATCTCGACCCGTTTGTGAGGAAAAAACGATGCGTCTGGAGGTTTAATCTGATTTCAATCTGGTTGGATTGTGATCCATGCAGCCGGCTCAGGGTGGCGTTACACCCTGTATCATCTTCTAGGCGTAACCCCAGTGTGTCATGGTCCTGTGTGCACAGACAGGCCCTCATCCTGAGGTTGGCGCAGGCCTGAGCTCGGGGTTTACTCCTCATCACTCCTCACACCCAGTGCGGCAGCAGCGACACAACCTCACACATCCTCCCTGACGCGGATCGAGGTTTTTCTTCTGCTCAACACTCGACATTTTGGTAGTTTTATAAACGGCATCAAATGTGCTTCTGTCGGCGCATTTTCACAATAGCATGTTTTTTAACGATCGACACCACCCCCCCCCCCTCACGCTGTTCTTAAAAGTGTAGATTATTATTATAAGTGTTATTATTGTTATTACAGTGGATTCATGGGTGAAAGGATCCAGTCGCGCATGCGCACACCGCTCCTAATGTCCTGCTGTCAAACCCTCCTAACTTGCGTTTACTCAGTTATATTACAGTTCATATCTAACGCAGCGTGTAAACCTGCATTAAAAGGTGGAATATGTAACTTTTCCTCATAAAAATGTTTTTAAAAAACCCCACAACGAAACCTTTTGTGTATTTATTCTGTAATCCCAGATACGGATGTGGTCCACTCCAGGCAATGATGTGGCACTTCTGACATTCTTGTGGCCAGTACAAAATGGATGTGACCTTAAAATTGCCCACTTGTAAAAAAATGTTTTTAAAAATGTGGCCGAAATATTCTAAAAACATCCGGTGCTCTTCTCAAGGTGTAATCTGAATGTGACCCTAAAGTAGCCCCCTGTGGTAAATTATTAATTATTATACAGGCTAGCTTTGGTTGACGTGTGGTATTGCTATGGTTTACCTGTGGTCCAGATCTGGCAAACAGGAGCGTCCAAGTGCCATCGTCCAACACGGTGTGTTGGCCAAATCTGGGCCAAGCCAATTCTGCCATGTGGGACTGCTGCAGTATTCTGTCTGAGTCTGCTTGTATGAAATGTGGTTTGTTTGGCCTGCAGTGATGCAGGTTGCAGTTTTATTTCTGAAGCTGTAAAAGTGACCTGCAGTAATTGAGCCGCGGCAAATAAAAGACCTGCTGCCGGACTCAGTCCACAGAACCTGAGGCTGTTCACCGTTTCATTCAAAGTTTATTGGTATTGAACCCATCAAATGTCCAAATAGTACTTTCATGGGCCCTTAACGTTACATTTGAACGATTCTTGAGATATGCGAGCCACAGACAGACGGTGAGACCTCTGCTGACAACTCAACACTCAGTAAAAAAACTCCTGAATGATTAACCCTGAATGAACCAGCACCTGACTGCCATGGCAACAATGGGAGTGAAAACAACAACTCCCATGATGCCAAGCAAACGCTGCAGCGTCACTAAACTCCGCCTTTTGATAATGTTTTGATTGAGAGACCCCTGGCAGGAAGTTGTCAGTTTAACATCCGTTCTCTGGGGCGGTCCTATCACATGACATCACCAGCTCTCAGTACAGATGTTAATTGACGAAGTATTGACGAAGTATTGAGATGCAGTTGATTGGATCACATTCAGAAGGGGGTGCAGTTCCCATTAGACCACATCTGTTTAGGGAACAGGTATGCGTTTTAGACATTGCGTTTATAAGATGGTTTTGTCCATGAGCTCATTGTTGTTTCAGACATCAGATGATTTGTCTGACAAATAATTTATTTTAATGAAGACACCAATCAACGTGTTCTAACACAGGAGCCCTGCAGTAAATCACACCTCCATTGAAGTCACAATTTTAATTCAGTTGTTTCATCGTGTTGTTGGTTTGTCTGTGTGATCAAGTTGATGCTGTATCACTGATAAAGATGTTTTCATCCGATCTTGTTTTATGCAGGAATGTATTCTGTCCGGGATCATGTCTGTGAATGGGAAGAAGGTTCTGCACATGGACAGGAACCCGTACTACGGTGGTGAGAGCTCCTCCATCACCCCCCTGGAGGAGGTAAAGGGCTCCTGGGATCTATAAAAACAATCAATATCGTTTTATGTCCCTCAGTATGTCTCATTTTACATCCACTGCCATCAGCTGCCCTTTTTACAGTCTTCATTTATCCTTCTCAATGCTCCAGAGTCTGTGAGCTTCATAGATTTCTCCTCCCTGTCGTCTTCCTCAGGTGTACAAGCGCTTCAGTCTCCCTGACAGCCCGCCGGAGTCCATGGGCCGAGGAAGAGACTGGAACGTTGACCTCATCCCCAAGTTTCTCATGGCCAATGGTTAGTCCCGTAGCACGTACATAGGGAGGGAATACAGGTCGTAATTTAGGGACTTTTGGTTCCATTGCTTCTCATTTGACGAAAAAAGCCGGTGAAATTTCATTGAGAAACCGTGATGATTTGTCACAGAATGTCCCTGATGAGATTGTATTTTTTAAATCGGAAAAACAAATAAATAATTAAAGAACTTACCAGAATTTTCTTTGACATCAGTGTGATAAGAACTTCCTGGAAAGACAGAAATCATCAAACGTCTACTTTTTCCACTAACATGGAGGAGGCAGGGTTTAAGGCCTGTACAGCAGCCAACCACCAGGGGGCGACCAATCAAGATGATTTGGCTTCACTTTTAAGGAGCCGTCATGTCGACAGTTACAATCTCTTTCTTTATGCTGCCAAGGCATAATATTTGATTGTAGTAGGATGGTGTTGGATAGTGAGATGGATAATATTTGTGTGTGTGTGTGTGTGTTTGCAGGTCAGCTTGTGAAGATGCTGCTTTACACAGAAGTGACACGGTACCTTGACTTTAAAGTCGTGGAGGGAAGCTTCGTCTACAAAGGAGGGAAGATCTACAAGGTTCCGTCGACTGAGACCGAGGCGCTAGCTTCAAGTAAGCCGCTCGAATGTGTCTCGTCTCCATTCGTGAGCAAAGATTCGAAGGGCGGTTAGATCACGACTCAATGGTCGTGGGGGAAGTTCCACATAAAAGACTTTGTTTGAATTTTTCAGACCTGATGGGGATGTTTGAGAAGCGGAGGTTCCGTAAGTTCTTAGTCTTCGTGGCCAATTTCGACGAGAACGACCCCAAGACCTTCGAGGGCGTTGACCCCAAAACCACAACGATGAAGGACGTTTACAAGAAGTTTGACCTCGGCCAGGATGTCATTGACTTCACCGGCCACGCCCTGGCCCTCTACAGGACAGATGAGTGAGTGCGACAAACTGTTTGATAGCTTCTTCTTCTCTTTCTTAATACAAGCAAACAAATTTCAACAACTTTACTTTTGTCTTCTCCGTCAGTTATCTCGATGTTCCGTGTTTGGACACGATCAATCGCATCAAGCTGTACAGTGAATCACTGGCACGATATGGGAAGAGCCCCTACCTCTACCCCCTGTACGGGCTGGGAGAGCTGCCGCAGGGATTTGCCAGGTAGTTTGGAATATTTGATATGATAATGTATTTGGTAGTTTTTTGAGTATTAGGACATGTTGAGGAAAAAACGGAATTCATAACTTTAAAAAAATAAAGTTGTGATATTACAAGAGAAAATTAGAAACCTTTTTTCTATGTTCTTGTAAAATTACAACTTTATTACAACTTAATTCCCCAAATCTCCAAATTATTTATCTGGCTCTAATTCTACGTTTGTAGTTTTTAACAGTAAATACAAAAATACGACTTCACAAATCTGATCTGCATGTGATGTGTAGGTTGAGTGCAATCTACGGAGGAACCTACATGCTGAACAAACCAGTGGATGAGATAGTGATGGAAGGTGGACATGTGATTGGAGTGAAGTCGGAGGGCGAGGTACAGCCGTGCTGATTGATTATTAATTATTTTGCTGATTGAATCGTTCCTTAACAAACAGAATGGAAAAACAGAGTCAGTTGAATAACATATCACACGTTGCCGTCGTCTTTACGCTGCAGGTGGCTCGTTGTAAGCAGCTCATCTGTGACCCCAGCTACATCCCTGACCGCGTCCGTAAGGCAGGTCAGGTGATCCGCGTGATCTGCGTCCTCAGCCACCCCATCAAAACCACTAATGACGCCAACTCCTGCCAGATCATCATCCCCCAGAATCAGGTTAACCGCAACTCAGGTGAGAATCAGCGTCACGTGTCGGCAAACACTCGAAACAACGGAAATAGAGTGAATAACGCAATTTACACCGATTTCTGTTAAATGTCACTGATTTGATTTTGATGAAATCGTCCTATTTGACTTTCTCTTCCTCCTCGTCATTTCTCCAGACATCTACGTGTGCATGATCTCCTATGCTCACAACGTGGCCGCCCAGGGGAAGTACATCGCCATTGTCAGCACCACAGTGGAAACCAGCGAGCCCGAGGCTGAGATCGAACCGGCCCTGGAGCTGCTGGAGCCCATCGACCAAAAGTCAGTCGCATTCCTTTGCCAACTTTCTCCGTTTCATTTCGGTTTTAACGAATGAAGCGTTATGGAAATGTTTGAAAGACGTATGTATTTAAAGGAGATGTTTTTTTCTGGACAGGTTTGTGGCGATTAGTGATCTTTATGAGCCCACAGACGATGGCACTGAGAGTCAGGTAAGACTGTTTCCAATATAAACTGTTGCATATAGTCCTCGATCTCTGTTACACTCCACATCGTTCCACACATCAAGTGGACGTCCGCACACGGGTCCATGCGTACCCCAGGGGACATAAGTGGATGATGATATTTACGTCGTAGAAGCGATCGATTCGCCTTAAAACTGATGAAAAATGAGAAAAATCTATAATATTTCTGTCCTCGTCCCCAGGTCTTTGCCTCGAGGTCCTACGACGCCACCACTCACTTCGAGACCACTTGCAACGACATCAAGGACATCTACAAACGCATGACCGGCAGCGACTTTGACTTTGAGAACATGAAACGCAAACAGAACGACGTGTTTGGGGAGGATGAGCAGTGAGCTGGTAGAGGGGCTCCTGAGAGGAGACGGGGCCGGGAGGGGAGACAGGGGGCGAAAACAGGCGGCGGAGCCCGGGGCAGAGGGGGTGTGTCTGAATTCTGGGTGACGTGGGGGTAAAATGTGGGAAGAGGGCGTGTCCCCGTGGCTCCGCCTGCACTTCGCCGTTTGCCTCCTTTTCCTAGCGTCCCTCTCTCTCTCTCACATAAATGCTCACGAACACACACACACAAACACACGCTGTTCAATTACTCACACTCTGTATCTCTGTCACTGAAAAGCAGGGTTGATAAGGTCTTTCATTCCATCGTAGAATTTACAGTATAATCATGTCTTAACTATTATAATTAGAGGTGAATTTATTACTCGTCGTCGGCCATTTTCAAAGCATTTCATTGTTTCTGTGATGTCTCTCCCCCTCGTGTCAGAGGTCGGGCGGAGGGAGGGTGAGACCGGCGAGCTCTGACACGAGGGGTCCGTAATGGCTTAGCGTAGAATCCTCTGGAAGGGTCACCTCCAGTTGACATGCATGCATCTTTTACACACAGTAGTATTGTACATAGACTCAGACGACACTGCGGTATGAAGGCTGGACCATTCCACGCATCGCTCCTGTCAACCCTGCTTTCACTTTTCTCTTTCTTGGTCTTTTACCTGTGTTACTTCAATAGACGCCGCTCCTTTCGGTCAAATCTGTTGGTCGGGCAAAAAAAACAAAACAAAACAAAAAAAAAAATGTGATGAAGAGTTAAATATAAATGGGCTGTTCTGTCAAATGATAGTGCTCACTTTGCAAACGCTGTTGTGTTTCCCTGTGCTCGCAGGCAAGCTAACCGGTGGCTACTAATTTTCCACACCCTTCCCCCCCGAAAGAAAGAAAAAGAACCCAACCTGTTCCTTTGCTTTGTTGTGTAATGTCAATTTTGAATTTGCATAGTTTACATTCTAACATCTTAAATTATTGAAGAGTTTTATTTCTATATATTTGGTGCACCTTTCACTGGCTGAAGTTATGAAGTTTACAGAGCTGAGGTTGGGAAACTGCGGCGGACGAGAAGTGAAGTTGGATAGAGGAGGATTTAGGATCTGGAATGAGTGATGAAAACAAGCTGGTTACGATAAATCGTACATGTTGACATGCGGAGAAGAAGAAGAAGAAGAATGTATGTGGAGAATGTTTGCAGATTTTCTTGCTCTTTAGAGTGAAATGAGGGCGAAGACTGAAATTTCAGCTCATACTTGTAGTGAAAGCACCAGATTGTGTCTTGGTTGTTTCAACCCTTGTGTTTCATTGAGACGAGTCGTTCCCCTATAGAGACTGAACCCTTTGGAAAAACTGTAGATGTGAATTAGAGGGAAAAGATGGAATAGTTTGAAGCCACAGTTAACAAGTGCCGCCCCACAAGAACGAACCAAGATGCTTTTATTTGGTTGTCGCCTTAATTTGGGGTCAAATTCATATATTTGTTTGAACCGAACGTCAGCGGCAGGTCAGTCCCGTGCCAAACGTGGCGTCGCTGTTACTGGCAAAACGTGCTGGTGTGTAGGTCGTGCATGTTGCTGCAGAGATACCATCAGAGGGGAGATCGTTATCGTTCACCTGAAGTGGAAGCAGTTCCTCACCTCTCCGCAGCAGCACGTGCACGGCCACTTCCAGCCGGACTGATCTGCGGCTCGGCTCGGTTACACGTCATCGACAAACAACGAGAGGCTCCGACCTTTTCCTGTAAAAACACAGCAGCAGTTCCGTTTCGCTTCATCCGCCACAACCGACCCCTTAACAACCCCACACCGAGCTGACGTGTCTGGGGTATCGACGTGTCTTATTGTTATGATCTATTTATTTAAATTTCACTGATATATCTGGAAAGGATTTATGTCGAATGCACGTGCTCTGCTGTTCATTTTTTCTGATCTGACGACGAAATGGATTTTTAAAAGTGACGCACACCGACATTATCTGTTTTTTTTGTTTGTTACTTGCTGTGTTCACGTGTTATGTTTACCTTGATTATTGATCATTCCAGTGTGGCATCATGATTTAATGTGGTTATTAGCATTCCTAAGAAACAGGTGTTAAAGGAAGGATATCAGCGACAGTCGGAATCCATGCAGCTGTGTAAAGCTGGATAAAAACTGGAATACTGTTTACTCTTAAGACATATATAAAGCCCTCCCTTCCCTGCCCTTCCACTGTCCTCTCTCTTTTTTTATTTATTGAAAACAAACGCCTCATGTGTGGTCGTACTGTTTTAATTTCCATCCGATTTGGCCTCTGAAAACCACTATTGACAATAACATCCCTTGAAATTGACAAAAGAAATAGTTCAGGCTGAGTAGTAGAAAACTTACTGTCCTTGTTTGATCACTAGTACGTGAAACAATGCCTAATGTCTTGTGTAACAAATAAAATGAATTAAACTATGAATGAAATGATAGAAAAATAAAAAGCACATGGCAAACCTGGAAATACCCTGATTTTGTTTTGTGTTTCTCTTTTACTGCAGAGTCTATACATACATATTAACAATAGTATTTTATATACACTTGTACTAAAAATACAACTTTCAGAATGATACAGTTTTAAAAAGACGAACCTGGCTTCGCCTAATAATCATTCCTCGGTGAAATATAAGAATAATCTGATAAATATCTTCAGGAGTTATGAACAGAGTTAATGTGCAAGGCGTTTGGACGAATGGATGTTTTGTGGTCGTCACGTGCGTCAGACGCAGAACACGCAGCGTGAATCCAATTCAAACTCAGCAGAAGACACAAAAGAATCATTCAGTCCTTCGTTTACGTCCTCTTTATTCTCTCCTTCGTCGACCCCCGTTTTCCTCTTTTGTAACCACACCTGCTCCTCAGAATATTTCACAGCCTCATTTGGCCTCGTGGCGTTCTTCTCTTCATCCTTTGTCCAGTGATCGTGCCGTGGTGACTGCTGTGACCTCTGGAGAGAACCCGAGGTGGGAGCCGCCTCAGCTGTAGAGTCACACACGATCCACCACGTAGCTCTCGTACGGGTGACCCAGAAGTCTCTGGACCTCGGCCTTGGGCACCACCCAGCACTTGCCCAGGTGGCGTTTCCGCACCGAGTCTTTCAGCGTCTTGTCTTGCAAGGTGACCGGCACGTGCTCTGATCCCCACCTCAGGAGGCCTCGGGCTGAAACTCCCTCCCTGTGGGCTCGGTCAGCTCCGACGTCCACGTGACCCTTGACCACCGTGACACTCATGTCAGCGTGTTGAAACTGGCCTGTGGGCAGAGAGAGGAACATGATGTATATAAAATACTGAACTTTTTACTCCACTGCTTTTAATTGACAGCTAGTTTTTACTGTTACTTATATAAAGACCCAACCTGTTTTACTTGTACTGGTGGTAGAAGTACTCAGATTCTTTAAATATCATGTGGGATCAATTTTAATTAAATAAAATTGTAAGAATAGGATCAACTAAAATGTAACTAGTATTTCTAGTTGTCAAACAAATGTCAAAGTTATTATGAATTTATTTCACGTATATTATGATTCGGTGCTATACAAATAACATTGAAGGGCAGTGGGTAATTACCCAGCAGGCCTTGGGTTGAGGCGGACAGCCCTCGTCCGTCTCTGATGTAAAAACCCAGATGAGCCAACTGAAGGTAACTGGGGTGTTTGTAGTGGTGGAACAGAACCAGGAATCGAACATCCCTGGCCAGCTCGATCCAGCAGCTCTGGTGGTTGTCCACGGCGACCGCCACACCCTGCCTCAACACGGACCCCTGCTGATTGATGGGAAGGATGTCCCACCCTTCCCCTTCCACCACCACGACGTCCAGTGAGACTGTGATCATGATTCCACCCGTGGAGATGGTGAGTTGGTCGAAGTAGGTCCGGGGCCGGTCCTCGGCGCCATGTTTGGATGGAGCCCCGATCAGATGTCCGTCCACGATGATCCCTGAAGAGGAGAGAGAAGACACGTTCACGCTTAATGACGCATCGACAAAGTAACGAAGGCGTAAAAACTTCATATGAAGTTAGAAATAATGAACATTAGGTCAGTGGTGTTGTGTTCTATACGTGTTGGTGCTACTTCAGAATTATTCCTTGTCATTAGTGAGTCGTGCTCAAACACTTTTACAATCTACTGTCACTTCTCATTGTTTGTGAAGTTAGAAAACTTGTGTTCATCCTACCTAGTTTATCTGCAACAAAGATTTTATATGTTTTTCATAGAACGAAGCAGAATTTGTGTCCAAATCGCACCAAACTTTAACCATTAGCAACACACAAGTGTGAAGCCGATATGATGAATGGTTCCTGAGATGCTCGTTACCTCTGTCGGGGTCCTCTAACAGCCTGAGAACATCTTCAGCTCTGCCGTCCACGGTGAAACACAGGTTCTGATGCAGCTTTGGCAGCTGGAGCACAAAATGTGGATCTCCATCGACTACAACAGACAAAATGGAGCGTTAACAGAATCCACGAGTCCGTAAAAACATTCTGATCATAATTCAAAAGAAAGAAATGAGCCCCTGACCTGAAGAGGAGAAGACCCTCACAGTGCTCAGTCTGGACGGAGGTTCTAAAAGCATAAGACATTCAACTGAAGGACAGTCCTCCTCACTCCCAAGCACTGAAACCAATCACAGCGCTGGACATGTAGTCATGTAACACGTGTGTTTTTTACAATAAACCACATGTTGATCCAGATGTGCAGCTGTAAACACCTGAATACTTACCGAAGGATCCTGTGTCGGCAGAATCATCATCTGAAAATACGTCAGAAAATGTATTTGACGTGGATTTTTTTGAGAATTTCTGTTGTAATGTTTATAAACGGATACAGACTATCCTCTGATAAACGTGTAGATCTTACAGGCGTCATAGTTGAGGTCGTAGTCGTAGTCGTAAGTAGCGTCGTAGTCTGGGAAATGAAATTCAGGAAATAAGAAAAGTTTAGCATGCATTCTGCTTCTCAACAAGGAAACTGAATCAAGGAGTTCTCAAAGGGAAAGGAAGGGAACTGATATCTATGATTAATGTATGAACAGCTTGTCAGGTAACAGCAGGATGATGAAGCATTAATAGTGATACTCACCTTTCACAAGGTCAATATCTATTTAATGGAAAAGAGACAGAACATAAGATTATTAACGAATCGGGTTCAAAATTTTGATTAAATTAGCTGAATCACTATATGACAATTAAAAAGCTTTAAAAGAATGTTAGTTATATTTAAAGTTGTGTTTGTTATTGATTATTTAGGGATTGAAAATCAAGAATACAAGTTTGTGGAGCAGAATTCTGGCGTTTCTCATCTTCTGATCGCTAAAACATCTGAATCTACTACAGTTGAAAATTGCTTGTTATCGCTTCAGTGCCTTTTTAAATGAATTTTAATTGTAATTGATTATTTTAACATCAGATTAGATTAAATTATCGGTGCCCTATGTAAATATACCAGAACAATGCAATTAAAACCTCAGAATAAATGACATGAGATAGAAATGAAGTTAAACTCTACCTTTTCTCTGAATCTGAATGGAAGTGGAGACATCTTGTGGAGAGATTTAAAAGTACACACAGTTAGAGATAAATAAACCAAATCTGCAGCATAGATTTTCAGTTTGTAACCTCTCGGGGGAAACAGAGAGACGAAGATGAAACCTACCCAGAAGCCCTGCTGCCTCCCACAGTCGGGGCCCGTCCGTCACACCGGGCATGGGAGCAAAGGTCGCTGACACCAGGGTGGCGAAGCTGAGCTCTGGTTCACCGACTGCATTCGTGTCGTTGTCTTCCACGGCCGGGAACGGTGAGGAGAGCGGAGACGACGGCTCAGGCAGGAGGGTGGTGTTTCTAGGCTGGGGAACATCTGGAGCTGATGTGCTGCTGTTCTCCGCCTCTGTAGGGGGCGCTGACACAGGAGGGAGAGTCGTCCTGGACGTGTTGGGCTGTGGGGTAAGATGTCTCCCTGTCAGGGGAGCGGGGTGGCTTCTGACCGGGCTGAGCGGGGCTGTGGTGGTGAAAGCCGGCGTGGAGGGAGTGGTCGTTTTCATGGCGTTGGGCTGGAGGGTGCTGGAGAGTTTTCCAGGTGCAGGAGGTGCCGCTGTTTTCAGAGCATGAAGCAGAGACGTGGAAATCTTCCCAGCAGGAGGAGGAGAGCCACTTTTAGAATCGTTCTTTTTCCCAGATAATGGTGCCGGGGAGGTTTTAACAGAAGTGGGAACTGAGGTCGTGGTTGTTTTCCTGGACGAGGTTCTCGCTGTAGGAG